>NC_071355.1:173041450-173694450 GCF_943734655.1 Sabethes cyaneus
TTTGGAAATTTAACCCATCTAAGGTCTACATCATTTTTAGCACCGCAAAACTCACTAAAATGGTCGTAACTTTTTTATCTTCCAATACTTTTTCTCCAAATTTGGGGGATTTCCCGAAAATCTTTTCTATTTTCATAATATCTACAGATAATGGCCATATGTCTTATAGCCCCGGAGTTATTCCGGAGTTCCTTGGGGGACCGCGACATTGCTTTTTTAGATAAAGTTGCCAAATATTTAAAATTCGTTTGAAATCTGTTGTTTTTTGTCAATATATCATCGACTGTGGACATATCAATTACTATGCCACAGTTACGAGCCATGGCGCGCGCCATCCGGATCCGGGGGGACACTATGAATCCGGAACCGGTTCCCATAAAGGGACATTTCAGCATCAGTAAAGTATGTCGTGTCGCATATCAAAAAACATCAGCATTCGACAAAATAGCTATTGGCGATCATCTCATGTCTCTCAGAGGCCATATGACCAATTCCGGCCCCGGGGCGAGTTTCTTTTCTGATTCAAGCATGGAACGGATTTCAAAGGAACTTGTATGGGACCTGGAATCGACCATATGGCCTCTGAGAGACATGATCGTCATGGGTGGTTTCATGAACTCCTCAGAAAGCTGCAAAACTCGAGATTGTGACAAAGGTCCTCCGAGATTCACGATTTATGAACAACACAGTTTAATTTGTGGCAATACGAAGTTTGTCGGGTCAGCTAGTTCCCTAATATTTTAGTTGTTGTCCATCATACGCGATCAATCAAAGTGAGCTGAGGTCTATTTAAATGCTTTTTATCATTAAAGAGGTCCTACCAGCCGAAATTCCTACATTTTTCGTGCGACGAAGAAGAAAATGTCGACTAATCGTTTTAATTTCCGTCATTCATAAATGAAAATAACTCATGCAAGGCATTGTCGTTATTCTACAGCCAGGAAAACTTGCCTGATCTGCAGAAATTTTGCAGAATAACATTTGTCATGCCGTCCTACACAAATACATGCGCGTTGGCTTCGTAACCATTGGTATGATTTTTAGTTCGGACGATGAAAAATTTTGATGGACAGATTTTAAAACGGTATGACGTAGTTAAGAAATAAAATCAGTTGCGTAATTTCAATAATATAGCAAGCTTTAATAATCGCTTTTCAGCGATTTCAAAGTTCCCGGATCGGAAGGTAAGTGTGTTTTAGCCAAGTCAGCACAATAACTTTTGGAGTATTCATTAAATCCATCCAACAAATGATGAAAATTAGAATGGCTTTACTTACTACGACGGGAATCAGAAGTAAACCCTACATAAAGATAAAGATTTTTGCCTCTTTTCATATTAAGTACACAAATGTTAAATATAGTGCAATTTACCTCCCCTATTCAGTATACCTCGTGGGAAAGAAAACAACATACATCATCTGAGAATGGAGCAGAAATCCTAGACAGAATACCGGGAAGCCATAACCGTAACCCGCTAATCTGAAGGCGCGAAACAACGCGTAGCTTCCGTCGTTGTCGGACCTGCAATTATCTCTTTGCTTCAAACATCAACCAACCATTCAGAGGTTGCGAATGATGCTGTTGTGGGTCCCATATTATTGACATTGATAGGCCATAACAATATACCGGCCATTAAACCGCCAGTCCCGTTTAATTACTGTCGGACACTAAATCTTATCGGAACCATTTATTTAGCACGCGTCTGAGTTTGGAATCCCACAGTAGAAACCTTATCGCCATCATCATCATTATCATCGTTAGCGTTTGTATTGGACTCGGGCCTCCATCAGAAGCCTCTAAAGCAATTGACCATCACGGTGTTCGGTTATAGTTCCACGAGTGTTTTTCTCGGGAGGATTGGGAAGCAATTGCCCACCGTCGACGCTGCTGGCTTTGATTTATTACTCCGATCGGGAGGTCTCAGACTTCTTCAGGTCAGACCAGACACAGTCATTCGACTGTGGTCAAAATTATCAGATGAACCAGGTCGATTTTGTTTTGCTTCCTTTTTGGAAATTTTCTCCTGTGTGTTCCAAAAAATCCCACTATGACACGCCTAACACACACGGCCCCCTAAAGCCAGATTAATTTAATTATTCCACTCGCAGATTAAAAACTAGTTAGCCATAGATAAAGCGACGATGACACACGAACAGACAAACGGACAGACAGAGACGAACAATTTTATTTATTGTCCAAAAATTCACGACCCGTGTACGTACAAAATGCTTTTCCACTCTATTTGGGTTTTGGTTGTGAAATTCGATCCCGATTCTCCCTGCCCTCGGAGCCCGGGGTCCACCTTGCCCAGCATTCCTTGCGGCAGAAGTTCCAACGGTTCTATTGGACTTCTTTTCATTCTTATTTTGTACTGCCGATGTTACAGCAGCAGCAGCAGCAGTCGATCGAAACAAGAACCATTTGGCCGCATTACGCCGCCGTTTGACACGCGTAAAGATTTTCCCACCCCCCTTTGGCCGCAGTTCGTAGTAATATTTGAATAGCGCCGAATGGCTTTGTGCCTAAGCACAATGTTCAATTGTATGCAGGATCTGAGTGCTGCGCTCCGCGTAAATGTTTCGGTCCGAAACGCCGCTTGATGATTGGTGGAAATTCGATGGGTTGAACTAACATTGATGTGTTCGTATGCCGCCTGGACCAATCGTGTAGGCTGACGCATTGAATTTTCATTGGCATGCGGGTTGGCATGGCTTAGATGTGTGCGAAGCTTTTGGTTTACGTTATTTGTTGATGGATTTTATAGGGAAAACATCGGATCAGCTCATGGATTTACATTAATTAGAGAGTGATTATAGCGGGCCATGTGTTAACTAGAAGGGTGTGCTGGAAATAGTGTGCCAGCATAGCATTTATATTCATAACCATGGTTTGTTTCATTATTATTTAACATCATTATTCATTAACCGTGGTTTCAATTGTCGACCGTAAATAAGCACTTAGCTTAATAATAATTATATAAATATTGATTCTATCTTTTTATGGACGTATCTGTAAAGATTTATAACAAATAAAATGTGGTGAGCCGATAAATAAATCAAATTTTGATTTATTTCAGTTGATCAAACCTTAAACATGATTGGAGTGACTGTGAGTGCTATTGTTTAAGTGAATGTTTGAAAGAGAAGAGCGAAATATTCAGATTCAATTCTTCATTGAATATAATGGTGGCTTTGAAAATACGTGAAATAAGTACGACGTGAAAATAAGTACAACGCCTGCAACCAATCAGACATAGAGATTTCTTTTAAATTTAAATCACTTGTGATGCACATATAAAAGTTGAAATAGTAATGAATTACCAGCCCACAAATTATTGTATTAAATATGATTATGTTAACTTGTTTCATTAATCTTTCTTTAACCCGCTTGTGGCCTTTAAAAAGGCCATTGGTTACAAATAACATTAAAGCCAAATCGCGTTCATCGCAAATATATTTGATATATATATTTGATATATACGACGTGCCATTCGAATGTCCTTCTCTTTTGACATGAATGGCAACAGGCACGTAAGTTAGCGGCGTCGATTCACTGTCTCTTGCCCCGAGAAGGTTTTATTAGCTTACTTTTACAGCTTACTGCTTGTTACATATCATAAAATATCAAAAAATAAATTCATACCTCCAAAAAACCCCACATGTCAAATTTGGTTCCATTTGCTTAATAATTTCTCTAGTTATGAGGAAATTTGTGTTTCATTTATATAGAAGCCCCCGCCTGTTAAAAGACGGATGGGTCTCAGTACACCATAGGAAAAAATCCTACCTTCTAAAACCCCACATGCCAAATTTGGTTCCATTTGCTTGATTAGTTCTAGAGTTATGAGGAAATTTGTATTTCATTTGTATGGGAGCCCCCCCCCCTCTTACGTCCTCAATAAAATTGCTCTCTTACCCCCTTCATACTTTACTGACTTCATTGCTAGTCATTTTATCTATCCAACGACATATAAATTATTCAGTTTCGTTCAGTAGTTTAGTAGTTATTACCATTTGAAATCTTTCATACAAACGTTATACTTCTATTTTCGTTTTTACAAAGTGCTACCCTATAGTAAACAAAAACGTAGTTCTACGCCAATAACGCTATTATGGAATTTCCCCCAGATTAAAACTCGTGGAAAATTTTATAAAATACGTTTCGGAAATAATAAGTTTTTTTTTTTGAAATGCTGAGAAAATTTTCTAAGTTAGAAATTCTAACATTTTCATTCCAAAACTTTTGTTATGCGATGCTAGATTTAAGAGTTAGGAAGTTTTGCAACCTTGCGGTTACGGAGCCTCTGTCGACCAGTTATAACGGTCTGAGGCTCATAGATTTTGCTGCTGCCAGAGGAATGGCCTTCTGTAGCACCTTTTTTCACCTCAGAAACACACCCCGAGCAGGAGCGAAGAGCAAAATAATATAAAAACAATGTCAAACTTTGTTATAATGGTATATTTTGTTATTGAATAGATATGGAGATACATTGATAACACATTTTGTTATTGAGTAGATATATAAAACAGTGCTTGTAAGATGAGTTTAATTACTGATTTTGTTATCATGTCTTATTCTGGCTTTGATATTCGATATATTTCATAAATTTTTTTTTTATTGATTAAAGAGATTTTAGATTATAAATACAGTGGTTTACCGATTTTATCTACCCATCCGAAAATTTTTGGTAGATATATTTGGAAAGTAGACAAATTTGGGGAAAAATAAATTGCTCCAAAATAATTTAAATAAACGAAAAATATTGTTAATGTTGACCATTTTCTTCAATTGTGTACTATTTCAGCGTAATTTTGCGCATAGGGCTCTTTTTATTCATATAAGCCATTGGCCATAATGCACGTCAACTCAGCATATTATGAAAAAAGACATATCGAAATTCAAAATTGCTCCGATTTTATTCAAATTTTGTGTACTTTATTCCTTTGCAGTAAATTTTAGAACCGTATTTTTATTTGGTACTTAGGGTTTTCTTTTCTGAGTCAGTGTGGTCCCAAAAGTTACCATTTTTTTCCACCTTTATTTCTATAAAAATTCATAACTTTTGATCTATTGAACCGATTTGAATGATGTTAATACCAAATGGAAAGCAAGATGAGATTTTAATAAGCTTTTCAGAACAAATATTGGACTGAAACCCAGTTTTTTTTATTATCGCAAAAACATTGAAAACATTCACTTTTTGTGTTTACATGGTGTGTAAACCTAATGTCGAATTTGTTTATTCAATCCGGATTGGAACTGGATGAACTTTTTGTGTTCATTTGCTCCTATCTGACAGATAAAATTCATCCAGTTTCTACCCGGATTGAATAAACAAATTCGACATAAGTTTTCAAAAAGTGTCGAGAATACAATGGAGACGCATGGTTTTTGTTTTTACTAGTAATAAAAGCATTTTTTGACAAAGAAGTGCGTCTCTAAAATAAAACGCCATGCGAGTTCATTACATTTTCGTATCTTTATTTCTTAAAAAAAGACTATCTCAAAAACTAGAAATGTCACAACTGTTTTTGTATATCGTATATAAACAACTAGCTTGCCATTGAATGTATTATTTAAAAAATGGATAACGAATATTTTAAATGTTTTAAGTGATTTTAAGGGTTTCCTAAAAAAATGTTATTGCAATCATAAAAAACTTTGAACGTCAGTTTATTGTTTTTTTTTTGAAAAGCTCATTGTAATACAATTTTTTGTAATAAAATCATTAAAATCGATTCAATGGTTCAAAAGATGAGAATTTAAAAGGAAAGAAAGGTGATAACCATAGTTCCTAGCGGAGACGAGGTGTGCTCGTAAGCGTTACGGTATAGAAAATCTCACAAAGGATCATTGCGAAATGTTAAAATTATGCGTTACAAAATAAATGGAAGTTACTTTGAGTATTTGACTTCAGCATTACTGTACCCTTTCTGTGTATAATTACACACCACAGATACCATATAGTAAACTATAAAATACAAAGAAATATTTTCTGTTATGCGTAAATTCATGAAATCTTCCAAATTTTCATGCCACGTGGTTAAAAAAACAATTTAAAAAAAGGTAGATAAAACCGGGTCAAAATGGTAGACAAAATCGGGGGTACCTAAAATCGGGTGTAGATTAAACCAGGTGTAGATATAATCGGAATACCACTGTATTTTATAAAATGATGTTTTAATATCTCATATACTACTGCATTTGTTATTCAATACCTTAATAATAGTAAAATATGTTATTCTAAACTCTGAATACAGTCATGTTATTGCTTTGTTATTCAAATAACACAAGTAGTTATTCTTTTGACCTTAAAGGAGTAAAATTTTGATATTATTTTTTGTTATTTTACCAACTATGTCAGCCAAAGCAAGACCAAATTTTGATATGAGTTATTCGATTTCCAGTAACACATTTTGATATTATTTTGCTCTTCGCTCCTGCTCGGGACCCGGAGCCCTCCGAATGGAGATCGTAGCTCTCAGATTGTTTAGGTCCTGATAGACGGTCGACACTTTTCGGAAGTCATTCGATGTCTACATGTCTATTCGAGGATCAAATATCGACTCTGACCACCCTCTCGTCATATGTAAGATTCGTGCAAGGTTGTCCAATGCGGTGATGACTCGAACTGAGAGAACGCTATGTTTCAACATCCACGACATCGACTCAAGTGTAAAAACTATCGAGGCATTACCTTGTGGTGCTCTCCCATGCCCTGTCCTATAGACTGAGATTGTTAGTGGAGTACTTCATCTGCGAGTACCAAGCTGGGTTTTGTCAGTTACTAGACAAGTTCCGGGAGTACAACTAGCAGACTCATCACCTGTGGACTTTAAGGCGGCGTGCGATTCAGTAAAACGAAACGAGTTATGGCAGCCGCTTTCGTGACGTTGGACGGACTGAAGCAATGGGATGCACTCTCTAACCTGCTATTCGGCATTGCCTTGGAAGATGCAATACGAAAAACAAACGTGAAAAGAAACGTGATTATCAGCACAAAATCACAAATGCTTCTTGAATTCGCGGATGACGTCGATACCTTCGGAACCAACCATTGAGCTTTTAAATAGCAAGCAGCGAGATTGAGTCTTATCATTAACACCGCCAAAACATACTTACTGGCAGGGAAATCCAAATGGTGTTGGTAGCGAGGCGGAGCTGGATGAGGAAAGATATGAAAGAGTGGAGGAATTTATATACCTTGGTAAGCTTGTGACATGTGACAATGATATAAACCACGAAGTAAAACGACACATTGCAGTTGTGAATCGGGATTTTTACGGATTACGAAGCCAGCTGACGCTCGGTTTCTTGACAAGTTTGCACAAAACTAGCACTTTATGGAATACTAAAACTGGTCCTTTACGGATATAAATTATGTATACTGAATGAAGCTGATCAACGAGTACTTGGGGTTGTTTGAGCGTAAAATTTTGTGATCAGTACTTGGTGGCAAATGGAAAATTGAGTGTGGCGCAGACGCAAAAACCACGCGCTGTGTATACAAATATGCTGATATAGTGAAAGTAGTACAATATGGCATGCTGCGATGAGCTGGACACGTGGCCAGAATACCCAACGAAAGAGTAGCCAAAACTACTTTCAGCAGAGAACCAGAAAAAGGCCGTTGGTTACGGGGCAGATCCCGCGCCTGGTGGATATGCGCTGTCGAAGACGACGCACGGTCAGCTGGTATTCCAGGGGATTGGAGAATGGCAGCCCAGGCTCTATCAGTACTGGAGGACTATAATTTGTTCGGCGCAGGATCGTTAACGGACCGCCGCCAATAAAGTAAAGTAAAGTAAGTAAGGTGATCGCGGACAAGACCACTAGTACGGAGATCCAGAGGCGCATTCAAGCAGAAAATCGGGCCTACTTTGCTCTTCGCACAACACTACGATCAAGCAGCATACGTCATCGTACAATGTTGACAATGTACAAAACCCTCATTAGACCGATAGTTGTTGATGAAGCTGTGACTATCGCATTTGCTTTCTAAACAACTTTTCTTATATAATTATTGCATAATCGGTTTTCCTTGCTTGAGAGGTATTCATTTCACTACAAATTCTGTTTCATTTGGATGTAAACCACCGAATGCAGCCAAAAGTTAGTTGAGTACTGTAAGCAATTTAAAATGACGGTTAATTTATTAATGTACTGGCAATTATCGTAACAGTTTATACGTCATTGAACTAAATACTATAGTTCCACCATAAGTTAAAGCTAGAAAAACCACCTAAATCATAGTACAATTCCAGAATCCTTACAAAATGGTTAAATGAATCGCCGAAACGTCGGATAAGTAAAAGCAAAACATTCGTTTGCTACATTCACTTGCCTGAAAAGCCGAAAAACCGTCAAAGAATAATAATTTGCAGTCGAGAAACTGTCCCTCAACGAAATAAATAAAATAAATTGTCCATTAGGTATGAAATGAAGAAGGCAACCAGTAAAAAGCGTCGAACATAGCACTGGTCTTCCAAACTTCTACCTAGCGCCTCCACATGACCATACATGGAAATACTCTAATTTGTAATTGAGTAGCCAAGATAGGTGCGGGGTTGCGTGGTTTTCAACTCCTGACGCCTGACAACTGCAGTTTTAGGTAAACCATTGAACCACACGACTTTATGTTTATGACGAATGTTATCCGCATGTTATTTGAACTAACATTTTTGGTAGTTGGGGTCTCTAATCTATTTTAAGAGAGCGAAATAAAATGTTATAACCTTGGCCTATTGCAGCCTAGCTTCTGGTCTAAATGCTGCAAGTCCGGAGTACCACTTAACCTTTATTAGCAAAGATACTCCCAACGACTGTAAATATAAAATATATAACACAGGAAGCGTTTGGTACTGGAGGTCCACGCTTTTCTCCTCCCCGTTGTTTTCAAGGAGTCGAATGGAGCTAGTATCAATTCTGGTTCCACTTGATTGCTTGGAATTCTCTCTGCGGTATAATCTGCGCAGTTGGCCAGGCCGTTGACAAGAAAAATGATATGTGCATGCCTTCGTCATTTTCCTGGATACTTTCAAGAATTGGCAGCGTTGGTATGGGATTAGATCAGATTCAGCATCTGAGGCTCCAGCAGCACGTTCGTCACAATCATGTGGAAGATTTGTGCTGCCTAAATTTTCCTTTTTTCACATAATACATGATGCAGTTAATCACGTGAAGCTATACACATGCATTCTGCATCTTAAAAGTGAAGCTGTAAATAACCTAAATTGCACAATGCCTTGAGTGTAGTCAAAAATATTTCAAATGTGTCAAAAGCATCAACCAAAACACCCCGATGAAGGAATAATTATTTCTGCGCAATCCTGCCCCGCTCAAACCCGCTAAAAATGTCCCTTTGGAAATCTTGTACTACCTAGCGGAAAATCTCCCAACAAGCCATAACTCATCCCACAAAACATGGGTCATTTCACTTTAAATTTTCTCGCCCTCGATAACAGATTTTACGAGTGTTGCGCATAGTTGAGATGCTGCAGAGCGCAAAACATACATCTCCAGGCTGAAATCGGTTAGCGACTTGTTTCGTTGCCTGCCTGCGGCACAACAAACCTCCGTTACGGATTCTCTGTAAACGGCATCGTAAAAAAAAGTACAGAACTTAGATAATGCTGCTGCTGCGCCGTCCGTACCTTCTAAACCACGCACATGTGTTTACCAAATGCCTTCGCGCAGTCTCTTACGTCGGGACAAGTGGTTCATTGAGTGAAAAGATACATGTTGATTCAATTCACCTAATGGATGTGATGTGCTTTACTCTTGAATCTAAATCCAGACTCAACTGAAACAATTGAATCTAAAATCCAGACTCACCACAATTTTCAGTATGATTTGGGAGGATGAAAATTTCGTCGTTATATTTCTGCATTCATTGCGAGGAAAATAAAACACAATTTACTGACGTAGCATAAGTTTTCACAACAAACATGAAAATCCAAAAATAAACCAAGTACCTAATTGGTTAGGAACTGATGCTTTATTAGCTCGAGGCGAAAATATGTAGCTCATTATGTAGGTTGACACTTTGCGAAAACGACAACATCATTACCAGGGCAACCCGTGCAGGGCGTAAAAAGGCTGAACCGAAAATACGCTTCAAGTGGACTTGTTGGCGTAAGTCATATATTTCCAACCATCATGGCAGACAAAAGAATCGACAATAAGTCAGTCAATAGTTGCACAGTTGGTTCCACTATACATGGGATTGTACTCGGAATTCTCCGCTCTGAGATAAACAAACAGTGACGGGTTCATTCAAGAGTGAATAGGTTATCCCGAGTCAAGCGAACTGACTGCGCCGGGAAGTCAATCGAAAGCGAGGCAAAGAAGGACCTTAAACCGACAAAGTGAGAAAAAACATGGACGGAGGAACGGAAAGAGGTCCTTTGATCGACTTCAAGTGGCCTCTTGACGGGCTGCGCATGCCCGCAAACCTATGAGGATTCTGGACCAAAGCAAATGATTATTCTTCCGTTTCGGGATGTTTATTCAGCTACGGGATTTGGAGAGGACACATGTGCGAAACGCAAACCAAATGCTCCGAAGCAACTTCACTCGGTAGACAGGACAGTGCGATTTTTTTTGTGGGAATTGAAGAATTCGTTCGAAAGCTCCGCCGGGACCACCCACTGGCATCGATCTGTTCGGGCCTATTATTCTTCGAATGACCCCGTCGCTATCAAATGTCTTAAATCATACTCCTTATCTACATCACAGCATCGGAAGATCGAATCAACTATCCGTCCCGTTCGCTGGCTACGAGCATGGTTTCGCTTTACGGCTGGCGTTGTCACTTCTGCTCTGGCTGACATCAATATTCGTTGCTTACAAATTGTCGTCGATTTATTGCTGGACAATGGTTGAACGAAATGGAACTGCGGATGGGAGGGAGGCCCAAGCGAATCCCGAACCAGCATGTGGTATTTTCATGTTTTTTTTCTGCTAGGGATAGGGATAATACAAATTGGCTTTAATTTAGTTGTTCACAACTTTCGATTGCTGATTGTGATTGATCGAGGACTATAAGGGTTTTCGGTGGGGCTTCAAAACCAAGGGATTTTGACGTAAAAGCGATTGATGTGATAAGTGATGTGTCACTAGCGTTAAATCAGCCTTAATATTACACTTAATTTACACAAAAGAATGTTGACACTACTTCACATTGATACATACACTAATAATGTAAATTGATATTTAGTTTCAGGTAGAAGAATAGTGATTTACAGTTTTTAAAGTTGTATTCAAGAATTGGACAGTTATTTGAAAAACTAACTGCATTAGATAAAAAATAATAATTGATAGACTAAATTTCACAAAGAAAGCAAAGTTTATTGCAGTAACAACTAAGGAATGTGATACTCAGAGTGTTAATATGCAAACTTCCTTGACAATTCAATATTTGCGATACCGACTGATTATTTTAATCTTCCAATATAAAACACAACCAATCTTATTTTAATATAATTAGATCTCGGAGGCTGAGACCAGTTTCCCAGTTTCCTACTCCATGACCTGCTTCCACTGATTCCGACGCCAGTATGTGTATTCAAAGTACGATCTTCTAGTTGATTCTTTTGATCTTTTCGATTACAAACGAGAACCTCAACTTCGCAGCACTAGTCATTCAGCCCGGGGCCTCCGAAAAAACCAACCGGCTGGTTGCATGTTATTATTATTATTATTGCCACCATAAAGACCTTTGCGTCTATGCCGCCGTGTAAATTTAGCTGTCTGACAGCCGTTTTGTGATGTGACATATATTCCGTGCTCTGATGAATGTGCTAGAACTTCTCTTTGCCTCTTTTTTTCTCGGTCGCGACTATATTACCGCTGCATCATTATGATTTGATGCTGCTCATGGAAAACAGGCATCATCATCATAACGCAATGAACACATAATAATTAGCGATCATCCCGCCTGGCCAGTCGTTAACGTCGCGACGCCATCCTAGCCGGACCGAGCACCACGCGTAAGCTGGGATTGGAAGTGGAAAGCGGCTCTCGCGCTCGGTTATGCAACCGCTCTTTGTGTTCTTTGGATGGTAGGAGCACAAAAAGCAGGCAAAGCATAGAGCTTCTGGGTAGAATCTGATTTTCCCCCGAAGCGAACAAGTCTGCGTAAAAAGTATCAAATTTTATACCCAGCAGTGCGGAAGGATGAAGTGGAAAAACACTTTTTCAATGGAGGAAAAATGTGGCAAACGGCATTCGGAAGTTTTTATCTGCTTTTCTCGGATAAGGAGTTTTTTTTACTAGGAATGCATTTGTTTGTGTTCTTGAAAATCGTTAATTTATGGTGATTTTTATAGGCAGCCGTCAGCGGGAATGAATTTTACGGGATAGTCACTTTTAGTGTCATTGTGTTCCAATGACGGCATGCTAATAAGACTAGAATTACATGTGCACTAAATTGTAATAATAGTTTCGACTGTGTCATCTCAGCATCCCAGGAGTATAGTTATTGGTGCATATCAGTACAGTTAATAGAGATGTATGACCGCGGAATTTGTTGGCTTCATTCTGTTAATTGAAATCTTTCACATAACATCAGATCCTCGGTGATTTATGTGCATTCACGTTACGTAGAATTACCTTCATTTCGAAAAGCAGGTGCTGGCAAATGAGATAACTGCCATTTATCGACCATCAAATCTGGCAACAGTTTGGGCTAGCTGGCAGTCGTCACGATACTCTATACTGCATAGATAGGTAGCCACTCAACGGCACGACAATATGGCCCCGGCAGAGAATTCGCTGACACCGTTACGAACCAAACCCAGCAGGCAGCTATTGTGCTGAGCGGTGGTGTAATTTGAGATTCTATTTATTTCATATAGTGCTCCTACTCTCATTGTAATCACTTTGTGGGATCATCATGCTGTGTGCAGTTACCGTGCATCATTTGTGTGGAAATTCTTTCCAAAGTACGTATGTCAAATGGCGACGGCTACGAAGATGACGATGAGGATGATGAGGGCACTCAGATTTGAAAACAGATAGACGCATAATTTGCCAACAGTTATGAGATTGTTGGATTGCAGGAGGGGACGCGATGCTAGATGTTGATGTTCGAACAACCCAAGGCTACACGAGGATCGCTCTGTTGCTGTTTTGTTGACTACATTCCAAATTGAACGAAATAAAGGATCCGCACTGTGCTTCTGCTAGGAAATAGTAAATTGATATTTATAAAACATCTGTACTTAATCTATTAAGCAATGGAGTCTATTTTCAGAATGAATCATTTTAATCCAAATAGTCATTGGTTCCGGTTGCTAATTGTCAGTCTTTTTTAAGTCAAAATATATGATCACCTTATATTATTTTAGTCCAATAATGGTTCAAAAATATAAACATGAATTGAAATTAGCGTAACAAATATTTCATGGAGATCTATCTAAAGTAGCGTTCTGGTTGGAGACTATATTGATAAGACAAACCATGCCTTATGCTTATATTCATGCTTCCAGTAGCGTCTCCTCCTCCCAAATCCTTGAAATTACCAAGTGAAGTGCTGTTGCTAGTGTTTTTTTGAGATTTTAGTGGCGTTCTACTGGTAGTCATTCTATTCCGGCGGCTCTATGTATTATTTTTCAACTGACCGCTTTCTCTCCGGATCTCTTCGAGATCGAGAAGCAACAAGAAGACTGTTATATAGCCATTGAGATATCCATCGAAGCACTGCTTTCATCTGTCGACCACCTCGCACTTGTTTGTGACCAGGTTTCTCTTTCGTCCCTAAATGTATTAGACTTTGGTATGTATCTTTTACGGTTCACCTTCACTTGCGCGTCCCATTAGCCCGGAACAATTGTTCTAGCTCTTCGCGATCTCTGTCCGCCTTCTGGTGCTTTTTCCTCCTCAGGATCGTGGTCAACTCATTCCGCACTAGTCGATACTTGGTCAATCGAGGTAATACTTCAGTGACGTATCTAGACTCGGAAAGTCGAATATTGCAAAGGAAGGGGGCACTCATGCGAATCCTGAGTGTTTTTTTTTGTATGCCAGAAGGGCATTGGGTTAAAAGGCCACTGTCGCACTGCCCTTCTGGCATACAAAAAAAAACACTCAGGATCCTGAGTGTTGGTACGATGAATAACATTAGCGGCCTAGAGTCAGGATCGGCTCATGACGATAACTTCGGCGAACATCATTCTCAACCCAATAAGGATCTGCACTCCAAGTTAGAAGCAGCTCACGACGTCGTCTAACCTGGAGCGACAGGCTGAATAAAGAAATGTTTTGTACGCTAAAGCCAAGGTGACAGCCGCATTAGAAAACGCAATTGTGTGGCCTTAGCCTGCCACGTCTGCCAAAACGACCTTAAACAACCAAGAAATTTCGACTTGCAACATTCAACATGGTCCCAGATAACGAAACAAGAATATGGAATGCGTCTAGCTAGAGAAGCAGGTAGAGTCCCTAGAGTTCAACACCGTGGCACTGCGTAAGATCTATTTTTCAAAATTTCTCAAAAAAAACCTTTCATTACTTTCCCTACCGTTTCTTTCATCAATTGTAGAACCAACGTTTCAAAAAATATTAATATATGTTTGACCAAGACGTCAAGACTAAAAGCACGAGGTGTGGTTTACCGACGCAATACCGTTCGCGATAAATCCGTCCTGCTCAGTTAACCGTTATGTGTTCGACAGGGTACCCGGGTACCTTTTCAGATTTCAAAGTAAGAAATTCTAAAGTTTTCTTCGGCCCAGGATACTGAAACTCTGTGACATCTCAGAACTAGCTAAATTACAACTTTTTATAAAATAAGTTTTCATGTAGCACTTAAGGGGGAGGAAAGGGGGGGCTTCGAAATTTTTTACCCTTTAAGTGCTCGACAAGGGTACCCGGGTACCCACAAATTGAAATGCTTGTAACTTTGGCAATATTTGACCGATTTGGACCAACTTACCACCTAAAGATTCAGGAACTTATCCACTTCCAGTGGGGTTACAACAGAACCGGAAGTGGTTCATCTGGTTTCCGGAAATCCGGTATTCCAAGGATGTGTTCCGGAATTAAAGCTAAAAAGTGCTGAAAAGGATTTTTCTATCTTCGCTAAAGAGATAAAAGGTTACTGTCTTCTAGAAAATTTTTTGTAATAATATGCTCTAAAACTTTGCAGAACCCATAAATGTGTTATATTGAAACTGAAGAAAAATAAAAAAAATATTTTACTTTTAGGGAGATTAATCAAAATTTTAATTTCACCAAACGATAGAACTTTTAATTTCAAGAAACTCTTGCAAAGCCTTTTTAAATCTAAAATCAAGTTTTCCCACTCAAAACTGTAATACGCACGTTTATTTGGTTTTGAACCACTGTAAAGCCCCACGGGAATATGTTCCGGAATGGCCATGCCGGGGCAAAATCATCAGATAGAGTTAAAACAATGAAAAACGACCTTCCGGAGTTTTTTCATGATTTTAGATACCCTTATTGCCAGTGTTGCAATCCAAACAGTTCTGTGGCCACAGGAGGTCCCATGGGAACTTGTTTCAGAATGGCCATTCCGAGGATAAAACATTATACTGTTTTAAAACTATGAGAAATGACCTCTCGGAGTCATTTGAGGAATTTTGGACACCCATATTACTATGATTATATCCAAAATCTTAAAAAGTGCTTTAATTCCGGAATACACCCTCGGAATACTGAATTTCCAGGAATCAGATGAACCACTTCCGGTTCTGTTGCAACTCCACTGAAAGTGGATAAGTTCCTGAATCTTTAGGTGGTAAGAAGGTCCAAATCGGTCAAATATTGCCAAAGTTACAAGCGTTTCAACTTGTGGGTACCCGGGTACCCTTGTCGAGCACTTAAAGGTGTTTTTTTGTCGAGCACATAACGGTTAAACAGCAATTGAACAAACCGCAAGCTGGTGAGAATTACGCACACCTACTACTAGGAGTCTCCTGATATCCCTTTGCGGAGCCAGATAATTCGACCCACGAAGACGGATGGGTCAAGATACTTTCGACCGTAAGAGAGGCTGCAACTGTAGCTAGATGTATCGTATATCTGCTAGATGTATCGTATAGATGTATGTAATGTATCGAAAACAAAATACATGAAAGGAAGAGGTTCTAGAGAAGTGAATGCTGACCTCCCTCCCCGGATTCATTTAGACGGTGATGAAATCGAAGTGGTAGAAGAGTTCGTGTATTTGGGATAACTGGTTACCGCAGACAACGACACAAGCAGAGAAATATAAAGACGCATTATGGCAGGAAATCGTGCCTACCTTGGACTCCGTAGGACGCTGCGATCGAACAAAATTCGCCACCGCACGAAGTTAACAATCTTCAAGACGCTGATTAGACCGGTAGTCTTTTACGGTCATGAGGCATGGACTATGCTCGTAGAGAACCAACGCGCCCTTAGTGTTTTCGAACGGATGGTGTTGCGCACCATCTACGGCGGAGTGCAGATGGAAGACGGAACGTGGAGGAGGCGAACGAACCTTGAATTGCATCAGCTGCTTAGGGAACCACCCATCGCTCACACCGCAAGAAATCGGTCACCTGCAATGGGCTGGGCATGTTGTGAGGATGTCGGACGACAGCCCGGTTAAAAAAGTTCTCAATAATGATCCGACTGGAACGAGACGGCGCACAGAGGAGTAACTAGGCCAAAAAGCTGGCCAAAATTATTTTCTTACGTATTAAGTAATATTTCGCTCAAATATGAAATGAAACGTAAAAATAGTTAATTTTGTAACAAACTGGTGCCATTACAAGTCATTTCAATTCAGTTAATAGTGCAAATTATGCTTTTCTTTTATTCACTATTCACTATTTAGCCTTCTCCAAAACCTACAAATGCATGAGTAAATCAATGAGTATCTTGTTTGTCTCTGATTCATATAAAAAAAAGACATTGGTTAATACCAAATTGTTGATACTGCAGTAGACTGATTCTTCGCCACTAAATCAACGCAGATGTCTTCTTTGTGATATATAACTTCTGTTATGCAATTTATCAATTAACAATCGCGCCACACATACTATTACATACTTTACCGTCACCCAACTAACATTTTTCCTACTATTTTTGTCAGCGAATTTTGTTGAATGGGAATGTAGATTCAAATAGTGGCATATTTGGAGAACAGACCTCATAATCCCTAGACATGTAGTATTGCTAGTGTGCCCATTGTATTGAAGGTGAATTATCTTGCACAGAAGATAGTACGCGACTAGATGCGAATGGTCGATATTTCCTTCAAAACAATGTGAAACATACAATTTTCAAAAGGGTCGCAAATGCCAGTCCGGACGTTTCCGGATGAGCTTTAGGTACCGATTTGTTCAGAATACCACAAAGATTCATTCCTTCATAGAATGTATGACCAGATTCTGCAAGATTAGATAACTTTTTTACCGTTGAAAAAGCACAAAATTGCAAAAAATAGTTGTTTGACAAAACTATTTAAAACAAGTCATATTTTCAAAATTTTAAATTTTCTTCCTACAAACCAGTTAGAATTACTTATGATGAACCTATGTTTTGATAAATATCCTTTGTTAATCTTTTTGTTTACTTCTGATGGAATCCGTTTCCTGATGCTTGATGATTTTTCAAAAAAATGTTTCAAATATTGTCAATGTTTGTACACCTGCCAAAACTTACAGGTATGTTTCCATGTGTTTTGACTAAGAGTACTTTGTGCAGCATCTATTTAAGCATACAAAAATATATATATTATATTAGAAGACCGAAAAAAATGTTTTTCTTATTTTGGCCAGCTTTTTGCCCTAGTTACTCCTCTGTGCGGCGGGGCGCGCAGCGAGCAAGATGGATCGATCAAGTGGAAGGCGACCTGCGGACCCTACGCAGACTACGTGGCTGGCGGGTTGTATACCATTTCGCCGAAGACCATATCGCGGAGTACCGTTTCGCGGAATACCATTTCGCGGAAAACATTTTCGCGGAAAGTACTATTTCGCGGAATGTACCAAAACGCCGAAAACCCTTTCGCGGAAAGGACTATTCCGCGGAAAACCGTTTGGCAGAAAGAACCATTTCGCGGAAAACCATTTGGCGGAAAATATTGTTTCGCGGAAAACCATGTTAGTAGCAAACGTTTCCTAGATGATTCAGGGCGAGCCGGCCGCAGGCAACGGCGAGTGTTCGCCGGTGACCCGCCGTCGGAAGCGCCGGCCACTGCGGGGGGGCAGCCCCCCTGCAGAGATCACATCTGTTTAGGTCTATTCGTTTTCCTAGGTCTACTGACCTCTAGTTAGTTTTCCCTAGTCCTCGCATCGATTTAACTTTTGTTGAATACAAAGCGGCGAAGCCGCTTTTTGCGGCTTCCAAACTGAATGAACGGTGGTTCTCCGCCAAATAGTACTTTCGGCGAAAAATTTTTCCGCGAAATAGTACTTTCCGCAAAAATGTTTTCCGCGAAATGGTACTTTCCGCGAAAATGTTTTTCGCGAAATGGTTTTCCGCGAAACAGTGTATTCCGCGTTATGGTCATCCGCGAATTGGTTTTCCGCGAAATGGTATTCGGCGAAATGTTATACAATCGGCTGGCGAATTGTGGCCATGGACCGAGTGGAATGGAGACGACTTCTTCGTACAACAGAAGAAACTACGGCCTGGAGTTGATTAAGTAAGTAAGTAACTGTAGCTGGATGATAAAACCTCGATTGCACGAAATGTTCAAGAAGGAAAACCAGAAAGTGGTAAAGTTCAGGGACATGAACGGGAAACCTGATCACAAACGAGCACGAAGTGGTCGACAGGTGAAAGCAGCTCTTCGCTGAGCACTTCAAGGACGATATAACGGAAGAACGCAAAACTACCTTGGTGTGCCAGCGAACGATAGTACCATTTCGACTCTCGATCTCAAAGAGACCCGGAAGTCGGACAGCTGAAGACTAATAGAGCCGCCGGTAATGACCGACTCTCAGCTGAGCTCTACAAACGTGGTAAGGAATCACAAGTAACGAATTCATTGGATAATTTCAGGAATACTGAAGGAAGAGCAACTAACGGAGAAATTGATGGTCCCATCTTGATGGCGACTTGTCCCAACTACAAAAAGGGTCATCGGTTTGATCGCAATATATATTTATATTAGTTGGCTTGCCGTCCCAAAGTAAAGCCAGATGAACAAAGTTTCTCCAATGTACTCGATTGTGGGCTACCGCTCACCAAGTCTTTGGACACCGCTTACTCTTCGCCAGATCTCGATCCATCTAGTTTAATCATCTTGTTCGTTGCAATCCTGGTCGTCTTGTTCCTACCAGATTTGAAGCTAACGCCATCTTTGCAGGGTAGTTGTCCGACATTCTTGCAACATGCCCTGTCCGTCGTATCTGTCCAGCTTTAGCTACCTTTTGGATACTGGGTCTGCCATAGAGCTGCGAGAGTTTATGGTTCATCCTCCGCCTCCATACTCTGGTCACCTGAATGTCGCCGAAGATCGTTCTAAGCACCCGTCGTTCGAAAACTCCAAACACTCGCTGGTCCTCCTCGAGCATTGTCCACGTTTCATGCCTGTAGAGAACAACCGGTCTAATAAGCCTCTTGTACAGGGTGCGTTTTATACGGGGGCTTATTCTGTTCGACCGCAATTGCTTATGATTGCTCATGAAACCCATGGTAAACACGACTTTCACTGATAATACGCCTCCGGGTCTCACGGATGGTGTAATTGTCCGTCGTTACCAGTGAGCCAAAATAGAAAAAAATCATCGACTACTGCAAACTCATCGCCGTCGATCGTTACATTACTGCCCAAGTGGCATCAGTCGGCCTCGGTTCCGCTGGCCAGCATGTACTTTGTTTTAGACGTATTTGCCTTTAAGCCAATCTTTTCTGCTTCGCGTTTTATGTTAGTGTACTGTTCGGCCATCGCTACAGATGTTCTGCCGATAATATATATGTCATCGGAAATGCAGATTAATTGACTGGATTTGGTGAAGTCGTGCCCCGCGTGTTGATATCCGCTCGGTTCTTATCATCTTGTAGCGCTATGTTGTACATCAGGCATAAGAGACCATCACTTCACGAAGCCCTCTGTGTGATTCGAATAAACTCGACAATCCACCCGAAATCCGAACACAGCACTGTGTAAAAGGTGTCCACGGAAAAAGTTTAACACCAAAATTAATTCGCAAAATTCGAGTTTTTATTCGATTGTCATCAAACTTTCAGGACATCAAATGAAACAATTAAACTTAGTTTTAGAGTTTTTATTTTATTTAATTTCGCCTCCGTATCCGAATGCCCGTACTTTGGCTGTTGGCTCGAAAATGGGAGCCGCCACCCTACTCGTCACAAAGGCAAGCGACACGAACGGTATCGCGCAACAAAGGAGCCTTCTCGCTTTAGAATCTCTACAATAGCTCCTTTTTAATATCTTTTGGCTTTCAGCCTATTGTTATTTGTTCTGCTACCAATTATAAAAGCCAACCCGTTAGAACCAAATACACACAGAAATTATTTTGATCTGATAGAAGCCGCACGTATTTCCTTTATTCGTCCCGGTTACCGAAAGTCCTTTCTGACAGTTAGTCCGCCTCGGTCAGCGATATTCCGTGCTCTTTTTTGGACCTCTCGCTAACATTGGCCTTAACTCCTCTAATAAGATATTGCATAACAACAAAATCGACATGTTTTGCATATTTACCCATACTTTCTTCATTCCTTCAACTGTTTTGACTACTTTAGGATGTTTCAGAAGATTCTGTTTCATAATAGCCTAGTGGTTCTCGATTGACCGCAGCATCGGTGTATTTGAGGGGTTATGATCTTTCGGCGCGAAATCGACATTATTTGCCTTATGCCACTCCAGCACGGCCTTTGCACAATGGTATGAAGTCAAATCCTACCAGAAGATCGTAGGACAGTTGTGAGATTTCAGAAGAGGAAGAAATCGCTTTTGGAGACACACTTTCAAACACACTTGTCATTGTACCAGGGGTCGCGAAAGGTGTACTCCGCTTTCCACATGAACAAATTGCTTACCAGATCAAGAATTTCTTGGCAAAGTTCGATGTTTTCTGTTTTCGGAGGTTCTGTGGAACATCAAACTTATCCTTTGCAGTAGGTAGAATTTGGGATTCCCAACTTTTTACTGATGGCACGATGTGACAGATTGTGATTTTCGATGTACTTGTGCAGAACTTTTTTGAAAACGAGCTGTTCCTTCGATGGCATTTTTCATATCTTTGCGCACCTGATAAAAAAACTCACACAGTATAAACAATGAATAATACCTGTGTGTACCAATGAATAAACAATGAATAAAACACTTTGAAGTTTCTCCATGCAAATTTTCAATTGATTTTGCCACCGGTTCAAAAGTTAGAGCAATTCGAGTGTGTTGCAATTTTACCGTGGACACCTTTTACCATTCATCATAGCTTCTGGGGAAGCTGTTCTCGTCCATAGTTTCCATAGCTCTTTTCGGTCGTTAGTGTCATATGCGACTTTGCAGTCAACTTAATCACAATAATTATCGTGAATTACGTTGATCCACATCTTGTACAAGGTGTTTTCAAAATTTTGTTACATCGTATATCCCCATCGGAACGAGAAAATCGGAAATTTGTCATAAAAATTTACTATGAAAAGCTAAAGAAAGTTTCAATTCAAAATTATGTCATTTGAACTTCTAGCTTCAGGTAAAACATCCCGTTATACATATGGACACGAGGGATAGCACGTT
Source organism: Sabethes cyaneus (assembly GCF_943734655.1). Classification (NCBI taxonomy): domain Eukaryota; kingdom Metazoa; phylum Arthropoda; class Insecta; order Diptera; family Culicidae; genus Sabethes; species Sabethes cyaneus. Next base: position 173,063,157 of record NC_071355.1, read on the forward strand.
AGACATAGCAGATGCCAGGCATACGGATACTTGTCATATGGATGCAAGATATCGAATGGACCGAATAGACATGGAACTGAACAACAGCTATTCGTGCCAAAACTAGCGGTGCAGTTTGAACTTTGGTTTGAATGATAAAAGAAAGCGGCTTCGTTAATTTCTATTATGTAATCGATTAGTCCAGGAGAGGACTATGGCAATTTGATTAGAGATCAATTAATCTAGAAAAACAAATAAATCATGACAAATGTGAGTTCGAAAAACCGTTTACTTTTATTAAGTATGTTACAAAGTTTTATAAAGCGTTAACAGTATCTTTCGTATCGTATCATTCTTACCGTGAATTTTGGCCACTTTAACTTTTGAAAAAAAAAATATTCGCCCTCAATTTTTTCTGTGAGTAATTCACATGCTGTATTTGAATTTAGTAATACGTCTGATTTGATGGCGTTGGACATAAAATATGAATACAAATATTAGACTATTATTTCTTATCAAGCGCTCATCCAGAAAATTATTTTTACATGGAAATCAAAACATAAGCTTCTTCTGAGTGTACTTTCATGAAAAATAGTCATTAGCTGGATTGTGTCGTTTTTTATGTTTCCCATTAGGGGGTTAAAATATGTTATAGAATAATATATGATAGAGATTTATTTACATTGGAAACGGAAATTAGCAATGTACTAATTGAAAAGGAAATCAAACGTTTTAATTAGTTGGGTTCAATGCAGCATTTATTTAGAAAAAAGATGCTGCTTAACATTAGCACAAGGCCCTCTCACATTTTGGTAATAACAGGCGAGATTACCAAAGTATCTAGATTCTAGAAGCCTAACCGGTGAAGTAAAAATTCCGAAAGTAAGTGGTGTAGTACTTGGGATATTACTGTATGCTTTGCTACATTTCATTGTGCGTGGATCCAGCAATAACTTTTGATAGAGCAGATGCAATCTCGCAACGAATTTAACAGATAAAACATCCATGATAAGAATTATTTAAAAATTTTCATTGTTAAACTGCAATAAAATTTCTGACAAAATACAAGAATTCAACATTCCTACACGACGAAGCATGACAAGTTAGGAACATAAATATAAATTGAATTAACTTCATAAAACTAATCATACATGCACAGATCTCCCGGATTGCCACCCGTTCACGGGTTGGTTTGCTGAATGCACCTCAAAATACAACTCGTAAGCATCAAGCAGCACTATCAAACCCGCTTGGATCTCAATGCTTGTTTGATGTGTTTGATGGAAGACCGTAAAGCTCGAGACTGCTGTCTTCCCTACCGAGCAAATTAATAGCCATTCATAAAACCGTTGTTTCAGCTTCTACAATATAACGTGCGGAAATTTGTCAATCTATCGAACCAACCAGCATACTCCCTTAGACTGCTACACTCACAGTCGTACTAAGGGTAAAACACGAAAAAAATGTTTTATGTTCCATATTTCTTGAAAACTTACACATAAAAGCGAACGTTTTTAATAAAAAAATTTTCCTTTGAGACTGTCAAAACAATATATCACTTTGATCGTGTCCCACCTTTATCTCAAATCTGCACACGCTCATGGTCTTTACGACGGGCCGCAGAATATCCAAGAATTTTGCTAATTTATGACCGTGTGGTTCCATAGTGACACGTTACAAACACATCAGTTCCAATACGCACCATAACCGGCATGGCAGTAAATTGTCGTGACTTTTGATCACTTGCTACTTCGATCGACCACGAGACCACCCCTCAGATGGTGACACTGGAACGCTGAATACAGATTTTGCACATTGTGAAATTTTCACAGGCCAACCGAGCGACGCATGATTGATGTTCAGCCGGAAGTTATTCGCAACGCTAAATGCAACGATGTCTTTGCGATGAATCATATACTAATTTGATGGCATTCATTAAAACCACGCGTCACAAAATTTAATATATGAAAAAAAAAATTTTTTTTTTTTGCTATTTCGTTTCATTTCACTCAAAGTATAAAAATGTTGTTTACCATTAGGTGGCCAAAAATTGATTAAAAATCTGTAAAACACAACCATTTCGCAAGCTAACGTCACGTTGTCTTTCTCACTAGCGAGCAGCCAAAATCAAAGACTCGCATCACATTATCGCCAGCAGTAAAGATTTCAGCTGACTTTCGATGGGGCAGCTTATTTATGAACTCATCATGGCCATCACTCAGCTCAGCTCAGTGACTGCGTACACCCTGGCTAGGAGAAGACCCGCAGATGATAGAAAAAGTGGGTTCATTTGTTCTCGCGCGCAATATGGGGCCTAATACATGCCATCGTCTGTGTCGCTTGGGAAAAATGTTCTTTGAATAAAATGTAAATTTATAGCTCGAAACTCTCCCCCTGCAGCGGGTCGAAATTAGGAAGACATGAAAAATCAGATGAATAAATACTGAGAATAAAACAAACAAGAGACACTGCGAGCCTCCCAGCAGCCAAGCAGTATCGTAGCTGGCCCGGGATGAGTCGTGATGAGAAAACGACCATCAATATGCAGATTAGCCGGGGTGACGATTGGATCGTTCCAGCCAGCAGTGAACTTTCTTCGGGCCCAGCTATCGTCCAATCGATCGCGATGGTGTTGTTTGTCGACCCTGGTCATCTGTTAGTTTGTTTTATCGATTCAACAAATTTCAAACTACTCGGAATATTTAGATAAACGCCTGTTCGGTCATTAAAGTGATAATCAAAACGCTAAACGGCAGCCGGTTATCGATACGTGTCGGTCAGGCTGCCACACAGTACAACCAGTAAGGTTCACGCCGTATCGGACTCGGTAGTCGGGAGGTGCGATTTTAGCAGGTTAGTCATCTGATTGGAACTTGGAGACGTATAGGCATTTATATGAGGAGAGCATGATTTTTTATGCGGTGGATCTCTAAATTGAGTCAAATTAGAAACGTATCCAGTGACACTTACCGACTCCTATCTGTTAACTCTGGTCCTTCGGTGCGTGATCTTTTACCCTAGAAAAGAAAAAAAAGAAAACGGCTTTTTAGCAAGATGAAATATCCGTCAAAAGTGAAAAATGGCAATGTTCGACACCTAAATCAAATTTGATATGACCAGTTAGTGGAGTAGAGATGTTTAAGCATTGAAAATGTAATTCTGAAAATTATTTTCGCACAATTTTTCGTTTGACGAATTATATTGATCCAAAAGCTTAAATTGCTGGACCATTGATGTTCAAATTACTGGGAATTTGACATTGCATTACAGGAATTAAGCTTTAAATATGAGTTACGAAATTTTATTTATTAAATCAAAATAATTACTTCAGAGTAACAACCTTTGATTTTGTATTAATTTTATGCACTGAATTATACCTATAATGAGCTGAAAAACGGCAAAGCAGCTGGAAAGGACGGCATCCCCGCCGAACTTTTGAAAATCGAGTGCGAACGGCTGTATTGTGTAATCCATCAGGTTATACTAAAGGTATGGACTAAGGAGGAACTACCTACGGACTGGTTAGAAGGTCTCATCGCAAGTAACAATTCCAAGTTTTATTACATTCGTATAGTGGTTTTCATGACCAATTTCATAAAAACGCTATTAAAACTATGAGCTCCACCATAACTTTCTGATGACCGCTATAAAACTGCTTTATAACCAAGTAACCCACTCCTCAGAATGTTTTCATAACCGCTATAAGAATCAGGTTATAAGGTCAAGTAGTCGTGTCACGCTCTGCTGAAAGCAGCAATAAAACCGATTAAGCTTTCGCTGCTTGACAGCCATCGTCATAATTTAATAAAGCTTTACGCTTTTCATTCTGGTAAAAGCTAAATAAATTCGCCAGCTTTATCAACTTGAAAATACATCCGTGAGCAGCAAAGTTAAAGGTTTACTGTCAGATTATTCTGATCGATTTGGTTTATAGCGTCCATAATAAAATATCGCATAGAATATTTGATAAATTTCAAGCAATTTCGTTGGTTTGCAGCATGTGCGCATTTAATTTTATTGTGCGTATTGATATGATAGGTGGATAAAATAAACGCGCCATTGAAATTTTGCAATTTTCGAAAACTGGTTGTTTTAACTATATAAATATATTCAGTTAGTCAATCTCAATTTCTAGCCAAATCATTTTAGTTGGCTCCTCTGACATGAAAATCGATTGATAATAACTTTCTTTCCGCAAAACACTTTGCTTTGATGAATTTTTGTTTACGAGCTAAAACAAAATACTAGAATATGGCAATATGGCCTCGCATAAAAAATGATTTTGGTGTTGAACTTTAGTATTCTTCATAATAGCAGCAAAAAAACTGTTTGGTCAGAGTGTTGCCGTTTTAATAGCTCTATAAAACTAACACATTTATTGTGGGTTGTCAAGCAACCGCAATAAGATCAATTTTGATTGGTGCACCATTTTGTATTGCTACGCCACACTTATGGTAAGTTTATAAGAGACGTGGTGCAGCCAACAAGTTTTAACCTGGTCATATAAGCAACTACAATAAATTTGCTCTATTAACAGTTTTATTATGGTTTTCTAGCTAGCTATAAGTGTGGTTGGACTCGTACCAAGAGGAGTATTGCGCAATACCACAATAAAACCAGAGTTAATGTTAATATTTTTTGAAACGATGGTTCTACAATTGACGAAGGGACGGTAGGGGAAAGAAATGAAAATTTTTTGGTGAAGGTGGGGAAGAGCGGAAAGGAAGGGGGGGGGGGAATTGGTAGCTATGCTTGACAAGTAGTCATTTTGACTTCTACCTTTTGGTCTTCATCAATTGTCTCAATTGTCAATCAATTGTAGAACCATCGTTTCAAAAAATATTAATATATATGTATGACCGCATTTCAAGGTCAAGACTAAAAACTTGAGATTGGCCAGAGTTAATGATTAATACCGCAATCAAACCTTTATAGAATTCAAGTAAAACCAAGTGGTTTTAGAATTGTTACTTGGGATATGCTCTATTTACAAAAAGGGCGATCGAGTTGAATGCAGCAATTACCGGGGCATTACTCTCCTCAATTCTGCATACAAAATTCTCTCCCGGGTCCTCTTTCCCAGACAGAGACCGTTGCAGGAAAAATCTGTTGGCGAATAACAGTGCGGTTTTCGCGAGGGATTCTTTACGACGTACCAAATTTTTGCCTTGTGACAAATCCTTCCGGGAATTCAACTTGCAAACTCACCATTTGTTTATAGATGTCAAAGCGGTGTACGATTCAGTCAAACGAAAAGAGTTGTGGCGGATTTTGCTTGAACATGGTTTTCTAACATAACTTATTAGGCTAATAGGTGCTGCCCTTGATGGTTCAAAATCCAGCGTCAGGATAACAAGTGAGACATCGGACTCTCGAATTTTCTGTTCAAAATTGCATTGAAGGTGCTATTCGAAGGGTAGGTATGCAAAGAAGCGGTACCATCATCACAAATTCTTACATGCTCCTAGGGTTTGCGATAAATGGAGGGGTGATAGATGGAGGAAATGGTCGACAAATTTGTTTGCTTTAGTACGTTAGCGACAGCTAAAATAATACAGACCCCGTACTCGTTGGACGACCACTGTTGACGAGGATGCTAAAGCAGCAGATGTTGGGGACATTTGGAGAGCTGCAGCCCAAGACCGTGAAATGTGGAGACGTCTCCTGAATTCGGCACGGATTCGATAAACAGATTGTCGCAGAAAAAGTAAATTAAGTAAAGTGTAGTATCATACACTGAAAATAAAAATATTTTTTTTTCAGCCTTGACATAAAAAAGTTGTCAAGTTTTCCTCAAAGTCAAGTACCCTTAAATATTTCCATTTTACAATATATGGAAGACTTGTAGGCCACATAATTATCTATTTTTAAAAAAAAATTCTGAGATAGTTTATGTTGGAAAATCGATTTTTAGTTCCAAAGGCTTTTTTATGTAGTGTAGAAATTTATTTTTGTTTTGTCATGTCATGAAATTTTCAATTGTATCGAAGACCCCATAATAAGAAGAATGGCAGCTCTTCCAATCTTCGGGAGACACTGATGGTAACTCGCTCTGCCGGTCAAAGTCCCTGGATGCATCTGTGTGAGTGAGTGCTAATATTCATACTGCCATGACAGACACTAATACAAAATTTTGGAAAGCTTACTAACACTCATTCAAAATTTACCACCATCGCAAATAGAAACGTCGCTGATACTGACGCATGACGTTTAAATGGAAAAATAACAGAGAGGCCAGTCTTATTAATACTGGGATCTTCGATTTTATCCAATTATTTATTTTTCGCATCAGACACTTTCTCCCTTTTCAAAAATGAGTTTGCGTCATGGCTGCGTATAGAGTCATACACAAGTAAATAAAGAAGCAAAACACCCCGAAAACACGAAGACTGTTGCCGTGTCGCATTGATCGAGTAGTTTTCAGTCTAACATCTCGGCGGTAGAAACAAAGAGGAGTCATACAAAAATATTATTGTCGTAAGAGGAGTGTGTGGTGCGAATGCAGAATAGCAGAATTGGAAAATAAAACAAAACTAGGTATTAGGCTATCTAATATAACGAGCGGCTGTAGTTTAGTTAGTAAAACATTCGGGTACTAACCGAAAGGGTATGGATGGGAGCCACATCTGCCTTTGCACAACCCAATATATCTTTGGTCAGTATCGAAATTTTCTAGCTAATCCAATTAATCATTCATCGCATCAAACACTTCGTCTCTTTTTAGTTCAGTATTTTGTTATGAAAATTGAGGGTATTTTCCAACACTCAACCAGATATTTTTTTTTGAGGGCTGATAATTTTCAAGTTATGTTTTTAAACTAAAAAAGAAATTGATATTGAAATTGATATAGTATTCCAATAACATGGGACAATGTCTGAAGGGGAAAACAGCCTTGTCCCATTCAGTATGGATGCTATCAACACCTTCGTTTCATTACTTTCTTTAAACCATTTCAAAATACTAGGAATACTTTGTATAATCCAGGACGTCTCAACCTCTAAATTTAAAACATGTAGATTATTCTGCAGCTGAACTCGCTTGACGCCTACGTCCTCTGTAAATTCTGGATAAAATGCACGGTTAATATCTCTTTCTAAGAACAATGCACAAATTTGCTCAAAAAACTGATTCTGATTTTTTATTATTCCCGGTATGTTCGTCAAGATAGGATGAATTAATAATTTAAAAATTGTCTCAAGTGATCTAACTTTCTCACACACGTGTTCTCGTTCTAACGAGCACACTTGCATGAGTATCCCTTTTAACTTCCCTTTTGCTATTTTCCCGTCTAAATACTGCGATTAGTTTTTGCGAGTGCGTATTTTGCTTTCAGCCACAGCCGTCGGGGTCGCGAGGGCCCGCACACCTATTCGCGTGTGTAATGAAGGGCGAAATATGAAGAAGAAAATAATAAGTAAAGTAAAATTTGTTTTTATGCATCCTAGTGTGCCGCTTGCGCTCACGAATGTAGGTAATACACGTTGATAATTTGAAATAAGCTTAGAATATTCTATGTTATACTAAAAAATTGTAAAATAATTATATAGTCAATGAACTAGATGAGATGTGACGAAAACTATCGAATTCAAATAAATTCAATATCCCAAATTCAGCGATTTCGATTTAGTGTGCATTCGCTTAGTTTCGAGTTCAGGGAAGAAAGAGGTAACTATTGATGATGTGTGATGCGTCAGAGTAAAACGAAGGAAAGAGAGAAAGGTATCACGCTCTCTAGAATTCTGAAAAATTGGAGAAAAGCATCGGTAAAGCTTCGACTGAGACCAGATTTTAGACGTATGTGAATAAGCGCGGTTGTGCAAGAAAACAGTGAAAAATCCGGGAAATACAGAACCATGGAGAAATCCGACAACGAACTGTTGGCAGTAGTTTGCCTCGTGAGTGGGCTGTGCGGAAATACTCCACGAGGCTGTGCACACTCGGAGTGTGTAGGTAGCAGAATGCATGAACACAGCTCCAGTGGTTGTTTGTCGTTCGGTTTCATCAGCGGAGTAAGCGTTGGAGCTGTGCTTCTCAAACTCGCTCGCGTAAGAGAGGGCATCGTTTGTTTCTTCCTCGATTTGCAATATTGCTTTGAATAATACTTTATTTTACTATCATTTTTCGAATATTCGAACTTAGTGGTAATGGCTTTTACCTATTTTCACTATTTATGATAACTTTGCTGTGTTGCAAATTTCAACCTGAGAGCAAAACTTTTTTCCCATGTGCTATGTTTGATTATATTCAAATGTGCTAAGTAAAATAAATGCTTATGTAGCGCTTATTAAATTTAACGAAAGGTGCATTCTGACTTCAGGTTTTTGCACATTTCTGTCACACCAAAAGAAATTGGTTATACGATGGTAAAAGTTGATATTTGTTTCAAGTAGAAGGAGTTCATGTTGATGTAATTGAACATAACTTCTTGGAAAATCATTAGGCCAATATTTTAGCTGACCGGGACCACTTTTCAACTAGATTTATTAGCTAACATAACAGTTTTCAAAGAAAAGTGAGCCTTTTTAACATTCTTGAAAATCAATAAATATATAATTAAACTAGTTCAATATTTCTAATTTTTATTGTCCTCCACTTCTAGTGCGTTAACAAAAAGTAACCTCGCAGAATGCAGAAAAATGCGCAAGGTATCGGTCTTCTAATTCCCAGCAGGATCACACCTACCTCACAAGTTGAATGAATAGCCAGCAAAGAAAATAAATACAGCTCGTAAACCACATGCTCGTGTTCAACAGTGCTGAGCATTCTACCAAATTCGCATGTGTGTACCGTGTAAAAAATTACCAACATAATCAGTTGTATTGACAAAACTTTGCAATAATTTACTACCTGTCCTCACAGAGGCATCCTTACATCGGTAAAGAACAAATTGTGTTTGGCTGTTTCGTACTCTGCCGGTTCCCAAGTGTGTTCCGGTTTGGTTCAGTATCGTTCCAGTATCTTTCATGCCTAACTAAAATTTTTATGCAATAGAGTTGCATCTGCTTTATGGGGTACTTTTTAAAAAAATGTACACGAAGTAGTTCGTTAAAACTCATAAAAATTTCGTATGGAACAAAACACCACAAAACGGATGACCAGCGCACATTTTCCATACTCGGGCTGTGCTGCACCCGAGTAGCATTCACTGCAATTCTCAACACGTAATTCTTTTCTCGGATCCTTTCGGCGTCCTCCATCGGGTTCACACTGTTAAATATTTTGGTAATACGTAAAACTAACATGTTACTGCTGCTCGCTTAGCCAACAAATCATGTGGCCGCAATCACACACATGCATACATGTGCCACATTGTCTGGTTAGAGCAAACATGGACCGTGAACAGATTCTGACCTGATCCGCGTACCCGGATCAGCTAATAAATCTAGTTGAAAAGTGGTCCCGGTCAGCTGAAATATTGGCCTAATGATTTTCCAAGAATTTGACGGCTGACGATGAAAGTACTGAAACGACAACACATGTGTGCGTCCGCATTGCATATACAGCCAGGCTCGCTCTCCAGCAAGAAATGAAATGTTTCTCATTCCAACACGTTCCAGCATCCCTAGCAGTGGGGGAAAAAGCAGCATAATTTACAAACATAATTAATTTTATATTATTTTTTAATTTATATTTTATTATCTTTGTCGCCTTTTGTTTTCACCATTTTTGGCTTCCCCGAGAGAAGAACGAAATTAGGGTAATATGTTGCAAGAACAATGTTTGACTTAAGTCAAGTACTTCTCAAAAACATTTTGGCATGTAGGCGAAATTTCTTAATGCATTATCAGGAAATAATATGCGATATAATACTCTATGGATTAAGCGCTTTCCGGCACAATGAACGCCGTACCCCAAGTGCCCCGGACCGTTTAGACCAGCGGGCAACGACAACACGTTGATCTTATCGTAACATCTCCTCGGATTTTTTGGTGATTCCTTCCTCTACCAGTTCTGGTTCAACGTTACGCGGTCAGACGTAGGTCGTCGAGACGCTATGATATGCTAATAAGGCACATAGCCAAGAGCCCTGCCCAAACCTTAATAATCAACGGTGGTGTCAACTCATAAATTTTCCCCGTTATTGATTTAATCGGAAACATAATTTGTTACGCTGGTTAGGATCCCAGATAGTAAAATTACGCTTTGACAAGTTGATATACGAGATAAACAGTTCCGCTAACCTGTTCATGCAAATCTATTTGAACACTACGTCTGTTGTTCAGTTCAACTACGTATCTTAGCTAGTTAGCTAACAACTTCCTGTGATCCGTGAGAAAAAAATACCCTTCCTAATAATGCTAATCTACCTCTAATCACTAACTGTCACAATAACGACTACACAATTTACGATTTGCTTGCACCATTGATGATTTATCAACTATCCACGGTGTCTCGACAATCTTCCAGTCGTAAATCCACCTTCTCTCAGTATGTGGGAAACTATTCCACCCTCTTGCCATGCTATGCCTTCAAGCGTTTCCTCACACTAAAGACATGACAATGCGTGGCTCATAAAAATCACTAAACGGGAACAAATTGTTTGGGCGCTCGCAGCCAAAGGCGATAACGATCACTCCCAGGAGGATTCGTCGAGTGGCTTTAGTGCCGACGGCTGGCGTTGGCGGTGGTGACGACGACGGAGCACAGTTTTATTGAGGATCTCTTTTCCGGCTAGCTGTTTTTGAATGTGTAGCAGCCACTTGACTACCTAGTTTAAGAGCATCCTGATTCGAATCTATTACCACCGCAGTTGAAATATTACCGAGAAATAATGAGAGATTTATCGTTCGCACAGAAAAAAGAGCTGAATTCGAATTAATGTTGACTAAACGGAGTTCAGTTCAAAATTTGGTCAAACAAGAATACTTGGAAATTGATTAAAATTTCTAAAACTTAAACAATTTTCGTTTTCAAATTTCAATTAGTATAAAATGCAGAAAATATATTCAGCAAGCCTTTCGTTTGACTGAATCCGAATGGTCGCGACTTTCTTCAACTCCTGTCATCAATTTCTGTACGACCACCTCATCCACATTATTCGCCGCCAGTACGCCAAGAAACCTTGGGTACAAATGTCTCTTAGACTTGATCCATTTCTATCTACAAACTTCCCAGCCGGTTATTGGAATACAGAACAATTACGGGGCTAGTGCATGGATCCAACTGACTCTAGATGCAGAGCGGCAATTTGTCTTAAACTACTTTTCACTTTCAATAATTTTCTTCTTCAGGATTTGCTTGACGATAGCCCAATATTTCTCGAATGAACGGAAGTTTGGTGTGTTATAAGGCCATCACCTGCTCATTGTTGGCGGTAAATCACCCCATGGCCTTTGTTGTTCCGTAATAGTAAATTGCTAAATCCGGCCAAAACAACACAGAATGTCGCTTCCCAAACCACACGTACAGATAGCCTACCGAAACAGATATTGCATAACGAGTTTCGTCAATTTCATATGTTTGAAAATATTTGTCAGCTTTCCCCTCCCTGTTATCTTATAAAATGCCTACCCAGGAACTCTTTTGAAGTTTGTTTTAACATAGGAACTTCATCAGCATCGTCGTGTACAGCTTTAGGGATCGTGTTTTGACCCTCTTGCTTTGTTTATCGTCGCTATTTGCAGTCATTACAGTCTTATAAGTCGACAATTTGTCTTATTTTTTAGCTCGATGTACAATTGTTGACAACATCTCGAACGGATAGCAGCACTGGCTAGCATTTAATCGTCAATGCGGCTTCTGGATTTCGATTTCGACCTGATCCGGGCTTCCCGGCTATTGACAAACGTTCCACAAGCAATTGTATTACGTTGGTTAAAATTGCTCCGATTCTTGCGACATGCGAGCAAAATTTTGATGCCGTGCTCCTCTTGGCTGGGCGCCATTTTGATAACCATTTTGATAATCGTTCTGCACGATTAACAAAAATTTGTCAAATTAAGTCGGCTAAATTTTGATCGTCCTTTACAGTCGTACTAAATGCCAAACAGAATGCTGTGACAATGCCAAGGTCGACGCTTCCGTCAGCGCCAATTCAGGACCAACCAGAATGCTGCGTCAACGCGTCCATCAGCATTATTCTAACAGCTTGACCCTGACGGATGCGTTGACGCGGTATTCTCTATGGCCTTTTAAACAGTTAACCCATGAGAAAACTCTCAAAATAACGAACCCGTTGAGGCAGCATTCTGATTGACCCTTCAGTATTGTGCTTTGCACTACTTTTAGATTTCAAAATGCCAAGCCCATTGCATAAACAAATATAGTTTAAAATAGCGAACTAAACTCACTTATTTGACGTCTGGGTGTAGTTTATTTACATGAGCTTGCAATATAAATTCAAACGATAACAGTAAATTCAATTAATGGCGAGTTGTAAAGTTTAAAGAAGAAATACCGCTGGTTTATACGCTTATAAGTCATTTCACTCAAACTTAATTAAAAATCATAAAGAGCGACTAGTAAACAAACCGCCGCTGGTGGTCAAATCGGTAAACAAACGTTCAACATATTCATGTGTGGCATTAGCGTGGAACACACTGTGAAAAACCAGACCTCATTTTCGTCCATCTTGTACAGTGTGTCCTTCATAATTGACCGGTATTCCTCGTTCAGCGTTAGCTCCGAGCAGAATCACACTGAAGCTATTGTCATTGTACCACTGTTTGGCCTAATTTGAATAGTAACTGCTTACATAGTCGGGTCAGGAAACGCAGTCATGCTGCTCCTGAAAAGCAAGAGATCTCTTCGATTTCAAATTCATGAAATTCAACTGACAAAATTATCTTATTGAATATTAGTCATGCTTATAAAAACTAATATTAGATAATTTCTGTGCAAACTTATGTGAAGGTTCGCCGAACTCAAGGAGGGTTTCAACTGTAGAAAAAGTTCGAATGCAGGCAGTTATTGGTTCGTTGCATCCCAAAGTTGTTCGATGAAAACTCGGCTGCAGTAGTCCGGTCGATCGGAGGAAGCGTGTCGACGCACTGAAGCTCAAAGCAGATAGAATTGTCGGTGAATCGATCTCGCCATTTTGGATCTTTGCTACACATACAGCTATGCTATACGGCTTGCTGAACGCTCCTACGCCAGTCGAGTGTTTCTTATGCATACCAGATTCCATGACATCTGATAAGGACACCATTCTATGCACGCATTTTCGATCAGAAGTATAGCGATGAAGCCAAACTGACGGGAAGCTTTCGATATTGCAGTGGTGCGATGTAAATTTACCGTCAGCTTGGCATCAAGCAGTACTCCGAGGTCATTGACTTGGTCAACTCTCGAAATTACATGTTCATTTATTTGGTAGTTGAAGCCGCATGCAATCATTTGTAGAACGAACTGGTGAATACAATTTCAAATCATCAGCGTACATTAGTTTACATCCAACTCCAAGCAGCGGGGCGATATCGTTGAAAAACAGCACAAACAGTAGAGCTCCCATGTTGCTGCCTTGAGGCACACCCGCCAAATTAGCAAACCGCAAAGGAAAACATGAGTTAAGCTGTACACACAACTCTGCCGCATAAATAGGAGCTGAGCCATTCTGTGAAATTCCGAGGTGCGCCAAGTCGCAAGATTTTCTGTAGTAGTATTTTATGGTCAATGCGATCGAACGCTGCTTTCAGATTGGTGTAGATTACGTCGATTTGCGCTTTTTGTTCCATATGGGAAATACAGGTAGACGTAAAATTCATAAGGTTCGTGCTTACGGATCGCTTAAGCATAACTCCGTGTTGGTCGGTGGCAATATAGCATTTTGTTCTAGCAAGGACAAAATTGCTTACTACTATTTCAAATAATTTCGATGCAGCAGAAAGATTGATAATGTCCCGATAATTGGGAACATTCCGGCGGTCATCGGCGGATTTTGAATAAAAAAACACATAAATCTTTATAAACGACCCAAAAGCTTAATGAATAGGTACAGGTCCATTTCGTCAAACTTTAGCCACATTTGTATTGATTTGTTTTAAATATACACTGGACTCACGGAAAAGATAACTTTCTGAAAAGTGAGATATACGTTGTACTATTCCTTAAATTTGCAATAAAACAACTAACAAATGGCATGGTTCCGTAAAGAAGAAGAACAGGGAATTCAAATGGAATAAAAAAAATTGGCGGCCATATTTGATTTGGTCGCCATATTAGGTTTTATCAAAAACTCGCTGTTTTCGCCATAAGGCTCCCAACGGATTTTGAAGTTAAGACCACAATTGGAAAGCTGAGAAAAAATGTTACGAGAAACATTCATAAAATTAGGTGTGCATTGGCATTAACAATGAAACAAGCAATTATTTGTAGCAAGGTTTACAATCTATCTATACCTATAAAAATGGATTTCTGTCTGGCTGTCTGTCTGGCTGTCTGTCTGTCTGTCCGTCCGTATGTTCCTTATAGAATCGAAAACTAGTGAGCCAATGAATGGCGTGAAAATTTGCATGTAGAGGTCTTTGGGGCCAGGGAAGGTTAGAGGGATGATGGTTAGAGACCCCTCCCCCCACTAAAAGGGGGGGGGGGGCTCCCATACAAATAAAACACCAATTTGTGCATAATTTGCGAACTAATCAAGCAAATGGGACAAAATTTTGCATGTGGGTGTTTTTGGAGACAAGAATATTTTCTATGGTGAATAAAGACCACTCCCCTCTTTGCGAAGGGAATTATGACCCCTCTCCTCTTTAAGAGGGGGGGTCCCATACAAATGAAATACAAATTTCCTCATAACTCGAGATCTAATCAAGCAAATGGAACCAAATTTGGCATTTGAAGGTTTTTGGGGGCAAGAATTTTTTTATGGTGAATTAGGACCCCTCCCCACTTTAGGAGGGGGGCTCCTATACAAACGAAATACAAATTCCCTCATAACTCGAGAGCTAAACAATAAAAAGGAACTAAATATGGCATGTGGGTGTTTTCGGAAGCAAGAATTTTTTCTATAATGAATTAGGACCCCTCTTCTTTTTAGGTGGGGGGCATACAAATTAAATACAAATTTCCTCATAACTCGAGTACTAATCAAGCAAATGGAACCAAATTTGGCATGTGGGGGGTTTTGGCGGCAGGAATTTTTTTATGATGGTTTGAGACCCCTCACCCCTGTGATAGGGGGATAAAGACTCTCAGACAAATGAAACAAAAATTTTTGCTTAACTCAAAAACTAATCGAACTCGAGAAACTTTAGACTCTTCCATAAAACATTGGTCAATAACAAGACTACCAAAAACTAT
Source organism: Sabethes cyaneus (assembly GCF_943734655.1). NCBI lineage: Eukaryota > Metazoa > Arthropoda > Insecta > Diptera > Culicidae > Sabethes > Sabethes cyaneus. The sequence goes on from NC_071355.1 coordinate 173,078,377, forward strand.
CAATAGTAACACTAGATGATTCAGGGCGAGACGGTCGCAGCCCGTGAGTGTTGTCGATGACCCGCCGTCGGAAGCGCCAGCCACTGCGAGGGGTTAGCCAGTCCGCAGATTTCACCTCTATCTCCCCCGCATCACCCCCGCGAAATGGTAATTTCCACGAAAAGATTTCCCGTAAAATGGTACATCCCGCGTAAGGTTTCTCGCGAAATGGTATTCCGCGAAACTCTATATTCCGCGTTATGGTCACTTCTCGGTTGACGGTGTTCCGCAAAATGGTATTCGGCGAAATGTAGGGTAGACGCACCATTAGTGGTAGTAGTACCAGTAGTGGTGAAAACTCGAATTATTCCATTATTTTTGCAGATTTTGGTACAAGTTTGATACTTATCAAATAATACTGTTACTGGTAGTTCAATACTTATCAAACTTGTACCAAAATCTGTAAAAATAATGGAATAATTCAAGTTTCCACCACTACTGGTACTACTACCACTAATGGTGCGTCTACCCTACATGAGGATTGTAAACCTTGTGATAATATTCATACAAAAAAAATTAAAATTAATGAAGTTCATATATAATATCACAAAATTTGAGACAAAAATAATGAAATCCATTGGGAACAACGGAGAAATTTCCGATCCTTGAGCTGCCGAAATTCATACGGAGAATGGACTCGCCTACATTGCAGCTGCAAAGATCACCCAAAAACGCATTCTAACTTCAGCTTCCGTCTGATTGATTTGCTCCAATCAAACGGCGTGTAATCGCAAACTTCACCTCAACCTGAACAGTAAACATAACCATCAAACCCATGTTCGTCTGGTTCCAGCATCCAAAGATGCATACGCGGAATCTACGACGTCGAAAATACCTTCGATCGTAACGGTGCAGAATTACGACGGATCGTGCGACACCAATGTTCATCGGAGGGCAAATTAAATTAATGAACAAAAGGACAGTATATTAACACGGAATATTTTAAGTCACACTCCCGGAGGTTTGAAAAATGAATCTCGCCCGTTCTGCGGTGAAGAAAACGTGCGAGTGAGAATTTTGTGTGTTTTTTCTTCTTTTATGGCTGCTTTCTGTGAGCACGAATCAACGAACAAATGGTGCGGAGAAAGGAATAGGAGGCGATTGAACAGCAGAAAAAATAGCCATAAATATTGGGAAGTGATTGGAATGGTGAATCGTACCAGGTGGGAGAGAGGATGGAGTAATCGTGGATAGCAGCAAGCATCTGAAATCATAAAAAAAGAAACCCGATGAAAATCGGAGGAGACTTGTTGCCACCAGACAGGGAACCCACGGAACGGTAAACGGTAGAGATGATCAAGTTGGAATTGTATTATTCATCTGGTTCGATGCTATTAATTTAAAACGCAAATCTCAAGTGTAATTGGCGACTGTTAAGAACTAGCCGTATAGCTTGGACGTTGAACGTTCTCAAAATATTTCAAGATGTTTTGATACAAAGGAATATGCAAAACCACAACGATTTGGGCAAAGATTTATTCGCAAACGTTAGTAAAATATACCGTCCCATTTTTGGTCTATAGCTTTATAAAATAAATAACATTAATTTTATTTAATAACCACAATAATAGAAATTATTCAAAAATTTGAAAATAGATCCTGAAATTAGTTAAAATTATTGTTTATGAGGAAACACTGATACGGGGATTCTACCAAAATGATCATCAATAATATTAATATAATAATCATTATATTTAATTTCTTGCAGAACGGAAAAGAATTCAATTTTACGTTTTCAAATCGCATATATCGTTTTTACTGCTACAGTGTTAGCGTGTTTCTACTAAGGAAAAAATCAGCACCCCAACCACCATGAAAACAGAGACTAATAAAATTTGTTAAATAATTTGTTCCTTCGTAAACACACATAAAACAGTACAAATTTAATGTCCTGATGAATGGTTAGTAAGCAAGCGAGAATAAAGGAATGAAGCAGAACAAGGGTAAGCAGAAAACCAACGTCACTAGCTGTAGCATTACAATACCCAACTCGGCAGTGGCCTGCACACCACCAAATTCAGAGAAAAATGCTGAATACCTTTGGTTCTATCTCTATCATTTTATCAATGATGGAGATCCGGGGCGCAGATATGTAACTACAAGGCATTAATGTCACCATTTCATACAGTTTGTCACATTTGCAGGTGAAACTCTGCTCCCACGCACTTAGCACATATAGCCAGGTACAACCTGCATGACACTAGTATCAGTATCGGGCACTACTGAATTTCCTGGCACATTCACTTTCCCCGCGAGGTACCATTCGTATCGACAGCGGATGACCTTATCTTCTACTAAGGCAACCGTTTCACGATACGTGCCGTCGCACACTGTCTTTTCTGTCACTTCTTTCCGGCTTTCCGAAGATCGATTATGCCTCTGGCGAAGGAAACCGCGAAAACATCCAAATTTTATGTCCCACAATTACTCACTCTTCACTGGTTTCTTCGAGAGATTTTCTGGCTCCGTGATTTCCAGAATACGACGCAGGAACGCTGAACGATGAATATATATCATGCAAGATTTATAATCACAATACGAATTTCACACACATTTATCTGGAAATTCAGCTCTTGAGATCATCGTTATCGTACACTCAGTTCGCTTCGAAACTGATGAACGACTGTCGAATTACTAAACCGCAGCTATTCGAGCTAACACGAATCGGCACCCGTCGGCACTCGACACTTCCATTGAGAGCGAAATATGTGTAGATTCGCAATTAATTACATTCATTTAGACATGCATTGCAAAAAGTGAACAGTTTTATTAGGTCCAACATTAATTCGAACGGCCTCGCGTCGGTGCTTTTCCGGACGGAACAAATATAGGTTATCTGCTCCGGCGGCGGCCCGAGAATAACTTTAATTGCTGCTAAATTGTGCTATTTATTCTTATGCAATTTTCGCACCGCAATTGGTCATATCCTGCTTTTGACTGCTCTGGCCACCCGGTGTGTGTATCACTTTTCACTTACTTACACTGTGCCGTCATTCGACCGTTTACGCGAATTTTTCTCGGCGCCCGTGAACTTTCCAACTGTTTTGATAATTTTCCTTTTTTTTTCTCCTGGTGCGGTGGTGAGCTCATAATTAATTGCATACGAAAGTAATTATTTGCTTTTACTGAGTTGCGTTAATTTGTATGCTTTCGCAGCGGATTCCACTGAAATTCGATTAAGTTTCTTCCTTGGGACGAGTTATTATGGCAAGTTGACCAATGTCCTATCACTGCAGTGCAGTTCAAAGTCACGCACCGGAACGGGTAACGACTGCTTCGCACGTTCGGATTACATGTGCTATTTGCTACGGTAAACTTTATTTGTCCAACGGCACGGTTCTCAAACTTCTCTTTCTCTCACACATCAACTTTCTGTCGGAGAAAGAAGGAGAAAATAAGAAACATATAAGATTTTTTCTATGCTCAACCTGATTAGTACCGTTCAAGCGTGAATGAAGTGCGAATGAAGTGCGAACGAAGTGCTTATTCCTATCGTGTTTTGGAGAATTGGACAGGTTTTGTGATTTGGAATAAATTTGCTTAAGAAATTGTTTTCAGTTAAAAACAGCTGTTATCAAACAATTGTCCACATTATCCGACGGAAACTTTTACCATAATGAAGAACTAAAGGCGGAAGAATTACCGGAAATTTTCAACAGAACTCGTCAATTCAAACTTATTTCCTGTCGAAAAGCATCTTGATGAGTAGTTAATTTTCGCTGCTATGATTTAAATTTTGGACCACGTAGAATTTGAATGCAAACATTTAACACTAAGTGTTAAACACTTTAAACAATACTATAAAAAGATATGTGGTTTATTGCACTGTATTATAGCGTCAGAGTCAAGTCACAAGAATCAACTAGAATGATTTTGCTAAAACTTGAGATTGATTAATTGAATATACATTTTTAACAACTGGTTTTCAAAAATTACAAAATTACAATATGCTCGATAAAATTCAATGCGCATATTCTGCGCAACTGTGAAAACTATTGAAAGTTGACTATTTCTTCGGATATTTTATTATGGTCGCTATAAATCAAATCGTTCAAGATGTTCTGACAGTAAACTTTTTGAATTTTCTGCTTACGGATAAATATTTTCCAGTTAACAAAGCCGGCTGATTGATTTAGCTTTTTACCCGACCAATAAAGCATGTGTGCATGCAAAGCGAAAAGCTTCATCAAATTATGGTGGTGGTTGTCAAGCAGCAAAATCTTTTGTGCAATCAGATGCGTTGAGGATTGCAGAGACCTTCAGAACCTTTTAGATATTTTCAGTCACTGATGTGTAATCTATTGACGTTAAATGTGCGAAGTTGATTAGGTGACGAAGTCGGCTAACGTTGAATGCCGACAAATGTATTTTCATCTGTTATCATCATACTAGAAATTGCTTCGTCGTAATTGCCTATTCCCGTCCTATCCAATACAAATTATTAAAAATATCAGCATTTTTATGACACACAATGCAAAACTAGTTATTCCCTAAAATTTTAGTTTGTTGTCTATCATACGCGATCAATCAAAGTGAGCTGAGATCTATTTAAATGCTTTTTATCATTAAAGAAGTCCTACCAGCCAAATTTCCTACATTTTTTCGTGCGATGAAGAAGAAACTGTCGATTAATTGTTCCAATTTCCGTCATTCATAAATGAAAATAGCTCATGCAAGGCATTGTCGTTATTCTACAGCCAGGAAAACTTGCTTGACCTGCAGAACTTTTGCAGAATAACTTTTGTCATGCCGTTCTACACAAATACATGCACGTTAGCTTCGTAAACATTGTTGTGATTTTTAGTTCGGACGATGAAAAATTTTGATGGACGGATTTTAAAACGGTACGACGAATTTAAGAAATAAAGTCAGTTGTGTAATTTCAATAATATGCTTTAATAATCGCTTTTCAGTGATTTAAAAGTTCACGGATCGGAAGGTAAGTGTGTTTTAATTAAATCAGCACAAGAACTTTTGGAGCATTCATTAAATCCATCCAACAAATGATGAAAATTAGAATGGCTTTACTTACTACGACGGGAATTAGAAGTACTTGAGAAGTTTGACTACGAAGTGCTAGGGAGTAAATTTAGTAGAGTTGAACAAGTGAAAGACTTTGGAATCGATCTTGAAAAGCTGACTCTAAAGCCCCATATCACAGCAATCATTGAGAAAGCAAACCGCATCGTTGGTTTTATGTTCAAAATTACTTGAGAAATTGCCTTCTACTGTTCCATAATTCGGTCTATACTAGAATTCGCCAGTATTGTATGGATCCCCTTCAAGAAACCCTTTAGATTGACCTCTAGAGAGCGTACAACGCAAGTTTGTTCGGTATGCTCTGCGTCAGCTGCCGTGAAACGACCCATAGAACTTACCCCCATATGAAGATCCTTGTAAGTTGCTGGGAATTGAAACATTGGCCTAAAGGAGACATATGTCACAAGCAATTTTTGTTTGTAAGCTGCTAAATGCTCAAATTGAGGCGTCAGATCTACTCTCACAGATTGGACTATGCGCACCATCAAGAGCGCTGCGAGCTTGGACAATATTACAGGAAGAATTTTATATAAGCCGCACAGTGGGAGGGATTCAAAAAAAGGCGGATATCTGCTTTTGCGTAGAAACTACTAAGTTTTCTGCATTTGTGTCTTCACAAAAGTTTCTTGATTTTCGAAGTACTTTTCTGTTATACCGAAAAATTTGTATTAAGAGGGTGGGTCAATAAATGACCAATTTAACTTTGTTATTTAAAACCAAAAATAAACAAAACACAAGAAAAAGTTGTACAAAATGTTATTTAAGAAGCGAAAAAAGAAAACTTCTATCTATTACGAGAAAGAAGTTATAGTGCTACAAACTAATGTAAATTTTTCTAATTTTTTTGGTTGAATTTCTACGCAGTTTTGATATTCCACGAAGTTTAACATAGTATGAATATACACCTTTTTGCTGAAAGAAGTGTAGCTCTTTCCTTATTGATTCTTGAGATATTCCAGCTTTTGTCTATTTTTAAGGGACTTTATTTTAAAAGGGCGCCGGTATGCGCAACCAATCTCCGCCACTCTACGTACTGCAATGTAGTGTGTTTCATTTCATATGTATGTCACGGTGGAACATTTGAGAAAACTGTAAATGAAATTATCAATTTCGCAAGCCTTGCCACGTGATTGTTGATAATTTTTGGCAAAATTTTTCCTGGCATATTTTGATTCAGAACAAAGAAATCATAAAGAAAATTTTTAGTTTTAATTCTACTTAATTAAGTTCATTAAAGCCACTAGGCTGGATGGAAAAAAGATTAATAAATAAATAAATAAATAAATAAATAATATTTTTTGAAGCGATGGTTCTGATGAAGGGACGGTAAGGGAAAGTAATGAAGAAGGATGTTTTGGGAATAGAAGGGAAAGACTGGAAAGGAAGGGGGGAGGTTACCCAATAGGTAGCTACGGTTAACAAGTTGTCGTTGTGACTCCTACCTTTTGTCCAATGCTGGAAGCTGAATGGGTCGAACCAAGCTATAATCTGAGATTATAAACACCCGCCAGGGCATGTGGCTCGCTGGAGCTCGTGTACCTATGAACCACAGAGGCGCTGGGCAAAAGGAGACTGCACAACCCCCCTTGATAATGTAGCGACAAGAAATCATGCAAAATTGGGAATTTCATTTACAGTTTTCTCGAATGTTCACCATGGCATACATATGAAATGAAACACACTACATTTCAGTACGTAAAATGGCGTAGATTGGATGAGCATACCTGCGCCCTTTTAAAATGAAGGCCCTTAAAAATTGATTGAAAATTAGACAAAAGCTGGAATAGCTCGAAAACCAAGAAAGGTAGAGCTACACTTTTTTTTAGCAAAAAGGTGTATTTTCATACTACGTTAAACTTCGTGGATTATCTGCGTAGAAATGAAAATAGCAAAAAAAAAATAAAAACTGGTATTAAGGGGATACATTAGTTTGTAACACTATAACTTCTTTCCCTTAAGAGATAAAAGTTTTCTGTTTTCGACAGACTCTTCTTAAATGATATTTTATACAACTATTTTTTGGACTTCGTTTATTTTTGGCTTTAAATAACAAAGTTAAATTGATTATTTATTGACCTAACCCCTAAATGCAATTTTTTTTTGGTATAACAAAAAAGTGCTTCGAAATGGTTGCATGCGTTGTACTTATGAACCTCCTCCACGTATTTTCAAAGCCACCATTGCATTCAATGAAGAATTGAATTTGAATATGTCGCTCTTCTCTTTTAAGGTGAAATTAGTCGTCATCGATTCTGCCAATTTCAAAAGCAGTTTTTTTGTTTGAAACAAAAATTCTGTTCATGAAAATATATTCGCTGTGTTCAGATTAGCAAGAAGAATGCAGTATTTACATTTTTATGAACAGAATCCCGCTTTTGAACCCAAAAAATGCTTTTGAAATTGTGCTTTCCGGCGAAAAGTTAATGACTACTAGTTTGCCGTTAAACATTCACTTAAACAATGGCACTCACAGATTCTTATAAACATGCATATGCCAAAAATTCAGTTTACCTTAGTCTTTGATCTAATGATCTGATATAGTCCCACGTCACCCTTTCATACAATCCTTAGGGCTGTATACCTTGTAGTTTTTTTAAGCTTAATCGAAAGGAACTAATATTGTCAGTGCCACCGGTTGGGTATTCAGCGTTACCTGTTCAAAATCATTCATGGAAGAAGACAACTCAAGCACTAAATGGTCCACTAATGTTAATTTACCCTATTTCTGTTTCCTCGCCGAAAGTTGCTTTGCCGTTTCTTTTCAGATAAAATGAACACCATGCGTCTCCATAGCATTATTGTTACGTTATTTCATCATCATAATTATATCTCAAGAAAAAATAAAATAAAAATGGGAGTCTTTGTGGTCCATAAACCATGATAACAAAAAAAATGAATGTTTTAATGTTTTCCTTCTTACAAAACTTAATTCAATTAAAATTTATTTGATACCAAAGTTATTAAAATCGGGTTAAGTGTACAAAAGTTATGAATTGAAAATAGGTCTAAGACTGAAAATGAGACGTTTAAGACCACCTTGTCTCGAAAGAGGACCCCTCACCACCCCCTTGCGCAAGCTTTGCTCAAAATCGGAGCATTTTTCAATTTTGTCAAAACTATTCCTCAACTAGTCTCAAATTCAAAAGATGCACAGTTAAAAAAGTGTAAATAGACGTTAAAGAAAACTATTCCAATTAAATTCTACGTAGACGTTACTTGTGGAGTGGTACAAACAATATGACCGAATAAAACTGGATTTTAATAGAACATGTTTTAATTGAATGACCATGACCAATGACCAAATACGTTGGTGTAAAATTGAAAATCGAAAGCGACTTGACGGATTAAAATGCGGTCTCTGGCCTTTCTCTAATATGCATCACCGAGCAAAATTTAAAATTGAAAAATAAGATAATTTGAGCATTCTTATGATCTACTCATGATATGAGTAATACTCATAAACTGAACTAAATCCACATAATTATTCAAAGAGAAATTTGAAATCAAACAATTTAAACTAAATAAACTTTAAATTGTTTTAAAGATAAATCTAAATCAAGCAGCATTTGAACAATCATTCTTCAAATCTTTGGCACCACCTTTAAATCGAAACCACCCGCTCGCCGTTGTTATTCCCTTCCTGTGAATACTTGAATTAGTCAGTTGTGCACCAGGAGATATACAGATACAGATACAGCGGGCTCGTGGCACAAAACACCATCCGCCCGGCGAGTCTAGCCAATACCGTACCGTGTAGTAGTGAGTGAATGAGTGAATGGTTCGCACAATCTCCTATTACATCCGAGGCCTTTGAAATCTGAACCGTAAAATTTCACTAGAAACGGTTTCGAATTCGCCCATACGAACGAGACATTCCGACTCATTCAAGCATCCCCTGGTTTGTCTCCGGAACAGCATTCGAGTTCGAGATTGATCTAGCGCGACGACGGACGGGGGAATGCACCGTGGTAACAACGTCAAAGCTGTAACGTAGGCACTGTAAGCCGAGGTTGCTTTAACTGTGGTAAAACCTACCTTCGAATGAACCAAAATATCAATCCATAGGACGATATGTACACAGCCCACATTAATGGAAATATCTGTGCGAAGTAGTTTCCGAACAGCAAATTGAAACTGACAAAAGGCGGCAGGTTTCAGAGATTGGTAACCATTTCGGGTCACATCCGGACCAGCTAAGGCAGAGGAAAGTTGTGTTATCTGATTTGTCCCCGAGATCAGCTGACGAGCTCCGAAAATTTTCTGGTGTGCTCCCAAGAAATAAGGATTAGCTGCTATCGCGGATTACGATCTACTGTGTTGGAAAAGCGCAGGTAGATGTCGGTACACAAACGGATTGATTCATGAAAGGGAATTTTCTGCAAAGGGCGATTGAAGGAATTTAGAAAATCTTGCCAAAGGGTATCCAAGATTAGCGCTCAAAAATAATATTTGTAAATATGTACAGGCTAAAGCAGATTTTGGATGAAATCTGCTTAGGCAAAATCTCGTGAGCTTCGAAAAAACGCTGGTGGTTCCAATTTACATAACTGGCGCCGTTCTGGAAGCTGAAACTGAACGAAATTCATTCGTGTGGGATTTAACTACAGCACCGGCTGTGGCGTAAATTAAACATTTGTAGGTAAATTGTCACAGATTTCGGCTGCTGCTCGCAGCAGTTTTAAATTGTCCAAAATATTCTAACTAGTTTGTATGTGAAAAGATCGTGGGCCTGAACTAGGTGCTAAACAACAATTCGTCGACGGCTCCTACGCATCAGAGACGTTGTCGATGTGTTACTTTTCGTTTCGTATGTTTTAGGAACAATAACGCCGTAGCGAGCTTATTTATCGCAAACAATTCGAAAGCTGACGCGACCAATAAATTCTGCCGAGCCATTCCGTTGCCAGTGCCTACCTAAACCATGTACATAAATATGATCAAACTGATGATAATCGTGACTGTCTCATGTTTGAGCTAAGCGTTAACACGCGACTTGCAAAAGGGGCGTATTAATGTGACGTTTCGTCCGATGATAAGAGACACTCTATAGTCATAGTGAATTCGGACAAGTAATTATCAAGTAATCGACATACAAACGAAATCAATACGCCCAAGTGTTCGGGTTTTGACATCCTACGAGTAGGAACTTAAAATCACAAAATTTTTAAAACCCTTTTTTGTGTCATAACCAATAAGTAATTAAAAATGTAGGTACCACTCGCAGTTTGAAATCCCGCCGTACTTTCCTCACACAGTCGGTGACTGTGCAGATTGATGAGCTTACCTACCACAAGTCCACTAAGGAACCTGTTTTAATCGGTGTTTCGGAGCCGTCCCGTTCGCCGCTCGAGAAATAAGAGCTTGAAGATATGGTCGTATGTAGCTACGTATGCATCGTCGCGAGCTCTGCCGAACGGGAATTGATTCCGACTTTGATTTGTCTCCTTTGCATGTTCAATGATCGCATCCATATACCATAGAAGACAGAGGCCATTTGCGTTTGATGTTGTTACTCAGCTTTTCTCAATTTCTACAACACTTTCGTTGTTCTCCGTGAGACAAATTGCAATCCGTCGACGAACATCATCAACACACGGTAATTGATTTCCATAATGATTACCATCAACAGTAGGTCCTCTCAGGAGGGAAAATGATTCCGAGCTCGTGTTCTGCCTAAGAAGCAATATCATGAAGCTAACCAGCAGAGGACCTCTCGCAGAAACAACAAACGGGTAAGGGCGATTATTAATATTTGTTAATTCAATGAAAAGTTTGTGAGAATAAAGATGAACCCATCGAGATAAGCGCGTTATAGCATTGTAGCATCAGTGTTATTACTCATCAGGTTGCATCGTCACCGGTGTATGGACCATCCGTCATGTGGTTGCCGTCACAATCAGCCTGTTTCGTATCAGCTGGATACTGGAATGTCGACAGGCTTAGATAGTTATCGTTTGTGTGCAGTCTGGTTAATGACGGCAGAAAATATGCCATTAATTCTTTTGATGTGCAGTTTGGAAACAAGTTGCTACAGTGTCGTCCGAACGACAAAAGTGTACAACCTTGTTGACAGATATTGCGCCAATTGCACATAACTCAAAATGTTATTCATCATCGAGATGCATAATTTAAACTATGCTTTTAATCAAATTAAGTTTTAATGATTATAATCTTGGCTCTAAGCTCTAATAGTGTGGCGTAAGCCAAATATACCAATATAAATATAACGTATGATATACAAACCAAATATACAAAGATGCGGATATATTGAGGTGACTACGCTTTTCTAGTGGTAGTAAAATGAAAAATGTTCACTTGTCCATATTTACCTACTTAAAAAACAATCACTAATCACATTTTATTTGTGGTACAGTTACTTTGTTATGCTTAATTTTCATAACTTCTACCTCGTTTTAATAAAAAGACAAATTTTTCCTATACCTCACCATAGATCTTACTACTATTCTTCCGTGAGCCCGGGATAGTGATTTTGTACCGTACGAGAGCCGGGAGCTGAATATGTTTGCGACATTTCAATTCAAAGATATTAAATTTCGCAACAGCAACGCGATAAATAAAAACAATGTCAAACGTTATACTGCGATTAACGATAAACATAAAAGAAACTGAGATGCATGAGAGAGTACTGTTGAGGCGTTGAGTAAATTTTTCGTCATGCAAAATTGAGCTGTTTCCAATATGTTCAATTTGCGTTACAAAGTAACGACATCTGTTGTATTCAACAGGGAAACAGTGATAGTTTAAAGCATACTCTCACGCATGGCGCTTGATGAAACACTAGCGCCAACGTCTGTTCTTTATTATCAGAAACTAGAGGAGGTGTCCTATTGCTATGCAATCGGCTGCCCCGAAACTCTTTAAAACATTAGTCTACTGTCACCTTTACGACACTGTAGTCGGACGTATTTCTCCTGTGCAACACGAATTCTTGAAGAAGAAATCAGTGGTTACAAGCCTGTATTACCTCGATGGTTACAGACCACTCTGTTACGACCTGTGTTGTCTGGTAAAACTTGACTTGGGCCACTCGAGGCATAAGATAACCGTTATCGTATTCTACATCAATATTCTTGCAAGAGAACGTTGCGGACCAGAAACAACTCACAGAATGAACCAATTTCCCGCTTCATGAATATCTACAATGCACTTCAGGAAATAGTAACCATTGACATAATGAGCCCAGACACAATTAGACGTAGGCTTAGATTATATTTTAGAGCACAACTGTATCAGTCGTATCTTTACAGTTTATTTGTGTTATTTATTTTAAGAAGTGTGATACATGTTCGTATCTTATATTTCTGATTCTGGGTGAATCGACACTCGCAAATCAGCCTCGATCTGGTCGAGCCATATAGCCTATATGCCTGAAGGGGCCTTGAAGGAAGGAGATTTCTCCGCAATAACATCTGACATCCTTGTCATGTGGTCACCCTACCGTGGCCTTCCGGCCTTTGACAGCCGTACGATAGGAAACTTACTTACTTACTTAGGTGGCTTGCCGTCCTGAGACAAAGCCTGTTGAACAAAATTTCTCCATGTAACTCGGTTGAGGGCTACCGCTCTCCAATTCCTCGGACACCGAGTACTCTCCGCCAGATCACGCTCCACCTGGTCTAACCATCTTGCTCGCTGCGCTCCTGGTCGTCTTGTTCCTACCGGATTTGAGACGAACACCATCTTTGCAGGGTAGTTGTCCGGCATTCTTGCAACATGCCCTGCCCATCGTATCCGTCCAGCTTTAGCTACCTTCTGGATACTGGGTTCGCCATAGAGCTGTGCGAGTTCATGGTTCATCCTCCGCCTCCATACTCCGTTCTCCTGTACGCCGCCGAAGATCGTTCTTAGCACTCGTCGTACGAAAACTCCGAGTACTCGCAGGTCCTCCTCGAGCATTGTCCATGTTTCGTGCCCGTAGAGAACAACCGGTCTAATTAGCGTCTTGTACAGGGTGCACTTTGTACGGTGGCTTAGTCTGCTCGACCGCAATTGCTTGTGGAGCCTATAGTAAGAACGACTTCCGCTGATAAGACGCCTCCGAATCTCACGGCTGGTATCATTGTCCGCCGTTACCAGTGAGCCAAGGTAGTCAAATTCATCGACTACCTCAAACTCATCGCCGTCGATCAATATACTACTGCCCAAGCGGTGTCGTTCGTCCTCGGTTCCGCTGGCCACCATGTACTTTGTTTTAGACGTATTTACCTTTAACCCAATCTTTTCTGCTTCGCGCTTTAGTCTGGTGTACTGTTCAGCCACCGCCACAGATGTTCTGCCGATAATATCCATGTCATCGGCAAAGCAGACGAATTGACTAGATTTGTTGAATATCGTGCCACGCGTGTTGATATCCGCTCGGTTCATAACACCTTGTAGCGCTATGTTGAACAGCATGCATGAAAGACCATCACCTTGACGAAGCCCTCTGTGTGATTAGAATGAACTTGACAATCCACCCGAAATCCGAACACAGCACTGTGTACCATCCATCGTAGATTTAATCAGTTTGATGAGCTTCCTAGGGAAGCTGTTCTCGTCCATGATTTTCCATAGCTCTTTCCGGTCGATGGTATCATATGCGGCTTTGAAGTCAACGAATAAATGATGCGTGGGAACTCTGTATTCACGGCCCTTTTGGAGGATTTGCCGCAGTGTAAATATTTGATCCGTTGTAGACCGACCTTCGACGAAGCCGGCTTGATAAGTTCCTACAAATCTACTCGCAATTGGTGATAGACGGCGGAAAATGATTTGGGACAGCACTTTATAAGCGGCATTGAGAACGGTGACCGCTCGATAGTTCTCACAGTCCAATTTGTCGCCCTTTTTGTAGATCGGGCAGATAACTCCAACTTTCCACTCCTCCGGTAGCTGTTCCGTATCCCAAATTCTAACAATTAGTCGGTGCAGACAAACGGCCAGCTTTTCTGGTCCCATTTTAATAAGCTCCACTCCGATGCCATCTTTTCCAGCTTGTTGTTCTTTAGCTGCATGATGGCCTCCTTAACTTCGCCTATCGTTGGGGCTGGCACGTCTTCCCCGTTTACTGCACCGTCGAAATCGCTTTCCCCGCCGCATGGTTTTCCGCCTGGGTGCCATTCAGGTGTTCGTCGAAGTGCTGCTTCCACCTATCCGTCACCTCACGATCGTTCGTCAGAATACTGCCAGTCTTATCCCGACACATTTCGGCTCGCGGCACAAAGCCTTTACGGGATCCATTCAGTTTCTGGTAGAACTTCCGCGTTTCCTGAGAACGATGCAGCCGCTTCAACTCTGCATATTCCTGCTCTTCCAGGTTGCGCTTTTTCTCCCGAAAGATTTGGTTTCGCTGCATCTTCTTCTGTTTGTGTCTTTCCACGTTCTGACGTGTGGCACTGCGCATCTTGGCTGCCCGCGCAGCGTTCTCCTCATCCATCACCCTCCTACATTCATCGTCAAACCAATCGTTCCGCTGATTCCGGGCCACATGCCCGATGGAGCTCTCCGCTACACTGCTGATGGCTGTTTTGATAGTGTTCCAACAGTCTTCGAGAGGGGCTTCGTCCAGCTCGCCCTCTTCCGGCAGCGCAGCTTCGAGTGAATGCGCCTAGTTTGCGGCGACGTCTGGCTGCTTCAGCTGCGCGAGATCTAACCGAGGCTGGCGTCGGTACCGAATGTTGTTCACAACGGAGAGTCTTGGGCGCATCTTAACCATCACTAGGTAGTGGTCCGAGTCAACGTTAGCGCTTCGATAGGATCTGACGTCGATAATGTCTGAGAAGTGCCGACTGTCGATCAAAACGTGTTCGATCTGTGATTCTGTCTGATTTGGTGACCTCCAGGTGTACTTGTGATGGATTTTGTGCTGGAAAAAGGTACTACGTACGGCCATATTCTTGGAGGCGGCAAAGTCAATAAGTCTTAGGCCCATTTCATTGGTTCGCTGGTGTGCACTGAACCTTCCAATCACCGGGTTGTATTGCTCCTCCTGGCCGACCTGAGCATTGAAATCCCCGATGACGATCTTGATATCATGTTTTGGGCAGCGGTCGTATTCACTCTCCAACTGCGCGTAGAATTCATCCTTGTCGTCAGCGGTACTTCTGAGGTGAGGGCTGTGCACGTTGATGATGCTTATGTCGAAGAATCGGCCCTTGATTCTCAACGTGCACATTCGAGGATTAATTGGCCACCACCCAATCATCCGTTTTCGCACCTCGCTTATCACTATGAAAGCTGTACGATAGGAAAAGGTACAGTGATTTATACATTCATACATTCTAATCGGATCCAATTATAACTTATTTCGATCCGCAGATCCTTTAGCATGGGTAAAGAGGAACGGTACACAACTTATTACGCGTTGCTTAGATAACTCTCCCTTGGCTTCCCTTACCTCCGAATACTATCAACACCTTTGTTTCATTATTCATTTCTTCTAGCGTCCCCTCCGTCAATTGTAAAAAAAATTTAAAAAAACTACCGTTATAAAAAAATAATTCATATGCCAATGCCACTTTCTGCTTTCCGCAACACCTTTCGTCCAAATGTTGTCTTCCATAAGTCTAGTTACAGTCTCGAGACCGTAGAGGACTACCGGTCTTTTTTTTGTTAGATTATAGTCACTTTAACACTTTTAGCTCATTCGTAACTTCTGCGGGGTTGGGATTTGAACCCGGGTCCTCGGCGTGAAAGGCGTGAATGCTGACCACTACGCCGGGATTGACCCCAACTACCGGTCTGATTTGCATTTTGTACATCATCGTCAGTTTCGTGTGGCGGCGTATACTCCTTAATCGAAACATCTTACGGAGGAAACGGTAGGCCCAATTACCTGCTTGAATCCGTTGAGAATCTCCTTACTCATCAACCACTTCGAGTTCATCGCCCAGATTGCCTCTGCCGTCCAAAAGCTTTTAGTGTCCAGGTCATCTGCAAAACCTAGGAGTTGGCTACTTTTGTTGTTGTTACTCGCCAAATGGTACCTTCAATAGCAATATTAAATAACGCAAGGACAGTCGTAAGCAGCGATGCCAACCTTCCAGACATTAGTGCATACATAAGTTTGGGACCCTATCATTTTCTTGGGAGTATTTTATTTTTTCAGTCTAATTTTTTGTATAATAAAAATAGTTAGTGGAGTACTTTAAGCCTAAGCAACATTAGTAAAACCAGAATTCACAGGAACTGAAATAATTGGTGGGTCCCAAATTTATGCGTGCTCAAATGTCTTGAAGGTTGACATCGCTGGTCGTAAGTCGGAACCGACTCGAAGAGACTCGAGAGTGCCCCTGAAACGCGCACGGAACACATCAATTGCTCCAGGGTAACTTCGATCAGCCGCGCTAGTTTATCGAAAATTCAACACCAAAATTATCTACCATAGCTGTTCGCGCTCCGCTGTATCACATGCTGCCTCGAAATCCACAAAAATATGATGTGTGGACACTTGTACATTTGTACAAGGATTTGTCGGAGTGTGAAACGTTGATAATCATCCGGTTTTTTAAATGTTTTTAATTTATTAAAGAAATTAAGTTACCAGAATATAATGGAAATGTATGGCCAGTATTTGTAATTTGTAATTTGTTTGTTTATTTCTTACGATAGCCTGTTAGTTTGAAACTTTTGTGTCAGGTCAAGGAAAATACATCAAGGAAAATAGGTACAATGTGACTAAATAGAACATACACAACAGTATTATTCGTTTCTTTGTCAAAAATATCTGTTTCATTGCAGAAAAACATAATACATCACGAGTTTTCATTACATTCTCCCTGTCTAATCTTTTTTTAAAATAATTATTAAAAACTGAGATTTATACTTTCCAGAAGTTAGTGTTAGTTTAGTGTTATGTAAACAACTTCACAGAAAAGTATAAAAAATGGTCTATTTGGTTAACATTCCAACAAAAACACGAGAAAACGAATATTTTCAACATATTTGCAATCATCAAAAACTCTTCAGCTCTATAAATGATTTTCCTTAAAAGTTTACTAAATTTTTTTTCATTTAGTATCAAAATCATTAAGATTGATTTAGTGGTTCAGATGTTATGAGTTTTTATAAAAAGGAGGTTTGGCAAAGCAGATAATTTTGAGGTAACCCTAAACGACGAATAAAAAATACCGTTCCTAAATTTTGCGAAAAGTAACAAGTACACAAAATGTGTGAGCATTTCTAAATGTTGATATGCCATTTTTAATTGAATTGCTAAGTTAAGAAAATATTAATTTGGAAAAGACTGAACATCTTAGTTCATGTTTGGTCACTCGTCCGATGTTTGAATACCCTAGTATTATCAATCATGCGGAAACTGAGAGATTCGCAACATTGTTATTATTAACTGTAACTTAAACTCGTTTGGCAAACCTCTTTTTCTAACGGGAAATCATCATTATGATAATATTTACTAGCGTAAATATGCCAACAGTCCGATACGAACTTGCCGGCCTCACAATACACACATGTGCGGTCTAAATTGATCATGGTGCATAAATTCTAACTGCGTTTCTACATGCATTATTCTTTCTAAGCAGATAGATGGAAATGCATTCAAAAGGAAAATAAAGAACCATTCAGAATTGAACCACAGTCGAGTGCATACTTAATGGCGACCGTGACAGCACTTCCACACTAGTGCAAAGTGCCGCTATATTGCAATGGCGACTCAGTGTTTGAGAAAATGTAATTTTGCTATTGATTTGTCTGAAAAATAGGTAGTTGCTTGATTGAAAACGTACTATCTTGGAATCTTCTTGTTCGTTAAATTATAATCTTTTAGTAATAGGAATTTCGTTATGTTTTATTTCTGAGCTTTAACCGAATATCTAGCGATCAACAACGGCTTACGACCCAACCATCACGCAATCGTAAAATTTTTGTCACTAAAAAATGATGAATTAGTTAAGTTATATATATAGTTTTTTGTCTCCAATAGAAAATAAGAAAAAAATACCTTGAAAATTGTACTATGAAAAACTTTCAACTGAAATTTTTCCTAGATTCCTGAGAACACTTTCACGCATTTTCATCAAGCAGTTTTTGTTCTACGACGCGACGCTTAATCCAGAGTTATAAGAGAAAATTGGAAAATTTCCTTTGGTGTTCTCTGGGAAAAAAGTAGATCTCGAATTTTCCAAATTTTCCAAATATAGTTTTCATTGTTCAACATTGTTGCATTATTCATAAACTACGCTCATATGCAAAATTTCAGAAAATTCTGAGGCCCATTTTGTACGATAATTTGAAGAATGCTCAATACAATAATACCCGGGTTGAAACTAGATGAATTTTATCTGCTAGACAGGAGCAAATGAACATAAAAAAGTCATCCAGCTCCAACCTAAATTAAATAAACGAACTCGCTACTAAGTTTAAAATAAAAAAGTTGGCAGCATTGCCACTAAACATATTTTTTGCATAATCTGCTTTAAAAATGTATTAAATATTAAACATAATATTTCTGGAAATATAAGCAACAGTGCAAAAGTACGTTAATGTAAAATAGTCCAGCCAATGATGAATTTTACGGTTACTTCGCCAATTTTTAAAAAGTCTAAGTGATCATCTTTCGCAATCATAATGAATTGAAACTTATTAGCTAATGATGATCAAATGATATTATTTTGAATCTAACGCGATTACGATTTCACTGGTAATTTTCACACTTTTCATTATGGTCAAATTATAGTTTTTGGGGGTCAGTCTCGGCGCAAACCACTATTACGCCTTTCACTCCGAGGACCCTGGCTCAAATCCCAATGCCGCACAAGTCAAGAAGGACCCAAACTGTTAAAGTGACTATAATCTAACAAAAAATTGTCGTTGCAGCAATCAAACATGATTTTATTCATGATCGTTGTAACATTCAGGTTGACTAACTCTTAATTCCGAGATATACATTAAAAAATGATTAAGGTTTTTTTACTTTACTAGCATCATTGGCTAATTATTATATTTGTTTGGAACATTTCCAATGAAAAAAATCTTTTTCAAAAAAAAAATAGAACTATGAGCTGGCAGCTATATAACATACTATGCAGCAAATCCCCGGGTTTTTCAACAAAGTCTTGCCAGGATATTTTGTTGCATTTTAGACCAATCTATTGAACAAAAAATTGTTTGAAACTGTTTAGTTTTAGTCCTGCTGCTTCCAGTTAAAAAGCGCCCGCCTGACCGATAAATCTGGGGTGACATTGCGCATCTCGTTTCGAGTGATTTTGGTTCGAGACGCCCATTTGTTTAACATGGTCGAAACGAACAAAAATCACTCGAAACGAGGTGCGCAATGTCACCCCTGATGTGAACACTGTCGAGTGGAACGTATACGGTATCTTGGAGGTGCGGAGATGCCGGTAACATAAACGAGGCAGGTGGCCACATCGCAAGCCCGTGCCGGATCGTATCTGAAAACTTTCTGAATATTTCGGATTCCGATATCGGTGAATATCGAAGTATCGATATTTTGGTTGCGATATACTCATTACTCAGTATCGGATCGGTCCGATATATTGCGATACCAAATATCGATACTTTGGCTTTCGATTCCCATCCCTAATGAGCTCCGTGAAGATTATCAATATATCGGATTAGCGTGTGAAAAATAATTTGCACATGAAATTGATGGTTCTGCCCAAAGCTCTAGAGAACAACAAATCCTAGTTATCTCAAGCAATTAGGTTGAATAAAATTGAAAAAATAAAGATTATTTCAACCTCAAATAAGGTTAAGTATTGCCCTGAAATTCATAGCAGAGTTTCTATAAAACTCGTTTGATTTGATTTGTTGTACCATAGCCTAGAACAGTGATACCCGAATGGGAAAATTTTGACTATAATTACAAACGATTTGATTCTCCTATGTTTATGCACTTATCATAGAGGCATTTAGGAAAAATCATTAAAACCATACATATGTTTTGTAATAACAGAGAATTTCTACTAATTTTAAACAATATGTATAATATTACGTAAATTAGAAAGCATCATAATTATTGTAATGAAACATAATAAGGCAATTCCCGGACTAAAAAGTGTTGTAAATCGCTAGTCTAGATGGTTTAAAAGCATTTGTCGCGGCCTATAAGGTAAAGTTTACAATCAATTGTTTGCTTGTTGCTGCCTCCAACCGTAAACTAAACAATACAAATGGTTTGATGAAAACACTAGATGATCCCGCAGTAAGTATTTATGAACCGTCAACATACCGTCGTCCGCTTGCAGTCGTCCCAGCTATCCACTCTCAACTTCAACATGAATACAATCCATCAATCGGACCGGCGGCTTCGAACAGTGTTTCTGCTTCACTACCGGTAAACCAATGTCCACTTGTCGGAAGCCCTACACGGTTTAAACGATCCAGAGTTAATACAGAACCATTGGCCGCGTAAATTGCACGTATTATCATGCGGAATGCAAACGGAAAGCAATAATAACGTTTCGCGCGTGTTCAGCTGCAATTGCACTACAGTTTTGTCACCACTTTTGCCACAAGTTACTTTCGCCAGGAGAATAGGATTTTCACGCCTTTTACACTTGTCGCAGGTTTTCCATTATCGGCTTTTCCTGTGTTTCTTTGTTCCCTTCGGACTTCCGTCAAGAACGGAACTATTAAAACTGATATTGCATAACGCGGTACGTCGAAGTAGACTTATGTCGAACCACTGACTTTTCACCTTAATCCGCGAGCTTTATCGTACACACTTTTCACCACTCCGCTTGGTCATTTGCTTCGCCATACAACGTAATCTTCTTCCTATTTCCTACTTGTTTCGGTTGTCACTTGAGCAATTTCCACGAACTTGTCCAAATCGATGGAATTCTTTTCTACTTCTTCGCACAACAGCGTTCCCTTTCCTATGGATTCGATCTTTTACATAAAAAATGGTTGTAATTTGAATCTTTTCTCGCTTTTGCTGAATTGAATCGCTTCCTTTGTGCGAGCTAGGAGTTCTCCGGGATTATTCCAAGGCCCTGCGGGTCCTTTTTCTTGGGTACACTTCCAAAAGGTTTATTCATTGAGAGATTCAAGCGAACAAGAAGCTGACAATTTGCTCTATACTCTAAATGACAAACCTCCGTCCCAGCCTTATTGCAAGCTGCTGCTCTTTTATTTTCGGTCCTGTTTTTTGCGCACATTCGAAATCTTCGAAAAGATCTCCTTCTACTTGACGTGTGTATTTCATGAACGAGGAAACGAACCGCGCGCAAACAAAAACACGTTCCTCTCCGACAGAGAGTGAAACAGCAACTAAACTACTGTAGGATATTTTTTCCTCCGCCGCCAGATTCTTGATTGTGTTTGTCTCACAACAAATACGGCTTTCATCGGTGGTGAGAACCCTCACCCAAAACGAAGCATAGATTCCTCCTTCCTGTCGCACTACCTTTTTCGGTGGCCCACAGTTGGCTGGACTGCTCTTTCTATGCTATGCTTTCCGATTATGTGTTGGTACCCGGACCGACCGGGAACACCAACACTAGGGTCGGCTGGCTGCGCCATATAAATGCTAGGTTTTGCGCAATTTAAAGGTGCATACGAAGGAGGATGTTCGCGATCACCACCCTCCAAACCGGTCCGCCTCAGCAGCGGCCTCAGTGGTAAGGGTCGGTAGATGTGTTGAGTTGGTTGGTACTGCCGTTGATCTTTTCGTGTTGCTGAACGACGAACTGTACAACAATACCAACTCGAAAATGTTTAGAGGTGATTGTTGACGACGGTGTTGCGCTTTTTTTTGCTTGTTCGTTTGTTTTTCACTGCCGTGCCGGTAAGGTCCCGGTTTGATGCATACTTATGCATTCAAAAGTAATGCTTAAAATCAGTACCGATTGATGACAAGCAAAATTGTTGGTGTTGTTATTTTATCCTTCGTTTTACATAATTATTTCGGGAGTGCTCCATACATTTGACACTTATCAGCTAATCAAACAGAGAAAGAATGTGTCCTTCGAAATCAACGATTTGATTCGCAATTGGTTAATGAAAGGTTTATCCCATGGAGAGCGGCTTTCTTTGAAACAAAATTGAACATAAGCCATTTGACCAATTTTTGCTATTATTTCAGTAAAAGGTGTCAATTAGTTGTTATTACATATTAATATATATATGTAGAAAAAACTATGAAAATATTTGAATGCAATGAATGTAACTATAGAAATGTATGTGATTGCTGGAATGGAAACACATCAGACTGTTTTCTGATTGTAGAAAGGATTCATTATTTTATAAAACCTGAACGGCTGAATTGATGAACTCCGCAGTTTCAAGGCTAAAGAGCCTATGTGAAGGACTTTTTATCATAAGTTTCAAAGCTAGTCACAGAAATTAGTCGATTAATCAATTTTTTGTATAGGAAGTATTTTAGATCGATAAAGCACTTTTTCTTGTTAAATTATCAAAGGATGAATTTCTTTTGTTGACTGTTCCTGTAAACTCCTTAAGAAATTTTTTCTCTATCTCTATCTCTATCTCTATCTCTATCTCTATCTCTATTTCTATCTATATCTCTATCTCTATCTCTATCTCTATCTCTATCTCTATCTCTATCTCTATCTCTATCTCTATCTCTATCTCTATCTCTATCTCTATCTCTATCTCTATCTCTATCTCTATCTCTATATCTATCTCTACCTCTATATCTATCTCTATCTCTATCTCTATTTCTATCTCTAGCCCTGTCTCTAGTTCTATCTCTGGCTCTATCTCTGGCTCTATCTCTGGCTCTATCTCTGGGTCTATCTCTGGCGCTATCTCTGGCTCTATCTCTGGCTCTATCTCTGGCTCTATCTCTTTCTCACTTGCGAGAACAAGGACTCACTTCACCGCCTCTTTAATTAAGAATCCTCCCACCCTCTTACTTATTTAACCACCAACCAAACCACTCACTCACTGTCACTGCCCCATCCATTCAGCTCACTTGTTCCCATTGACGGAACAAGTGCTCATTTCTAGGGGGGCTATAGCCCCCGGTGTTTTTTTCGACCATTTTTTTTTTTGGTCGGCCAGGTGCATTTTTCTAAAAATGGAAGCTGTGGGCTTAAACCGTCATTAGACACTACCCTTCTTTATCGACAGATTTCGCAGCTGGCTGTTAAGAGTACAGGAAAATTACGGGGCCAGTGTAGCGATCCTACTGACTCTATCTGGCAAGCACCGCCTAGCCGAGATTCGAACATACAACGACTGGCTTCCCGAGCAAAGTTTTAGAGCAAATTGAAAACAAAATTTGATATCTTCATGTAACGGACTTTGAATACTCGGTGTGATTTCATTTTGGTCGACTTAGCGGTTAAAATATCAAAATTGATTGTAAAAATTCCACGCCGTGAAATTCAATTGTATACTACTTTTGCTATCAAAAATATCAAACGGGATACTAATCTTGCTGTTACACAATATTAATAGGAAAGCAGAATTAGTTGTCATTTTACTATCATATCATCATCGTTTTGCTATCATGATATCATTTGAACCAACCATTTTACTAGAAAAAAATTTATGTGAAAATTGAAATATTGAAGGTTTATTTACATCAAAAATAGAATCTGTCAGCACATTTTCATTCAATAAAAATGAAAACAAAATGATAGCAAAGTCTGATACATCATAAGTGCCATTTTGACTTGGTAGCAATAAAACTTGTTTTCTAGTAGATATCAATAGCAGAATATGTAATGATGTTGATATACTTTTGTTGTCAATCCTTGCTCGGGTTGTTAGACCAGCATCATACCTCGCAGCTAACTGGGCGGTCATTTTTCTAGGAGGGGCTAAATCTCTACTCTCCTTCACAATTTAAGTTTAATTATGCTCTCCGCCGGTTATGCAGTCTGTCGATAAAGAAGGGTCAAGTCTTAGAAAAGTCGTTTAAACCTAAGGCTTTGCCTTTTTTCGCAGGAAGCTTTGAGTACATAACAATTGCCGGCCCAGTTGCTACGATCCTATTGACTCTAACAGCCTCTCTCAACCGAAATTCGAACATACGACGATTGGCTCATGAAGCCAGCATCACACCTCGAGACCAACTAGAAGGCAGCTGGGAAATCTGGTACATACGGTACCTTAAAGGTGTCGGAAAACGTACTCGTTTTGCGGTAAACCGAAGGAAGTGAAAAATATTTGAAAATCCCTTACTTATTTTCCAAGAATCCAATCGGCTAAACACAAAAATTAGCTTGAAGACAAAACAAAATATAAACATCAGCGCAGCAGCATTGTAACACTGCTCTTGGGAATTAAAAAATCACTAATATGAAAAGCTTCGCCTGAACGAAACATAAACAGTCCGTTAAGAAGTGCTGCATTAAATGCAATCATAAAAATTAACGCGTAAACTCATAACTCCCAACAATATGCTCACAGCATATTTCCTCTGAGTGCTGAACCAGACTGATTAGCACGTCTCGTTGCATTCATGAATGTAGCATATAGCGTCATGGGACTTCACTTCCTGCAGCACGTTCCTGTCCAATATTCCTGCCCATATAATTTAACTTTGTGTTAAGTTAACATGATTGCATTAGACATAATTGAAGATTTAATAAGAAATGTTCCTCACTCAAGCCATCAGGGTTTGTGATTACAGTGGGGTTGATCGATATTGTCATCAGAGTTTAAAAATACCCTCCGATTACTCTATATTTTATCACCATATTCACAGGTATGACCTATTTGGCGTCCACTTACTCCACTGCGCTCCACTTTGCCGTGCAGATTGACCCACCGTGTGGCAAATGGTGAATGGTTAGGTCAACCGAGGGAAGGCCGGTAATTCTCGGATCTGTCGGCTATCAATAACAACTCCCACACGCCGCCGCAGCGAAGTTGTGAAATTGTATCCCCAGCATCATCTGCACCCAGCGAGCGAACAACAACAACGACAACAACAGCGTCATCATCTCCCAGCTTGTATAGCGTATCATCTACAGCATCAGACGTCATCAGTTTTGCACCAATGCAGCAGCGCAACAAACCATCGAAAGACTCTTCTAGCTCACGACGCCCCACTGCTGGTAGGTTCCATAAAGTACTTACTTGGGTGAGTTAATTTGCATAACAGTGACTGTTTAAAATTAAGATGTTTGTACTTCTGATGAGAGCGATTCTTCTGTAGCATTTTTACCGCAAGCGAAAATGTTCAGTAAATCTGTAGGGTGATTCACACAGCCACAGGCAGTGATTTAACTCAACTGTAATGAAATACGAAAATACTTAGGCATTTAAAGATTTCACCATATAAAATTTTACCTATTTTCATGCTTTTTATCGTATTGGTTTCGACTGTGGATAGTATTCGGGTTGGGTATTCGGCCAGCTTCAAAATAATATCAAAACGATGGTTTTGACTAATTTTGAATAATATCAAAACGATGGATTTTCGACAAACCATCATTTTGATATTATTTTGAGATTGCAAAAGCCGAATACCCAACCCATATTTTCATGCTCATTGTCTTTATTTGGTGGACAAATTTATGCCATTTAAGATATAAATACCAAATCGCTGAATGACTCTCACGACAATTCCTGCATTGGTCCATTCCAACGATCCATTTTTCGATGAGGATAAATTCGAGTGGTAGGGTGATTTATCTATTTTGGACAAGCGTTACGCCTACTCTATTTTGGACATTTTCCATTTGATTTTGCCATACAAGTCCAAAATAGAGTACGCGTAACGCCTGTCCAAAATATATAAATCACCCTATGGCTATTATAGTGGACCGAATGTTTTGTTCGAGGTCTTGAATCGATAGATCCATTGTAACGGTCATTGTGAGGGTGCCATTTTGCACCATCTTGCTGGGGTCGTCGCCATCAATTTGATTAATTTTTTGATAGCAGAAGTGTAGCGGTCAGGCTCTTTCTTGACCGTAATCTTAAGGGCTTCTGCAATTTAAAAGATGTACGTGCCTATTATGCCATCATACCACAAATCACACCAAACCGCCTGTTTTGCCCTCATGGAGTGCCTGCTTTCAGATCGGCCACGCTTTGGTTGACTGTTGGCACATTCTAGATGTCACAAAGGTTCTTCTAAGGACCAAACTCTGACGCGGATACGCGCCCGACTGGCCAACTCATTCAAATCGAAACCAACGAGGCAGGGAGCGAAATACCAGGCCTAAAGGAAGAAGACTTTACCGTCGTGAGAAACGTCAGCACTGCAATATGGATGCATTTGGATGTGTTGTTGAACGGTAAAAAACACGGAGTCGAGATAGGGTAGAGATTAAAGACGATGAACAAGCAGCGGATCCGCAAACTTGGAAAAAGTGAAACAAGCAGCGCGATGAAGAACATTTCTGCCGAACTTTTGAAAGTCGGAAGCGAACGACAGTATTGTGCAATCCAGCAGGCCACACCGTGAGAATGTTCTGAGGCGGAACTAATGACGGATTATACGGTCCCATATGCCGAATTTACAAGAAATGCCATCGATTCGACGGTAGCAATTATCAAAGTATAATCTTGCTCAATTCGGCATACGAAATTCTCTCCTTGCTTCACAGACAGAGGAGTAGAAGAATACCAGTGTAACAGATCCTAGACAATTTTAGGTAACTCAATTTTCAGATCCACCATCTGTTAATTGATTTCGAGGCAGCGTACGGCTCAGTAATGCGAAATTAGTTATGACGCATCATGAAAGAACATGGCATTCCCATGAAGCTACAGTCGAATACAGTGGGATTGGTCGCGGGCCTTGCAAGCCAGCACTCCAAAAAAATCATACAGCGAATGACCCCGGGTTATGACGGGACTAACGATTGGAAATTTGGAACGTGAAACTATCATTCTCTATATTTCATAAGTTCGACATCGTAGCGCGGCAGGAGGTTTACTGGAATGGAACGATGGTACGTACATATAGAGTAAATCATACAATATACCAGAACTGCAACAACGTGCACGAATTGGGCACAGCTTTTATCATGATGGGCGAGATGCAGAAGTGGGTGGTCCAGTGGATAAACTCCCGAAAGTCCAAATAAAGAATTAACGGCCGATTCTTCAAAATTAGCATAATTAACGTGCAAAACCCTTACCATGGAAGAACCGATGACGACAAAGACGAATTTTTCGCGCATTTGTAGTTCGAATACTACCGCTGCCCAAGACATGATGTTAAAATCATCATCGGGGACTATAACGCTCATGTTGGACAGGAGGACGAATTTAAATCAGTCAGTGAACGTTTCACAACGCGTACACAGTGCACAAAGCACAACGCCGAAACGATATGCAGAGCAAGTTAGATGACCTCTCCGAGAGCTCCCAGGCAGCAGGTCTCACAGTCAATGTAGCAAAAACTAAGTCTATGGTAGTGAACATTGACAATTCCACCAACTTCACAGTTGCGGGACAACAAGTTGAGCAGGTAGACGCCTTTCAATATCTTGGTAGTCAGACAACGCCCGATGGTGGTACCAAGACTGATATAGCCACATGGATCAGGAAGGCCAGGGGTGTCTTTGCAGGTCTGCGAAACATTTGGCGCTCAACCCAGATCACTCTACGTACGAAAATCCGAATCTTTAATTCAAACGTTAAAATCTTACTGCTGTATGCCTGAGAAACGTGGTGCGTCTCAGCGAAGACAACGCAAAAACTGCAGGCATTCATTAACCGGTGCCTGCGATACATCATTCGTGCCTGGTGGGCTGATAACTGGATATCCAATGAAGAACTCCATCGTCGGTGTCATCAACGGCCGATAGCCATAGAAATGCGTGAACGTAGGTGGAAGTGGATCGGACACACCTTGAGGAAAGAAGCGAACGAGGTTTGCAGAGAAGCACTCGACTGGAATCCACAAGGACAGCGTAGAAGAGGCAGACCCAGAGGCTCATGGCGACGGAGCTTAGCCAACGACATCCGGGCTGTAGACGAGAACCTGTCCTGGCGACAGGTAAATGCCTTGGCGGGTAACCATCAGCAGTGGAGATCTCTGATTTCATCCCTTTGTTCTGCCGGACCGGCGGACATGGACACATAAGTAAGTAAGTAAGTGGACGGTTCAGTACATACCCGCAAACGAGCGGAAACGACCTAAGACTTGCCGACTTCGCCATCTCCAAGAACATGACCATACTTAGTACGGCATAACCTACACCATCGGTACACCTGGAGATCGCCCAACCGGACCCAATCAGCCATTATCGACATCAAAACCTGTCAGTGAGCTAACTATCATTCAGACCAGTATCTGTTGTGAACAACACACGATACCGACGTGTGCAACGGTATAATAATCTAATGCGACTGAAACAACCGGATGTCGTCCAAAACTCGCTCGAAGCGCACTGCCGAAAGAGGGTGAGCTAGGTGAAACCCTTCTTGCGGACTGTTGGAGTGCTGTTAAAACAACCTTTAACAGTGAGGAGAACATCTTAGGTCGTGTGGAGGGTCGGTCACATATGATACCGTAAATCGACCGGAGCTGTGAACAAAAACGGTTTTCCTAGACTTATCACGGCTACGATCGATGGGATCCAATGCTATAAAAGAATTTCGGGTGGGTTGCCGGATCCATTCGAATCTCGCAGGGGACTTCGAGAAGGAAATGTATTTTCCTGTGCCATTCTACATTGCGCTTGAGTTGAAGTTAAATACGTCTTAAACGAAATATATGCCGGCGAACGAGACCGAGCGCGTCAGGGTCCGCTTAGACAGTACCGTGGTAATCAACGATGATGAGTTTGAGGTAGTCGACGAGTTCGTAAACCTTGACTCACTGGCAACAGAGAACAGCAATACCCACCGACGCCGTGAGATTAAAAGGCGTATTATCAACGGAAGTCGGGCCTTCTGTGGACTCCACAAACACTTGTGGTCAATGCTAGAAGAGGGCTTGCCAACATTCGAAGTTTTCGAACGACGGGTGCCAAATATCATCTTTCGCGGCGTGCCAAGAGAACGGTGTATGGAGGCGAAGAATGAACCATGAGCTCGTACGTCTCTATGGCGATTCCGTAGCATTTAGAAAGCGGCTAAAGCTGAACGGATACGTTGGGCAGGACATGTTGTTAGAATGCCGGACTGCTATCGTGTCAAAATGGTTTTCGCAGCGAATCCGGAAGGAGCAAGATGAAGAGGGGGACTGCAAACGAGATGACAAGACAAGGTGGATTGCACTGGGTGTTCGCGAAACAGGAAACCAGGTGTCAAGTTAGTTAGACCAAGTTAGTTGAAGGAATTTTTTTTTTTTTTCCATGTTGGGTATTTTTATCACTGCGACCATTTGTTTGATCTATTGTGATATATTCCCCGTTTTATTATAGCTATGTTGTCAAGATGACGCACCACTAGCAGAAGTGATTGTCATTGTTTGACTAATAGCATTTGTCCAGCCCGGTGATGCACTTCGGATGAAGTGCACTACTGCGCTGGGAGTTGTTCTCCAAATATCAGAGGGTTCTAACAGCCCTCTTTCGAAGAACCTTAATCTTTTATTGAGAATTGCCGGACATCGGCATAACAGGTGTTCCGAGTCTTCTTTTTCTATGCCGCAGAAGCGACATATATCATCATGAAGTTTTCCCATTAGCTTCAGATGATAGCGGCTCGGACAATGTCCTGTTATAAGACCAGTATAAATGCTTAGATCTTTCTTCGAAAGCTCCAGTATTTTGCGAGTAATTGAAACATTTGGAGAGATGAAACGTTTCGACTGCCTAGCATTGAAAGTGTTACTCCAATTTGATTCCACTTTCGTACATTCCCATGCTTTTAGCTCCATTTTTAAAGCAGAAGCAGATAAGCAACAGAAGGGCTCAGGTCCTACAAATTGATGAGATGATCCGAGTCTTGCTAGTGCATCAGCTCTCTCATTTCCATCAATTCCACAGTGACCTGGGACCCAGTACAAGTTGACTTGGTTACGACGAGACAATTTTTGGAGTGATTGAATACATTCCCAGACAAGTTTTGATGTGCATGTCGCCGACTTTAGAGCGTTTAGAGCTGCTTGGCTGTCGGACATGATGCATATATTTGAATGTTTATAGTTCCTGCGCAAGCACACAGTCGTACATTCTAGAATTGCTTGTATTTCAGCTTGGAATACAGTTGGCCATCTGCCCATAGAAATTGACATGTCTATTCCTGGGCCAGTGACTCCTGCTCCCACTTGATTGTCCATTTTTGAACCATCTGTATAGAAAACTGTCGAGCCTGGACGAATATCGGGACCACCATCTTCCCAGGAATCACGTCTAGGCTCAAATACACGAAATATTCGGTTGAAGTTGTATTTTTTCTCCATCCAATCTTCATTACTGGTTACAAGAGGATTTATACTAATAGTTTTTAGAATACTGAGATGACCTGTTAAGTCCCCTTCAAAAAGGTTCTTTGATCTTTTGATCCTCAGAGCACTTTTTTCAGCTTCTAATTGTATAAACTGATGCAATGGAAGTATATAGAGTAAAGCATCCAATGCCTTCGAAGGTGTACTTCTCATTGCACCTGTTATTGAGAGAGTTGCTAGCCTTTGAAGTTTTTCCAGCTTTGTTTGGGTAGTTTTCTCTTTCGTTTTTGGCCACCAGACCAACGAAGCATAGGTAATCCTGGGTCTGACAATGGCCGAATAGATCCAATGGATCATCTTCGGTTTCAGTCCCCATTGCTTACCAAACGTTCTTTTACATATCCATAGAGCATTTGTTGCTTTGTTTACTGCTTGCTCTAGATGTGTGTTCCAATTGAGTTTTCTGTCAAGAAATACTCCAAGATATTTAACAGTGTCTGAAAGTTTTAAAAGTGTTCCTTTCAATCTGATGTTATTTAATGTAAATTTTTTCCTTCTCGTAAATGGTATGATAGTAGTTTTATTGGCATTTATGCTGAGACCCTGCCTATCACACCATGATGAAATCAAATTTAAAGCCATTTGCATTCGGTCAGCGATAATAGAATCAAATTTTCCTCGAACAATTATGACTATATCATCTGCGAAGCCAATTATTTCAAAGCCTAGCGCCGTCAACTTTTGAAGAAGATCATCAACTATTAAAGACCACAGTAGAGGTGATATTACGCCTCCTTGTGGGCAACCTTTTACTGCTCTAATGCTTATAGATGAGCTTCCAAGGCTTGCTGATATCTCCCTTTTTGATAACATTTCGCTAATCCAGTCGATAATGGATATATCGAAACCACGTTTCGTCATAGCCGTAATCATTGAATTATGAGATGAATTATCAAATGCGCCTTCTATGTCAAGGAAGGCACCTAGTGAAATTTCTTTCGCTTCAAAAGACTTTTCTAGTTTTTTTACAACAGTTTGTACTGCTGTTATTGAAGATTTGCCTTCTTGATATGCGAATTGATATTCGCTCAAAGGATCTTTGGCTAAATATGATGATTTTATATGCTCATCAATTATTTTTTCCATTGTTTTTAACACAACGGACGATAAGCTTATCGGCCTGAAGGATTTTGGTGAAGTCTTATCCTTCTTATTAGCCTTCGGAATGAACGTGACCCGTACTTGTCGCCATACTGCTGGTATATGACCTAGTATCAGGCTTGATTGAAAAAGGTTTGTTAGAATAGGTGTTAAAAACGCCTTGCCCTTCTGTAGTAGTACAGGAAAAATTCCATCCCTACCCGGTGATTTGAAGGGTTCAAAAGTGTCAATCGCCCATTCAACCTTGCTTCTTGTAAAAATTTTTTTGGCCAAAGTACAAGCATCATTCCTGTTTCTATCTAACCCAGTCATTTCACTCGCTATTTCGAGAATGTCTGTCCTGGTTTCAAGATTTACAGTTCTCAATGCCGGTGCACTTTGGTCTCCGCATGTATTAATGATTGAACAGGGAAAATGTGTTCTCATCATTAACCCATTAAGCCCCACAATTTTCCCAGCAGGGATAGAAAGTTGAAACTTTCAGGAAAATTCTCTTTTAGGTCAACTAAGAAAAAACCGCTGACATGTATTTTTAATTTTGACCCTGTGTCCCGCAACGCTACGTTGCGAAAACGCAACGCTGGGCATTAAGGGTATACCGTTTTTGCATACCTTGATTATTATGCATATAAATGCTTCATACTTTTTTACCGTTAAATCAAATTTGGAATTTTTTTTTGTGATTTTGAGTATTAATAAAGATTAAATGAACGACTTAGAGTATTACATATTATGTTTTATGATAGATATCGAAACATTTGGGTTGGAGACCAGCTTTGCACTAGACGCATAATATGCAGTTTGAATGCTAAATGCAAGTCATCGCAGATGATTAAATGCCTACCAACACGATCCGGAAAGGTTGTAACATTAAATTTGGGTCCATGGAACTGTCGTTGCCATCACTCAATTCCTCCAGATATTCCGGAGGCAAAGGTACTTTAACAATTTTATTACGCTCTTATCACGGCTTCTCCATCTGCTATCAGTGTTTGAAGCTTCGAATTCTATGTTATGTTAACTTTTATAATGTTTCCGGGATATTTTAAATAAGCGAAAGATAAGAGATTTACATTCATTTGTTTACTAAAACGCAATGACATTAAATGAAACACCGCAGCGAACGAACGAAAACAAACATTCCCGTTGCAAATTTTGAATATCGTTACTTCCTAGCGTTGCGTTTTCGCAACGCAAAGCTTCAAACCTATCTGAAAATTACAAAAATAATCAAAATTATGAAACAAAGTTTTTATTGGCAAGCAACCGATTCTTACTAACACTGATTGATAGGTCAGGCGTTAATAGAGGTAAAATCGAGTTTTATGAGCATTTTTCCTTAACTGTCTGAAAAATAGCAAAACCTGTTGTTTTATCACAGCTGTAATTATGTTACATGTAACATCTGACCTTTGAGCAAAAACAGGTCGATTAGATTTTGTTCCAATCTTTCTTTGTTTCTCAGGGTCCAAGTTGATATCTTCAACCGGGCCTTCTCTAGAAACGAATGAAAGTGCGTTGCGTTTTCGCAACGCTGGGAGGAAATGGGTTAACTCTAATGTTTCCTTAGTTGAGTTAGTAAAAGAGCCATCCTCTTTTTTCAAAGTACCTAACCCATTAGAATGATCTTTAGCGAGGATTTTCTGCAATCTAGCAGTTGCGGGAGTATTTTCAATGTTTTCACATGTGTGCCTCCAGTGAATCCTCTTTGATCTTCGTATTTCCCTATTATAGGCAGTGAGAGTTTGTTTATACTCCTCCCACTGTTGTGTTCTTTTTGCCCGGTTAAATAATTTCCGAGTTTTCTTTCTAAATTTCTCCAAAGTTTTGTTCCACCAAGGTACATCTCTATTCGTAGAGCGTTCCTTTGCAGGACAGCTTTCGTGATAAGCTTGTTGGATCAGGTTTGAAAGTTGTTTTGAGTTGTCCTCAAGTTCTTTACATGTCCTTGAGCAGCCTTTCAAGTTCTTGACTCCAACCTTCAGTTTCAAATTATACTGATCCCAGTTTGTTTTCCTGGGATCTCTTATAATTTCCTTAAGTTGCTGATTAGCTTCGTAATCAAACATGATTTGCTTGTGATCGGACAAAGATTCTTCATCCGATACGTGCCAATTTTTTATTTTATCAGTCATCGTTGGACTGCATAGTGTTAAGTCAAGTACTTCTTGCCTTATTGCGTTTACAAAAGTTGGCTCTTCCCCTTTATTGCATATGTCTAAAAGGAGTTCACCTCTGTTATTGGTATCTGTGCTGGCCCAAACAGTGTGATGGGCGTTTGCATCACATCCAATTACAAGTGCTTTGTTTTGTTTCTTGCAGTAAGAAACCAAATTTACCACTTCTGGTGGAGGTACTTCACCCAAATCTCCTGGAAAATATGCAGATGCTACGCAAATTTCAGTCGTGCCATGGGTCGTTGGAACCTCCATCATTATTGCTGTGAGATCTTTTGTAATCAATTCTGTAATTGGAAAACTTTTTATGTTTTCACTTACTAAAATGGCAGCTCTTGGCGTGAGCTCACCTTCGGCGTAAATCAATTTACACGACTTTGTAGGAATTCCTTGTATCCTACCTTTATAGGTCCAGGGCTCCTGGATCAGTGCTACATCCAGGTTGCTTTCTGTGAATCTTCTACAAAGTACAGCAGTTGCTCCCTTTGCATGGTGAAGATTCACCTGGACAAATTTAACATTTTTTCTTTGTAATTTTATATGATTTGTGGTACGACCGGGCTGTTTTGGGTTTAGTCCTGCACCGTTGACACAACTGGGTCCTGGGATTTGACTGATTACATCAGCATTGCCAGTTTCCTCTTGGGTCTTATCGATGTCAGGGTCCCTCCTGAGTGCTGATCCCCCACTTGATTTGTTATTTATATTTATATTAAAAGTTTTATTAATTGTTTCCATCTCAATGGTCTTAATTTGCTGGGTGAAAGAATCAGCTGTCCGTTACCAGCTTAGAACAGAGGGAGCAAATTACTGCACGGGGTGCCCTGGTACCATGCAGGCTCCGTTCGACCTTGGGAGACTTAATTAGACCCCCCCAAGCATTCATCCTTAGGCACGGGTCGCGTTACACCGAGGATTGGGGTCCTCCTCCGCAATTTACTCAGAATGCAGCATGCTCCATTGTTGCTTGCTACATTGGGAGCAAACGTTTTTTTTACAAGATTTGCCGCGGAAGAGACTCGGTGCAGATCTAGATGGATCCATCACGTGTTTGTCATGGAGCCATCCAGCGCTGCACACCAAAAGACAAATCTCAACACTCCTCCTTTATCCTGGCTTGTGACAGACAGTTTGGGTCCCGATCCAATTTCCCCATCACTTGTTCACTCTTTTTATGGAGTCACACGTGCTAGTTCATCAGCGTGGTCCCTCACTGGCGGAGTTTAGTTGAAGGAATTACTTTATGCAAGCCTTGTCATGAGACGTATGTATTCTATGGGCAAGTGCAAAGTGCCATGAAATCTCATATTCCGACTTCTAGACTTTTTAGACGAGCGGACGACATCGATATCATCAGTGTTAACCGTAGAAATGTAGAAGAGGTGTATACGTGAATATCTCAAGAGAGAAACTGGGAGAATTGACTCGTCGTAAAACAAAGCTTATGGTAGCACGCTACAAGTAGTGTATAATCTAGGCTGTTACAAGACCAGTACTCGAAGCAATTGATAGCCCTGCATGAATGCGAATATAAAACGCATTCAGCGCATACAGTTTTACCCCTGGTAGTATTCTTTACCCAGATAGCACCAACTCGTATATCAATGTACGAAAACTATCGTAAATATCTCCTAACAAACTCGAAATCGTAACTAATGCTGGATCAAGTGGGATTAAGTTGATTTTTTGTCGTATATAATGATAATGACTGACATACATACGATTTTCAGCACAAAATCGTAGAGTAGTACGGAGCGACTCGCGCTTAATCGGATATTATCGTATATAAATACTTATATAGTCGTAACGCTCAAAATTATTCGTAATCACGTATATCACCTCCAAAATAGTACGGATATGCCAATTTTGCGCATGAAATACGATTTATTTAGCATGTATATCTGTACGTAATGCTGATTTTTACCTTTCTTATACATATGAAAATGCTAGCTGGGTAATCTGCCAGCCCATGGACATTGCTATTGAATTACTGGCAGTATTACTCTTTCTCAGTTTTCTTCCCTTTAAAACGATTCATTCATGTGCTGAATGATTACTCGACCAACATGTCAGTTAACAAGTATATTATTTTTGCGTATCTCAACCTTAGTCTACCATTATTTTGTTAAGAGGTGTCGAGTCAGTCCAACTAGCACACTTACGATACTTTTAGTTACATCAACTTATTGATGGCTCAAATTAGTTATATTACAGTCAGCTTAACTGTTCTATAACGAGTGTGTTAGTAGGGAGAATTGCTTACCTTTACTGGTTTGTGCCTAGTCGTTATATTTATGTATTGTTATGTAGCTCGAGAGCTCCCATACTAAAACTATAAAAAAAAAACAAGAAAAATAGATTTCAAACAGTGCGACCCACTGTGTGACAAAATATGGGAAAATTCATTGCTTTCAAGCGAAATAAAAGAAGAAAAATAAGCAAATGCTAAGCGACCAAAATCCGCAAAAAACGAAACAATACCCAAATGAAACAACTGTGCTGCAACTTGCCATGCCAGATGTTCTCGAGTAATAAATCCATAATTTATTAATGTACAACAATTATGAATCAGTCTATCACTGGGGCCGTACAAGTATGAACATTGAGATTTGCTGGATCGAAATTGCATGCATCCGCGTACGATTGTTGCGGAACGTGACGGTTTATGCTTTTGAGAAAGAAAAACAAACCTTTCGCGGAGTGTCACCCCTCCACTTCGACGCAGTCGTAAAAACAATCCTTCGAAATTGCTCCGAACAGATGATCGAAGTGTATCGGCCCGCTGCCGGTCACACCGATGGCGTGAATGAACTAATAAAAATGTTTTGCTTCTGTTGCGCGGATAGTTTAGAAAACAAACGGCTGGATTGTTTTGATCGCGATATGCTTTATTGATTGATGGGGCATGGAAGAAATTACTACTGGATGGTTTGACAACATCTTCGCCAAGTCTTTGGATAGCACCGTAGGACAGACAGAACAACTCAATCCGATTGCGACAGACACAACAATCCAACGGGACTCCATGGCGGAAGTTTTGACGAGAACGGTAGCTTGGCGTGAGAAAGTGCCGCGATAGGTATAATTTGAGAACTTTGATATGTACGGTGTAGTGCTTGGAAACGAGTTTATTGAAATGATGATAACTGAGTGGTACACTACAAAGCATGCTAAAACACTAAAATCGTAGTTTTTTATTTACAAAAAGTCAAAATCATGTTTTACCTTTGTTATACTATAACAAAGGTTTAAAAATTGGTCGAAAAACACGAAATTGATCCGAGGCCCGGAGGGCCAAGTCACATATACCAATCGATAGGGTTCGACGATTTGAGCAATGTCTGTGTGTGTGTGTGTGTGTGTATGTATGTAATGATTTTTTCTATCGCCTGTTTCTCAGAGATGGCTGAACCGAATCGTTCGCTATTACTTTTGTTTGAAAGGTATTATTGTCTAGTAGATCACTATTGAGTTGTTTCGTGATACGACGTTTCGTTTAAAAGTTATAAGCAAAAATGTGAAAAATACGTGACACGGGTTTCTCCGGAACTACATGACCGATTTCAACGATCTTAGTATCAAATGAAAGCCCTTATTAACGCTAAATTGTTCAGGATTTTTTTATTGAAAACAAACAAGTAGTTTAGAAGTTAGCCTTAAAAAACCTGTTTTGACAAGGTAATAATTATCGCCTGTTTCTTAGAGATGGCCAAGCCGATTTATGCGCTATTAGTCTCATTTGAAAGATAATATATCCTAATAGATCACTATTGAATGATTTTTTGATTGGACGTTTAATTTGAAAGTTATGAGCAACCGTATACACCACACCAAAATTAACAATAATTTAGAATGATTTTAAGAAGAAAATTTACCTAATTTCAATTATTTTAATATGAAACGAGAGGTTTTCACACTACGAATATATATGCAAAATTTCATAAGAATTGGTTTTACTGGTCAAAAGATATTAACCCTCGAACACTCGCGCCAACTTTTGTAATACAGTTACTCGCGCGCAAAATAGTCCCAAACCAAAGAAAACGTGTGCAAGGGAGTTTTGACTGGGAAAACTTGGTTTTAAGTTTATTAAAACATTGTAAGAGTTTCTTGAAATTGAAAGCTCTATCGTCTGGTAGAATTTAAATTTTGATTAATCCCCCTAAAAGTGAAATAAAAAATTTATTTTTCTTCAGTGTCAATATAACACATTGATGTGTTCTGCAAAGTTATAGAACATATTATTACAAGAAATTTTGTTGAAGACTGTAACCTTCTATCTCTGCAGCGAAGATAGAAAAATCTTATTTATTGTATATGAATTTGTAAAATCAGTTTTTCTATTTTTGCTCTTTTTGTAATTGTTGTATAACTTTTATATGTACTACAAAATTGTACAAATAGTAAAAATATACAACTTTGCTGAAAACAGTATACCTGTATGTTTGCTTGTTTAGGAACTGTAGAACTTTGATTATAAAGAATACCCCAATTTTGACTCCGAATTACTCGACTACCAGCAGACGGATACATTTTAAACATTTTACATTTGCTGATAGTTTTGCTGCATACATTTTCCCAACAGTTTAAATTATTAATGCATTGAATAATTATGACATTTTGCGCACAATAAGTTTGTTGAAGAATATACGTTAGTTAAACAACGTTTTGTAACTTTATAACAATATGGCGTTGGAAAACCTACACGTGTTGTATCAAATACAACAGCGTGAGTAACCGAAGGTTAATAAAAATTGATGAAAATTATACAAGAAAACTCTACTGATGTGATTCAAATAGAATAGCTACAGAGAACAGACATCCAAGCAAAAGGTCCCCACTTGGATAAAACTTATGTCAAATTAGTTGGGAAACTATAGTGATGATGTCGCTGAAGGCGCATAAAATTCTACACTAAACTCACAACAGCTAGCTTCTGGCGCTAGCATAACGCTTATAGTCCATATAAACTAGCGCCAGAGGAGCCAAAGGTTGTCAGTGTGCAAATCAAAAGAATCATTTAGTTGGGAAACTATAGTGGTGGTGACGCTAGCATATTAGGTGATTTTAATTTGAAATTTTATCCAACAATTCCCAAAAAATTTGTTGGTGAATGGATGTCTGTTCTCTGTGGAATAGCATTACAGGAAACTATGCATAGTTCAAAAACCTATAAACTAGACCTTTACTAAACAATGTATATGTTAAAGAATAAGATTTCCTCTTACAACTTACTTTTATTTGCACTTACTCAGATTAATAACAACAGATTAATAATAACTTACTTATCCTTACTCAGCAATTTCATGAAAAAAGGATCTATCAAAATTTAAAAGTGCTCTTATTTTGATCAAATTTTGTAAACTTATTCAATAATCAAAAATTTTATGTAAACCAACGCACTGCGTAACGATAACCAATAGATGAATTATGTTCCGAAGCCGTGTCGATTTCTATCTCAAATAGCAAGTAAGACCGTATAACAAAGGTTCCTTTCACCACTAGGTGGATTAAATCGGGTTTTTCTTCATACGTACAAGAGTACCGTTCTGATTCAAACTTAGAACAGTCTCAAACTTCGAACACTTCAGAATAAAATGCTCGTTAGTATCGCTAATATGATAAAATATTATGCTTATTGTACACCACCGTGTTCGTTAGAATGTCCTCTATCCGGTGAGGTATGAAATTGAACTGGAGGACTCCTTGTAAGAAAGCAGCAGGCGCTGGAAACAAGTGAGAACTCAGATTTTAACTTCGTTCGCATACTCTTAGCGTTTCGTGCAAAAGTAACTGTTTTTTCATTTGCATTATTTTACCAATTTTAGAACATTTACCTTCCCACTGCGCGATTATTAGGTAAGTGCAAGATTTAGATGTACTAAAGCATAGTTAAAATACAATATTTCATGCATTATTTTAAAGATATTAGATAAATAAAAAGTGTTCGAAGTTTGAATCACGTTTTGAGGTGTGATTCAAACTTCGAACACCCACGAATATTATCCGGTTTTTCCGGGTTTTCCTTCGGGAAAATGAATTGTCTGCATTGATAAAACTGTAGAAAGTAAACTTCCTTTAGATGTGGTTCATGGAGTTCGAGCATATTAGCAATTGACTTCAGAAATATGGATTGAAACTAATTATTGTGTGAAAAATTTAAATCACACTGTTAAGTGGATTTAAAAGGACAGTGTTAAGAAAAAGGATGTAATTTCACTTCTTTAAGTTGAATGACACTAAAAACATTAATACTTTTCAAAGTAATACAAGTATTCGATGTCTGAGACTGAAATATTCGAGCTTTGAATGTCGACCATGAAAGTGTTCGAAGTTTGAATCAAAACCGAACAGCAATTTTTTAGTGTTTTTCATTATAAAATAACATTTTATCCTCATTTTTAAAATTTTCCCATGAAAATAAATAAATTGTCATGCTATTGAACCATTCATGTGGGTAGAAAAAAGATGTTTTCGAACATTTTACTTTGAAGAAAGTTTCAGCATGGTCTAAGTGTTCGAAGTTTGAATCAGAACGGTACATTTATTCATTGAGCTCACGTATACAAACCCACTATTTGTACATCTGAATACCCAAATCCATAATCCACAGAAACAGAGATTTTGGCTCGTTATTTTTACACATGATCATCAAAAATAAGTTTACCGTAACAAGAATTTAAAAAAGACTTTATCTTAATTATTATTTATGTAAAGTGCTTAAAATATTTTCAAAATCTGCGGTTGAAATTATTTATGGATTTTAAACCGTCTCAATCAACAAGAAAGGTCCAATTAATCCATTAGGTTTTTTTATATTGTGGTGTATTATCCTTCACCATGTAGGGTAATTTTTTACCACATTCGGTTTATAAATCCGTGTGCAATCCTAGCAATTCAAATCCTTTTCAAAACCTAAAGTATATGCCATTTTTAACAATTTTGAGAGGTGCCTTCTAAAAAATATTAATGATAAATCATTACGTGTTGGAGTTTAGTTTTCGTATTGTATTCTCAAACCATTTCGTGATTTCGGTAAAAAGGAATACAGGTCGGACTCGATTATCCGGGTGAAAAAAAAAATTGTTTTTCAATGGTGAACACGTTTCCAACGTAAACACATTTCAAAAAACCTATGTAAAAAAATTGTTTCACCCGGATAATCCAGTACATTCAAATACCTTTTTACATATAATCTTTCTGTAAACTATATACTGTTTCACATTACTTTATGCAAATCAATCAAATGTATACTCTGCTGTAAAGTAAAGCGCAACAATTGTCATAGTTACTATCAACTTATCTAACATAGAAACATTACACAAATTGAACGCAGTGAAATCCCGCCGGCCAACGAATTGAAGTGTAACAGTTACTGGTGGCTCAAGAAAACCCTCCTCCCTATCACTCTGACAACCATCCGAATTCGTAACAGCAATAGTAAAGTTGTCGTTATAATCCTCCCACCTCCAAGAAATTCCCGCTCGCTGTTCCCCATTGAAGAATCAACTTATAAAATTCAATTTATTTTTCTTCACACTTTAGTGCGACTCATCTCTTCTCTAGTCTTATCCACTCCCAGTAGCTCCCGTTTGCAGTTACGAAATGAACGCCAAACAAAATAAATATCTTCTCGCTCGACAAGTTTTCTATCCTCAGCCTCGCCGTACAAACAGCCTCATGTTTTACACTGTTAATTGAACTTATTCGGTACGAGGGAGAGCTCGTTATATACGCGCATGCTACGAACTGTTAGTATCTGTGTGTGTGCCGTCACGTAAACGTTCAATTCTCTGGCATAAGCCACGCCCATTACCGCCTGCCGCTTTCTCGGGTTGATTAAAAGGAAAACCAGTTTCAACAGACAATGTAACGCCACACACACACTGCCACCACAGCCACCAGGTAGGTAAGGCAGAACAAATCGGTACATTGTCACACAACCAGACACACAGGAGGCGGTCTGTTGTCTGTCTTGCGATGATCCGCCGCCAAACTGGGCCCGCTGCAGCAGATACGAATCCGGACTATTCTTCGCGGCGATGTGATGAGACGAGAGCTGGTTTTATACAGAACATGATTAATGGTGATGTTTGCTCGTTGCCGGCTGGGTTGTGTGTTCGTTTGAATTTTCGGTAAATGCTTATTCCTCGCAGAACAGGACGATGATGGCGCCGGAAGTTGGACCGTGAGCGACTACCGAACAGGGTAAGGTTTTGCGTTATTTGTTTTAATGTTCCTGTTCAAATACACGTTGAGTAAACTTGGAGTTTGAACTGTTGTCTTTGTAGCGCTTTAACTTTAATAAAATATTGAATCTAGACAGTATGTAGACTACCTCAAATTGGATATGAATAAGCCAGTAGTAGTTTCTGGTTGATTTTAATTTCATGATTTCCTTATTACAATTATAATAAATTAGCCATTTACCAGGCATAATTTATAGTTGCATCTCCAAATTGGCAATAAAAATTAAGATTTCCTTTGCTTATAGCGGCATTTATTTTGTTTCCATGTAAGAAGAGTAATTTTTTGAAAATCATGCGTCTCTTGTCAATGCAGGTAAGAAACTGACTAATGAGGGGTCGCCTATTTTAATCAGCTGAACATTACTGAGCTTAAAATGCAATATTTTGTTCATATTTTCAGAATCTTTTGATAAGAACATCAACTTGATTCACTCAACCGTAGATGTAATTCATACAAACACAAGTTACTGTGTTTTCGACTAATAATATGATGAACTACATTTTTTTTAATCTACATTTTTTCAGCTTCTGAAGCGATTCGCCACCTTGCTACCGCTGAAAAGAATCTCCAGCTCGCTACTTTGAGCACTGATTGCCACGTTTCTAAAAGTCAAGCATTTGATTTTAACATACAATATTGTAGTAGATATGTGAGCGCTTGCGCTTTAAAATGCGTTCGGGTTGATTAAAACTAGTTCCACCGCCTTAATGTTTAATGTAAAAAATCAGAAGTTTAGCTTAATTATACAGTCGACTCTCGGAAAAGTTAACTCTCTGAAAAGTTAATATTTCAGAAAAGTTAAGCAAATATTAGCTCTCATGCAACGCTCTAAAAAGTTAATTTTTGGCTTAACTTTTCTGAGAGTTTGAAGCTATTGGTTGTCCAAAGCGTTCATTCACACACGTGTGTTTTCCTTCTATGTTTGTTTCTCATTTTTCGGTTTATTATCGCCTTTTCACAACTTCATACAGAGTCTCATCATAACTGGGATTAAATTAAACTCTTGTACGACAGTTGTAGCAATAGTTCAATAGGGGCACATAGTTGCTCCAGGATTTTTGATAACAAACTGGAAAAGCGCAAACTCAAATTGAATTTTTAATGCAAGAGAAGGAGCAGTATGGATAAAAAAATATGTGCGAACATTGTCAAAATTTTGTCGTAGACTGCGAAAAGTCAAAAGTAAACTAGAATAACCAACTATTTTAAATTTACTGAAAGGAATGCTACATATTTCTTTACATTACAAGTTTCAGCTACTTGAAAATGTGT
This sequence comes from Sabethes cyaneus, assembly GCF_943734655.1. Lineage (NCBI taxonomy): Eukaryota > Metazoa > Arthropoda > Insecta > Diptera > Culicidae > Sabethes > Sabethes cyaneus. The sequence continues at coordinate 173,121,568 of NC_071355.1, forward strand.
ATCCTGTATCCGAGAATATTGTATGGTGATATCCCCCACTTATTCAACCTGTGGCATCCTGGTATACACATGGTTGTTTACACATTACTTAGGTAGTTTTTCCTAGCTAGCATTTTCTTTAAATATGAAGGTTACAAATGAGAAATACGTAGCAGTTTGTATCCAACAAAATCGTATTCGATGCACAAAACCATCTTATACGTACCATTCTAGAGGCAATATACAAATAAGGAATAAACAAATGAGAAATAATTTTGAACGATATAGAGTAAAGAGGGGTAAAGGTGCGATGGGGGTTAAAGTGCGATCCAATAATTTATCAGTACAGATTCCGAGTAAATTGACTGTATTGGCATCGATGGGTGACTACTTTGACAGCTTGAATCTATCGTAAACGATTGTTGTTTACGAAGTATAGTTGCCGAATTATGTGTAAATGTTATTTTAGAGTGATTTTCATGTAATATTCCGTTATACGGCAAATACGATATCAACAGGAGGATTTTACTTGTCGAAAAATTGTAGCAGCGTTTTACATCACTCACATATTTCTTTTAAAAATGCGGTGAGAACAATTTTTGCTTTCGTTTTTCCATAATTTACTCAAGCCGCGTCAAGCGCCTGGCAGGGCAAAAGTGCGATTCACGGATGAGGCAAAAGTGCGACTCAAGGACGTAGCCAAAATGCATAGGTAATTATATACCAGTTTAGGTACTGTATTACAGATACTAGAAATAGAAACTCTGCAGGACACTGTGTGCTCTACAGATGCTGGCCAAAGCAAAATAGTGTCATCCGCTGGCAATACAAAAAATAAACGTTTGGTAAAGTTTCGATCTGGCGGAGGCTGCAGTACACGAGCGGAAAAGAAAAAAGGTGCAAATTAAGAATATTTCTTTTTGGAACTTATCGCAGATTGAAGATATTATGGTTTTGTTAGCTACTGCTGTACCAATTTCATAGATTTAAGCTTCACACTTTTGCCCCGCGGTGTTCGCACTTTTGCCCGGATAGTGGGGTAAAAGTGCGATTCGGCACTTGATCGGATAAATGAATAATTTATTTTGCATAACACAATTACCCTGAATGATTTATAGTTGAATGTGAAGATATTGAGTTATTGCATCAATATCAAATATATTTTACTGTTGTGCTTCTTTATGTCTTACGAAAATTGATGACAACTTCGAACGTCGCACTTATGCCCCGCCTTACTCTACTTATATTGGCATTTCTATACGATAAGATCCGATTAAGCGCGTCCAGCTTCATATAGCTATACAACTTTGAGCTGAAACCTGATGTTTGTCAGCTACTATCATTATAGTCATTATCGTTATGGAATGTTAACTCGTGCGCGCAATATTTTGATTATATAGGAAGGAAACAATATTGTTTTCATGGTATTTGTCTTTCTTGCGCTATATGGGACTGAAATGGGGAAAACCACTGAGAAGAATCTTCTTAGAAGAAGCGTCAAACATGACTCGAGCCATCCCAAGTCCCTACCTAGCGCCTCCACGTGGTCATACCCGGCAATGCTCGAAAATGAGTAGCTAAGCTAGAAGATGCGATGTCGAGGTATCGTGCCTGGCAGCTGAAACGATCATTTTCCTTAATGCCAATGTATATATCAGAACGAAACAGCAACATTGCCATGACTGCTCTTTCTCTTTCTTACTACAGTGGTTTCATTATGTCGCAGTTTTGTGCAGTCGTATCTTCAAATTACGAAGTCTTGTTTAGTAGGAAGTGCGATATAAATAAATCTGAAATATATAAAATCCTTAACATTTGATTCTAAATTCCCTAAAATCTTTTCTATATTTGGTCTCAAGTCTAATTATATACGGGTTAACTCTTTTGGTAAGAGCATACCAAATGAGTTGAAAATCCGAAAGCAATAGTAAAATCTGTATAATTCTAGTATTGACTTTATGACGGGGTTTGCAGACAGGAAAATGATTCCGGAATGCGCTGCAAGTACTCAGTCATGGATTTTTGGACTGTACGCAGAGCTAATACCTTCTGTAGTCTAATACTAAGATAATTGCAGGAACGAAAGGGAAAGAGCGGAAAATTAGAATAGGATCTCTAATGTTTACTAGTATTTTATTGATAAACTTGGTAGGTTTGAAAGTAAGTTTATAAGCTCAAGTGGTGTAATTACGCTTTGCTGAAAGCAGCAATAAAACCGATTATTTTTCGCTACTTGGCAGCAACCATTATAATGTAATGAAGATTTACGCTTTGTTATACGAAACTATAAGCCATAAAACTTGCTGTTGCAAAAAAAAACTGAGTCAGCCAGCCAGATTTGTTAACTAGAAAATATATAGCCGTGAGAAGAAAGGTTAAAGTTTTACTGTACGATCATCCTGATCGATATATTTTTTAGCGTCCATAATTGAATATTCAATTAAAAAATTATAAATTTTCAGTAGTTTCCCTAGTTGTGCAGCATATTTACATTAAATTTAATTGTGCATATTGGAACAGTGGCTAAAGTCAACGTGCCATCGAAATTTTGCGATTTTTGAAAACCAGTTGTTTTAACGAAATAAATATATTAATTAACTAATTTCAATTTCTAACAAAACTATCCTGTAACGTGAAAATCAATTGACAATAACTTTCCTTCTGCAACTTACACTTTACTTTGATGAGTTTTTGTTTGCGGCAAAAAATTTACTAGAATATGGCAAAATCCTAGCGTAAAAATGTTTTCGATGTTGAACTCTAGAATTTTTCATAATAAATCTGTTTGGACCTAAGCCACAAGTACTGATATTGTGATTTAACAAGCAACCACAGTAAGATTAATTTTATATTGGTACGTCACTGTATTGCTACACCTTCTCATAAAAACACTTATAGTTAGCTTATAAAAGACGCGGCGCAGGCAACTAGTTTAATCGTGGTAATATGATCAACCACAATAAATTTGTTTTATTAACATACATTAAATAAATATTATTAAGCATGTTTTTGCCTCGTATCATCTTGGTACTGCGTAACACCATAATAAAACCAGTGGTAATGATTAATACGCAGGTCGTATTTACCAGCACACCAGGCTTAATGGAAACGATTGGAGAGCGCCGATTCGCGGTTACAGCAACCCAAACCACTATTTCTTGTGGGTGCAGACTGGATCCTTTGCCAATGTATAGAAAACACCGGCAGTAGCTTGCTCTGCTGGCCAAGATGATCAATGTATGCATATGTATGAGTCAGTGCACCATACAAATATAATCGGAAAACACCAATATAGAACTTCGAAGAACTTACTAACACTCATTAAAAAAATTACCCACCTTCGGTAAAAGAAGCCACCGCCACCGCCGATAATGACGTTCGATGTTTATGTAGATAAATAACAGAGATCAGCTGAAATCGGATATTGTACACCTATTTGTTTTGCAACTATGTGTGGAATTCCACAAGGCAGAAATCTGAGATCTTTCCTATTCCTATGATCTATCTCCGTAATGTAAACTTCTCTATAAAATATCTGAAGCTTTCTTTCAGTGGTTTAAGACTATTTTACATCGTAATGGAAGGCACAAATTTTCCACATGATTGTGAAGAACGTGCTGCTCGAGCCAAAGATGCTGATCGTAATAAAAACCATAGGGCTCAGGGTCATTCCATGTTTTATTTTCAGGTCCTTTATTACCCTTCCTCCATAGTGAATTCTAGATAAAATAACTCGAACTGAATAACTAAATAAATAACTACTAAACTAAACTAAACTAAACTAAACTAAATAACTAGAACTGAAAAAAATGTACAAATTTTTTTTCAAATGAAAGTTTTTTTTTTTAGTATAGATTAACTTTATTTTATACAATATAATACAATATACATGTTTACAATAATTTTCTATTCCTTCCTAGCATATATTTAAAAATGTTCCAAAATTTTTCCTGACTAAGCTTTTTTGATTCCACCTGAATTCACGTATATCTCTTTAAAAAACATACAAACTAGCGTTAGGGTGTTTCCGTAAGCAGAAGGCTATACAATGTATGACTAACCAGAATACTGCTCTGAGAAGAGGGATGTGATGGTCGATTTCCCATGTTATAAAATCTTCTAACTTTTCAAATTGTATATTGAACCTTTTCTTCACTATTTTCGTGACCCATTCTCTAACTTCCTTTGAAGATTCACATCGGTGTATCCTGTGGTCATTGCTATCGAGCGTTTGATTGCCACAACGTTCACAAATATTGCTCTGTTCATCTTTAATTTTATACCACTCCATTTTTGCCGGTTTGCAATTAAGTCATTAAGTAAAAGAAATAGTGTTGATTTATCTTCTGCTAACAGATACGGATAGCTCAAAATCTTCCAACGAAATGTCCAACTTATACTGGGAAAATTGACCTGTACATGGGGAATAAATGCTTGTTGGTGGATAAATAAACGATAAAGTTGCTTAACAGAGTTGACTCCGTCATCCATTTGAATAGCATTTTGAATCCATTCCTTCCCATTTCTTGTAAGTTTGGATAAAAATTTGTAGTTTAACAAATACTTTTCTGCAAAGGCTTGGGAAACGACCTTTGGAAATTAACAGTAGTTTTAAACAGTAATTTTAAAATATATAAATAATGTGGGCAACACACGGGCGGTTAAACTAATATTTTATAAGTTTGAAATATGTAAATAATACGAATGAGAGATAAAATATTTCCAATAACAAACCTATTGCTTGTAGTCGCACTCTGTGATTAAACATGTGTTATATTTTTTCTGTCAATATCATGCCCATTTTCTATTCTGTATCTTGTCTTCTATTTAGTAATAATGGAATAAAAAAACCTTCATTTAAAAAAATCAGTCCAATTTTTTAACATAGTCGTCACATTTTCATTGAATTTTTTTAGTTCACACGCGTTACGAAAACTGTTTACAATGGTAGAAAACATAAGTAACAATTTCCTGTACCTTCTTGAACTGAAGCTAATTAGATTCGTGGGAAAGCGGTTTTTTTTCCTTTTTCCTGGACAATACTCTAAAAACTGCTTTTCTTTGACCAACTGTGCGGAATCGATAAATTGTAATCAAGGTACAATCGGCCAGAAAATTCACACGATGAAGTCAAACCCTGAGCTGCACTCGACTCAAGTAAATCAAAAGTTTTTATTATTTAACAAGGTAACCCTTTAAGACGCATCATTGTTTGCCCAGTTATTCCCCTTTTAAGATGCCACCCCAAAATATTATCGTGACCCTTTTCAAAATTAATCAAGTTGTCCAATTTGAGTTCGCTTTTTTTTGGAAAAAAGGGTGACCTTTTGCAAAAATCGACGTCTAACGAGCTTTCCGTCACACCGAAAGATGTATACCTAGCTACCACTCGGCAAGCGCAAGCAGCATCCTGACCTTTTAATTATCCAACCTTTGCACTACGGAGTTCAAAGCCATTAATAAAATTGGATATTCGATACTTTTTATTGATTTGCTGTCCCGATGTTCTCTTTTTTTGTGCGCTCGCTCGTCTGGCCGGAGAACAATTTACGGTTTGTGTGGGACTCGGATCCGCATGGTGAACCGCATTAATTTGTATTGCCCAGTAAATAGGTAAAAATAGGAAATATGCTACCAACCGTTACGACCACTGGCGTTTCTTTTCTGTACTTTACGATTGGATCGAAAATCAAGAGCATATTGTTGAAATAATCGTTGGTTGATCGTCATGATTTTCACAGAAATGCTCGGTGTATGATTATAAATCAAGAAGTACGTGAAGACACTACCATGCTCCATCTAAAGCAATACACTAAATCCTGACATATTTTAGAAAGACGCAAATCTTAAAAATTCCGAGTTACAATTCCAAATCAAACGAAGTCCCAATTAAAAGATTTCCTTGGTCAAAATTGTGGTGTTGGGTACCGACGCTTTGAAAAGCGAAATGGAGCATTCGTACACAATCTCATTGGATCGAAATCCTCTTTTCCAGCCCTTCCAACTCCGGTCATATGCTGGACGAGTAGCGCTGTTCACTTCATTGGTCGTTTGTTCTTTGGAATCGATGCACGAATCGGTAAAATAGAAATATAATATCTATTTCAGTTTTTCATTGTCCGTGCGGTTTGGTTGGTATTTTTGGGAAATGTAATTATATTTCATGGGCAGTATTTTTTTCCTCTTTGCGAGTTCCCCGTTTTCGGTTGATTGATTTCTAACCTGCAGGTACACGCTTCGAAAGAATGGTATCCGGCCGGTCCAAATCGTATCGATGACGCGGCAAACAGTCTATTTTTGACGGATAGCCGCGATGCTGATCTATTGTGGTTTATCAATACGAAAAACCAGGACTCTCCGGGCAACTGTTTTCTCATATCAAATTTCATAACTTGAGCATAACCAGAGAACGACCTTATTTGTCGCTTTTAATAAATAAAATCGAACCATACCAGTAACGGCACGACTGAATTTAGGTTCATACTGTGTTTGCTTATGTTGTCCAATAATTTTTAAGCGCTAATTATTTCGATATAATTAATCACAGAACTTGCTGCGACTTGTAATTCATCATATTCGTTCAACCGGGCAGGGCTGCGGGCACGAACCTTGGCTTTTCACTGTTTCTCAAAAAAAACTGATGGATTCCAACTGTGCCGCGTGCGTGCCGCTTTAGATCACGGCTACTGTATATCATCGCGGTCCTGAACTCACGTCAGCTGAAATGCTGCCCGGCTGGCTGACTCCGATTCCGATTTTTGACGTCTTCATATATAAATATATGCTTAAGCTGATAATTTGTACCAACTTTCAATTCCGAAGAAGCAGGCCCAAGCTGCGCTGCTTTAGATTGAACGCAGCGTTCGAGCTTCCCATATTTATTGCGCTGTTTTCTGCGGCACGTCATAATTATGTCCATTCGTGAGAGAGGGAGAGATGCGCGAGACGCTTTATGTATCTTTCAATATTCGCCGGTACTGTCAGCCGACTGACAGTTGATAATTTTCGAAACTCTCGCTCCTTTAGTTCTCGCGAACTAAAGCATAGAGGAGTAGATCACTTTGTGCGGTATAAAACGCCATTATTTTATAATAAGTTTGATATGTTGGGAAACTAACCGGCTACTCTTTACTTTTGAAAATATTTCAAATTGTGAGGTAAAAACTGTAGATCTGATTGTCTGTGTCATCTATCCGTATAAGAGGAACATATTGCTATCCGATGAATCTTGATATTTCCCGAGAAACTTGTACAGAACCAGCATGAAAAAAGGCTTCTGGTTTTGCTGTACAGTGTACCGTTTGCCCGTTTGATCTGAACCGATATCAGCTGGACGATGTGCTGTCATTTTTCGTAGGTGGCCACGTCGAACGAGACTTGTTCTCGATCAACTGGCTAGAGGAGGGAAAGCGTCCTGATGTTCCGCCATCGTACGATCTGTGCAGGCTTGTACGAACGTATATGTAAAGCATGTGAGCTCACCAGGGCAGATTCGATATCCGGATTCCACAAGAATGATAAGCTTATGCTTGGGTCATTCATTTTCATTCATTATCCGCGAGGTTGTTTCATTAGAGTAATAATTATAAAAATTTCAAACTGCAAATCTGAAGACATTTACTCTATCATTCTATGACAAAGTAATATTAATACGATGATTATTTTTACAATGATTTTTATAATCTAACTAACTAGGTACCTACAGTGATAAATAGTCGCAGCGAGGTTGGCATCGCGACTGATCCGGCCGTTCGAACCTGTTAACTGCGCTCCAGGAGGTAGGCTAAACGAAGATGATGGTTGATTATTTCTATATTATAATATTTAGAATGGACCCAACCTGAGGGACAAGTGGGAAACGGTGTCCAAAGCTCGCGCAAGGAAGTTATACAGAATGAGGCTTATAGAACCGTTCTGCATAGTGATGAATTATGAGATCTACGTCGAAGCCGACACCATACAAAGGTCCAAAAAGAAATATTTGTTACGTTGCCACCTCCAAGTAAACCGTTCTTGGGACTACGAAAAAATATGGTGTCGAGATTCACAAAAAATCTAGCCTAAATTGATTTAAATTCAAGTCCTATTTTGAGCAAAATTTCAAGTTTGATTGAAAGTCCAATTTCAAGTTCAATTTAAAGTCCAACATTCAGTTCAATTTTAGGTAAAGTTTCAATTTATCCAATCTAAAGTCCAAAAATTACTTCAATGTATGTGTGTTTTGCCAAAAAAAATGGTGAAGAGTAACATAAAAGTAAACGTCTATCGATACTTTGCAAAGATACTTTCATGGTAACCTTTCAAGTTTTGCCATGTTTGCAACACTTCGTAGTGACGTGTTAATTCCAACCACTGTTACCTTACCGCCACTGAAACCGAAAGCATTCATAGATTTTCTATAAACAAAAATTTTACTTGAATAGGCTAAATTTACCAGAATCTTGCTCAAAATATGTAGATTTCCGAGGAATTAAATCGCCACAGCAAAAAAAAACAAGCCCGAAACTAAAGCCGAGCGTAAAAAATTTGACAGCAACCCATCTTCTAACATTGGCAGCGTTTTTCAGGCTACACCAAAAAACGGCGCGGACTGCTGCTTGAAATCATAGAACAGAAGTGGAAGTTCGAACAACGCGACGATCAAAACGTGGCACCAGTCCCCTTAAATTGTCTTTCTTTTAGAATGAAATTTTCATGAAAAGGAATAATAGCAATATGATCGGAATGTGTGGTTCATGTGTTTTCGAGGAAAAAAGCCTTCTACCGCCAGGTTTGCTAGTATCTAAAAACGATGCCATTTATATGTGTTTGGATTTTAATTTCCTCTTCTGTTCTGTGACTTCAAGTGTTCACCCTAATCTAGTTCCGCATATCGCAGACATTTCTCATTATAAATCTACATCTCGGTCCCCGGATAGTTGACTAAAGATCTTTGATCATTGAAATGATCATTAAAGTAAATCGCCTCCGGTAAGTAGTTATATTACAGATAGCCGCTGTAGCTGTAGCCAGCAATCGGAAACCGCCCTCCACCTTCATGTTAACCGAAAACTTGCTTATAAAAAGTTGTAAATTTAGAATAATTATGTCTACAAAATGAAACTGAATGGGTACTGGTTTGGAAAATTGTTAATAAAACTTATTTAAAACTACTAGCTGAGTGCCCGATCTTACTCGGGGCGCCTTTGTCTCACAGTCACTTGTACATCAGTTATTGTAACCGAAATGCTTATAATGCAAAAATATAACGTTTGCTCCTCTTTTGGACGTTCCTTCCCATTTGTCAGCTCCCCCCCTTTTGTCTACCCGGCCACTTACACATCTGTTTTCTTTACGGAAATCCCTATAAAACCCTATACAGAAAGAGAAACAAAGACATTTATCCTATTTGCACCTTCTGGCAATGGCCACCCCAGTTATTGTACTTTTCAAAAAAAGTAGAAGGTGCAACAATGTTTCTTCCATGGATACATAAAACCTGTCATTCCTTTCATCTCACTTCAAGACAAACTTGTTTGTAAACAATGTTTTTAGTTTCACCACCAGCAGCAAGTAGGTATGCACAAATTATTGGCCGAGCCCACTCTGGAACATGCCACATAAAGTTGACCATGGGAAAAACATGGTGTTCTCAGATCAACTCCACACTGTTTGAATGAATGTTTGTGACTCAAATAGAGTCGGCCAGCAACATTTAACACTAATGGTCGAACATTTTTTATACGGGTCACTTTGATTCGGCGCATAATTACACTTGACAAATCTACAGCTGCAAGCACTGCCGTTTAGTGTTTCGTATTTTGACTTTTTCTGTTGTACGGATAAATTGTTACAGTCATGTGGGCGTTACGCCCCCTTCCTGTCAGCTACCTCCTGTCATCAGCTCCCTCTTTTGTCGCACCGTCACTTAAGGAAGAACCGTCCAAACATTTCGGAGTCTTCCCCCTGTTACTCAACCCTCTTTTGTCAACCCCTTCAATTCTGATTCCCTTATATCAAGGAACATGAACAAAGTTTGATAAAGAATGGTCAAGGCGTTTCGGAGTTATCGTCTCCCCCCTATTAGGGACCCTCTCTCCTGGCAGGGAACCTCCCCCCTCGTTTTTGTTAAGCTTCCAGCGCTGATTCTCTTATGTCATGGAACATGTGTGCCAAGTTTGATGAATAACCGTCCAGGCATTTCGGAGTAATGGCCTCCCCCATGTTACAAACCCCCCCCCCCCGTTTTATTTCGGAGGTATGGTCCCACCCTCTATTAGTTCCCCTCCCCCCTTTGTCAACTCCCGTGATAATTCCCTGACGTCAAGAAACATGTGTGCCAAGTTTTAAAAAGAACAATCAAGGCGTTTCGGAGTTATGCCCCCCCCTATTAAGGACCCTCCCCCCTAACAGGGAACCTCCCTTCTTCGTTTTTGTTAACCTTCCAGTGCTGATTCTCTAATGCCAAGGAACAATTTTGCCAAGTTTGATGAATAACCGTCCAGGCATTTCGGAGTTATGGCCTACCCCCCTGTCACGACCCCCCCTTTGTCAACCCCCCAGTGCTGATTCTCTTATATCAAGGAACATGTGTGCCAAGTTTGGTGAAGATCGGTCAATGCGTTCTGGAGTTATGGTGGAACATACAAACATACAAACATACTCACGCTCACTTTTATATATAGATTGTTCGTAATTTTTATTTTTTGTTTTGGAAACTGTCTCCAAGTTGTAAAAACGGCATATTACAGAAAATTGTAAAAGAGACAAATGATGAAAAAAGGATACTTAGTTTTATTTTTAGTATGGGTTATTATGAGACACATTCGAATTCCTCACTTTTTCTTCGCTTGGTGATTTTGCTTATATCTATGAACTTGTCTTCGAGGATAAATAGTATGATCCAGGCGTATGAATAATGCAAGCGAAAAACCTTTTTGGAGTTACATATATTGTGTAGTTGGTTTTTCTCGCCTGAACCCGAATTTTTCTCGACCATCGGCCGTGTCTAATATTCGGTTTTTAAGCGCTTAAATAAAATTAAATAATAATGACAATTCACGTTATAAGACTTAAGCGAAGGAAAAATCTTTCGAACTCTCGGGTCTTAGTGCAATTATTAAACAAGATAGACAATGAGTGAATTAATTTAATTAGAATTTTTTGTTTGGGAATCAAAAATTAAAAAAATATACACTCGAGTGGATTTTCCATCAACGATGCAGTGTCTACTGTTTTAGTGTGTACAAAATATGTTTTAGATTATATTCCTCCACTTGGTGCATTCGCGATGCACTCTGCCTGTAACCAGGCTTACTCGAGAGGCCTTAAAAACTACAAACAGCTTATTTTTATTATGTTTGCACTAGACCTTCCGAAAGCCCGGCTGCCCTACACCATCGGCTGCACCAGCGGCGGGTGGACGGATCTCTGTGGTTTTGTCGGAAAACATTACACATAATCCGCTTGGCTTAACTTGAACCGCTTCCCCGGGCTCTGTGCCTGCCTGGCTACGGGCAGTGCAGTCAGCCTGACAGAGTCAAGGGCGCACGAAAGGTTCACTTGCTGGGCTGTTGAAAAACAAAAAGGAATTAAAACTGTCTGGTCCGAGATTTGCTCCGTTCAATTTAGGCATTTATGCTTCCCATAATGCCTTGTTTGGATTTTTGTGCGAGCTGCCGTCCAGCTTATGACTTTTTTATGATTTCACGGGCTGCCGATTAGTGGTTCCTGATTATCGTCCATTCAAGTTTTTCGACTGGTTCAAATTAGCATGAAAATTTAGAGCCAATTGTTTTCTCTTGGCACTTCTGCGGTGTAAACGGCATGGAATATGCAAGAAAATATTTACCACAGCAGTGGATCTGTTTGATTTGACGAAAGCACAATTAGAGAAAACTCGAACCCGCGTCAATCAAACCCACTGCATTGACGCATGTATTCTCTTCACCACCGACGTGAACATCTTTTCTTTTACGGAATCACAACGCGGGACGCCTTAAAATGCGCAAGCATTAGGGACCCCAGCAACAATGCCACCAGCATACACAAGGGTATGCGGACTTTGAAATACTGACCGCCAACGGCGTAGAACAAGCTCCGGGCAAGTAGTTTCGTTTCCGATAGTGGCATTAAATGAGAATCGAATGAGGTATAAAACGAAAAATTTCGAACCTGTGAACTGCATTTCACCTACTGCTCTTGTTTCGTTTTCTACTAGCTTGAAGAAGAAGGTTTCTTTTACGAAATCCGGTAGCCACAAACCATGCTACGCATCATCGGAATCAATCATTCTCTGGACCTACAGGCTGATGAATTATTGTTGAAGGATGTGGAAGCCTGCATTGTGGGAAAATGTTGGGACTTCGCCTTCGTCTTAGCGGAAAATGTTCTTTTTGTTAAAATCAATATTTATCTCATATACAGGCTTATTAGGCGACTCTAGCTTAGACCTAACCTGCGGAATTTTACTCTAATTTTAATGATTAGAACTAGGCTTATGTACATACACGGAAAATCTCCGTATATTTAAAATGCTGATTTTGATGGATGTGTATGAAATAATGATAATGATAATGAAGGCAACAACGCAGTTGGTTGAGCTGATGTTGATGATGCTTACAATGACGATGTTGAAAATACTAACAATGAGAGGGTTGCTTGTTCATGCATCTATCCTCAAGTAACAGCGGCAGGAGGGAAAACGCAAGTAAATAATCTAACTGCAACTCTACAATTTCCACAGACAAGCGGCACACATTCGCTGAAGGTGCACCCCGACCATATGTATGTATATACCTACTTCACTATCTCCATGCCGTTGCCATTGTTTTCGGTGTGTCGAGGAAAGTCGAGAATAATTGACAGATAATGGTCGGAAAATAATCGATTTTGGTAAGATGATACTATTCAAACTTGGCAAAGCAACGTTTCGTGCCATTGGGGAGTACCGAGAAGGGTCCTGAAATGTGTTTATTGTGTTAGCAGATGATGCCTGAAAATGGCTGGAAAGTTTACAGATTGTTTGGATAAGCAGAAGGCTCTTTAAACTTTAAATCTGACGAAGGGTGCAGATTCAGCTGGAAAAACTTACACACGAAGTCGAGTTTGTCTAAATACGTTGCTTTAAGGTGAACTAAAATCGAAGTAATTCAATTTTATATCGAACGACGCTGTTCCACGAACTGAAAAGTCATTCGCAAGCGTACAAGTGAACGATAGTCATCCATCATCAACTCAAATTCGTGCCATTGCAACTTGTTGCCGTGCCGTGCGAGAGCCGCAATGTTGTGAACCGGTTCCTAATGTCCCACATTCGGCCCGAGCCGGGGTTTGATGGCGTAAATTTGACACCGGATCGGATGAATAAAATATACATTCACTTACAGTAACGTAACTGACGCGCTAATTTGGTCTCCGGGGATCCCTTATCAAAACCGCAGGGCGTACAAGCGAGAGATGGCGGGCAGTGCCGGAAAGCTATCCCTTCAGCCGAAAGCCTATGGGTTGCATGAGTTATCTGCTATCATGTTTTATTATGAGCATCCTTTTCAACCTGACACCCTCTCAAATTTTCGGAAACAGATTCTCGCTTGAAAGGGAATCTTGTGCGGTGAGGGTGCGATAAGATTTATGGGATCATTGAGATCACTATCATCGAGAGGATTGTAATGGCATTATTAAATTTAATTTGATTGTTTCTCGCAATCTATGGTGCGAAATTTTTTATTTAATTAATTTACTGTCGGTTTCTAGTAATTAGTTTATTAGGTTGTTATTGCAAAGCAGTAAACCCAATATGATAGACGCTCAAATATATTTTTGCTAATCAATACGGCACCTAAAGAATTTGACTAGAAACATTTATTTGACTATGAAGAGTTTTTTAGTTGGAAATAGCATTTTAAAAAACTAATAATAATAACAAGGCCGAAATGCAGATTAGTTGCTTCACAAACGCTAGACCGAGTTGCATGTAATATTTATTAAATAAAATACGATGAATTAAGCAATTATGCGCTAAAGTGACACTACCTTGCCATCCGGTAAAACTCTTTATTATTTCAGTTCTTAGACATCTCATCAAACTCTCTTGTAATATATTATTATTTTTTATAATCTTACGACAAGCCGACTTATAATAACCAAAAAGATTATAAGGGTTTAAGCAAAATCCCGATAATTTATTTATATTAAGTCAAATTGGCTAACGTCTTTCAGCATGTTCGCTCGAGGTAAGTAACCGGTTTAATTTAAGGTGCCCTAATACCATAACTTGGGTTACATCGGGTCCTTTTGCTTTAGATTTTTATGCATTTAGTCTGAAAAGTACCACGTTAGATTGGTAGATTGGCCTTCAATTCTCTCTTTCTCTCTCTCTCTCTCTCTCTCTCTCTCTCTCTCTCTCTCTCTCTCTCTCTCTCTCTCTCTCTCTCTCTCTCTCTGCTGGTTTACTTACTCCTGGATCTCCACTACCTGTTTCGCAATAGCCACGTAACCAAAAACGTCCTCAAATCGTACGTGAGGTCGAATGGCAGTGATCGCACCACCTGCCTCGGTGGATCCTTTCTACTAACAACATTTCCTTCCGGTGACACTTGTGGATGATGCAGAGGATCCCAAGTAACATCTTAGGTTTTATTACACTCTTATGATGGCATTTAGGGCCAAAATTAGTCATGAAGACCGCCATAAGAGTACAATAAAACTTACATCGCTGCTTGGGATTCCTCGGTCTCTAGGACTAACATTCCTTTCCCTCCCAAATTGACCTGCATGGGCGTGGCCAGCTTTGCTATTGATCATCACAAAGAATTAGACCACCAGAAAATGCACACTGAGAATGATTCGCTACTCCCAAGCATCATTCTGATGGTTCTTTGTGCAATCTCAGCTGATCTAGATCAATCGCGGGCAACTCACGGGCGGACAAACTTTGCTATGCTATGCCATGCTATTGCTGTTTACGGCCTACACCATGGTCTGGATCATTTTCTTTGTCGTTCTTAACCTGCTTTTGCACTCATTCTCCAGCTGTATTCCTCTAGTTTTAATGTGAAAGTGGATTCAAATCTGGAGGTCCTCTCGACATCTCCGATATTCCAACAGTCCTTTTCTTCGTAGCTTCTTACATATTTACTAACAAATAAGTTTCCGTTTGCCCACAGGAGAGGTTTGCATCAACAGTCTGATTATCATTGGCTACCTCACTATAAGCCTTTGGAACTGTTTTTTCTACACCGTCCTTAAGGATTCCAGTCGAGTGCTTCGTGGCAGAATTGTTTCCCAGTATGTCTCAAGGTACATCCGACTCCCCTCCAGTTACGCTCACGAGTCTCTGCTTCTAACGGCTGGCAACTAAAATTTTGGAATTTTTTCGCAGCCCTTATGCTCAACAACAATCGAGCTCAGAGAGAAATGAGAGCATGTATGTGTTAGTTCTCTCTCTCCTCTTTTTGTTAATATTTTTTGTTTTGTTTATGCTTGCCCAGTTTTGCTAAAAATGGCGTCGAAACAAGAAGCATTTCGGGAGCGCGTTGTACATTTCTACAAACTGCAACAGAAATCTCGGCAAAAAGTATACGGTACAACATTTAAAAACCAAATATGTTGCGATTTCGACTGTTTACGATATCCTAAGATGCCCAACAACTATTCGCAAGCAAGGTAGTGGAAGACCAGCTAAAATTATGGACGCAGAAGGACATCGTTCTCTTTCTCGTTTCTTCAACAACAAACCCTCTGGTTTGGCTATCAATTAAGATGCACCAGACGAATGTTTGAAGAAAATTTTGATCCCGTTTCTACAAAAAAATTATGCTGATGGACAATACGTGTTTTGGCCGAATAGAGCATCATCGCATTACGCCAAAAAACACAATCGTTCCTGAATACCCATTCGATCCCATTTTTACCCAAAAGCTACGACCCGAAAAATCTGTCTCAGTGCGCCCAATCGAAGATTTCTTCAGGATTTTGAGTTCCTTGGTGTACAACAATAACTGAAGAGCCACGAATTGCAAACAGTTGATTGGTAGAATCAAGAGATGCATTCGCAAAGTTGACATAGCGGCCGTACAACGCTCCTCTTTCGACGTCAAACGAAAGCTTCGCCGAACAACCAATTACGGACCGTTTCCAAATGTACACTAATTTTTTTTGAACAATGGATAATGTATCTTTAATTTCAGTAAATCAGATCTTCTTCATGTATCTTTGTCTTTTTTTGACAGCTTGAGCAAAAAATTCCAAAATTTTAGTTGCCACCCGTTATCTGCTGGAACTGGTGATATTGACATCGACGACGAAATTCCGAATAATAGATCCAAGTGTGAGGCCACCAATGCCACAGTCCACAGTAAAATAACAACACACTCAAATTGCTCGAATTTTTCAATCGTTGGGTAAAATTAATTAAAATTTTGCATGGAGAATGTTCAAAGTGCATTGTTTACACTAAGTGAGACTGTTTATCAAGTGTGCAAAGATCTGAAAGATAGCGTCGAAAGAACAGTTCGTTCGCGAACAATTCTACACAAGTACATCGAAAATGAGAATATCTTACATCGTGCCATCGGTAAACTCGGAATTTTGCATTCTTGCGTATAGAAATTTCTTTAAAAATTCGTTTTGAACCACAAAACCGATTTCAACGGTTTTGAATAGAAATAACAAGTATTTTAACCAACTTGCCAATATGTGAATTTTGAATTTTGCTCATCCAAACAAAGCTTCAAAAATCATTTTAGAAGCTTGAAAAATTTGAAAACACCTTATTGAATTAATTCAAGAATATCTCCCACTCACGTGCGTTTTCTACGATTCTTAATTGATTTGATAAATATATAAAGTAAATTTCCATAGTGACAGTTACCATTAAGCATTATAAAATTTTCCACAAACGCAGAAAGGCTGCCGCTCATATCCGGAATAATTAGTTCTCACCGATACCATACGAATTTCGCAAACACACCTAATTGGTACCGAATGTTTCTCAACACGGTAATTAATTCCCACCGCTAAAACACGTGTTCCGCATGCTGCCACGTCAGCAAGACTTCACATCAGCAAAGGTAAAAAGCCATGACAACATCATCCTCCCTCTCCAGTGTTGGGAGTGCAGTGCAGATCGACGGCATCACCGTCGTCGTACAAATGTTACTGCTTGTTAAAAATAATAGAATTTATCTGTCATCACTCATTTAATAATAAAGGCATAAACCAGCATTAGACAGAAAACATCGGTCTGTCTGGTGTTATAATACGAATGTTCACTCTCGTCGGACCAAGAAGCGAGCCGCATTGCCGATGATTTCTATCTAATACTTTGGGAAAGCGGCTGCCGCATTTCCACCCCCAACCCCGACTTCGTGACCGGAGTTTTCATCACCCCTCTGTAAGCCGCCAAGGAACGCGAGATAAAAAAGTAAACCCACCAACACACTCGTTATCCCCCGAAAAGCGGCTGCTCCGCTCGCTCGTCGAATGGCTGCCTTACGGACTAAGCGAGAAAAACGAAACCAAATTAAAAGCATACGGCAAAAGTTAAGTTGTTATAGAAACGCCCCTACAATTTGATTTGCGCTTTTCCTTTCGGATGTATATTTTCTGCCAGTCGTCGCTCGTGCGCGTCGTGGCCCGTCGTTCACCCCGTGCGGAAAGAAGCATTTTCCAGGCTAGGATAGGCACAGAGTACATTCAGCGGATCCTTCGTTATCTTGTTTCCCGCAGCAGTGCTTCGTGCAGAGAGAAAATCGGAAGGAAAAACTTATTTCTTTCGGCATGGGAATTATTAATCCGTTGTTATTGTATATAATTTGATTTACGGGGACGAGCCGACTGGAGAGAAGACCTTCCCGAGGAAGCAATTATCCGAACTGCGGATTTGGATTTCAAATTATGTTGCTTATCGAGAAAGGGTAGCGGATGGGATGGAATCTGCAGAATACTATAAGTGACATGGATCTAAAGCTGAGTAGTGTTTAAATTTACTTAATAATGTAGATAATTCTTTTAAAACAAACAAGTTTGAATTGCTAAGAAAACTATTCTGGATTGTCGGTTAGAAACTTAAAGAGCTATGAGGTGCTCAGTAATTAAAAAGTAGAATTTTTTAACTATTTGAGATCCTAAATTTCATCAATTTATGGTACTATTGATGTAGCCGTTTGAAAGTAACATCTTTGCATTCAATCCATGTTTAGTTGACAACCAGACACAGGATGTAACCAGACTACGAGCGGCTGTAAAAGTAGGGAAAGTGCTTTTATTCCAGCGGATCAAAAGAACGCTGTTTTTGTCCGCCCTCGGCAAGAGCAATTTGTTTACACTTTCAATAGAAGAGTCGTTGAGCGGATTTTCATAATGAAATAAAAAAGGAAAACAGGTAGTGTGGTGAATGGGAACTTTTCATGCCGGCTCTGTCAAGAGTCGCTGAATGGGACTTAATGACAGATTTACCCAGCATTGAAGAGTGCTATTTTCATTTTCAATTTAGTGAAGAGGGTGTGAACGATCGACGCATTGTTCCGGTGGATTCGTTTCAACAACGGGAGGCTGCAGTTACTGATGTTGTCCTTTTCGATCTGACAAATTATTTCCAGCTACCGTCAGTCTGCAGCCTGTCGTTGGCCATCGAAAGCAAAGATTGCAAGCTTCCAGTATGAACTAGAAGATTATGTCCGCTTCACAAGGTTCGTACAACTTGGTTGTTCAACTATTGGGTAATCTTAGGAGATTAAAATTCCAAATTGATTAGGAAACCCTCAGGTGATGCAGCTACCGAACAACACTGAAGAAGGGATATTTTTCTTATCCGTCATGCCTTGTTTCCTTTTCTCAGAAAAGAAGATTATTACAAAAGATACTGAACCTTTAGAGCAAGTGATGCATTAAGCAAAGCTATGCCGAAGGGCAGAGACTCGACCTGTATTACTGCCACACTGGACACCACTTGATTATGTACGCGGCTTGCTGTTAGAATTGTCAGGTGGTCTGCGGTTAAAAATTTGCAGATTACAGAAGAAAAACTTTAAGGGATACAAGTTCGATCGAGCATTCTGTATGTTAGGTTGGAAATAAGTTAAGTTGAAAGACATTTCGAAGAATGACCAAGAAAAATGAAACGTCTTTCAGTCATATGGTATCGCTATTTCGGAATGAAGGCTGAGAATTGTTAGTATTAGTAATAAAAGATTTGGCATTCCTTAAAATGTCCTTTTAATCTGTAATATTTTTGTAAAATCATGGCATACGGACATCCTTCTTTAATTCATGGGACTACTAATGTATTTACAAAAGTTTTATTAATAACACGCTCCACGGCCATTTATTCGGTTCGGGTGTTGAAACACTATACTATTCTCACAGACCGGGAGTCTACACCCTATTCGCGGAGCAACACCTGAATAAACAGCATGTAATGGTTAATTTCTAACAAAAACACCCCCGTTTTACGAAATAGCCCCGATTGGTAGCCCTATGCGGGAGCCCTAGAGGATCACTTACAGTACAGCAAGAATCTATTTTGATTCTCGATCTAGCTAATGTATTCCACCAAATGGTGAAGTGCATCGTCACTGCAGGATACTTTTAGGTATGTTCTCCCCAAGGCAAAGCAATTCGAAAGGTATCCCTTTGCTACTGCCTGGTTAGTTTCCAACAAATTCAAACCGTGGGGAATCGTGTGACGAACGATCGTGCAAACAAATGAATGGTTTCGAGCGATACGATGCGGAACCATACAAGGTGATACGATGTACAAGCAGATCTTATGTCAGTCAAAAATATGTTACCACCTAAATTTTTACTAAAGGTAATAGGTATTTCGTTGAAAAAAATTCAGGTGGAATATCTAAATTATTTTTTGCATGTTGAAATGAAAAAGCACTTTTGTTACCGCCAACCGGGGTGAGATGGTGCCAAAAACCAAACATGTTTATTTGTGAAAATTTATTATATCTATAGAAACTGGTGCCCTAAATTCAAAATGATGATGAACCTAACATAGAATGGAATACAGATAATATTAGCAAATTATTTAACCTAAACAGGGTTTCAAAGTTCGCGATCAAAAATACGGGGAAATAACGCTTGTAAAAAATGTCCCGCATAAACCAACCCAAACAAGGAATCGCATCAACTTGCTATTTTGAAGATATACAAACTAATCATTTACAATGTATTGAAAGGTTATTATGCGTTGTATAAGTTTTGATTACGAAAATAATATTTTTCGAAACTTTGTACTTTTCGGGCTTCACGGGGTTGGGATTGTGCCAAGCCATAATGATCGATCCAATTTGTGGATTTCACATACACAACAAAAATAAGTCAGTATTTTTACCAGTCCACTCACATTCTTTACTATTGAGCACAATATTTTGACAGATTAGATTGCACCATCCATTCTGGAGCAAACAGCATCATATGTCTGCTAAATAAGGCCATTGCAAATCATTTCCAAAGTTTTTGTCACCCCCCCTTGGAAATTGGCTTGAAAAATCGGGGGACAAAAAAATAATTTGTAGGATATGAGTTAAATTTTTTTTATAAAATCAATTGTCTGTGGGTTCTACACACTTAAAAAAAAGTACCGAGTTCGGTAAATTATCGTAAATTTTACCAAACTCTGAGCAGCAGAACGTTCGGTAATTTTTTTTTTATGATGCCAAACATTACTAATGATCCGTAAACGTCGATTGGCACCATCGAATTTTACCGAACGTTCGGCTGCTCAGAGTTCGGTAAAAAAATTTAAGTGTGTACAGCCTGAAAAACTCGAAAAATGGGTGTAAGAGTTGAGTTAACGTTTCTAGCACGAAATAGAAATGGAAGTTCAAACAGTGGAATTTCCGAAACTCGGCCAAAAAAAATTTCTTTCGCTTTTGTCTTTTCGTTCGTAGATTTTTGCATGTAAAATAACAACGTATTTATTGAAAGCAAGAATAGATTTGGTTTTCACGTTTAAACTTTAAGTAAAAATGCCTAAAATCCATTTTTTTTTTGCTCGATTAAAAAATTCTCTTTGTTTTTTTTTCGCCCCCTCCCCTTCAGTGGCCCAACACCGGAGGGACAAAAACTTTTTTAAATATTTGTAATGGCCTAATTTAAACTAATTTTTACTTTTTCTCTGGAAATTTCAGATACTTTGAATAAACACTCTAATATAAGACGAATATATTATACCGTGTATAAACTGCCAGATTTAAGGAGGGGGAGGGGGGTGGGATAGGCCGCATGTTCTGCGGCTGCGGGTTCTCGAACGAAGTAATGGTTACTTTTGTTAAATGATCAAATAGGTATGCCCCCTTAGGACACATCCCTTCATATATCTCCTCCCTGTTAACCCTAGAAACGCTACTGGCTATATAAAGGCTGTCCATTGACTACGAACTCATTTTTAATTATTATAGACCTCCCTGGGATATTTTTGTTCATACTTTTAGTATGATGCGTTGTTTTTGGCCGACCCCCTGCCCCTAATAGTCCCCTTAGTTCATGGACGGCCCCATATGAACTACTTTATATTTATATGTATTGCTTATAAGCATGCTAATATTCACTGTTTGGGTTTTTAGCTGAACTTTATATTTTTGGCACAATGTCACCCCCTAGAAGGGGTGAGATTGTGCCAAAGTTCATGCATTTCCAGTAAAATTAGGTTTCATTGTAACTAAACCATCTCTACGGTAGTTGTTAATTGAACAATCTAGTATATATTGACAGGTTTGAAATCAACTTAGTACCTAAATTGTGTGTATACTGAGCTAAAGAACAAAAACATATGCTTTTTTGGCACAATCTCGTCCTGGATGACGGTACAGTAAACAGTTCGTGATCGTAAACAGTTAAAACTGTAATTAAGTGTATTCACATGAGTCACATGTTCACGCTTTACTTGATTCGAGACATTTTATTCTTTACGACCTAATTTAATTATCCAGCAATACTAGAAACTTTTTTAATTCAAATTCTTTGCATAACTTTAATTAATAATAAATTACTCCTTTCCTACCACTTGGTTATAATTATGAGTATTTATTTATTTATTTATTTATTTATTTATTTATTTATTTATTTATTTATTTATTTATTTGTAGTAGTTTTTGATGTCTCTCCTTCCGTTAAAACTTATTCTTCGATGACAGTTCATAATGATGACAGTAGCTATAACGAGGCGCTCACGATCTTCATCTTCAGGTTATCCATTCTCGTTATTCACCAGATAAACCACAGTACCACGCCCGATCGGTTCTTGATTGGTACGCTTATTGATGTTAGGCAAGTACTCCAACAGCTACCTTTACCAATGTTTGTCCGCTAACAACTGGAACCGCATGTAGCTGTCTCTAAATGCAACCGCTTTGCGCTCTGAAACAACATACGATTCTGCACCACTTAATGGGTAGCTTCGAAGGAAATGATTTAATGACGACGCTTTCTTATCCATCGCTAATAGCGCTTCCTTCGTTCGCTAATCGAACCAACCGCTCCCAAACCCCGCCCATATTGGGTTGAAGTTCCATTCTCGTATCCGTGGTTACTTCGCTATAGCTCATGCCGATGTTCGTCATCACCTCCTCACCGCTACAAAACTTGCCCCATTCTCTGGGGAAAACGCCGTTGGTAATCCTCGTCTACACGTAATCCGGCGTATCGCCATCAACCATGCCTGACTTGCACTCATCTAATATCTTAGACAGTTCGTAAAGAGGACTTCTCTTCTCGAGTTTGGCTCCAGTTAATCCCTTTATTTGGTGATACCTCAGCAAAATTCTAACCTCGTGCATCACGGTAAAATTGCAACACACTCAAACTGCTCTAGCTTTTGAACCGTTGTTGGGTAAAATCAACTGAAAATTCGCAAGGAGAAAGTTCAAAGTGCATTGTTTATACTGTGTGAGTCTTTTTATCAGGTGCGCAAAGATATGCCGTTGAAAGAACAGCTCATTTGCGAAAAAGTTCTGCACAAGTACGTCGAAAATCAGAATCTGTCACATCGTGCCATCGGTAAAAAGTTGGGAATCCCAAATTCTACCTACTGTAAAAGATAAGTTTGATGTTCCAGAGAACCTCCGAAAACAGAAAATGTCGAACTTTGCCAAGAAATTCTTGATTTGACAAGCAATTTGTTCATGTGGAAAGCGGAGTACACATTTCGCGACCCCAGGTACCATAAACATAGGCAGGTGTGTTTGGAAGAGTGTCTCCAAAAGCGATTTATTCCTCTTCTGTAGTCTCACAACTGTCCTGCGATCTTCTGGTAGGATTTGGCTTCATGCCATTGTGCAAAGGCTGTGCTGGAGTGGCATGAGGCAAATAATGTCGATTTCGTGCCGAAAGAATTGACCCTCAAATACACCGGTGCGGCGGCCAATCGAGAAATACTAGGCTATTATGAAGCAGAATCTTCTAAAGCATTCTAAAGTTGTCAAAATGGTTGAAGAAATGAAGAAAGTAAGGGTAAATATGCAAACCATGTCGATTTTGTGGTTGTGCAAGCTCTCATGGATGGGGTTAAGGCCAAAGTACCGACATTCGGATATGGAGGCGAAATTTAATAAAATTAAAAGTAGTAGTAGTAGGGGAAAGCCACTATCATTTCGAGAACTTGCCAATGTATGTAGGTAGAATTACACTAAATCCAAATTTGATTAACAAATGAATTTCACACTAATACTGTTACAGAAGGGCCAAAAAGGATTGGGCGGACCCACAAGCAGAGGCACTTGCGCATTCCGGGGTTATAAGAGTCGCCTTCCAGCGTTAGGATCCTTCCAGGTAAAAATCAATTTCGCTGTACCAACTTTAACCCACGTGATGATTTGTTTGTTTTGAATTGAGAAGAGCCATATTTGCTTCAGACCTTAAGGATTCAGGTTGGTTACCTACTCCATCATCCAGCCTTCCACATTTATGATATCAATAATAATACTATTAATGCTGGTAAGATCGACTGAAGTACATATATTGTATTGCGGATTTTCAGCTTTCCAGTCAGTTTTATATTGAAAACGCCTTTTTATACTGCCTGACGTTTCGGCCTTTTTCACTTATATTAGGCTTACCTATTAGCAAGACCGTGTGGCTCCGTCGTTTATCCAAAACCGCGATTTTCAGATCAGGCACCCGGGATCCACCTAGCATCGCACCTCCTAGCTTGGCTGCTCAATAGAGCATTACCAGGTATGGCCAAGAGGAGGCGCTAGGGCATGGGATTCATACCCGCGAAATTATTTCAACAGCGTTCTTTCTGTTACCAATACTGCTTCTGCTTCTAATACTCCTCACGGGTCATAGACTTTGCGATCATCAGCAGCTTCTTCGTGACCAACGCTTTGACGTCTTTACGTCAAACGTTGACGTTGACCTCTTCACCCGTGCCAGCGTTGTGTCGATCACGTTCCATTTAGAAAATCTGAATACGCTCAGTTGGACTTGTACTTCGATGTTGTGAACAAGAACGTGCATCGAACCTTATATGTCCGTTCACCGGAGTCTATCCACGGTGCGGGATCCGTCCAATAGAAAACTAGCTACAGTGCCAAGCAGTGATTCCCTTTGATAGTGTCTGCCAGATGACACCCTGAGACGGCCACCATCGGTAAGATCGACACTTATTGTTTGATTGGAGCGATCTTTGATTTCGCTTATACCAACGCACACCGAAGTACAACACCAGCCAGGATTCGAAAATAGCCTACACAGCCGTTTTCACCCATTCACTCTAGGAAAATGGAGATGTTACACTCCCAGTTCTTTATTTTGAAATCCCCCTTGGAATGAACAAGCCTTACCTCACTTGATCTGACTGCTTCTTCTACGGTGTCAGTTTAACAACACAACAGTAATCGTCCACGTAATCTTTCCCTCGTATGCATCGAGAACTGCTCGGAAAAATTTCGAGCATATTTCTGTGCTTTACGAACCATCATATATATTTCGTTTCCATACACGAACATTTGGGCCTGTCTATCATCCAGCTAGATCTTAAGCTAGTAAAACATCTCGCGGAAGTCGCCTCCAAAATTGACGAGATGTTCATGGCATTTGACGATTGCGGATGGTACGGCCGTCAAGTAGTCCGACTCTTTCGTTAGTTTGGAGTTTAAAGACACACCGTTTACTTCTACCGTCGCGGCCCACAAGGTGAACCTAATTTTTCTTTAGGAAGACGACGACGTTCAGCGGCCGAGTCTAGTTCCTCCTTTGTCGCCTTGAGAGAGAGCTATTTGTTGCTGCACTGCCGCTTCCAATTGTGGGTTTGTTGACAGTTTCTTCTTGAAATTCTTCATATGCCGTAAAGCCATGGGTAGGCTGTCCAGAAATGTGGTGTTTTCTGTCTTGAACAGCAGTCCGGTTATGATACCAGCACCGATACGAACTGTCCTTCCTTTCAAAATTTCTCGTGCTTTTCTGTCTCTATCTGATTCTGTCAGCATCTCTACCGAAACACCTTTTTCTTCGAGAGCGTACTGCAACTTGAGAAGATCGTGCAGCTCTTCGTTTGACTAACCGCTACAGGTACACTAATATTATCCCAAAAGTCCCTCACCAATGTGTCGTGACCGAACTTAATTTCACGTCTATCATTCTCAACTATAACCAATTGAATGAACTATGAACACCAAATCAATCCCTCTCTCGCTCTATACATTTGTATCAACCAAATTTTCCCGCGTCTATTTCTTTCCATATCTTTTCTTCCTATATAACCGAAAGACATAGCACTTCTCCGGGCTATTGGCCTTGCCAGCGTTGCTGATATTGTTCAGGGTTTTGCGTGAGAAAAAAAGAAAGGGAAGTATTTTTGCTTTTGTCAACACTCACGCGTTGACAGTTCGGCACGAGATTTCCTGTAAGTGCGAGCAGCCTACGAAATCTCTTTCAACGCTGGCAAGGCCAATTTGCTAGTCATCCTTTTCGTGTGCTTGTTCGCCACTCGAGTCAAGCAGAGCAAGCAAACGATGTTTGTTGCGTTGTGAGCAACACGTTAATGCACGCTAAAATGGTTTCTTATAAAAGATAGAATTTTTAGCAAATTTAATATTTGCATTCCGTTTACTCAATGAGATATTACTGATCATTTGCTATAGTCCCTGCACAATGGTTGACTCTTATGAGCCGTAGGCTGGATGGTTCCAGACAAGTTTTGAACAGACCGCTATCGGTTTGCCTATGTGCTCAATTAGAAGCATCTATGTAGACAGGGCTACTGACAATCCTTCCAAATGTCGATACGTAGACTGTGCTGGCAACTTCAGGCTTTTTGCGGTATACATCGCACGCTGCTATCGTCAACTCTCTGTGAATCCTTATCTAATCTATAGATCCTAGCGGTTCAGATGATATGGAGCGGCTGAATAGTACCGTTGCACTGCAACTTCCTGGCCAACGAACTGTCACCAGTGAATACGACGAACCTTCATCTAGAAACGCAGCTGTTGTAACGTTCTTGTACCCGTTGAATATTCTGACCGGTACCATGAAAAAAATCGAACTCTTGTTAAACTGGCTGTGGGTGAAACAGTTTCACTGAGCCTTGGCTGAATGTAGTAAGCTGTTGTGATACTCTGAACAATCTCCCACTGTACAGCGAATATTGAGCTTGAGGAGATTCTCGCACTTGGCACAAGTATTACGGAGTTTCCACCTATTTAGAGTCCCACGCGAAAATTATTAGCGTGGTTATTTTCTGCGTTTAGCACACATTTTTGCAATTTAGCAATTTGAACCATCAGTTTTTCGTTATTGCCTCCCCACTGAACCCCTCTTTGCTTGACAAGCATATTTTCAATGTATTTAGTAAGTACAGGGTAATTATTATTAAAAAACAAATTTGCGTAGGACTCGTAAAATTGCTGTCAGGTGCAATAATGATTTGTTTGTCCGCACTTAACGTAAATAAATGATCTCTTAAATGATTCTACCTGTAAATAGGTCGGGTTTAGTGAAAGCTTGGTTGAAACTACTCAAAATGCCCTTAAAGTGTACTAACTCAGATTTTGAGTAGTTTTTCAACCAAAAAGTGCGTTATTTGTCATAGAGAATAATTCATTTATCGGTAGCAAGTAGCTAAAATTGGTTGAAATTTTTACCCAAAGTTTGAGTTTGTGCACTTTAAGGGCATTTTGAGTAGTTTCATCCTAACTTAACTAAAGCTTTAACTAAAAATCAGTACATATTCTTCATTGGACATACTTATGACCAGTCAAATATTGAAACAGAATGTAAAAGAAGAAAAATAGTTAGGAAAATAAGTCAATTTATAGTAAACAAATGCCAAACTCGATGGTAATAACAACGCTTCGCTTTGCCGCATACGGTATTTTTACAATAAATGCATATAACTAACAACTCAGATCTGAAAGTCAAACATAAACCCAAGCAAAACTGAAAACAATAATCTGTAAAACAATCATTTGTATAGTACAACATTTCTACACTACCACAGACACCTACTTGTTTATACAAGGAAAAAATGGACAAAACAAACGGTAAGGATATTAAAAGGCTTCAAAATATTATTATCTACGTTCAGGTTCACCCTTCGTTCTCGTCGCCTGGTACTCGCCCCCGCACCAATCCGGACAACTGGAAGCAACCATAATTCGTTAAGTATGCTTATGCTGTTGCTGTCGCTTCTGTTGACGCACTCTGTGCAGCCCATGAAATTTACAGTTCTTATGTCGTTCGTCGGGTTTGTTTATGTCAGTCTACGACGATGATTTTGTTTTTATCCTAGAATACATAGGTATAGGAACTTTAAACTCTTAACTCTGCTTGCCGTTGCACGTACGCCGCTTCAATGCAGGCTCTGTGGAAATAGTACCAATGAGGGCTCACATCTCACATAATCCTTTTGTATTTTGTTAGGAGTACACTTGAATGGTTTATGATTGGCTTCCGTAGCTTTTCCGTCGTTTAAAATGTTTGGTTGGTTGCTGTGAGTTACATACGATTCGTTTTTATACTTCTCAGTAGGTTTATGTTTTTTCAGTAAAAATTTCACACCAAATGGAAGGATAGACCTTCCGCCTTTCCATAGAGTAAACAATAAAATTTAAACAAATGCACATTAAACCTTGTAATTAAAGTTCTTTAACTTGGATTTAACTTGGATGCTAATTAACATATTAACTCATCGTATTATAATTGAAAGGCATTTGACTGAATTGTTTGCAAAATAATAAAAAAAAATACAAATGAGGACAGTCATCAGCAATATTACAAATAGGCGTTGATTACCTTCGACTTTAATTTAAATTAAATTTATCTGGTCATATTTATTTTTAAAAACATGCTCTGATTTTAAGAAGATAGGCTAATTCATAGTAATATATAAGTATCAACGTCTATTTCCTAAGTTTAGCTCTGTGCGCTGTTTTGCCTATCATCTGCAAAGAATCTACACACAACAGAATCTGCAAAAGGTTCTTGCCGACAGTACCCGGAATAAAGCCGCTAAGCAAGAACAATAATGTAAAAATGCAAACGCTCTTCCATTTCGTCGTTAATTCGAGTTGACATTCGACCAATGATGTGTAAATTAATTGGTCAGACCCACTCTGTGATTTCATACAAATTGACCATATACTCTGGCAGTCGACTTCGGCACGGCCGGACCGACCTCGACTGGCAGAATTCTGGAGAAGCGAGCCCCAGTACAAGCTACGTTTGATGGATGACAGTTCGGTTTCGGAGAAGAACCCGCACTCTGTCTGATTTATTTGCGTCCACGACTGACTTTAGATCGATAACCGTCACCTGGGGATCTCAACCAGCCCGTTCGTTACCTATCGAAGCAATGCCGAAATGGGTCTGAGAGTAAGTGTGCAACATTCGTTGAACGCGTTTTTTGATGATTTTATCTTATATCATATTTGTCATCGGGATTAATTGATTCCTGGAAGCCCGCGGTCAGTATCGCCATAGTGGGTGACAACACCAACAGAAACCTTCTGCTGCCTAACTCAAAAACATTTCCTGAGGTGCCACGATCGCGAACGAAACCCCCAAAGAAAGGGAATGCGTAGGATTTTACCTCCCAGCAACGCCACGGAACCGTAAAAATATAATGTGTGAAACTTTCTCACAGATCTCTGCGGGGACATCGTCAACCACAAACCGTTGCGATGCCTTATCCAGGCTTCCTTATGACTCATCAATCTAATTCGATAATGAGACATCTCATAAAATAAATTCAACCATAAATTTAAATATTTTTCGATCGTTTTGCCGTTTCAGCCTTGGTTTTATAATTCGGTGTAAAAATGTGTTCGTTCTAAAGCGTAGTTAATTAAATATTCATGCGCCCGTACGGGTTCCAATTCAATCCAATCAAAACGAGTCTCAAACGAGTCTCTCGGTGGAGTTTGTTGCTGTTGCTTCAAGTTAGCCAGCACGACCCATCGATCATCCATCACCACGAGCCACGCAACCCAGTGACACTGGTTTTAGATGACAGCAATCGCCGATTGATATGTTAGAGGGCGCATGGCATGTTAAGTGTTGATTTTTTAATCTCGTGCTCTGTTTTAAGCGACCACCTACAATGCGAGATTTTTATTACTGTTCGCTTAGGGTGAGTTGTGAGGGGCCACTTTCATGTTGCTCATCGATAACGTCAAATGTAGGATCGACAATTATACATGAGATTATAACATGTGATATTTGCACCTTTGAACAGTGACTGAAATCATGTTAGTGAAGAAATGAATTATAATTTAAAAAATTTACAGAAATAATTACGTGCCAGAGAAGATTGTTCAATTACAGTTGTGCAATTTTTTTATTATAGTCACTTTAACAGCTTGGGTCATTCTTGACTTCTGCGGGGTTAGGATTTGACGCCGGGTTGGTGGCGTGAAAGGTGTGAATGCTAACCACTACTCCGGGATTGACTCCAGTTATGCAATTTTATGATGGTATTGTCAGCAATAGGGTATGAAATGGAGAGAGTTACCTGGAAGGAGCGTCAAACATAGCTCTGGCTCTCTCAAGCTCCCACCTGGCGCCTCCACGCAGATCTAAGTCAAATGATGACGGTCGATGGCCTTACCCGGAAATGCTTCACGTACTTACTGAAGCAGCTAAGCTAGGAGGTGCGAACTAGAGCGCCTGTTCTCCAGGTGAGGGGCGGCTCACACAGCGTCTGTCTCGTAACGGGCGGCTGAATATGAAATGCTGTATCCCGCAAGCTATACCTAAGATGGCAGACCCATCAGCGGGATGTAGGTATCGCGACCCCGGTGAGGTAGTATACCGAAAACTCAATTACCACGAACAACGAACAAAGAAATTCAGGACGGAACAATCGGTATAGGACACGGCAAGGGACAAGGAAACGATTAAGGGATAACGATTGGAAACTTGGTACCTGGAATGTCCGAACTCTCCATGAACCGGCACGGGCTGGCTTGCTTGCTCGAGAGCTGCATCAACTCGGAGTGGAGATCGCTGCTATTCAGGAAGTTCGGTGGCCAAATTCCGGAGAAAGGGAGTTCCGTGCAGTAGACCCTATTGCAGGCACTTCTTTTAAGTACCACATCTACTACAGTGGCGGTAAGAAAGCTGAACATGGAGTCGGTTTCGTAGTGTTGGGAAAACAAAAGCAACGAGTTATCCGGTGGAGGCCCGTAGATGACCGTATATGCGTGTTGAGGATTAAGGGCAAATTCTTCAACTATAGCCTAATCAACTTATACGCACCGACAAATGATAAATCCGATGATGCTAAAGACGAGTTTTACGACAAGCTTGAGAGGACCTATGGAGAGTGCCCAAAACACGACGTGAAAATCATCATCGGAGATGCAAACGCGCAGATCGGGAGGGAGGAATTCTTCCGTCCAGTTATTGGAAGACATAGCCTGCATCTGTCGACCAATGATAACGGTCTGAGGCTCATAAATTTGCCGCGGCCAGAGGGATGGCCATCTGTAGCACCTACTTTCCACGTTTGAATATTCGGAAACAAACCTGGAGGCATCCAAATGGAGACTCTAGCTCTCAGATCGATCATGTTTTGATTGACGGTCGACACTTTTCGGATGTTATCGATTTAAGGTCTTTTCGTGGTCCAAATATCGACTCTGACCACTATCTCGTAGTGAGTAAGATTCGCGCAAGGCTGTCGAACACGGCGAAAGCTCGCACTGAAAGGACGCTGCGTTTCAACATCCAGCGGTTAACGGCAGACGGCGTTGCAGTGGAGTACGCCAGGAAGCTTCACCAGCGAATCGCAGAACAGCAGGTAGAAGAAGAAGATATAAATGGGCTGTGGAGGAACATCCATGGTGCCATCCAAACAACAGCGAGAGAGGTGGTAGACACGACGCGTGGAAGACAGCGTAACAGCTGGTTCGATGCCGAATGCCAGAGAGTGACAGACGAAAAGAACCAGGCCAGGAGTCGCATGCTCACTGCGGCAACGCGTCAAAACAGAGAGAGATACAGAGAGACTAGAGCTGCGGAAAAAAGAATCCATCGTCTAAAGAAACGCGAGTACGAGGAGCACGTGCTTGCCGGCGCAGAGGAGCGATACGCCAGCAACGACACACGGAGTTTCTATAAAACGGTGAGAAGCAGGAATTTTGCCATGCCTGTGATGTGCAATGATAGTGCTGGCAACCTGCTTACCGACAAAACGGCGGTAGCAGCCAGGTGGAAGGAGCACTTCCAGACACTATTGAATGGAGAGGTAAATGAGGAGATCAGCAGGGACAGGATAGAAATTGTAAGCGATGGTCAAGCTGTGGAGCCACCAACACAGGAGGAGGTTAAGAAGGCAATCAGTGAGCTGAAAAACGGTAAGGCTGCTGGGAAGGACGGTATCCCGGCTGAACTTCTAAAAGCGGGGAGCGAGCGGCTGTACGAAGCAATCCACCGGATCATTGTCAGGATCTGGGAGGAAGAACAAATGCCGGAGGAGTGGTTGGATGGCCTCATTTGCCCAATTTTCAAAAAGGGACATCGAATGGAGTGTAAAAACTATCGAGGAATTACATTGCTCAATTCTGCCTACAAGGTGCTTTCCCGTATCCTGTTCTGCAGACTGAGACCGTTAGCGGAGTCCTTCGTCGGCGAGTACCAAGCTGGTTTTCGTGAGGGTCGCTCCACGACGGATCAGATGTTTACCCTGCGCCAGTTGCTAGACAAGTTCCGGGAATACAACTTGCAGACACACCATCTGTTTGTGGACTTTAAAGCGGCGTACGATTCAGTTAAACGAAATGAGCTGTGGCAGATAATGCTAGAACATGGTTTTCCGACGAAACTAGTTACGCTGATTCGTGCGACGCTGGATGGATCCAAATCATGCGTTAGAATAGCGGGTGAGACCTCAGCTGCTTTCGTGACGTTGGATGGACTGAAGCAAGGGGACGCACTCTCTAACCTGCTATTCAACATTGCCTTGGAAGGTGCATTACGAAGAGCAAACGTGGAAAGGAATGGAACTATCATCACGAAATCTCACATGCTTCTTGGTTTTGCGGATGACGTCGATATCATCGGAATCAACCGTAGAGCAGTAGAAGAGGCCTTTAGGCCCTTTAAAAGGGAAGCTGCGAGATTGGGACTTACCATTAATACCGTCAAAACGAAGTACATGGTTGCTGGTAGGGAACGTGGGAGCTCAAGTGGTGTTGGTGCCGAGGTGGAGTTAGATGGGGAACGATATGAAGTAGTGGAGGAATTTATATACCTTGGTACACTCGTGACATGTGACAACGATGTAAGCCGCGAAGTGAAACGACGAGTTGCAGCCGCGAATCGGGCTTTCTACGGATTACGTAGCCAGCTGAAGTCCCGTAGTTTGCAAATTCGCACAAAACTGGCGCTCTACAGAACACTAATCCTCCCGGTGGCCCTTTACGGACAAGAATCATGGACGCTAAAGGAAGCTGATCGGCGAGTGCTTGGGGTTTTTGAGCGTAAAATTCTGCGATCTATACTTGGTGGCAAAATGGAAAATGGAGTGTGGCGCAGACGCATTAATCACGAGCTGTACCAAGTATACAAATATGCTGATATAGTGACGGTAGTGCAATGTGGCAGGCTGCGGTGGGCTGGACACGTGGCCAGAATGCCCGATGAAAGAGTAGCCAAAACTATTTTCAGCAGAGAACCAGGAAGAGGCCGTAGACTCCGAGGCAGACCCCGCACCCGGTGGGTGTGTGCTGTCGAAGACGATGCACGTTCAGCTGGTGTTCGTGGGGATTGGAGAACGGCAGCCCAGGACCGACGGTACTGGAGGACTATAATTCGTTCGGCGCAGGATCGGTAACGGACCGTTGCCACTAAAGTAAAGTAAGTAAGTATTGTCAGCAATAAAATTAGACAATCATTAGTTACGAAATACCAAGATCAATGCTCGAAAAAATTGACAGCCCTGCATGAAGGCAAATATAAAATGCATTCAGCGCACACTTTTACCCCTGGTAGTATTCGTTTATCCGTCAGCCCGTGGATATGACTACTGAACTGCTGACAGTATTTGTCTTTCTCAGTTTTCTACCCTTCTTAACAATTCATTCATGAATTGCAGTGCTGGATGATAGCTCGACTAACCTGTCAGTCAAATTTCTTACTCTTGACTGATATTTAAGATCTCAAAGTTAAACCTGTCTGAAGAAAATTAATTAAAACCTATTGTCGGGAACGAATGAATGAATGTAGAGAACAACACAAACATGAACGCAAGTGATTTGCCCAAATCGTTGGTTTCAGTTTGGCAATGCTGAGTTCATTTCATCTGTAAAAAATGAACCATATATTCCATCAATTCAGGCGTATTGCATAAATTGATTATGATTACGATCATATCAAATCGTTTAATTCATATATGGTCGTACCTAACCATTTTAACTAAATGGCATACAGAATTATTTTATTCACCAACGATCGTACCGAACCATTTTATCCATCTATGATCGTACCGAACCATATACTTCATTGAACATTGATCGTAATGAATAATTTTACTTTTCAATGCTCGTTGCAATATGCAATGCTTTCAATGCATATACTTCACCAGCAATGATTGTACCCAATCATTTCAATTTATTACCATACAGAAACATTTTGGTTACTCAGCAATTCCATGGAAAAAATGTGTATCAAAATTTAAAAAGTGTTCCAATTTTGTTCTAATTTTGTGAAATTATTCATCTTCCGAAAATTTTAGACCTATATTTTTTATTTGGCGAATAGAGTATTATCCATGAATTGTCCAAAATTTTCCTGACAGTTTAATGCTGACGCTGATGCTGATGTAACGGAGCGTAACTTATTTTACTTACCTGCGTTGTACACTAATCTATCCTGTTGAAAAAAGACGAGATTCCACAAATCTACGCATCTGTGTGGCCTCCAAAATTTAACCTATTCAAATTCAATGGATATGTCAAAAGTTTTGACACAAAACTGAAACGCTTATCAGAGCCACGCGTTCCAAAATAATCGGAGCACCCATAAATATCAACTTTCACGTTTCATTCAGGTTTGTAAATGATTTTTCGTTTTCAACATAGACAGGGAAAGATGGATGTACGCGACAATTCTCCGCTGCTTTTTTTTTTCATTTCCAACGCGCACCAAAGAGCTAGTTCCGACTGTAACCCAATGCCGATTTGCTGAGATAATCTTTGCCGCCATCTCCATCTCTCGGTGATAATTAGAATAGTTGGTAGTTGAAACCTGTCAGTAGCCGCTGTGTAAGTGATAAAATTCATGCTTCAATTAAACACACTTCACAAGAGTTGATTAGATTTATTGCATTCAAGTTTTTCATTTATCAGATTTATGTTTGATCAGATTTTTGAACAGCTTATTATATCTGAAAGATTTGGTAATCGAAAATTGATTTACGACGGAATAGTACATACTAATATGCTTCCTATTTGAACATTACTAACGTACTATTTGGTTATCATCGTTTCAATTGAAAAAATATATATTTGGCTTACCCTCCTTCTTCACATCCGTCGTGAAAATCTTTTCCAGATGGCCAAAGCAACCATCGCATAAAGTATGTGAAGCGCGAACGAAAGATAAACAAATCGCGATAAATGTGATAATTAATTACAGTACTTGACGGTTTGCATAAATTGCGTTTTTTCCTTTATTCCGCATGACACTCAGGTAAATACCTACCCAGCACCGGGGCGCTTACGTGCAAATGCAGATTATGTATATATTTATGTTTAAGTACGAAACGATTGCCACCTTCTGATAACGCGCGGTCAGACCATGAGAAAAATACCCTCCCAAGAGACTTGGGTGTTCCAGGATGGCTGGTTGGCGGCCAGACTAGAATCGACCGACAGACGACGCCCGGAACGTGGTTTCAGGTTACCGGTACACGGTTTTGTATGCTGATAGCCCGAGTGGGTGACGGTTTTGCACCGGATAAACCTTCCTGTCGAGGACCTTAGAGATACCGGCAAATGATGTGTTTGGTGTGTTCATTGTGGCGGCACTTTTTAGTTGCACTTTTATATAATAGTATAATCAGTGCCGGTAAATCCAGTTTTGCTTTACATTTTGTGGATTTTGGCCAGCCAGGAAGAAGCGGCAAGGGGGAAAACATGGAGAATACCCGCCGCACTGACGATGATAAATGGCAGTAATTTACACGACTTTTCTCGCAATTATAGTTGTGGCTTCACTTAAGCGAAAATGATGCTAGTGTACCATGAGGTTGAACAGGCAGCAAGTGTTCATTAAAAAAGCCTGTTACTCTTCACCTGGCGATGTTAACCAGTCTTTCTGATTAAAATTAACTGGATTAATAGTAAACTGTTTTCAGGTGAATCGCTAAATTTACTATTTAGATAAAATCATTCAACTTTGAAATCAAAAGTCAACTTAATAATAAAAAAACAATAGAAAACGATGAATGAATGAAGCTAAAACCCTTGGACTTCCAGCATATGCAATTAAAATTCACATATAAATTAAAATAATCATATTTCATGTTGATGTTTTGAAAGCTGATGTACAATCAATTTCTCGTTGTCAAATTGTTGGTGCCCATTTTTCAAGAAACATACTTCCCGTGATTCGATTCACACTTCGTTTTATAATGCCGTAGTTTGTAACTCTACTTGGGAAGTTTTAAAATTTCTTTTCGTCCCGTATTCTCTGTGCACCATGCTATAGCACATACACAACAAACCAGTTTCTGGAAGATGCAAGAGGCTCTACGCCTGAGTGGAAACTACGAGACAGGTTTGCTCGTCCTGACATGTTCGGTTTTTGTACTGCTTCTTTTGGGTTTATTAAAGCTTCCCATTTTATTTTGGAACCCATCCATGCGGCTCTCCCACAGTAGGTGAAAATCTGTCCTAAACTGTAGAAATTATTGTAATAAAGTAATCATTGACGTACAAGTCGTTACTAGAGTCTTAAGTTGATTTTCAGAAATGTTTTTTGCTACTAACTTACGAATTTACTGAAATACCTAATAAACACAACCCAGGTAACCAATAAGCATTACCAATGCTATTTACATACAAGCCAATAAGCATTTAAGTCACCTTAATTGCTACTTTGGCAAAATATACAGCTAGTTTACTGCTAACCCTCTTTTAATGCTGACAATGCTTGTTACCAGCTGATTACCGACAAGAAAATTTAAAATAGAATTTTGCATGCTAATTTACAACAGCTACGCATTCAAAAAGCTAATATACAGCAGCGTGCCATATAAAACGCCAGATATGCTAATAAGCGATTGATTTACTGCTTATGGTAATGCTTATTGGTTACCTGGGAAGACATAGCTAGGGCTGGAAAACAGCTGGATAATGCGTACCGTCCATGCCTTGCGCAACTGCACCCATAAAGTAGACCACACAGTGGTTCACAGCCACTTATCAAGCAATAGCTGTTTCTACCTCCTCAGGGCACTGGCTGAAATAGGAGGATCCTTAGTAGAAACAGGGTAACCAACCCCGGTGACAACCACCAGTCACATGCTGACAGGAAAGGAAGGCTCTTACGAACTTTATTGGCCCTCCAGCGAGACAGGAGGTTAGAGCCGCAGGCCTTGCAAGCCGCTACCATGAAAAATCAATACGCAATTAACGAGTAACAAGAAAATTCTGACTCAAACAATCGATATAGATGCTTGCGACCAAAACGAACTATAGATTGGAAACTCGGGACATGGAACTGCCGATCTCTCTACTTCCAAGGAGGCACTCAAGTGCTCTCAGACGTATTGAAGAGTCGATGCTGTATTGAAGTATTGAAGTACGACGACAGGTGTACTCTAGCAGTTCAACAGTACGTTACGTACGTTCAGGGATGGACATACCATCTACCAGAGCTGCGTTAACACACTTGAGCTTGATACGGCATTTATAGTGATGGGCAGCATGCGGAAACAGGTAAATAAATAAGGTAAATACAAAAAGATGACATCATCGGGAGTTTCGGCCAGGAGGAAGAATACAAACTGCTGATTGGTAGGTTTAACACACAGCCGTTCATCATCAAAATAGGCTAAGACCTATCAACTTTACCGTCTCCAATAGCATGGCCATTACACCTGAAGGTCACCAAATCAGATGGAACCACAGAACGACCACGTTTTGATCGACTATGGCACTTCTGAGATATTGAAATCAGATTCTATCAAAACGCTAACGTTGACTCGGACCAAGGTGAGTGAAAACCCAATTTGAACATCAGAAAACCTCTCTTGACTAACCTTGACTCGGACCACCACCTAGTAATAGTTAACATGAGCCTCTTTTGTGAGCGGATGAAGCAGCGCTGCCAGCAGCAAACAAGCTGAGCGAAGTCGCTCTCAAGAACTGCTGTAATACCATCTAAACAACTATTACCAGTGTACCAGAGAGCATCATCGGGCACGTAGCACAAAACAAAGAGATGAAATCAGCGATCTCTACTGTCGACAATTACACGCCATGGCTATGATAGGTTCTCGTGGACAGCCTGAATAGTATTTTCTAAATCACCATGAGTCTCTGGCACTACCTTTTCTTCGTTGTTTTTGCGCATTCCAGTCGAATGCATCTCTGCAAATCTCTTTCGCTTCTTTCCTCGAGGTGTGGTCGAACCACTTCCACCTACGTATTCGAACTTCAGTTGGTATTAGCCTTTAATAACATTGACGATGGAGTTGGATCGTTGGATATCCAGTTATCATTCCACCAGGCATGAATGATATATCAATAAATACCTGCAGTTTTTGCGTTGTCTCCGTTGAGGTGCACCATGCTTCGCTGGCATGCAGTAATACGGATTCAACGTTTGGGGTGAACATTTGGGTTTTGGTATATAGCTCTGCAGAGGATTTCGTCACGGGTTGTGATGAAGGCGTTCTTGATATTGGTCCATTGCTCTTCGACAGTTACATCTGACGCAGCTCCCAGACTCGGGATTCATGTTGTTCGACAAAGGCGCTTTTCATCTCAGGTGTTTCTAATCGGCGAACATCGAGACAATACGCAACTTTCTCCTTTTGTCCTTGGACATGTGAGACGCGCAAGCATACTCATTTACTTAGTTACTTTTTCGGTGACAATCCGCTTATCGAATCCATGCCGAATGCAGAAACCGTTTTCACATTACTCGGTCTTTGGCTGCCGCTCTCCAGTCGCCCCTAACACCCGCTGCTCTGGCATCGATGTCAAGAGAACTCATCCAACGGGTACGGCGTCTGCTTCGAAGTCTTCGCCCTCTGTCGAGTTCTCCGCTAAATATTTTTCTCGCTGGTCTCTCACCCGGCATCCTTGCTACGTGGCCAGCCCATTGTAGCCTGCCGTATTTTAGTCGCTTCACAATATCCACATCTTTGTATACTTGGTACATTTCATGATTCATGCGCCTGCACCACACTCCTTCGTCTAATATGCCACCAAGAATTGATCGCACTTCAAAACTACCTCCCTCTATCACCACCGCAGTTCCAACATCCGAAAGGCTACCACGCCGCCATATACATTATTTTGGTAGAGTTGATGATTAGCCCTATCCTCGCAGCTTCCTCCTTAAGATTCGTGTATGCTTCTTCCACAGCTCTACGGTTAATACCTCCTAGGGTTCGGAAAATCGTGATGATGGTACCGCACGCATGCCTTTTGAAAAGCACCTTCCAGTGCAACGTTGAACATCGTATTCGATAGTCCGTCACCTTGGTTTAAACCATCCGAAGTCCGATGTCTCACCTCTTATCCTGACGCGTGATTTTGAACCATCATGTGTAGTACGTATCAGCCTAATCAGTTTTGTTGTAAAACCATGTTCAAGCATAATCTGCCACCGCTCATTTTGTTTAACTGGATCGTACGCTGTTTTCAAGTCTAGAAGTAAACAAATGATGAGCCTGCAAGTAGAATTCCGGGATTTTATTGAGGATTTGTCGCAACGTGAACATTTGGTATGTTTAGGAGCCTTCCTCTCGTAGACCGAACTGGTATTCGCCAACAAAGGTTTCCTTCAACGGCCTCAGTCTGTGAAATAGGATGCGGGAGAGAATTCCGTATGCAGAATTGAGAAGAGTGATGCCTCGATAACTGCTGCATTCGAGTCAATGGCACTTTTTGTAAATAGGACACATGAGACTTTCCAACCAGTCCGTAGGTAGTTCCTCCTCAGTCTTTAGTATAACCCGATGGATTGCACAATAACGCCGTTCGCTCCCGACTTTCAAAAGTTCGGCGGGCATGCTGTCCTTTCCAGCTGCTTTACCATTTTTCAGCTCTCTAATCTGCTGCTGCTTTTTTAACCTTGTCTAAAGTTGATGGATCCACAGCTTGTCCATAGTAACACGCAAGCATATCTCAACGATAATCAAGTGATAATCAACAGATGTGGTCAATTTGGTTTTCTGTTTGGCCGCGGCAGGAAACCCGTGTTCCATGTCGTCTCATGACGCGTCGAGCCCGCTTTGAGTAAGGTTTCCCCGTACTCTACTCGAAATCTGGCCTAAATTATTCTTTCGTTTATCCTTGATCCTCTCTCTCTTCTTTCTCTCGCTTCTCTCTCTCTCTCTCTCTCTCTCTCTCTCTCTCTCTCTCTCTCTCTCTCTCTCTCTATCTATCTCTGTCTCGAGTAGCATTTTCACCTCATATGCCACTGGACACAACAATATCCGGGCCAGTCTTGCTCTAGAACAATGTCTTGTGTTCGTCTGTAACCGACCAATGGATTACGCGTA
Organism: Sabethes cyaneus; assembly: GCF_943734655.1. Classification (NCBI taxonomy): domain Eukaryota; kingdom Metazoa; phylum Arthropoda; class Insecta; order Diptera; family Culicidae; genus Sabethes; species Sabethes cyaneus. The sequence goes on from NC_071355.1 coordinate 173,161,721, forward strand.
ACCCCAGGATTACAAGCTTGTGGCTGCTAGCTTCCCTTGTAAGTTAAGCCAACCAAATCTTTTGGGAGAAAAGGTGTTGCCTACAAGAGTAAGAGTACGCAGAGTTCGAGCAGCTGCGTCACTCTGAGAATACGTTGGAAAGCGGGTTAGATTGATGAAATCTGCGTTAATTAGAACACATGTGCCCTCACAGAGGGCTTCATCAATGGCCTTTCAAGTCTGCTAATCAACATAACGCTACACAGTACTATGAACTAATCGGGTATCAACACACGGAGCACGATCTTAAACAAATCTAGCTAATTTGTCTGCTTTGCCGATGGCATGGACATTGTCGGCAAAACAACTATGGCGGTGACTGAAAAGTGCATCTGACTAAAGTGCGAAGCAGAGAAGATCACAAAGTACATGCTGACCGGTGGACCCGAAGCCAAACGCCGCAGGTGGCGGTTAGCCAGCAACACCGTCCCTGCAAAATGCGGCGAAGATTGAGACAAGGTGACGGCCTGCTATTCAACATCACTCTTGAGGGAGTGATCCGATGAAAGCGGAGCCTAGGAGGATTGGGTTAGAAATAAATGCGTCGAAAACAAAAGGCTCAAAGGTAACAAACGTGCCTACTACGGACGGTAACTGTTGACGGTGACGAACTATAAGTGGTAGACGAGTTCGTGTATTTGGGATCGCTGGTGACCGCGGACAACAACATAAGTAAGGAGATCCAGCGGCGCATTTAATGGGGAATCCGGGCCTACTTTACCCTTTGCAAAACGTTTCGATCAAGAAGCATGCACCCCCGTACGACAGTAGAAACAGTAGTTCTTTCTGAATTTGAAGACGTAACACTGCTCTGGAGGATAAGCGCGCCCTTGCCCTGTTCGAGCGGAAGGTGATGCGGGCGATATTTGGCGAAGTACAAACCGAAAGCGGAGAGTGGCGGAGATATATGATTCACGAGCTACAGGCACTGTTTGGAGAGATTCCCATCGTCAACTCGCGAAAGTCAGTAGGCTACGTTGTGCAGGACACGTCGTAAGGATGCCGGACCACAGTGCGATGAAAACAGTTCTATTCAACAATTGTACTGGCACCAAGAACAGAAGGGCTTAACGTACAAGCCCACCGGAAAATTGGCGACGAGTGATCCAATATTGAGTTGAACGGAGACGACTGCTTGAAACAGCAAGAGCCGGGTGGCCAACAGGCTACTGACGCCGACGACAACTACATGTTTGCGATGCTTAACGAAAAAAAAACATCCACGCAGTGGGAACATATACACTGAATTTTTTTCCGGGTTCTAAATTCTGCAGAATTCTGGAGGGGGCCTGGTACCCCAGGCTGAAGGTGCTTCCACACTAGGTTACTGACCAAAGTCCTTGCTGTTGCTAGCAATCAGCGAGAAGGCAATGTCCCATTAGCTTTTTTGACTTCGGAGCTTCCAGTGAACAAAGGCGAATCTACTTCAATAATTTCGTGGCCAAATGGAAAAAGAGCTGATGGTCAAGGCCACGAAAGAGATGAAGAACAGCATTTCTGTAGAAGGGTTAATAAACGTAGCACTTAACAAAAATTTGTCCATTGAATTATCTTTTGTAGTTTTTTATCATCGCCAACCGAAGACAGTCGTTATTTGACTTTTTCTTGCTTTCGTGCCACCGTAAGTTGGACATCGGCATCATCCTGATGATAGGCTTAGAATGCCTGAAACCGGTCGACGCGTAGGTATAAATAATTTTCGTTAATATTGTTTTTATCCTTAACTGTTGTAAGAGTGATACGTGTTCGTGTCTTGTCCAACAATTTTCATATACGTTTTATTTGCATTCAAAATAAAAAATTAATTATGAAAAAATAATCTTCCCTATATTTATTTTTAGTTTTTTTAAGTTCAAAATACGCTTACTGGAGAGACTGACTTTGACAAGTATGTAAATTATCTGCCAACATTCAAAAATTTTACTTGCCAGCATGTTATCAACATTATTCCACCGTGCATCCGGCCGTTTTGAAAGTAACGTCAGGAGAACGAATTGAAGACAGTATGCAGCACGTAACCAAACAATTGGCGCACTAAACTCCGACACTGCACCCGATCGACAGGAAGACTTGTAAAACGCCTAACGCACATGAGAATACCGAATCAATCGAAAGCATCCATCGGACTCGCTGATGGAAATGACGTACATATGTTGTAAGGATTCTTGTCGGTTCTGTTTGTATGAACAGGAAATCATTCTGACAAGCTTCACAGACCGGTTCTCTCTATTTTTCACTGGAATTTTCAAATGGTTTCGCCGAAAAGTTAAATTCATTGGAAAACCCTGAATTCACCCGAGGAGAGGAGGAGCATATTAATGATTTGAGTTCGATAGCACCGACAATAGACACTATCAGCCAACCGCTGAAACCACTTGGTGGTCGATTGGTGACGGTACTTTTTCTGACTGCGACCACCTCACAACCGTCCACATTAAAGAAGACTAAAAATAGTAGTCGAAATACGCGTATCTGTAAATAGAAACGTAATGTTTGGTGTAGTAGAAATGAATGGAACATTTACCACACTTTCTCGTTGATCATCTCATATAAATTTTCGCATCATACTTCCTAGTTTCTTTGTAACAAATCGACTCCATTACATGTCTCAATATCTGCACGAAAAAAATGGCGAGATATTCAGAATCAAGGAATAAATCGATCAACTCTGACTGCACACAACAAACTCCGCCTTCGCGAAAAAACACCTTCAAATAAAAGAAAAAACACAAAAGTTGTTAGAATACTGGCTCATATTTCTCAATCGGATACACTTGATGAGAGCAAGCAAAATCCTTAAACAGTCATGAACACAAAAACTGTTATAAATTTCCCGAAACCCCATAACACGCAGAACAGGTTTCGATTTGAAAAGTGCTGGATGCTTGCAACGCTCCTAATCCATGTCAGAGAAGCCCTACATGTGCTTTCCATTCAGCATAAGTGACGCTTAGTGGTCTGAATGGAGAAAACCTTAGTTTCATTCATGTGTCCAGCCGTACCCTCTCACTCTCCGTACCTACCAGTGCGGCCTAAGTCAACCATGAAAACCTGACGAATTCCAACGAAAAACCTCAACATGACGGACTGATAGGCAGCAGTGAACGGATTTCTTCTCCATCCGACTTTTCGTGGCACTGAACAAACGCCGACCTAGCGTGACAAACGCTAGGCTCCACCAAGGTGCATCATTGACTGCTGGGGGCTGGCCACGAATGCGTTTGGGCATGATGTGTATCTATGCATTATCGCTAAGGGAAAACCGCACATAATACAGAAACTGTCGTATCTCCTCAATGTTGCCGTTTCGCCCTTCATCGGGGGAAGAGCTGTAGCGTATTTTACCGTATGCTGGGGCGAGCTTTATTTATGAAATTGCTATGAAACGTATAGTTAAATTCACTGAATTTTTCGCAAGTATACAGAACTCTAAACACTACCAGTTGAACGTGCCTCGGAGTCAGTATTGCGATATTTGGATAAATATGGCTTAAACTGGTTGTTTGGCGGTTTGGGTGGTTTGGCTATAAAATTTATCTTGTCTCTTTTGTAATATCTTGTTTAAAATTTTCCTAGATTTTGTTTGAATTGTTAGCATATTTATCTTCTCTTAAATATATTATGACTAGCTGGTAGCCCGCGTGCGTCACCTCGCCCCTAATTGAGAGCGAATCGGAGATAGCTAACCTAATTTTCTATAATTTCAAAGAAAATATATTTTTTGTTATATATTCACTATAACGGAGTTAACTGTAATGTATGACCCACGCGCCCAAATCTACTACTAACGCTATGCACAGTACTGGACAAAATAAAGTACGCACTTACCACATCTTGAAACTTTCATGCTTTTCTCATTATTTATAGTAGATAACTATTCACAGTGATCGAACAAATTACTTTATAGATGTACTTTCAGAAGATGTTTTATACAGAGGCTTTATACTCCAGAGGTTTGTCGATATATTTCTGAGCAAATTTAAGACGTTTGATCCTATGCAAATTAATATTACTTAAAAACAAATATTGAATATGAAATAAACAAACCTGTTAACATTTCGGATAAATGGAATCGTTGCCATCGTTGAGCAAATCCATTTTGAAATCCCATTTCCTTCAGTCTTCTACGAACAGTTCGTTCGGAAATATTTAAGTTCGTATTTTCTTGGATTACACGGCTGGTAGAGAACGGATCTTTAGCCACTTCTCGATGAATCAGGCGATCATCACTGGTTGTAGTCCTCCGCTTTCTTCCTCTTTCAGTCCGGTCTTTCACGCTTCCAAGTTCCTCATATTTTTTCAATGTTTTTCGTACTCTTGCCTCACTAATTTCATATCTTCGAGCAATTTCTCAATTCGAGTAACCTTCCTTACGATTTTTAACGATAAGTTTACGGATATCTTCACAAATTTGCTTTTTTGCCATCGTACCAGATAAAAACGCGCACCAGTAATGAAAAATCAATCATAAACAATTTGTTTTGACACTTCGCTGCAGTGTGATGGCGAGGAAACTATTCGTATGCAGTAGACGGCGTTGTGCAGTCATTATATTAGTAGTGCGTACTTTATTATGACCAACTAAAAATGGACTTTTTCTAGAACTATACAATAGCTTGATCAAAATAGCTAATGTTTATATTTAACGATACATAAATCGTTTAAAGCATTGAAAATACTACAATTAGTCCAAATATACCGAGTTCATGTGTTTGACAATAAAAAAGATACCGCGTGTTATATAGTATGAGAGCGGGTGCGTACTTTATATTGTCCAGTACTGTAACTTCATGAGATGCAACTACGTTACTGATGCTTATCTTGAGTGCAAGCTGGCACCGTCATGTGTACATCGGTGTATAACAAATATTGTTATTTTGTAACACCAATTTTCGGACCCACAACAAATCCTGCCCGGATAAGAAAGTGTTCGTGAGGTGCTCGCACTAGCTGTAATTTAGGTGCACATGTATTAGTTTTAGCTTTGTGTAGTGGATTTAGGGAGCGAACTGTAATTTTTGCTACGAAAACATCCTGTTCAGTGTCCAGTGACGTTCTGTCAGGGGCCTGGTTTCCGTTACAGACAAAATAATGCGCTTGAAATATTAGAGTGTCTAAATATCGTTTCCGCATTAGTTCTTTTCCTCGATTTGTTTGCTATGGAAAATCGTTTTAGATGCTGGCTGCGGCAGTTATTTTAAAAATTGAAACTTGCTGTTCAAAATATTTTAAGAAAATACATTTAACCCCAACCTACGGTTTACAACACACCGTAAAGCTACACTACGAAGCCATATCACCCCGTCCATGATCCACATTTGATGGGTTTGGTGGCTGGTTGGTTGTTCTAGAGAATTTCTCAATGGGCAGCGGTGGTGCACACGCAGCAAGGTGGCCCAGAAAACTAGAAGAACGTAACCGACCGTAATGCCGACAGACCGTACAACAGGCTGTTCCAATATCAGATTACGGCCAGCCGCCGCCGGCCGCCAACCGACAATCCCATCTATCGCTTGGCTCAACCGCTAGACACAGCCGATGATGACGCTGTTTGAAGCGGTTCTAAATGAGATGAGCTTGCATTTGGCTGCCTACTGCACTGAATGATGCTGCACGAAAATAATATGGTTTGGACAATAATGAAATTTGGCCAAGTCCGCCCGAGCGTATGAAACCGATCGTAATCAAATTAATCAAACGGAAGCAGCATCACATGGGGAAATTTCATGAACGACGGTACTTAGAAAACATCAAGTAATGATCAAAGAAAAATATGCAGGTACTTTCTGTCACTAGTCAAGCTGGCACAGAATGTAAAAATCTACTTTTAGATCCTAAGCCTTCTACAGATTTCTCCGACAATATTATCGAAAATATGAAAACTAACAGTAGCGTACTAGTATACAATATAAATAGGAATTAATGATTGATAAAATAATTAAAACCAGCTAAAATTATTCCCTAAACAGGTTTCAACTTTCAGGCAAGCTGCGCCTTTTAAAGCTTTTTTTCTTATGTGAGTTTTGATTTCAAAGTTGAATTTGACAAAAACTTAGGTTACAGTCGTAAATTTAAAAACATATCGTTTTCGTTAAGTAATTTTAGCAAATTTTGAAAGTGGAGCATGCCAATTAGGTATCTTAAACAAACACAAGTAATATTCAAACGCATGCACGGTATCTTTAACGAGTAAGTTCATTTTATTTTGTGAAGTCATATGTAGGTAACAAAGACATTTAATTTCGCTCGGAAACATGGCGCACGTGCAAAACGTAGCAAATATATTGCAATTAAAATATAACAGTAAAATATTTTTCTAACAGTACTCAGTGCAACATGTCAAACCATTCGCATTCTGGTCGTGGTTTGAATCACTACAACTGTGGCGACATGCTCCGTTTAGCTGCCAATAGTACGTCGGATCTGTGGTTTCAACGGAGAAAGCAATCCGGCAGTAGGTAGCACTGACAGAAACACAAGCAAAACGAATCTCATCTAGGTAACATTAGAATTGTGGGAGAGACATGCTTTCTGTGACAAGCAAGGTTTCAAAGGGTTGAACTTGTAGTGTTCGTTGCTGTGAACCATATTACAAATCGAGTCGAAGCACACCTTCAATATGAAAAAGTTGTTCAAATTTAGTCCATTCGCTTCTGTATGATTTGATAGAAACATAGCTGCCCAATGTTAGGTGATTGAATGAAAATTGTTCCGTACTGTAGAATAGGGCGGGGCATAAGTGCGATGTTTGAAGTTGTCATCAATTTTCGTGAGATATAAAGAAGGACAACAATAAAATAAATGTTATAGTGATGCAGTAACTCAATGTCTTCACATTCAACTATAAATCATCTGAAATAATAGTGTTATACAAAATAAATTCTTCCTTCTGATCAAGTGCCGATTCGCACTTTTACCCCACTAGCGAGGCAAAAGTGCGAATACCGCGGGGCAAAAGTGCGAAGTTTAATTTCATGAAATTAGTACAGCAGTAGCTAACAAAACCATAATATCTTCAATCTGAGATGTGTTTTGGTAATGAATATTCTTAATTTGCACCTTGCCTATTTTCCGCTGGCGTACTGCAACCTCCATCAGATCGAAACTTTACCAAAAGTTTTTTTTTTGTTTCACCAGCGTATAGACGCTGTTTTCCTTCGGCCAGCATCTGTAGAGCACACAGTTTTCGGCAGATCTTCTATTTCTAGTATCAGTAATATAGTACCTAACACTGTATATAATTAAGTTTTTATGGCGGTTGATTTAACAATTTCCGGAGGGAACGGTAGAAGAAAGTAATGAAACAAAGAGTCGATAGAATCTAACAGTTTGAGACCAGGCGTGAAGAGGTAAGAGCGGAAGATGAGGGGGTAAGGGAGGGTCATATGAAGCAATGCTTAAGAAGTTATGTACCACAATCTTTTATCCAAACTGATGGATTCCATGGATCGAACCAAGCTGTAATCGGAGCATTACAGCCGGATTCGAACCCACTCCTCCCATCAAGACATGTGGCTCGCCGGTGGTAATGATCCTTTGACCACAGAAGTGCTGGACAAAAGACTTCACAACCCCCTTATTAAGCGTGCGACGTATTACGAACTCTACCAACACTTGGCAGGTTGAGTTATTTTCAGACACAAATTGTGCCTTTCCTCCGTTTACTGTAGGAACCTGTCGGTAGACCAACATTCGGTGGGTCTATTACATCACGGAGAATAAAAATGTAGTTTCAACTACATTTATGGTTGTTTTACGCACAAACAGAAATTTCATTTTGTTTCAAACTGATATGACATACATTGTATTATTGAAATTAAAATTGAAGTAAAAATTTCGTTTGAAACAAACTGGAGTTTTTTCGCTCCGTGATAGAAACGAAGCCTTTCCCCGAACACCCGCGTTGAGAATCGCGGCTAAAACGCTGACAAACGAACAGCGTCGCGCGCAGTACCTGATAAGTCGCAAGGACTTGCATAGTGTTGTCGTCCCATCAGTAAAATGAGTTAGATTCTCGATCCATGAATCGCACTTTTACCCCGTCAGTAAATCGAACTTTTGCCCCGCTTTGTGTTTGGCGAGGTCCAAAAACTGGCACAAAAAATCTGATCAAAGAACTGTGTCCAAAATCTTTTTCTAAGCTTGGTCCAGTTCCAGAATCTCTTCCAAATTTGATTCAAAATCTGATCCGAAATTCGATCCAGAATTTGCTCCAGAATCTAGTCCAAATCTGTTCCAAAATTTGTTACAAAATCTGAAACAATACCTGAAAAAATATATGTGGTTCAGAATTTAGTCCAGTTCAGAATCTGGTTTGGTGGTTTGAAATCTAATCAAAAATAATAAAGTTTGAAGTAACACTGAGTGCTAAATTGGGTTTTCGCCAAGGGCGCCACAATGTCACACTAGTACTCTGAAATGAAGCCCAACCACTCCTCCGGTGTTTACTCTTCCTCCCAGTTGCTGACAATGATCCGGTAGATTGCTTCGTGCAATCGCTCACTTTCTGCTTTTGGAAGTTCAGCCAGGATACGTCCTTCCCAGCAGCCTTACCGATTTTCAGCTCATTGATTCTGCTTAACCTCCATCCATTTTGAAGGAGCTGAAGTTCTTGTGAATAACCTGAAATATCTATTATTTTCTATATTTTTTCAATGCAAAGACAACTTTTTGATCGATTATTGTAAGTAATTTACACGTGACAATATACACAGTCGAGCGTTCGGTGAAAATTTCGGTGCTCATATCGACGTTTACGGACCATTACTAACGTTCGGTATCATAAAAATTTTACCGAACGCTCGGCTGTCCATATCTCAGCAAAATTTTGCCGACTTCGAAGTTTTTTAATGTGTATTGCTAAGACACTCCAATAATCAATAGTTAATTTGACCCCAGGTCTTTTAGAAAATGGCTGGGTTATAAGTATTAAAACATATCTACTTTTCGTTATGTAATAATTTATTTTTCGTACCACGCGCTATGTCCGAGGGCATTTATTATTTAACTTTCATGCACCTCAGATTTCTCTTCACAGGATGTTAGTATTCGTCGAAACGATTAATTTTAAAAATGTCTTAAAATATTCTATCTCGGGTTTTTTGAAAAATTCAATTTTTAAGTTTATAAAGGGGTCCTCTCAAGTGATATCACCCGTTGTAATCGACCACCTCCGATTTCAACCAAATTTGGTATTATTGTTCATTCCGACCTCACATTAAATTTCTCAAAGTGTTGTACGGATTGGTCAATCCCCTTGAGAGATATCACTTGAGAGGAAATGACCTCTATATAAACTTAAAAATTGAATTTTTCAAAAAAAACCCAGATTGAATATTTTAAGATCTTCTTTAAATTTATTGTTTTGATCACAGCCAGTGAAGAAAAATCTGAGGTGCATCAAAGTTAAATAATATGTGCCTTCGGACATAGCGTGTACCATAAACTGTACCGAATAACTTAGTAAATGTATATTAATAAATAATAGATTGATGTCGGGTTTGTGGATGGGAACCCTTTGGCAGTAGCAGGTTTACAAACAGATGTAAAAGTGAAAGTCTTGGGTGTAATCTTCACCAATTCTATACGTATGATGGTGAAATTGAACTGGGACTCTATTGTATCCAGGATTTCGCAAATCATTTGGCTACATAACATGCGCTCCCTTACGTTGCAGCAGAAAGTGATACTACTGAACACCTTTGTCACTTCGAAGGTATGGTACCTTTCATCAATAATTCCACCACAATGTGCTCACACAGCAAAATTGACATCGACAATGGGAAATTTCTTGTTTCGTGGACTGCCTGCACGAATCCCAATGCAACAACTGACGCGTAGCAAGGAGCAAGGTGGATTGAAGCTTCAACTGCCGGCGATCAAATGCAAAGCCCTGTTGATAAATCGTCACTTACGTGAGATTGATGCCATTCCTTACTACCAATCCCTACTCGTCCAAAATATCCCTCCCCCCGCCGATCTGCCTTGTCTAAAACTCCTCTCTCAGCAGATTCCTTTATTACCACAAGATATCAAACAAAACCCCTCCAGCTCGCTCATTCACCGTTTCTACGTCGAGCAAACCGAGCAACCACGGGTGGAACGAAATAGACCAGCTTTAAATTGGAAACAAATTTGGAGGAACATATCATCAAGAAGATTAGCATCCAGTCAGCGCACTGATCTCTACTTGCTAGTCAACGAAAAAACGGAGCACCGTAGACTGATGAATATCATCGGACGAGCAACTAGTTCATTTTGTCAACATTGCGTGGTAGCAATAGAGACGCTGCAGCATAAGTTTTGTGAATGCCCTCGAGTAGCTGCAGCATGGGCATACATGCAGCGGAGGATGACGACGCTCGGCGGATGGCAGAGGCTTTCCTTCGAGGATCTACTTCGACCAGTCTTAAACCACCTACCCAGAGTAATAAAAAGTGATATTTTGAAAATGTTCATTGAATACATAAACTTTGTAAATAATAATATTAACAATAGAATAGATGTGAGAGAGTTAGACTTCAATTTGAACATAATAGAATAATACCTTATACTAAATATGCTATTTAACAACAAGAACTAAATAAAACAATATTTTATAAAAAAAAAGAAAAAAATAGTTCAACGTCGTCCTACGTCAATAAGCGGTAGTGTCTCTGATGCAACCTTCCACTGTTTGTTCGACAGATTTCGTAGCCAATCGTTAGTGTACAATAGAATTGCGAAGTGCGACAATCCTCTTGACTCGAACAGTCTCTCCTAATCGAGATTCGCATAGACGACGACTGGCTTGTTAGACTAGTATCGTTCCTCTAGAGCAGTGATAGCCAAATTGCAGCCCGCGGGCCGCATGTGGCCCATCGAGATGTTTCGTGCGGCCCGCGGACTGATTTGAGAGTCGGTGGATTTATGAGTAACTTTTTTGACGACACAGTGGTCACTCAAACCAGCCGTAATGCCTCGTGCATTTTGTGGATCCGAGAGCTTTCCGGTTTAAATCTTGTGGTGATTCCCTGGAAATGGTTTTCGTTGCCGCATATTTTGCATTTTGTTATGCGCAGGAATAGCCAGAGGAGTTTGCGGCCCGCGACATTAATGGGGCGATCTCGTTTGGCCCGCACCATGCCCATGGGCCCCACTGCTCTAGATTAACTGACAGACATGGCATCTTCACGAGAATTTCAATACCCAGGTCGGCCAGGAGGAGAAATACAAACCACCCAGGTAACCAATAAGCATTTCCAATGCAGTTTAAATGCAAACCAATAAGCATTAAAGTTGCCTTAAATGCTACTTAAATGCTTTTTTGGCAAAATATGCGGCTACTTTACTGCTAGCCCTCTTATAGTGCTGATAATGCTTATTTGCAGCTAGTTACCGACAAGAAGAATTTAAATTGAATTGAGGATGCCAATTTACAACAGTTATGCAGTCAAAAGGCTAATAAACAGCAAGCTGCAGTATAAAACGCCAGGGATGCTAATAAACGATTGATTTACTGCTTATACTAATGCTTATTGGTTACCTGGGCGGTGATTGGAGAGCTCAGCACTAGCTGACCAATGAAGGGGGTCTAAGATTTTTGACTATGGCATATCCAGGAGAATGGCCATACCTAGTAATTTGTTCCTGTATAAACTCCTACACAAGTTTACCTCGCTACTACAACAGTTGTTATAAAGAAGTTGTGGCGAATTGTATAGAACAAATTTCATTCGTTGAAAAGTTTATGTAAATAAAAGTACTAAAAGTGAGCTGGTTAGGCAGCAGGTCACCAATGCAGACAGAAACACAGATTGGCTAAATTTTGATTGACCATCGGTACTTCTCAGATATCGTTAACTTCAGATCATATCGAGCGCTAACCTAGACTCCGCCCACTCAGGCCTGGTAATGGTTAAGATGCGTCCAAAACAAACTGTTGTGAATATGATTCGGTACCGACACCAGCCTCGGTTAAATCTCATGCTGTTGAAGCAGTCTGACATTACCAAAAATTACGCGCATTTACTCGAAGTTACAAAGAGCTGGACGAAGCTCATCTCAAGGTCTGTTGGAACACCATCAAAGCAGTCAATACCAGCGTAGCAGAGGATATCCTCAGACATGTGGAACAGAGTGAGTGGAATTACTGGTACGTCGAAGAATGTAGGAGGGCGATGGAGACGCAATGTCACTCGTCCGAACGTGGACAGATAGTTGTAATCTCTCATGTCTGCTGTTACTGTCTTACTGATGATGGTGGACAATGACTTCAGTTATGAGATTCGGAGGTGAATTATCAGCGGAGGCTACACAAACAATTGCAGTTGAAAAATTAAGCCTACATACAAAGTGTACTCTGTACAAAACGTCTATTACACCGATTAAGCCCTACGGATATGAAGGAGGATCTGCGAGCTCTTGGAGTTTCCGTAACACAAGTGCTAAGAGCAAGAACGATCTTCGGCGGCGTGCAGGACAACGGAGTATGCAGGCCGCAACTCTGCAGCGGACCCAGTATTCAAAAGGTAGATAAAGCAGGACGAATACGGTCGATAGGACATGTTGCATAATTCCGAATAAATACCCTGCGAAGATAGTAGGATAGTAGTAAAAGTCCGAGATTGGTCCCCTGTGAAACACCAGATTGATTACCACATCGATTGAAATGTGCTTTACCCAGTCTCACAGAAAGATGACGGTTCATCAGATATGACCTCAGCCAGCATTCCTAAGGCCTAGTACAACTCTGAAATAAAATCTATTTGAGTGCTGTTTTCCACGTTTTTGATGCAGTATGATATGAACTCTGTGCAATTTGTGGTAGTCGACCGTCTTGGAAAAAACCGATGCTGGTCACGGGACGTATGGCGCTTTACTGACTGGAATGACTGTTACAGCGTAATTTGATTGACTATTACAGCGTGCTTTAAGCTTAGATTGACTGACCGAAAATCCGATAAAATTCGAGCAGCCGGAGTACCCGGTTATTAATTTAAAAGTTGTTACATAAATATTTCAATTAATGTAAAATGATGTAAATAACAAGTATCTGGAGCCCTCTGACAATATTTCAAAAGGAACAGTCCGAAACCGGAACTCGAAAATTTCGGCAGGGTTGTATTGATCAATTGAGGGTTAATGGGGGCTTTATGTCCGTTTGTCTGTGTTGTTGGTCTACTTCTACTAGTCTACTGGTCGCAATCGACTAACGCTCCAACTGAAAAAATATCTTCGGAAGATGGCTGCCAAATGAACTAAACAAGATGCAGTTGGAGAGGTGTTAAGATGTATATGATATTTTATTCGCAACTCATGAACATTAGTTTTCATAACAAGGCTCCATCATATACGGAAAATCAATACACATCACACTCGGCTGGAAAGTTCAATTCCATGTGGCTTTCCCGACAAACTAAGCTCCTCCCGCGTTCCACGTGCTGCTGTCGTTCACGATTTGAACAAATGCTTACTGAATGGTTCATTATTGTGCCGTGCAGCAACTTTACGAGTCCTACGCAAATTTATAGTTTAATAATAATTATCCTGCACTTGCCAATACATTGAAAATATGCTTGTCGAGTAAGGAGGGATACAGAGGGGAGGCATTAACGAAAAACTGGTGGTTTAAATTGCTAAATCCCACACACGGGGGATACGCAGAAAATAACCACACTAATAATTTTCGCGTGGGAGTCTAAATAGGTGGAATCTTCGCAATATTAAATGGGGATAATTTTTACTTACGTTGTATTCACCAATTTTTTGAATTCGTAATAAGTAGGGTAAGGAACGAGTTAAGCAGTGTTACCTATTTTAATCAGTTGAACATAAATGATCCGAAAATGCACTTTTTTATTCATATTTTCAAAATCTTTTGATAGGATCATCTTCACAAATCACTTAACCATACATTTGATTCACACAAACACAATTTACTGGGTTTCCGACAAGAAATATGATGAATTAAAAATTGTTGTCCAAAAACGTACATTTTTCAGCTGCTCTTCAGCAATCGCCACCTCGCTACTAACGAATTCATCAAATTTTCAGCACTGATTACAACCACTCTGAAAGTCAAGCACTCAATTGTCACATACCATATTATTCAGTCTCTTTTTTTCTATTATCTATGGCTTTGTCACTAGCCAAAAGTTTTATTATTTTCTAACAAAACTGAAAACAAATTCTGAATTGACGGAACCTGTTCACCACTAGCAGCAGCTGCAGCACAAATGATGAACTATCGTGTTGCCAAGACACTGTTTCGGTTCTGGAAATAAGAATTTTAAGTTTGAAATTACCTGAAACCTCCTATAGTGAAAACGTGGTGCAATACTTTCAAGAGAAATGTATGTTCATAATTAATTTTTCTTTATTAAAAACAACACAAAAGACAGCTTTTTCAATAATTTTCGAAGATTTTCTCAGTGATTTAATAAAGCAACGATGTGTTTCAATGTTATTTGCTTTGACAACACTGTTCTGAGGCGGATCGTTTGTACAGCTATATGTTTACCTCTTTTGTTCTCCCATCATCCTTATGAACAGCGAGTGAGACGTCAAACTCGCAGTTTACCATAAGAACACCAGAGAATAAAAGAGACGACGTATACCGTTTGCCGAACGGTGCGGTGAGTGTATGCCCCGATAAACAATTTAGACAGATGGCATTTTACGCATCTATGCCGATACGCTATGCCAATTACGCATCAGATGCCGATTAGTAGCTCGCGGATAGGAACGCAAACTTACTGAATAGGGGGAAAAGTTCGAGGGATTTTTTAACGGGACGTAAAAAAATTCAGATTTCAGGATTGCTTAAAATAGCACCTTGCGGGTGAAAATGGGTTCGGTGTGTTCAAAATTAGTTCCGCCGCTCCAACTTTTAAAGCGAAAAATCAAAAGTTTAGCTCAACAATAGTGTCTTCCAATGGTAACAGTTTGAAGAACTAAAGATAGCAAGAAGATTGGTATGCTGATTTCCTCCACTTAGTCAACCCATCGCTTGTAATAAGGTAAAACAATCAGTGACCCGCTTAGACAGCTTAAAACTAGTTCTTTACCCACATAGTAATTTATATCCTTTGGTATTACAATCGGTAAAGAACCACTTGCGCAAAATTCTTGTACGATCGCTGATTTTTACACTTATTGAACTTCCATTTCATTTTCCCATGCCTGTCCGACTGATGCTTTCAATAAATCCTTTAAAATTAATGTTTCTCAGCTTCCAATAAATACCGTACTGTAGGAAAATCGTTTATTTCTCATCACAGCAGCGCCCTTATCTTAGATCGAAATATAATTTACACATGAATTTCATATCCATAAACAAGTGTCCAACGCTATTCGGAAAGAAATATTTCATTTGCATCGCTCACCCCGATGCCGTGCGTGCGGATGCACCGAATGGTGATGACCTGCCCCTCGAGCCTTAACCCGGAGGTCCATGTTCCGTTGTACGGCGGGCACAAGCGGACGGAAAGTGGTACACTGTTATCGATATTATAGACCGTCATGGTCATGGTACGAAGCAGTGAGAGAATGAGGAAGCGATGGAAGGGTGTGTCCAATAATACAAATTGACACTCCAACGGCTGAATGTGTGTTCTTGATGATACACCTTGGGTTGCGCTGCTGGTTGGCCCCAAACGCAGCCGGTAGCGTAGCCAAGGCGTGGTTTAGCATACAAAACGGGTTAGAACTAGTGAGTAACTATAATGCAAGATTCTTTGAACTGGTAACTAGTTAGTTAGTTGAACAAACAAACAAACATTAAATCGGAATACAAGAGAGCCAAAAATCGGCCGATATAATTTTATGAGCCACGCGGAAAAAAGGTTCTCCGCTCTATCACCAAGAGCCGTTAAACGTAACGAGTAAGGACTACCCAGAGCGCATCGATAGCGTTAGCAGAACGAGAGACCAACAAGCAGGGCCCTGACAGTGCCTCTGGCTGCGCTGGAAACAAAGCCAACAACGAAGTGATAATTATTAATCAATTTATGAGCCTCATAAAAGCTGTATGCATTCACACTGTGTGAGATCCGCGGTTGGTCGTCATCGTTAGTTTATTGCATGCGATCCCGGCCGCGAGATATGGTCGTGATGGGTATAAATTGATGGAATATTCGGATATATCAGTTAATGTGATGTTACGATTATTAGCATTACGGTTAAACATGTAACAACGCTGCTCAGTGGTTAAAAGTCGTTTATCCTAAATATCTAACAGGGGTTCGTTTTAATTTTGGGGTATTTTCTGAAATGTATAGATTAGTAAAATCTTCGCAAGCCCTAATGTGAAACCATTGTATGATGTAAAGTTAGTTTCGATTAAACAATATTTTCACACCAACTAAGTTACATTCCACTTTAAGATAGTGGGGCCAGCAATTGGTCAAGCAATACGAAATCTGCCTATGCTTATTTATTATTTTTACCAAAACTTTTAAACAGTTTAACTAATAGCATATCAATCGGTGTAAATATCTCCAGATGATGCGACGGTAAAATAAGACATATTTTCACTCAAAAGTTTGCTTCCTGTTAAGCAAATTATTACCGACACTCCAAGATCACGAAATATCTAGCCATAAGCATTAATGTGAATTTGTCAAATATTTTCCCATTCTCAAGCCGCGTTTTTTATTATTTGTAAATTCCACAAACCACTTCTTTCCCATTCTTGGCCAGGACCGTGCCGCAACCGACAGCCAGCGCCAGCGAAGAAAACTGCTAAACATAGAAAATTTATGTCCCAACACGGGCTACATAATTGTCACGAATAAATAATACAAACAAACAGCTCCCTGGGGAGATCCGTTCGTCGCTCGTTTCCAATCTGAACGAAAAGAACGTGAGATTGAATATCACTATTATCTGTAGCAGACTCCGTCTCTTCCTATCTTTTCTAAGCCCCCGATTCGTTCTGTTGTTTCGCCATCACCAAATCAAGCCGTGACGCTAGCGCCATGCAAACACAAGGCTATAGTATAGTATGCAGTTTCCCATAATCTTGCATAGTCGGACGAAAGAAGTTATCTACTCTTTAAAACTGGATATCCAGGATAGAACAAAATAGTTTTTTTAGATTTATGTAGGCCAGACCTTGACGCCAGCGATGTTATAAATCTGCTCTACTCCAATAAAATAATTTGTCTTCTGGAAAAAAGCAATAGCAAACGGTAAAAAACGTACTGTGCAGTGCCATGTGCCGGCGCAATTTCCGGAGTAAATCTGAATACCTATAGAACATCATCCGTGGTTGCCATTACCTCACGCAAGCAACCGTCAGGCGTGGTTCGGTGTTTTGCTGAGGCGAATGGAAGAACATTACTTGCGAGTTGTAATCCAATCGAATAAATTAGCTCGACACTTGTGAGGTCCCTATAGCGTGGATAGCTACGAGATCCCTGCCTGCCCGAGTTTGTACGTGTTTAACACGTTTTGAGGTGAAACGATACAAATCGAACTGGTCTCAACAAGCCCCAACGGAACAACTACATGATTATTTTGCACCCTTCTCGCGCACAAATTTGCGAATGTTCCACACGATCGTCGGTATGTGCGCGGACTGACGGGGAGCCTTGTATTGATTCGCGCATCCTCTCCGATTCAGCTCTGCCAAGATTACTTCATACCGTAAACCATCGTTTCGAGGTAAAGATGTGCTCGCTGTCAGCTTCCCGTATGGATACCATATATCGATCGACGATTAGCGAGATCAAGATAAGAACTTTGCAGAACTGGAAACCGGCTATAAAATTCACACCATCATGCTGGAAGAGAAAAGTTCTAAAAATTTCCTACCAAACTTGGTAGGTGGTACGCCCTGTCAGGTGTCAGGTTTCTCCATCTGTAATTACTATAGTACGGATGCAGCGGTAAAAATAATAAATACAATGGTAATTGACTGTCAATTAGTTACGTTATTGAAGTTTTCACATTTTGAAGGTTTTATGAGTATGCAATAAGATGCTCGCGCTTGTTTCTAAGCAAGTAACTTAAACTTGGCCGTCAAATATTTTAAATCTAAATATTGGTTTTTTATTTAGAATTTTCATTCGGTAAACTGTATCTACTAATTTTATAACGATCCTGTGACTCGCGGATCAACACAAAAATAACCGCTCCTGTAAAACTATACTGCAACAAACTTATCTTGTTGATTTAGTAGACCTTTTGAGGCTTGTAAACAAATCACAATTCTAGGAATATAACAAAATAGCGGAAAAACTTTTTTCGTTTCTATTTTCGGTAAAAGTTAATGATGAGTTAAAGTATTAAATGAAAGCCTTGAGGGACACCTAAAGTGACTTGAATTGGATACGAGATCTTTCCATTGAATTTAGCTACATATATTATAGATGAGTGATAAAAGAGTAAATATGTGCAAATCTTCCTCCCTCTGCCCATTAACTCGTATCCCTTCTTCTTCTTCTTCTTCTTCTTCTTCTTCTTCTTCTTCTTCTTCTTCTTCTTCTTCTTCTTCTTCTTCTTCTTCAGCAGCAGCAGCATAGAGCTGGGGTGGCTCGTGCTGTTTCAAGCACTCGTCTCCATTCAACTGGGTCTTGGGCCACTCGTCGCCAATTTCCTAGTCGTCTCAGAAGTCGCAAATCGCTTTCGACCTGGTCGAGCCATCGTGCACGTTGGGCCCCTGTTCCTGGTGCCGGTGTGGTTGTTGAAGAGGACTATTTTCGTCGCACTATCGTCCGGCATCCTTACGACGTGTCCGGCCTACCGTAGCCTGCTAACTTTCGCTAGATGTACGATGGGAGTCTCCCCAAGCAGTTCCTGTAGCTCGTGATTCATACGCCTCCGCCACTCTCCGCTTTCAGTTTGTACTCCGCCAAATATCGTCCGCAGCACTTTCCGCTCGAACACGGCAAGGGCGCGTATGTTCTCCATGAGCAGCGTCACGGCTTCAAGTCCATAAAGAACTTGGAACCGCTTGGATTTCCCGCTAGGATGCGCCGCTGGATCTCCTTACTAGTGTTGTTGTTCGCGGTCACCAGCGATCCCAAATACATGAACTCCTCTACCACTTCTAGTTCGTCGCCGTCAACGGTTACCGTCCGTGGGCGGCGCGTCTTTGTTTCCTTTGACCCTCTTCGTTTCATGTATTTAGTCTTCGACGCATTTATTTTTAGCCCAATTTTCCTAGACTCCGCTTTCAGTCTGGCGTAGATTGCCTCCGACGTCGCAAAGTTCCTGGCTATGATATCGAAGTCATCTGCAAAGCCTAGAAGTTTGCTACCCTTGGTAAAAATCGTGGCTCTCGTTTCGATGCCCGCTCGTCGGATCACCCCCTCAAGAGCGATGTTGAACAGCATGCAGGATAAATCGTCACCTTGTCTCAACCCTCGCCGCGTCTCGAAGGGAATCGAGAGTGTTCCGGAGATGCGTACGAAACACATCACTCGATCCAATGTAGCTCTGATCAGTCGCGCCAGTTTGTCCGGAAAACCGTGTTCGTGCATTATCTGCCATAGCTTGTCTCGATCGACTGTATCGTATGCTGCTTTGAAATCAATAAAGTTGTGATGCGTGGGCACGTTGTACTCCCGACATTTCTGCAAGATCTGTCGTATAGTAAAAATTTGGTCCATAGTTGCGCGAGCCCCCATGAAACCCGCCTGATAATTCCCTACGAAACCTTGTGCTATCGGCGACAACCGGCGTAACAGGATCTTGGAGAGTACCTTGTAGGCGGCGTTTACCAGCGTAATACCACGATAGTTGCAGCTGTCTAGCCGATCACCCTTTTTGTAGATGGGACAAACCACTCCGTCCATCCATTCCTCTGGTAGCTTTTCCTCCTCCCAAATCCTCGAAATAACCCAGTGTAGAGCCTTTGCTAGCGTTTCTCCGCCATGTTTATGAAGCTCTGCCGGTAGGCGGTCCTTCCCAGCGGCTTTAACTCGTATCCCTACCTCCCCGTAAAGCCGGCTGATACGCAACCTAAGTTTTCTAACGTGTGCAGGAAAGCAACGTTACCCTCCTCGGTTGTTGCAGTTTTCTTTAAAATACTTTAAAGAAAAGTATTTTACGTTACCACGTTAGGAGCGGCTTAAACAGTCTTTGCGATGCTTCTTATCTAACGCAAAGGATAAACATGAAATTATTAATTCCAATAAATCTCAGCACAGGAGTTCATAAGTTCATAGTGGATGATTTATTTGATTTTATTTGGCCTGTGGCAAGCAGTGCAAGTGCAATTTTCGTCGCAAAAGGTACCAAGAGTAGTGAAATTTACAAGATGGATTGTCCACGTTTCGTGCCCGTAATCGAAAGTGATCGAAAGTGTTCATCGTAGTGCTGCTTCCATCTTTCGATCACAGCACGATCGTCAGTCAAGATACCTCCATCTTTATCTGTGCACATTTCGGCCTGCGGCACAAAGTTTTTGCGAGATTCGTTGAGTCTCTGATAGAACTTCCGTGTGTCGTGAAAGCAGTACAGCTGCTCGAGTTCTTCGCACTCCTTCTCCTCCTGGTGCACTATGAGATATCAGGCGGACAAAAATCAGAAAACTGACTTTCTCTAATCCGCCTAATGACATTTTCTATTGATAGCAAACACTTCAATTAAGAAAAATCCAAAATAGCAAGTCTCTAGTCGATGTTGTTTCTGAGATAGAGGCTGTCAAAGTTGAAAAACGATATGATATATACACTTTTTGCCATTAAAACACGTTTAGTTTCAAATCCATTTTTGAGCAATATTTCCAAAATTAAATCTCATGTATCATATATCATTAGAAAGGTAATGAAATGAGCTTTCCGAAAAATAAATGGTTTAGATGGCTAGAGTAAAAATAATAGTGATAAAAAGCATGAGAAGAAGAAAAATATGGTAAAATTAGAGAATTTTCTGCTTTGTTAGTCGAGAACTTTTTTTCTCCAGATATCTCCAGGTTAATTCCTCCTTCTGGGTTAAATCTCAGGTATATACTATCAACTTATGAAAGAATTACGTGCCACCATGCGCCACTCTGCGAAATATAGTGTTTTGAAAATTTCTAGTCACCATGGGAGATTTCAAGACTAAATATATTTCCAGCGAATAACAAACACACACACGAACACACACACGCACACACACACACGCACACACACACACACACACACACACACACACACACACACACACACACACACACACACACACACACACACACACACACACACACACACACACACACACACACACACACACACACACACACACACACACACACACACACACACACACACACACACACACACATACACACACACACACACACACACACATACACACACACACACACACACACACACACACACACACACACACACGCACACACACACGCACACACACACGCACACACACACACACACACACACACAAACGCGCGCGCTCAGCTAACTGATCAACGTGAAATGTCAACAGAAGAAGCATTTAGTATAATCATATTTAGAAACTGGGTTAAACAGATTTCAATATGAAGTATTTCATAGGGAGTCACCATCGAGATTTCCTCCTTATGACGTTATTGGCACTATGAAGAAAACATGCGCCCCTCCTGCTAAGTTCATCGAAAAAACGTCTTCGAAAATTTTAAATTGCGATGTACCTATATTGAGTGGTCTAAATTTTAGACCTATGGCTTATTTCAAGATATGTTCTGCTGAACTTATGGACCAGTTTCGGTAAATCTTACAAAGCTTATATGGGACGAATGAATAACTTAACTGACCTGATAAACTCCATTAAGTTAAAATATTGTTAAAAATAGGGGAAAATCAGCAAAACTTGATACTTTCCGATGTCAATTAAGCAGGGGTGGGCACCATGAGATTCGCCGGAAATTTTTTACAGAAGATCACTTGTATTTTATCAATTGGCAGGCAGTTTCTGAATTTCGTTCGTTTTCAGGTTAGTTTTTCCCGTAGTGCAATGAAGTGTTAATAAAGTCATTTTCAAGAGTCTAAATTACTTCGAAGTTTCGTATAATCTCAGAAATGAAATATCACATTAGTCGACATAACAATGCATTATATTGCACAAATAACTAGCACAATTATATAATGAAACTATAAAAATTTGTACGAAATTATTACTTTTATTTAAATATATACATCAAAACACCAGAACATCAAAATTTATTATGTTGATTCTATGTTGAAAATATGTTGAAAGACTGTCGCAGTGGCCTTTTAACCCAATGCCCTTCTGGCATACAAAAAAAATGTTGAAAATGCATCTTTTTCATTAAAATACATTATTTGGTCATGAAAATGTCCGGAAGCTTCAGGTAAACGTGTTTAAACATACTTTTACTAACAATTCAGATAGAATTACGGATGCCACAGATATTCAAACTACCAATATTGTTTTTTCTAGTTAAGTGATTCTTATGTAGAAAAATGTATGATGTTGACAAATTAGATAAAAACTGATAACATCATTCGATTGCGCGACCAAAATCCCATAGAAAAAGTATATTGGCATGTCTTCACATCAAACTATTGCATAGATATTTAAACCCGAAAAATTACTTTTTTGAAAATCTGTAAAAAAAGGAAGCAGCGCCACCGCTAGGGGGATTGATCAATCGGTGTAAAACTTAGGGAAATTGGTTGTGGGGTCGGAATGAACAATTATGCCAACTTTGGTTGAAATCGCTAATGGTCGAATCCAAACCTTGTACGTTTGAGAAGGAAGGATTAGTTTTTCACATATGACAAAGGCAAACAGTTAAACCCTTTTCAAAATATGTTCGTGAAATGTTTGCAAATGTACTCTAACAACATATTTTAATCATATCAACTAGAAAAACATCAAAAATCCTAGAAAAAATTCGAAAATATTTTTGTCCGCCTGCTTGTATGGAAATCCCCCATAGTGTGGTGGGGCTTCTTCTCCTGGAAGAAGCGGGTTTGCTGTCTCCGCTTCTGTTTGTATCGCTCCACTTTCTGACGGGTGGCTCTACGCAGCATTTGTACCCGCGCTGTGTTCTTCTCAGCCAATATTTGCTGGCATTTCTTGTCAAACCATTCGTTACGTCGATTCGGTGCCACACGACCTAGGACGTTTTCTGCTGCGCTATTAATGGCTGTTTTCACACAATTCCAACAGTCCTTAAGAGGAGTTTCGTCCAGCTCACCCTCTTCCGGCAGCGCGGTTTCGAGAGATAACGCGTAGTTTTCGACAACATCCGGTTGCTTCAGTCGTGCTAGATTATACCGTGGCTGGCACCGGTATCGTATTGTTGTTCACAACCGATAGTTTTGGACGTATCCTCACCATCACTAGGTAGTGAATCAATGTTAGCGCCCGGATAGATTCTGACGTCGATAATGTCTAAGAAGTTCCGACAATCTATCAGAACGTGGTCGAATTGTAATTCCGTCTAGTTGGGTGATCTCCAGGTCGGTATATCCATCGGTATACCGATGGTACAGGTTATGCTGGAAGAAGGTACTACGTATGGCCATATTCTTGGAGGCGGCGAAGTCGACAAGTCTTAGGCCATTTTCGTTCGTTCGCGGGAGTGCGCTGAACCGTCCAATCACCGGTTCGAATTCCTCCTTCTGACCAACCTGAGCATTACAGCCCCCATTGATAATTTTGACATCATATCTTGAGCAGCAGTCACGGTATTCACGCTCCAACGGCGCTATGGGGCTGCTACCCCGTTGGTAGCAAAAAGAGCGCTCATTTGGCTACCAACGGGGTAGCAGCCCCATAGCGCCGTAAGTACGAAACATAGAACTATACTTTCTTCAACAATAATGTAGATAATAATTAGCTCTACTATTGAACTTTACACTACTTTTGCGAATTCTGTTTAGTTGAGGCGCTGTAGTCAAATGAGCATATACTGAGCAAAAAACCGAGAATGAAGCCTGGTTCCATGTTACTAATTTCTAACCGTTAGTTCGTTTTCGTCGCATGGGTGTTTGCCGATTGTTCCGATTAGAGTTATTATTACTTACGAAGTCCATTGCTTTGATTTTGTTAATGGTTCAGGCTTGCAAAGCCCGCAACCAACCCCACAGTATCGCCAGAGGGCCAACGTAGCTCGAAGGAGCTCTCCTCTCCTGTCAGCATATGACCTTGGTTTCCATCGGGGTTTGTTGCCTGATCTCCACCGAGGTTGCTCGTATCCCGGCTGGTACCACGAGGAGGTAGGGGTAGGTGTTGCTGTGTAAGAGGCTGTGGATCACTGTGGGGTCTATTTTATGTCTAGTGCACAAGGCAC
The DNA here is from genome assembly GCF_943734655.1 of Sabethes cyaneus. NCBI lineage: Eukaryota > Metazoa > Arthropoda > Insecta > Diptera > Culicidae > Sabethes > Sabethes cyaneus. The sequence continues at coordinate 173,185,995 of NC_071355.1, forward strand.
CGATGGAATGCATTACCCAGCCGTTTGCCAACCAAGGTTTAGGTAACGTTACATAAATTAAAGGGGTGGTTGTGCAAAGCGTTAGCGTTACATAGGAGAGGGAGGGGGTCAAAAAATTATTTTTTGCGTTACGTAATTTGTGTACCACGCCTTATTTAATATCGCTATTGAAGGTGTGATCCGGTGAGCGGGCATCGTAACGAGAGGAACGATCTTCAGCATGAGTAGCCAAATCCTAGCCTCCGCAGACGACCTCAACATCCTTACTAGAAACCTTAGGACGGCGGAGGCAATCTACGCCAGACTAAAAACAGAGGCTAGGAGGATAGGGCTACAAATCAATGCGTCGAAAACCAAATATATGGTAGGAAGAGCCTGCAAAGAAAGCAACGTTTGCCTCTCAAGGACAGTGACTATTGACGACGATGAACTGGAAGTGTAAGGAGATTCAACGATGCATTCAAGCTGAGAATCGTGCCTACTTTTCCCTCTGTTAGACGCTTCGACCAAGGAGCATACACCACCGCACAAAGCTGACGATGTACAAAACGCTAATCAGACCGGTAATTCTCTATGGACTTTGCTTACGGAAGACATACGTGCACTTGCCGTGTTTGAACGAAAGGTGTTGCGGACTATTTTTGGCAGAGTACAAACGGATGACGGAGAGTGGCGGCGGCGTATGAACCATGAGTTATAGGTACTACTTAGAGCAGCGGTTCCCAAATGGGGGTTCGCGAACCCCCAGGGGTTCGCCAAAACTTTAGTTCGCTGCAGAATAGTATAGGGAAATCCGTCAGGGGGTACGCGAACCGAAAAAAGGTTGGGAACCGCTGACTTAGAGAGATTCTCATCGTACACCTGGCGAAAGTTGGGTAACTACGGTGGGCCAGCCTTATCGTAATGATGTCGGACGACTGTGCAGTGAAAGCCGTTCTCTTTAAGAACCCCACTGGTATCAGGAATAGAGCGATCCAATGTGCTAGATGGCTCGACCAGGTTGAAGCCGACTTGCGTGTGTCGAGACGCGCAATAGATTGGCGACGAGTAGCCCAGGACCGAGTACAATGGAAAGGCATTCTTGATACGACAAGAGCCACCTCGGCTCTCAGCTGGCAAAGTAAGTAAAGTAGACATTTAATATAAATGAAATAAAAACAATATTCTCACGTAACTCTTCAAAATGGCCTAATGTTTTCAATTAGGAAAGTTCTCTTTGTTTCCTGCCCTTTCGCTTGTCACCACAACGCAAATGCATTTGAATCAAGATTTGAATCCATTCATTTTACATGAATGGGGAATTGAATAAATCACCTAAAAAATTCAGTTATCATACTACAATTTAACATAATCTGATGATTTAAAAAACCATATGGAAAGTTGGCTTCCACAGAGGGTAACATAGTACATATTATCATAGTACATATTATCTCCATGATATTATAGTAAGAGCAATTTCAATCACTGTAGTGTTGACCAGGAGGTCTTGCAGTAAAAACCATCTCAGTAGAAAATACCGGAAAAAATAAAAATGTTTAATTCTCATTCACCAAATAAAATTCATTTTGAAGCTGCCATTCCGAATCAGATGCAACGGTGATGGCCGTAATTTATAATCCAGTATGGTACGAAAAGCGGTCGTATCAGTTTACAATCGTAAATTAAAAATCTAATTTAGGCGCTACTTAAATCGGCTCCGAATTTTTTTACAACCTTGTCGACGCTGTAGCAGCCAGTAACAATTCCCGCCGCCGTCGTCGTCGTCGTCTTCGTCGTCGCACTCCTTCGCCGGCTTTTACCGGTAGGTACTTAGAAAACAGAAAGCAATAGCTCGCGGATAAAATTACACAAAATTCCGGTCAGCAGCGCTTTGAACATTTTAGCACCGTGTTTTGGTTGTACAGTGCAATTCAACAAGCGGTTATTTGGGTGCTGCTCGCAACAAACGAGCGCGCATGCCACGCGACATCACCGTGGCAACGGACGACCCAAAACGTACAACACACAACAAATGATGTCCGATTTCAATATTATTCTGTGTGGATGGTAAAAAAAGTGCAATCAATTTTAATTTGTTCTGAAATTATTTTTTAACAGCTAAAAATTAGTGGAGTTTGTTATCACCGACTATAAATGGGAAACACTAACAATTCAATTATTCGAAGGAAACAATGAACAACGTAACAGTTATCTTCAACATTTCCAAAAATGAACTTTTCAAATTGCCTGACAATTACAAGACACTGCACCGGAAGCTTAAAGTTAGCTATAGGGTTGAAAGGTTTAAATAGAACGAAATGCATTAAAAAGTTTATTACATAAAGCAATTCTTTACAGTAATAAAAACGATATCACACCGGAAATTCTGAAAGGAGCGACTATTTTTGTTTTGGCAGGGCCTCAGGAAAAATTCACCGAGACAGAATTTCAATACCTGAAGGTAGGTTAATAATCAAAACACCAATGAATAGTATTTGTTTGATTTAAATGATTTAATTTGATGTAAAGAAAAAAATACCAGAAATAATCGTTCAAAATTAGAACAATAATTTGGGTAGAAGTTTTGGAAGAATCTGCGTATGAATCTAAATTTTCTATTTAGCAGCAGCAGAACGAAATATGCGAACATTTAATAAAAAAATTAAAAAATATATTTCTTTATTTCTTTACATCCTTTTTTTGGAAGATCAAAATTTATTAAATAAATATTAATTTAAATTTACTAGGTACGCTTAAACTTTAATGATAATGAAAATAGAACAGGTATGACATCCGATTTACTAATTTTGTTCTAGGATTATATTTCCGAAGGAGGTCGTCTGTTACTTCTGCTAGGTGAGGGTGGAGAAGTTAATTTCAACACTAACGTAAACTTCCTTCTGGAGGAATATGGCATGACAATCAATAACGGTTAGTAGCATCATAGCTTACAAAGCGCGGATATAAATTACACCATCTCTCCACAGATTCCGTTGTCCGTCCACAATATTACAAATATTTCCACCCGAAAGAGGCTCTTATTAGCGGAGGCATCGCAAGCGATACTTTAAACAATAATTTACTCGAATATAGTAAAAGCATTTTGACTGCGTTCGATTTCATGGATGATAGGTACAAAGTAGAGTTCGTGTACCCTTTCGGAGCTACAATGAACATAATCCAACCGTCAACTGTTCTGATGACAACCGGTCCTGCCGTGTATCCCTTCAACCGTCCTCTAGCAGGGTACTATCAAAATGAATCCAACGGAAAAATCGTCGCCATCGGGTCCGGGCACATATTTCAGGATAAGTACATTGCAAGCGAGACCAATATGGCAATCTGGGACAGCATATTGGGCATGATTCTCGCGGAAAATTTCAGCTTCAAACCGTCGGACTTTAATGATCTAGAGGTAACCGATGATTTGAAAACCCCAATTGAATAACTCGTATTTAAATTGATTAATTTTAACACAGATCAATGACTATGCGGTAATCCCAGACACGATCTTTCTATCCGAGCAACCAAAGATTTGCCTGATGGACTCTCTCGATTACGATATACCAGCGGACTTCAAGAAGCTGTTCGATATGACCCTGTACTCGATCAATAACGATTTGCTACGCGACGTTATCAATACCTACGGAAAATTGGACGTGCAATACGAAACGCTCAAGATCATCAAGCCGCAGTTCGAGATTCCCCTGCCGCCACTGCAGCTTGCGGTTAGTCCTAGTAAACTTGATATGTATTATAGTGAGCCACAGTCAAACCTTTGGCTGGAATATTCGCTTGTTTTCAGGTTTTTCAGCCTATCTTTAGCGATTTAATGGCGCCACCGTTGGAGCTGTTTGACCTGGATGAAGCATTCAGCTCGGAGAAGGCTCAAATCACCCAGCTGACTAACAAATGTCTGTCGCCGGCTTTGGAAAGTTCTCGAAAAGGTACCGATGAGAAAGAACTGGGCTATTTTATTCAAGAGTGCGGGCGAATTTTAAAGGTATGCCAGGATGACCAGAAAATGTCGGCAAAGGAGATTTTGAACGTGATCAGTGTGAAGATTGCTCATTATAAAAAACTTGACAAGGATTGAGGTATAAACTTTCAAGAAAACGAAAATTGTGTTTCAATTTGAAAAAAAGTTATGCTTGTTCCATTTACATTTATTACATTTGACAGCTCGTAGATCAAATTTAGCATCGCTAACCAAACCACTAATCCAATAACCGAAAAACTACGCAGGTAACCAATAAGGATATAAGCATTAACATAACCAGTAAATCAATCGCTTATTAACATGTCTGGCATTCTTACTGCGCGTTGCTGTATATTAGCATTTTGATAGCATAGCTATTGTAAATTGGGCATACAAAATTCTACTTCTGTCCAGCTTTTTACGAGCCATAATGGCGGACGTGTTCGTAATATTTGAACGGCATTTTTGACATTTCCCTAATACATCGCACGTTTTCTTTCCGCACATTCCTTTAGTTTTACCACAGATAACAGACATCCAAGCTAAGCTTGGACCGTGTGTAAAAACTTGCAACGGTTTTTCGCAAGTGGCAATAAGCAGTATGGTGGCACTGCGATCACCTAAAATGTTCATTCGAAGACATGAGCGCAAAAGCAATTTGAAGCCTGCTCACACTAACACAAAATCCTATATAGCTGGGGGCCCTAGTGTATATTAAAAGAAATCGACTCCCGCTCGCTCATACAGGAAACCCCATAAGGTACACATTCGCGACTACGATGCTACACCCTACACGATCTCTTGTATACCAGCGGGGTGCTATCCCTATCTTAACGAACGGTGTTTGACAGTCGACTTAACGAAGGGCGCTATTTCAAGAAATGCAAGAAATAGCGCCCGTCTGACAGGTAGATTTGCTGCCAACCTTGTCGAGATGTGCTGAGATGTTGGCAACAAAAACATGGCACCCATCGCAAGCCCCTGTTGTATACATATTCGAGACTACGAAGTTGCTGATATTTGTTTGGTTTTTGTAAGAAAAAAAGAGAAGGAAGTATTTTTGCTATTGTTTTCCCACAAGTTTTGATAATTCGGCATGGGTTTTCGTGTAAGTGCGAACAGGCTTGAAAATTTCATTCACTTTTGTAGTCACGAATTCGCGTTGAAAGCAGTAAAAGAGATTTCGTGGCTGCTCGCACTTACAGGAAACCTCGTAACGAACTGTCAACGTGTGAGTAACGAAAAAATCAAAAATATACTTCCCTCTTTTTTTCTCACGCCTGAACAATATCAGCAAAACCGCGAATCATCGATGTTTAGCTTTTTAGCGAGAAAAAAAACAGAAGGAAATATTTTACTTTTGACATCACGCACGCATTGCCAATCCACAATGAGATTTCGTGTGAGTGCGAAAAGAATTGAACATCCTTTTTTAGTTTCGCGGAAGAGCCTGCTCGCACTTGCACGAAATCTTAAACGGGAAGATAAACAAAAGGAAAAAATATTTCCTTCCTTTTTTGTCATGAACAAACCTCAAAATATCAGCAACACTTTGCAGAGCTGCCAGATATTTTTTAAAAGAATTATTCTTTATCGAATTTTAACGCCGAATCACGGAAACAATGATTTTGTGCTTTCTGTTTCATCTATTTGGAATTATATTGATTTCTAATATAAACATATCTTTTAACCATGCCGTATTTATAATATATGTGTACAATATGTGGTAAGCTGAAAAAAGCGGGATATCTGGCAGCTCTGCCCAACACCAGCTGCAGGTATCGCAAGCGGGTGCTTCAATCACTTAAGAGAATGCAAGTGGCAATAAGCAGTTAGATGTCGCTAGAGTCATTTTACACACGGTTTACGAAGCTTTTTGTTCTAGCTTGGATGTCTGTTATCTGTGGTTTTACCGTGAACGCGCCGGAAGAAAACGTGCGATATATTAGAGAAGTGTCAAAAATGCTGTTCAAATATTACGAACACGTCCGCCATTATGGCTCGTAAAAAGCTGGATTCTTCATATCGGTAATCAGCTGCAAATAAGCATTGTCAGCACTATAAGAGGGTTAGCAGTAAAGTAGCCGTATATTTTGCCAAAATAGTTTTTAGATAACTTTTAAGGCAACTTAAATGCTTATTGGCTTGCATTTAAATTGCATTGGCTATGCAAATTTGTTGCCAGGGTAGCTCGACTCTTTTAGCAATACATTTCCAAGCTGATTTGCAAGCGAATTTGCAAGCTGATTGTAAACACGCCCAGTGTCACCACTGGGCCACGCTGCACTCAAAATATTCTGCACATAACTAATGGTAAATTTCCATATGAAATTCCAGATGATTATCATGTGCCACATATAAGCACAATCCGCCCAGAAATACACATAAAAATTATACGCATATGAATAGTGCGTGCAATTATAGACCAAATCAAGGTGACGTCATCTGGCAGATACTGGCGCCCTTGTTTACAAACAGACCGCAGAGTCCAAAAAAGTTTCACCTGTTTAAACGACAAGTTTGTCGTTTGAACCGAGTTTAAACAGCATTGGGACTAAATTTAAAAGCCATTATGCCTGTAAAATGTTAAAAACCACGTTACATTCGCTATAAACGGAAAGGAAAGTTTTCTAAAACGTAAACAAGGGCGTCAGTATCTGTCAATTGACGGTATGATGATTTGGTCTATTGTGTATAGAAAAATTTGTCTAAGAATGTCGATGAGTTTAGGCTTTGCCAACATGTTCAACATGTTCGACATGACTGACAGAAATCGAACAAAAATTCGCCAGAAAAATCTGAGCAAAACCGCGTAAGGTAAAGTTTCTGCTAGAAACGGTTGTTGCCTTGCTGCTTGATTTCACGGGTACCAGCGGGAACATATTTGCCAGAAAGTCTGGAAGAAAAAAGTTTTTGCTGCTAAACATTTGGGTGGATTTCGCATAAGCGGGGTTCAGCGCTCAACTCGAATAACCCTCACCAATCAAGCTCAACATATTCATGTTGGTTACTGTCACACATATAGGGTATAAGGAACGCTGCCAGTGCCTTGGTTGGTGTCGCCTGTCAATATATGGTTTGTATAGAGTGACTATATACAGAGTGGCGACAATGTCAAAATTGGTATGATAATTATCTGTCAGTGTCATTCCAATCGAGCAGACAACCTATCCAACGCGTATGCAGGAAAGAGAAAGAAAAACCTAGGATAAACCGCATTGCATATACATTTGGGATGACTTGGCGCCACTCTGTGTATAGTCACTCTAGGTTTGTATTGAAAATTATCGATACTTATCGATAATATCGATAAAATGACGGGAAATATTGATTGTTATCGAGAACCATTTTTGGCGATAATTGCCATCCCCACAAAAACGCGAAATGCAAAAAACTGCCAGAGAGCATGCAAGTAAAATCCTTGCAAGGAGCTGTCAATTATTCATGTCAATTCATTGCGATTGACACTCGCAACAAAGTTGACATAAATATTTATTAGGTCGCTGCTGAAATTCTACTTGCAAACTATGTTTACAAGATTTCGCATTTTTGATGCAATAATTGCATTGTAATTTGCAATATCATTCTCTGCACCTCGATACAGGCTTTCGCAAGAAAAATTTTTCAAGTCTGAGTGATAACAACTCAACCTATGGCTTACATTTTGCAAGCGTGTAGAGACCGAACGGAAGCATGCTAACGTCAGTTGACGGTCAATTGAAAATTATAACATTCATTTGCTGTCATTTTGTTTTCACTGTCGCTCGCTCAGCTCGCAGTATCTCACAGCACAGCTGTCATAATCGAAGAGTGCCCTGTTAGAAACGCGATTTATTTTTTCGATTCCTCGCAGCCCGAAGTCGCAGGAGAAAGAACACCGATTTCACAAAATTTCTAAACGATGGCGTCTCTGTGCGGAAGATTAGCATTAAACGTAGCAAAGCGTAATGTTTCGTACACGTCGGTGCGATTCTGCAAAAGTAAGTACTCCAGACGTCTGGGACAGTAATGCGGTCTAGATCTCGTGGTTGCACAACCATTTTCGATATACTGACACTCGAAGATTTTCTTCCTTACACCTCCGCTTACGTAATGTAAAGTCTAGATTTTGAAAACGGACTTCGATTTCGGATTATTTCGAATGAGCGTCTAGCAAAAATGTATGAAAGAGGTATTTTTGATTTTTGCTACTAAACGATCATGGCTGGTAGTGAATTATTTTCGGAATCGATCGATAATAATGACCTCTATTTTTGCTGCCGATCATAAACCAGAAAACCTCAATCGTCAATGTTTGCGATGATCACCTATTCGAAAAAATAACGTTACGGCATTCTTTTCCAGTGATGAGCGACCCAATCGAACATGCAACCGGACTGGAAAAGCGTGAACTGCTCGCCAAGCAAGCCGGCAACTCCGACCCCTTCGATATGCGTGTGTTCAAACGCGGTCCGGGCACCAAAGATCAGCCGAACCAGATTCCATCGGCTTTCGAGTCGCGCCTTGTTGGATGCATCTGTAAGTACTCTGTAAAGTTTTTAGATTACCTGTATTAGTGTAATTTATGTTGGGTGTGGAACAAGAAAAAAATGGAAATACCTACATGTTTACATAATGCATCGTCGCAAAATGGTTAAAATTCTAGCTATCCAGCAGCAGGTAGAAAATGAAATTTACTGCCTGTATGTCTTAAAAATGCTGTTGTAATTTACGTATGCTTTACAGGGTGTGTCTTATATTTATAACCCTGTCTCATGCCGAAACAGATGATTCACGATTTCCGAGACAAATTGCAATATAAAACGGGCATTGTGTTCAAAATCATGTTTTCGAATTTGAAAACGTACTCGAAGCAAGATTGCAACATTTGTACATTATTGGTTGACGTTATTTTTATTAGCAATCAATTAACCCCAAAAGTTGTGAATTATATACCTAGCCTTGAGGCACTATTGCACTTTATCAGCCGATGAACAAATCACCTATGTGAGAGACTTTTTAATAGATATTCGATTCTAAATATGATAGGGGTCAACCCCGTTGATAATGGTTAGCATTCACGCCCGAGGACCCTGGTTTAAATCCTAATCCCGCAGAAGTCACGAATTACTCAAGCTATTAAAGTGACTATGATCAATTAAAAACTAGTTAAATACCAGGACTTGACAAATGCACATGCACGTAGTAGGAGTAGAAGTATTTTGTTTTTTTTTTTGTGTAAGGTACTTTTCTTAAATAACATTAAAATTTTAATAATTATTAATAATGCATTCAGCATTCACTGATGCTGATGCACTGATTGTAGTGATTGTTCGCGGTGTTAACACCTTTGGGGAAGTTTACCACAAAACAAAATCAAATTGATAATTTAACTATTTGTTTGTAAAGATATTAGCATCGGACTTACAAACAATAAAATATTGCAAACTAAGAATAAACCTAAATAAAAGAAAATAATCAAAGCTATCTTCCAAAGGTCTTCCAAAAGTCAGTTGTTCTGAAGCATGTATGTTTATTAGAACCAGAATAACCGGACTGTCAATGTTTTTCGTTTACAATTTAGCAACAAACACAACTGTTGAAATATTTTTTATTAGTTTTAACAGTCGACGGAGGAAACTGTAGAAAAAAAGGACAAAGGTATTGTGAAGGTATCTCAAGGGAGACAAAGCGTGGTTCACACCAAGGAAGAATCAGCAAAAGCGTTTCTGATTATTTTCAACCCAGGATAGAACACACTAAAGGGTAGTAAGGCATCCTCTGCAACTTACGTGTCAGGAATCTCCGAATCATCCGTTGTTAAACAGTGAAATTAGCGGGTTCTATGTTACATCCTTGTGGTACGATAAATACTGCGAGTAGAATTGGAAACTCGATCTCCTAGAAACCTCTGGCATTTTTATTCATGTCTAAGGGTAGCTAGATCAAAAGCAGCTGTTCGAAGAAGCAGTTTTTAAAAACTTTTTGAAAACCAAAAAACTGATGACGACTATTTAAAAAATTGAATATTTTTGCAGAATTCGGAAGAACTCAACGAAACTGAACAAAAGTGTTTGTTAAAAACAGCCTTATATTCCTCTATTTGCAATATGGCTCAAAAATTCCATATTAGACAAATACAGTTTTGGGCACCGCTAATTCGCTAACCGATCACACGTGAAGTGCCAGTTAATAAAAACTAAAATTAGTGAAAATTTCGCTAAACGCTAATTACAAATTGATTGACTCAATTTATTATAGAACTAGCAAACTTTAAAGTGTTTTAGCTGTATAGTAGGTTGAACTAATGTTTCATGATTATTATTCATGAAAAGATTTAAATCAAAATGAACTTATACGCAGGGACAAATTACTATGCAAGTTATTGCAAAAATAAACAGTGATTACTAGTAAGTATAGAGCTTGCAATTGGTGATTTACGAAATTTCCAAGATTATCGGTCAAATTGTTCGGCTTCGGTCCTGGTCAAATGCGACAACTTCTGCAACAATTCTTCTGATGACAAGGCCCCGTCACCAGCCGCATTTTTTTCATTCCGCTGCTGATTTCATATCAGAATGTATGTCTATGACTACGAACCAAAATCGGTAATTTTTTCATTGCTCTGACAGAACTTTGATGTAGAACTGGGACCTTAGTGGAAAAGTTGCAAAGGAATCCGACTGACGAGAAGATTAACTCGTAAATCGTAACCAACAGACTTGAACAACATTGAGTAAAAGCCATAGGCATGCTTTGATGTATTCTTTTGTATAGCGTCGACTTAACCTTGCTGTTAGGTAATTACAATAGCCAATGCGGCCTAGTTTGGGAAAACTTCCCAGGTAACCAATAAGCATTAAAATAAGCAGTAAATCAGTCCTTTATTAGCATCCCTGGCGTTTTATACTGCAGGTTGTTGTTTATCAGCTTTTTGACTGCATAACTGTTGCAAATTGGCATCCAAAATTCTATTTAAATTCTTCTTGTTGGTAATTAGCTGCAAATAAGCATTGTCAGCATTATAAGAGGGCTAGCAGTAAAGTAGCCGCATATTTTGCCAAAATAGCATTTAAGTAGCATTTAAGGCAACTTAAATGCTTATTGGCTTGCTTTTAAATTGCATTGGAAACGCTTATTGGTTACCTGGGTTCACAATTCGTTAGTTGCTGGAACTCACAATATGGTGTACTGTTCTTGTTAGATTTTCAACTATTGTTTGATGCTTCAATGCAACAAAGTAGCAGTGTTTTCTACCCAATAAGAGAATCAATAAAAGAATGTTCTCTATATTCGAGAGGGATGATAAACGCAGCTTTGGAAACTACTTCGCAGACTAGCATGAATTTTACCCAAAAGGTCCATACGAATCTCGCTGATTTCTTATTATTCCTGCTGCGTAACGTGACCCAACGAGTACCAATTGATGCGGCAGACGTTCACATCACGTTTTGCTTGCTGGGTTTTAGAATTCAAGAATGTTTTACCGTTCTGTAAGCAGGGATGGTTCGATCACTTTGACTCAATTTTGTTTCATTTGACGGGTCTTAACGGGGTCAAATATGGCAAAGTTATATATGGGACATTTGTAGAACAGGTTATTATCTATAATTTTGCTGAATAAAGTTTTGCTGTATCTTTTGTAGTTACGGCGCTACAATGCTAGTATCTTATTAGTGACTAAATGAACGTTCATTTTGTCACTGATGTGTTACTAGCGTTGTAGCACCGTAACTACATACATACGATGCAGCAAAACTTTGTTCAGAAAAATTATAGATTAGAACTAGTTCTACAAATGTTCCATACATAACATCATATCATATTTGTCATATTTGGCTCGGCTGAGGCGGTACTGTCAAATGAATCAAAATTGAGTCAAAGTGATCGAACCATCCCTGTCTATAAGTGTGCGTCTAACACACCGTAGACAGAGCGTAAAGTTCGGGTTCGAATATTCCGACTCATTCTGCAACATCTTCGACGTACCGCAGGGGAGTAACTTTGGACCACTGCTCTTTTTAAAATGACCTGCCAACTTCCCTCAATCGAGGTTCGAATATACGATGACTGACTTGTTAGACCAGTATCGTATCTTGAAGCTAACTGGACGGCTCAGTTTTTTATGTGGATAAAATGAACAACTCGCGCACAGAACAGAAGTGAATCGTCGAACAAGTTGTAACAAGTTGTCTTACGATGTTGCCTCTTTCTGTGAAAGAGAGGGCTCTGTGAAAATTTCCGCATAAAAATGATAAAGATTTATGTATGAACTGAACGCTTGCTATGTATGCTTTCTTTGGCAAAAATTAGTACCTCCATCGCCAGACCCTTTAGTATCTGTAGAAAAGTGTCAGACAGGTTCCGATTTTAACTTTCATTTTTGTTTTGTGACTTTTGGTAAAATAAAAACGAAAAATAAAGTTAATCTTGAAATACGGCTAGTCTAGTAAAATCACATTTTACTTCTTTTTACAGGTGAGGAAGATCAAACGTACGTACAGTGGATGTGGCTGCATCAGGTAGTTATTCTATATTTTTGAATTGTATTCACAGGCTACCAATAATTCTCTGTCTCTCCAACCTTATAGGGTCAGCCCAAGCGTTGTGAGTGTGGTCACTGGTTCAAGCTGGTTGAAAAGGCACCCATCTAAACCGGAGCGTTTACTAAAGAATTAACTGTAGAGTCAGCACACGATATGTTACGATAAAAAATAAATCCAGAAGGTTAATAAAAAGCAGAAATGTTGAACTTCTACCAAATCGATCATCGATCGTAAGCAAGAGTCCTACATACTTAATAGTATTTTACCGTGTGTTGTGCCCGTTTCATTGATTGTGCTCCCATCAGGAAGCACAGCTAAGACAAAATATTTTGCTCTGATTTTGTTCTACTCTGCTAATTGGAAGAACTACAGTGCGGTTAGTAAATTGGTTTTAGTGTCATAGCCGGATAAACAATAAAGCGAAACTTGAAAATTTTAACCCTTTCGTGTGTGGTTTAGCACGTGCCGCTCAAGGCATGTAATTGAGATGTTTGGAGTGGTTTTAGAAGCTGGTACTATTAAATGAATAGAAAGAAAACCCACTTAGATATTCACTTTTTGTTTTATCGACAAAAACAATTGTCATGTTTGCGAACAATCTACTTAGGAATACATTGTCCAGTATACGTTTAATCACCAAAAATTTGCTAAAGAAGTTTATTAAGTATAAACCAACAAGAACTCACTCTTACGAGCTAACCTGTGGTCACGACCAAACCAAATGACCATGAATTGAAGCTGCCGGCCTAGTACAGCGAAATTAACTCGGTTTGTTTACATGTTGCACTTATACTGTTTTTAATTGTTGGTCTCTAAAAAATCCAACATCATTCACATGCACATTCTAACGTGCTTTCGCTACTTGAAGTCGAAGTGACTTAAGATCGGTATTATCAAGATCTCTCATCTCTACTCCACTCGGTCCTAGGCTGTTTGTCGCCAACTCCTCGAGCGTCTCAGCACTCGCAAGTCGGTTTCGATCTGGACGTGCCATCTAGATCGTCGAGTCCTTCTATTCTCGCTACACTCACGATATCCTCGCCACTTTCACCACGTGTTTACGATGGGAACCTCTCCAAGGAGTTACTGCTACTCGTTGTTCATATTCCGCCACCACTCTCCGCATTTCGTTTGTGTTCTGCAAAAACAATAGTCCACAAAGCCGTGCGTCTTATGGAGGGCAAAGTAGCTCCGATCTTGAGCTCAAATGCATCGTAGAATCTTCTTAAGTATTGTTATCGGTAGTTACCAGAGATTCAGACAAAATCGTCAATCACTTCGAGTTTATCGCCGTCAATAGTCACTGTCCGTGGAAAGCGAACTATGCCCTCTCTTGAACCTCTGCTTTTCGTATTTTTGTTTTTCAATGGATTGCTTCTTAGTCCGATCTTGCAAACCTCCGTTATTAGCAGTGTTGGGCACCGCTAATTCGCTAACCGACTAATCGAGAAAAGCTAGTTATACTTTGTAATTTATACTCAGACTAGCCGAATTGTTGCTGGGCCATGATTCCAAATAAAGTGCCGCTGTTTATTTTAAAATTAATAAACTGTAAAGCATTTTATCCATTATAATAGGTTTTGATCTTAGGTAAATTAAGAAAAGCCATGTAATAAATGTAAATTACAAATAATTTGTACAGCGATAGATTACAATGCAAGTTATTGCGATATGTTTAAAAATAAACAGTAACTGTTAATTTGCAGTTTGCGATTAGTGATTAGCGAAATTTCCACGATTATCGAGCAAATTGTATCGGTTAGCGAATTAGCGGTGCCCAACACTGGTTATTAGTCATGTGTAGATTGCTTCCGCTGCCGCAAAGTTTCTAGCGATTACGTCGAAGCCATCCTTGAAGCCCATCGCCACCCCTGCTAAAGATCGTGCTCCTCACATCCCGTTAAGATTCACGGAATTACGCCCTTAATGGCGATGTTAAACAACGAACAGGACAGTCCATCCATTAGCAGCAGGTTAGTATGTCTGGAATTCCATTCTCGTGTCTAGAAATCCATTCTCTGCGAGACACGAGACGATCGCCAATCGCTTTTCTACATGCGATTTGAAATATTACTAAAATGGCCGTTAATGGCAGCCGATCCGGGTTGTTATTGCCCCTAAGATAAAGTGACCAAATTTCTGGATGAATGCGAGCCAATTGTTTCGTTCGAGCTGTTTTTGCATTTCGTTCGAGCCGTCCGAGCTGCAGTTTTTAAGAACGAAATCAAACTACAAAATTCGAAGTCGAACGAAACATAAATTCGTACGAAATACAATACAATCACTCCTATGATTGAATGGCTTATTTGCCTAATTAATGCTGAAGTAGGTACATACCAAAATTATCTAGAAACAACTTAATGCAAAATTTCAAAAAAAAATTTACGGATTGTACTTGTTTCGTAAATCAAGCTGACCAGACATCCCGGATTTTGCGGGTCGGTCCCGAAATTCGGTCCGGTCAGCCTACACTCAAGCTGTGACTCAAGTACATTTTTCACACGGTTTGTTTGTTCGGTTATTAAGAACGGGGGAACTTGGGGACCATTAATTTATTTCTCAATACATCTGGGAGACGCAGACGTTCTTGAGTTATCGATAAAAACAAACCGTGTAAAAAAAGACTAGTGTAGCCTAAACTGAGTTACCAATAAACCGAGCATATCACTAACATTAGATAGGTAAAGTTTTTACGAAATTAGTTCTAATAACTAGAATAACTACCAACATAGGTAAAAAACACGAATGTACGGTTGATAATTTCAATTTCTCTAATTCCATTTTGATTGTGTGGCCCATACTTACTTTCAGAGTGGGAGTGACTCTTGTTTCAGCACTTCTCTCCATTGTACTCGGTCCTTGGATAGTCGTTGCCAATTCGTTAAGTATCTCGGCACACGCGTGTCGGCTTCAACCTGGTCTAGCCATCTAGCATTTCGAGCCCTTCTATTGCTTCTATAAAGGAGCCCTATTCCTGTTGCCGGAGAGTTTCTTAAAGAGAACACATTTTACTGCACAGTCGTGCGACATTTTGCGACACGGCTGACCCACCGTAGCCTCCTGACTTTCGCCTGGTGCACGCTGAGTATCCTACGTGGTTCATACGCATCCGCCACCCGGTTTGAACTCCACCACAAATACTCCGCAATACTTTTCGTCCAAAAACGGCAAGTGTAACGTACGTCTTTCGTAAGTAAAGTTACAGTTTCAATCGCGTATAGGACTACCGATCTGATTAGCGTTCTGTACACCATCAGCTTTGTGCAGTGGTGTATGCTCCTTGATCGAAGCGCCTTGCGAAGGGAAAAATAGGCCCGACTTCCAGTTTGCATGAGTCGTTGAATCTCCTTCCTCGTATTGTTATCGGTAGTGCCCAGAGATCCCAAATATATATACTCATCAACCACTTACAGTTCATCGCCGTCAATAGTCACGGTCCGCGGGAGACGATCGTAGCCAATACGATAGGTGAATTCTCGAGCGTCGGCTCGGAGCAACAGATATTCTGGACATAATTGCCTAACTGGGCAATGGATCCCAATTGCGACGTGACTTTCGAAACAACATGCCCTTGGTCTTTGAATGTCAGTGAGGAATCTAGAAGTACATAATGTTCTCACGTTCTAAAGCGGTCCCATCAAGAACGTTGTCGTGAAACGTTAGTGGTCGCCAACGTCCAATAATACAACATTAAACAAGCTGCAAAAGTAACTAGTTATTGTTGCACTTAACATGTTGATGACGTAAAAACAGCTTCATGATCCTCAGCGCAAAATTTTTTGTAATAATTCAAGTTGTGATTTGCGTCATTTATTAAATAGACCAAGGTGGCTGCCTTGTGGAACCAACACTCGAATTGATTTGCACCCACATATAAGATCTTAAACTGATGTTTTCTTGCTTCTGTTATTAAGTCATATATTCACAACTGAAGCTAAAAATTGTTAAAATTGCATGCGAGGGTCCGCAATATTGAATGGATTGAATTTGGATAAGACTATGTAAAGATTACTAACATTGTAACTTGTAGCCCACTGGGAAGTTAAGTCATCATAATAAAGGACAATTAATAGTTTCATTTTATAAATTGGTTGTAATGGAAAAATTCTTCAAACAATGATAAATAAAACAAAATACAGGGGAACATATACAAGTACAGAAGAAAAAACTTGACGATAGATGATAAGGGAAAACAAATTACATTTAGAGTACAGATTTGTTTGTTCATTACTTGGTTTGCGTGCGCTAATAACCGAGCTAATTGTGTCTCATTCGATATTGCGATAGACGCTGCAGCTTCTACTGCAAAGCAAGACCATGGAAACTTACTGGAGTAATTTTAGGGTTACAGTCTGTTTGTCTGTCTAATATGTCGTACGGGCCTAATATTAAAAACCAGAATTACTCGAACCCGCTAAGCTAGAGCCCGCCGAAGATGAAGCCGACGAGCCGAAACTTTGCTGTTGTTGCTGTTGCAATAGCTGCTGCCGCTCTCGATCTTTTTTTGCTAGTCTTTCCTTTGCTTCGGCCAAATATTTCATTATTTCTCTCTTAGTTATTTCGGCTGCCTCGTCGCTCATCCGGCTCAGCACTAGCTCTAGATCATCGAAAAATTCTGCATTTTCCGATCGGAATTTAATATCCTGCGTTAGTTTATCGGAAATCATAGCCAAACGGTTGTAAAATATCATTTTGACAGCCCCGCGAGTACGTGGCCGGGATCGAATATCTTTAATAATAGAATTGATGGAACCGTCTTCCTCGTCGGGATCTGTATCTACAATGCGTCGGAATGTGATCAGAAAGAACTACTGCTTATTTTTTGCTCCACTTACCGTTACTAGTGTCCTCCGGAGTATCCTCAATTGGCTCATTTGGCTCCCGTAGACAATATATTAGCTCATCATTTTCGTCGTTAGCAGCACACAGGTGATCCATCAAAGTACGAATGCGAGCTAGACGGACAGTCGTTTCCCAGATTTGAAAAGTATTTGTCGAAATATTGTTAATGCGTTCTCCGGTTCGGAATCGCTGCTGGTCCATCCTCACGTTTTAATAAAGCTATGTCAAACTTCAGTTGAGCATAATCAAAAACACATTAAACAAAAGAAAACCATCCACCTTATTAATGTTTCCCTGTGATCACCTTACAGCAGGAGCAAGGCCGAGGAAAGTTTACTACTGTAGGGCAGATCCTGGTGAAAATTTCGCCTATGTTCAACACGGAAAAATAGTCTAATGCAGTGCAAATTGTTTCTATCACAGTGATAACTAAAACGATATTAAAACTAATTACGCTAAATGCAATTATAATGATTATATTTTGGATATTCTGAGATTATTGAGTGTTCGCAAATCTCAGAAACCAAAAAGTAAACAGTTTATCCAAACGATAACTATGGAACATATCGTGACACATATCTGACATTTTAAAAAAGATCGTTTTCTAGCCATAGATGAACGCAGCCATTTTTTCTATTAAATCACCTCATGAATCGCCCCTTGGATTCATACACGATTGAATGTTTATGCTGAATTATCAGCATGAAATTTCCTATAGAATAAACCCATCAGTGAAAACCTTGGTGAAAACAAAAGGATATTTTAATACGGAAACATGCAATCAAATAAGTAATAGTTGTTAAGATAGTTGAGTTTTTTCACATTCATATCCCCAATCACAGCCGTCTCTGGTGAGGACGTTACTGCGTTCCTTTGACCAGTACACTTAACCACAAACTACTTAACTATACCGTATACCCCCGCTGGAATGACCTTCCTTAATCTGAACATTTTTAATCTGAACCCCGTTGGTATGAATGCGTTCACATTAAAAACTGATCAAGTGTCTGTCGTGTCCGTCGGTTATTTCCAACCGAGCCCTCCGGAATACGGAACAACGTCCGTCAAAGTCTACGTTCGTCCAAAAACTGACTTGTTTAGAGCATGCTATATCATGCCACAGTATGCGTAAGTCTCATATTGAACGATTCATTTCTCTCCTTGTCTCTCATCGTTCGTATGACGGTATTCTTCCTATGCAAGGGGTTTCAGTTACACTCAAGTAAATAATTCAGTTTCATTAGATTTGTTTTACGCTGATTCATCTAACTCGGCTCGTTCCCTACATTTACCCCCTCCTCTACTCTTCTGATTAATTGACCAAAAAAAATCTTATGACCATCATCATTTTTGACATCCGCATCGTTTTAATCATTACCACTATCAATTTCGTCATTACCATTATAATTACCATTACCATCATCATAATTAAAATCGTTAACATAATTAAAATCGTTAACATAATTAAAATCATCAACATCATCAAAACGTTCAAAATCATCATTCACGCCATCGAAATAATTAAAATCAACATCTATATCAACATCTTCATCAAATAGTCATCATTATCTAAACCGTCAACATTATCCACGACTTCAAAATCATCAGCATCATCAAAATGATCAAAATGATTATCATCCAGGTCAACAAAACTAACATCATTGAAATAACCAAATCGTCAATATCGTCTACATATTTTTCGACATTACCATCATCATTTACGTCATTATCACTATCATTTTTATCGTCATCATTTTCTACCCAGATAACACAAAATCGTAATAGAAAGTTTACATTAAATCGTTTTCATGTCAATTTCACATTGGAATTGTATAATGATTAGAGTATGTCAAATTGAAGTGAACAATAAGTTGTTTTGCAGTCGTGTGTGTCTTCATATACAATTCATGACTGTGAATTATAAAGCAGGATAGACAATTGCAATATTTGATTATATCTTAATCATATATTCAGGAGTATTTAGTTGCGTGTTATAAAAACTGCGCAAAATAGAATTACAAATAGTTGTCAAAATTTTCGCACGTATATCGCCTCCACTTTGGTACATATATGTTGTTATATGGCGTGAAATATAACTTTTTCGTTCAGATATGATTTCGTATACCTCAGTTGCAATCGAGATATACAAACCAAATGGTTTACTGGGCTATCATCAATACTATCATTGTCGTCATTACCATTATCATTTTCGTTATTACCCTCATCATTTTCGTCATTACCATTGCTATTTTGGCATTACCATCGTCATTTTCGTTATTAGCATCATCGCTTTCGTTTCGTCTTTACAATCATCTCTTTCATCAGATTCGTCATTGCCATCAACATTTACTTCATTTCTATCTTTATATTCGTCATTACAGCCATCACATACGTCAGATTCGATATTACCATAATCATTTACCTCATTTTCATCATCACTTTAGTCATTATTATAATTATTTTCTTCATTGCAATCCTTACTTTCAATATCACCAGAATCAGTTTTGTCATTACCATAATTATTTCCGTCATTGCAATCATCATTTTCATCATCAGCTCTCAGGGAAACCTTCGCACACAAGCGATTTTCTACAGGCCAGATCAAACTACGTATATCAGCGTGTTTCAGTAAACTATTCTATTTCTACCTTCCTAGAGGCACGCGAATCACACACGAAGCATATGCAAAAAGTAGCCCTCACAGAGGCAGCTAAAAGATATCAGGATCAGATTCGTGTTTTTCGACGAAGCATATGCAAAAAGTAGCCCTCACAGAGGCAGCTAAAAAAATAACCAGATGCATACAAGCATCTTATCAACTTTCT
Organism: Sabethes cyaneus; assembly: GCF_943734655.1. NCBI lineage: Eukaryota > Metazoa > Arthropoda > Insecta > Diptera > Culicidae > Sabethes > Sabethes cyaneus. The sequence continues at coordinate 173,206,145 of NC_071355.1, forward strand.
CCGATGAACGTTTACCAGACACCGCTAATACGCCCATACCACCGTATTCTGAAAAGGCAGGCGCACACAAGCGAGTTACTAAAAGTCCCTCTCAGGGGAGCAATCGCATACAAACAAATTTGCACTGTCTTCCCAGAGGCGATCAAACTACGCATACCAGCGTGTTTCAGCACACGAATCACACACAAAGCATATACAAAAAGTCGCTCTTACAGAGGCAGCTAAAAAATAATCAGATGCGCACAAGCATCTTTTCAACTTTCTCAGATGAACTTTGCCAGACGCTACTAATACGCGCACACCAGCGTATTCCAATAAAGTCTGGCGCACACAAGCGAGTTACTAAAAGTCCCTCTCAGGGGAGCTATCGTACACAAATGATTTCGCACAGCCTTCTCAGAGGCGATCAAACAACGCATACCAGCGTGTTTCAGCACGCGAATCACACACAAAGCATATGCAAAAAGTCGCCCTTACAGAGGCAGTTCAAAAACCAGCCAGATGCACACAAGCATCTTTTCAATTTTCTCAAATAGACCTTTGCCAGACGCCACTAATTCGCGCACACCAGCGTATTCCAATAATAGTAAGACGCACACAAGCGAGTTACTAAAAATCCCTCTCAGGGGAGCTATCATACACAAACGATTTCGCACAGCCTTCCGAGAGGCGTTCAAACTACGCATACCAGCGTGTTTCAGTAAACCATTCTGCCTTCCCGGAGGCACGCGAATCATAATCGCAAATCACACGCAAAAAATACGCATGTGCAAAAAGTCGCCCTCACAGCGGCAGTTCAAAAACCAGCCAGATGCGCACAAGCATCTTTTCAATTTTCTCAAATAGACCTTTGCCAGACGCCACTAATTCGCGCACACCAGCGTATTCCAATAATAGTAAGACGCACACAAGCGAGTTACTAAAAATCCCTCTCAGGGGAGCTATCGTACACAAACGATTTCGCACAGCCTTCCCAGAGGCGATCAAACTACGCATACCAGCGTGTTTCAGTAAACCATTCTGCCTTCCCGGAGGCACGCGAATCATAATCGCAAATCACACGCAAAAAATACGCATGTGCAAAAAACAGCCCTCACAGAGGCAGTTCAAAAACCAGCCAGATGCGCACAAGCATCTTTTCAATTTTCTCGAATAGGCGTTTGCCAGACGCCACTATTTGTATTCAACTTAACATACTCACCACTTGGGAGCACTACGCCAATGTCGTGTCCGTCGGTTATTTCCAACCGAGCCCTCCGGAATACGGAACAACGTCCGTCAAAGTCTACGTTCGTCCAAAAACTGACTTGTTTAGAGCATGCTATATCATGCCACAGTATGCGTAAGTCTCATATTGAACGATTCATTTCTCTCCTTGTCTCTCATCGTTCGTATGACGGTATTCTTCCTATGCAAGGGGTTTCAGTTACACTCAAGTAAATAATTCAGTTTCATTAGATTTGTTTTACGCTGATTCATCTAACTCGGCTCGTTCCCTACAGTGTCGTACTCAGTTGACGGTTCCCAAGTAAGATTTTTGTTATATAATAGCTTATTAAACTATTGTACAGCTGATTTCCGTGGAACAAGTGCTTGATAAGTTATTGTAAAACAAAAATGTTACTTGTGTTAAGTTGACCGGGCAAATTGAAAAAAAAAGCAAAAAAAATTATACGTTTCCTCTTGCTCCACAGTTTTGGCTATATCCCAGGTAACCAATAAGCAATAAATCAGTCGTTTATTAGCATCCCTGGCGTTTTAAACTGCAGGTTGCTGTTTATCAGCCTTTCAACTGCATAACTGTTGTAAATGGGCATCCACAATTCTATTTAAATTCTTCTTGTCGGTAACTACTTAGGAGGTGAGCAACGGAATGAAGAAATAGCAGAGCAAAGCCTGGTGCTACATTCCGTTATCGAAACTTGAACTTCTGTTTTTGTACGACAGACTTCGCAGCCAGCTGTTAGAATACAGGACAATTGCAGGGCTAGTTGCTACGATCCTATTGATTCCAACAGCCTCTCCCAGCCGAGATTCGAACATATGACGACTGGCTTATTAGGCCAGCATCATACCTCGAGGCCAACTGGGAGGAAAAGGCGAATGAAAAAATATCAATCATAAGTAGGCTGCGAAGGGGCATTAAAGTCAATAGGATCGTAGAACCCAACCAGACAGAATCACAAATCAACCACGTTCTGATAGATGGTCGGCACTTTTCAGACATTATCGACGTCAGAACCTACCCAGGCGCTAACATTGATTCGAATCACTACCTAGTGATGGTAAGGCTACGTCAAAAACTATCTGTTGTAAACAACATACGATACCGGCGCCCGCCACGGTATAATTTAGCGCAACTGAAGCAACCAAAACTACGCGTTATCTCTCGAAACCGCGCTGCCGGAAGAGGGTGAGCTGGATGAAACCCCTCTTGAGGACTGTTGGAATGCCGTGAAAACAGCTATTAACAGCGTAGCGGAGAACGTCCCAGGCCGTGTGGCACCGAATCGACGTAACGAATGATTTGACGAGGAATGCCAGCAGATATTGGCTGAGAAGAACGCAGCGCGGGTACAAATACTACGTAGAGCCACCCATCAGAATGTGAAGCGATACAAACAAAAGCGGAGGCAGCAAACCCGACTCTTCAAGGAGAAGAAGCGCCACCAAGATGAGAAGGAGTGCGAAGAACTCGAACAGCTGTACCGCTTTCACGACACACGGAAGTTCTATCAGAGACTCAACGGATCTCGCAAAGGTTTCGTCCCGCGGGCCAAAATGTGCAGAGATAAAGATGGAGGTATCTTGACTGACGACCGTGTGGTGATCGAAAGGTGGAAGCAGCACTACGATGAACACCTGAATGGCGTGCAGGCGGAAGACCATGATAGCGGAGGAAGTGACAACATTGGTGTAGCAAGCAACGAAGATGTGCCACTCCCTTCGATAATGGAAGTTAAAGAAACCATCCAGCGTCTGAAGAACAACAAAGCAGCAGGAAAGGATGGCATTGGAGCGGAACTTATCAAAATGGGCCCGGACAAGTTGACCGGCTATTTGCATCAACTGATTGTCAAAATTTGGGATACGAAACGACTACCAGAGGAGTGGAAAGACGGGGTTATCTGCCCTATCTACAAGAAAGATGATAAGCTAGATTGTGAGAACTACCGAGCAATCACTATCCTGAATGCCGCCTACAAAGTGCTGTCCCAAGTCATCTTTCATCGACTATCGTCAATAGCCAATAGATTTGTGGGAAGTTACCAGGTCGGCTTCATGGAGGGTCGGTCTACAACGGACCAAATTTTCACCCTGCGGCAGATCATCCAGAAGTGCCGCGAATTCCGAGTCCCCACGCACCACCTGTTCATTGATTTAAAAGCCGCATATGATAGCGTAAACCGACAAGAAAATTTTGGATGAAAACGGCTTTCCGGGTAAGCTTACTAGACTTATCATGGCTACGATGGATGGGATCCAGTGCTGTGTGAGAATCTCGGGTGGATTGTCGGACCCATTCAAATCTCGCAGGGGACTTCGATAAGGAGATGGTCTTTCCTGCCTGCTATTCAACATTGCGCTTGAAGGTGTTATAAGACGAGCGGCGATCGAAATGCGGGGCACGATTTTCAATAAATCCAGTCAATTTATCTGCTTTGCTGACGACGTGGATGCTGTCGGCAGATCATTTGAGGCGGTAAAAGATCAGTACACCAGACTAAAACGCGAAGCAGAGAAGATTGGATTGAAGATAAATACCTCTAAAACGATGTATATGCTGGCGGGCGGGACCGAGTGCGACGGGGCCCGCTTGCGCAGTACCGTGGTAATCGACGGGGATGAGTTCGAGGTAGTCGACGAGTTCGTATTCCTTGGCTCACTGGCAACTGAGGACGACAATACCATCCGTGAGATTAAAAGACGTATTTTCGGCGGAAGTCGGGCCTACTACGGACTCCACAAACACCTGAGGTCAAACAATTTGAGCCCCCGTACAAAGTGCACACTGTACAAAACGCTAATTAGACCGGTTGTCCTCTACGGGCACGAAACGTGGACACTGCTGGAAGAGGACCTACGAGCACTCGGAGTTTTCGAACGGCGGATGCTAAGAATTATCTTTGGCGGAGTGCAAGAGAACGGTGTATGGAGGCGAAAAATGAACCACGAGCTCGCGCGTCTCTACGGCTAACCAAGAAAGCATTGCACGCAGATGTCAGTGCGTTTTTTTTTCAAACCAGGTTTGACAGTGTTGTGGGGTTTGTTTTGATTACTTATTCGCAAGACCCAGAAGCAAAAAACTGCAAAAATGGCAAAAATATATGTTGTGCAGAACTGCTATCGTTTTTCTACTTCGGAAAAGTCGGACATTTCCGGTTTCCGCAAACAAGTGGTACGAATTACAAATAATAAACCCACTAGCAATAAAATTAGGTTATAAAGGGAATCAAAACAAAACACACAAAAACGTCAAACCAGAGTTGAGGTTAGGCACCGTGCAAAGGTTTAGTATTCAGAAAGTGGTTAAAGCTGGACGGATACGTTGGGCAGGACATGTTGCTAGAATGCCGGACAACTATCTTGCAAAAATGGTTTTCGCACCAAATCCGGTAGGAACAAGACGAAGAGGGGCACAGCGAGCGAGGTGGCAAGACCAGGTGGAGCGAGATCTGGCGAGCACTGGGTGCCCGCGGAACTGGAGATCAGTTGCCATGGACTGAAACAGCTGGAGAAATTATAATGCGCAGGAGCGCAGGCCTTGTCATAAGACGTTAGGCCAATTAAGTAAGTAAGTAAGTAAGGATCGTAGAATAGCCCCGCGATTGTCTTGTACTCTAACAGCTGACTGCGAAGTCCATAAGGAAATCTATTTTATATATAAGATAAAAGTAACGCAAATAACGCTAGTGCTCTGCGGGATTCCAATATTTCATACCTGCTTCGATTGCTGTTTCAACTTCAGCTAAAGACGGAACTTTAGGGTTGAGACAATTGTTGCGACATATTATTGTTGCAGTTGAAAACCGTAATAATCGACTCGCGACATTCGGTTTTATTCTTGTTCTGTGTGTCGCAACTACGTCGCACGTGGTGCGCTGTATAGCGCATCTGTGATACTGGAGCCTCGGATAGTAAAATAAGTCTGTACGATTCGTTAGTAACTAACCAGCTCTGTCCTCGTACGGTATTTTCACATTGGTTCTTACACCACTAAGGTGGTGAGCAATGTCATACAATAAACGGATATCTCCTTTGGCGGTGGCCTTTCTCCCTCGTCAGCTCGACAGTTGATTCAGACTTTCTTGTCTCGAATACATGGCGTTTTAACAGTTACCCTTGCCTTCGTGGCGTACAAGACTGTGCATAGTCAGGCAAATAAAACATGGAAAGCTATACAGTGCGCTGCACGTGCAATGAGAATGCCGGATGAGCAAATATTATTGTTCGACTACGTACAGATCCTGGATTTGTTTTTTTTTCTATTGGCGTGGATACCAGCGTGACGTATGTCAGAGACACGGTGAGTAGCAGTACAAAACCAAGTAGCCAGGAGGTGTGAGCTGAATTCGGTATTGGATCGAAAATCGGTGTTTTGTCGTGAAAGTAAGTAAAGCACACTTCCACCTAGCTGTATAAATAATTCCCGGTGACGTAGTGATACGGCAGACATTAAAACTTCCCATTATTTTTGCCAGCTTTTTATTTCATGATATCTAATATGCATGTAAATGTATAATATACTGTATAATCGCCATTGTGTGCTTCATAGCAAAAAAGTTTTAGATTTTCCTACATACTTTTTCAATTGTATGTTAAGGTGATCGACTCATTTTGTCTTTTTGCTGTTTTTACCAAACAAACTGAAAAATAAAGGGATAAACTCTGGCTAACGGTGCAGTTTTCTCATACGTCTGTTACATGTTAGCTTATCTGTCTTCTCTATCAGTAACACATCCTGACTATAAATATGGTATTTTATTAGTAATAATAATCATCATTATTACTCTATTGCATCTACTTTATCTTGTATGAATAGTGTTTGAATCTGTGTTGGTTTTTATTATCTAGAGTCTATAGGGCATATAAGAAAACTTCATTATGACCTACCGAATTACTTCAGCACTTTTCATCTTCTTTTGCTGTTACTATTTCAGCAGTACCTATGTATGAAGCAACTACCCTATGTTTCTTTCTCATTTTCTTTATTTATTGATACTACAGATCAGATTTGATCAGTTCAGTAGGTCTTTTAGTAATAGATTTTTCAGCTAATCTACTAAATACTATTCAACGACCTGTGTAAGTTTGAAATCAATCGCTAGTACCTACTATTGGACACATGTGACTACAGCAGTGTTTGTGAAACAACAGGATTTATTACAGCAAAACAAATAGTGTTTAGTACGAATTTAACTTTGATTTGTTTTTTGCCGGTTCAGGTTTATTGACTTAGTCGAAAGAAGTAAAAACTAGAAACTTTTCCTACAGAACATAGAAAATAACACAACGGGCTGGAGTTAAACCCAACTCAGCTTTATTATTGTTTCAAACGAAAATGGTCCACTGAAAAGAATTTTTTAGCTTTATTAAAAGCGACACATCGTACAGCAATTGGGATCGAGTTGCCGATTTGCTCACAGCAGCCTCACATTCAAAGTTTTTAATAATCTAATATTAAATAAAAGCCTTTTAAGGTAAAATTAACATATGCACAACAATTACAAAAAAAATAGTGAAAATCCCAGTACGAAATGACTACAACCATATTTTTAAAGGTATATTTTTTCATCGCTACTGTTGCTGATAAGCACAATCAACATCTGAGCAGAGGTGCCTTCTATCTTCCCGTTTTCCAACAACGGTCGTACTTGTGTTAAACTGATAATGACAACTATTACAAACATTAGAACTATTATTGACCCAGTCTCTTTTCACAGAATTTCGTCGGCCATGGAAGGCTGACAAAAGCTGATGCTGATGAACCCGGGGATAGGGTCGCTGAAGTTCTCGCTCCCAATAGCGTTGGCTATGTGTAGCCGGTGGAAAAGTCCGCACAGGCGCACCACTTATTCGCTGATACTAGGTAGCTGTGCTGCTGCCCGGGCCGGAGATACCGAAGACGGGGCTGATACGTAGGAATACTCGCCGCAGCACCGTTCGCAGTTCCGGTTTCAAATCGAAGCACATTAAATCGCACATAAGCACGTAATAGCTGGAGATGTGTGCAGCGAACTGGTGAGGATATAAAAATTAAGGCCATTATTAAAAAAAGGTAGTAGCTACAAATTCGTTGTGAAACTACACTTACCCTCGAATCCGGCATCTTCAGCAATCGAGTCAGTACCAACAGCAGCAACGATGTCCACGCATCACGATGCGGTTCACTTTGCAACGACAGAAAGTAGTCGAACGCTTCCGTACACACGGCTATCAAGCGTTTTTCAATGTCCTGCCAGTCCCGCCGTCGGCTCTCATCACTGTACATCTTGAATAGTATTCGCAGCACGCAAGCCAGCGACTGAGTTTCCTGCTTCAGCAAATTCGGCTTCAGTGAACCCTTGAATCCAGCCTTCCAGAGTACATTGCGCTGATCGTGGTTGGAATTGAACTTCTTCGCAAACCGGTGGCTTTGCAGCAAACAGTCGATTAGCTGCAACAAATGGGGCGTATTCAGGTAGCTGTACATTCCTTGCTCTTCCCGTTGGCATTCTTCAGTTGAAAGCGACTGGTTGAGTGTAGAACTGCTGCCAATAGTGGTTCCAGAGCTGTAAGACAATTCGGCGGCCGCCTGGGCAAGCGTTTCTGCATCCTCTTTCCGGGATGTAGCGGGAAAGAATATTATGTTGTCAATCGTCTGTATCAACTCTAACTGTACTACACATTTGATTAACAGATTAGAGAACAGGACGGAAGTTTGATTAAAATCTGTTACTTTCGAAGGGTGATCCTGCAGCTCCGATTGACTATAAACAGAATGTTGCGAAGGGGAACGTTTCAATATGCCATGACGGGGGATGTCCCCGTTCTGCTGTACAGAATATGACGTGTTCTGATAATTTTGAGGGTTCGGATCAGGCTTCCAGTAGAGCAGCTCATTAGGAAGTGTGCTATTGAAAATGTCCAACATGCACTGGCATGTTTTATCCCAAGTTTCCTCATTGAATTTTAATCCGTTCGAAATAACCAAATTCTCCAGACAATTTGTTCCAGACCGGGCCAGCTGTTCATTATTTTGTTGAACGCACCAATGCAACTGACAGTACAAATCGGCCAGCAGCATCGGACCGAGAATGTCGAAATACTGCGTGAATACGTCGATGATGGCGTACAAGGCATGATTACAGGTAGTTGTCATCCACTCGGCCTTCTCCGTATGATGTTCGGGCAATTTCATGTTATCAAAAATCCGAAACAGGATGTTGAACAAATCCCGCCACCAATTTGGCTTAAAGGCATCGCCATGAGTTTTGACAATCTCAAAAAGCACGGTAAGACCTCGCGTCCGGACATCCAGTTTACAGCGATTGACAACGCAAGACAACGAGAAGAGCATTGGAAACCAACCTCGAACCCACACACGATCTTCTTCCGAGACGGAAATGTCATTTTCCATACCAGCGTGCTCAGCGAATAAATTAGGCGCATCGTTCACACAAAGAGCACAAGTTCTCACGAGTCGTATAGCTTCCATGCTGGTATCAGGAAATTTGGCATTGCAGGCAAACTCCGACAAACACTTAACTGCGTCCTGGAACGAATCTATCATAATTGGGAATTGTGATTGGTACAAATCTGTAATGATTTTTCCCGTCGTTAAGAAAGCTAGCTCTACAATCGCTTCATCGTGGTCTCCGGCCGCTAAATGGAACACCGAAAAGATGTTCTTCCATCCAGACTTTATGTTGTGAGCTTGAGAGTTGACCATCTGAGCTACACAACGCACTACCATATCGCGAATGGCCGGTGAACAGTTCTTCTTCATAATATGCTCGAATGGTCGCAGGAAATCTTTCTGGAAACGGAAATTTGTAAACTCTCCCTTTTCGATGAATTTCATCGAAAGTTGGCGCAGTGAATCCAATGCAAAGAACGCTATTTCTTCGTTACTGTTGCATCCGACGGCGTTGAAGTGTTCTCCCAAAATCTGCCAGATTCGAGACCATTGCAGACGAATACGGCCCATATTGTAGTAAGAAATTTCCACAATCTTCTGCAGTGAGAACATTCGTGGCTGCGGTCGGGTGAGCTCATCTAGTGATACTTGGCACAAAGCCTTGACAAAATCTACAATTGCGTCACCGTCCAGCCGAATCGATCCGGTAAAAATTCGATCCACAGCGACAACGATGCTCTGCGAGCTGGTCTCCCCGATGTGTTCCTTTGCTGATGGATCCAATGTATCACGATGCGATGCAGGCCCAGAAAGGAATTCCGGTCTTACACCGGTACCGATTAGCTGAGCTAGTTCTAGGTGAGAAATACATTTTACAATGTCCAACCAGCTTGAACCCAGATAATTCCCATCGGTATGTGCAACCATAATTAGTGTCTTTATTGTATCGATATTCTTAGCCTTCATCTCATTAATCGGGGAGTTTGCGGTCAGTAAAGTGAAGCGAGCAAGTGCCTGCACGTAAGCATCACGCTCCAGAGTCATATGGAAGATGCAGGCGATCCGCACAGCACAACGGATTCCATCCAAGCAGAGGCTGGCTATTTCAGGGTCATCACAGTCCTGCAAACCAACGGAAAATGCCGCCAAAAACGACGTCCAAGCCATTTTGAACATAGGTCTAACGTGTTCTAGATGTTTGGCAGAGGTGAATGGAGCCTTCACGTGCGAAACAGATTCCATAAGATTCTTTGCTGTCGTCGATAGTGCTTCCATTTCGACGTTCCATAATAGCTTCCGCTTCTTTTCGTTTACGATAATCTGTTTACCAGGCTTACTGGCCACCGTGTTCTTCATTTTGATTTCATGTCCGGATATTTCATCGTAGATCTGAGAGAGATACTCTTCCGGTAGATCTTTGTTATCACTTATACCGCGATTCAACTTGATATACTGCTCTTTAGTCATCTTATGTTTCACCTGTGGCGAATGTAGATCCGTTGTTAGCATGATTACCGAAAAAGCCAGTACATACACGGTGTCGGCCGAAGCGAACAATGTGTTGTTTGGATTACAGTCGCAATATCTACTAGCGAATTTCTCCATCAGACGATCAATCTTTTGCGCCTCACCCGGAAGACGGAAACCTTCCAAAAAGTATCGCAATGCTGCCACGATATCCAAATCGGCGAAGTTCATGGCATCGATATAGGCGCACATCACAGCCTTGCTTTGTTCGTCATTTTCTCCCAAATAGTCGCCAACCTGTGTTTTATCTAATCGTTCCTCTTCGTGTAACCATTTGGCAACGTCTTCTACTGTTACTCCTAGCAAACCTCGTTCCTGCAAGAACTGTATTCCCTTTTTCGGTTTTCTGTGGAACATTTCGATTCCAGTTTCCATCACCTCTTTTCGTTGCTTCCGTTCTTCCAGTTCCTCCGGAAGATCCAAGACTTCTCGATTTCCACCTGATGTGTTCGTACTGCCAACTGAATTGATACTCAAGCTTGATCCTCCGTGAGATTTAAAGGGATCTGGCCCATCGTCTGAATTTTTAACCGGTACGGCCGACGATGAAGTCGGTGGTGGTGGATCTCCCAAAGAAGTTTGCGAATTCGGATTTACATACAAATCTTTACTCCATTCTACCATACACTTGAGAATCGAAACCAGACATTCCAAGCCTCGGATACGCATTGATTTTTCCTGATTTACTGAAGTTCCCAGTTCCAGTGCTTGCCGACCTTGAGCTATTTTGGATAGATCATTAACGAGACGTTCGAACAGATTGGCAGCAGAGAAATCGCAATCATAGTTTACATAAATATCCACAACACTTTGGGCGTCGGCACAGATTCGAGTTAGAGCTTGAATGACCATCCATTTGTGCTCAAAGGATGAACTGGATGCTTCCAAGATGTTAAGAAAAATCTCCTTGAAGAAGACTTCGATTTGCTTTTTCAGATGTGTTTTGAAGTTGGACAGCAGAGCAACAAAAATCGACAAGGATAGTTCAAATACTTCTGGAACCGAACTGCCGCCGTTTTTAGAAAGAGCAACGCACAAGTACTGCTTGATGGCCATAATAAACATCTCATTCGAGCGGAACACCGGCCCGGCATTCTGCAGGATTGATAGTAGCAAATGTAACGATAGGATTTTTGATCGCAGTTCATGCGATTTCGGGTCCGGATGTCCTTCGGGCAGGGGTTTCATCGAAAGTTTGCACAATGCTCGAAATACCAGAAAAGCATCCTTTTGTAGAATGTGTGTGAATTTGGCTGTTACGATACTATCATTCTCACTGGTTACTTCCATGCTTTCCTGCGACGGTACTCTTGCCATAGAGGTACTATCCGTACCTCCATTGGAGATTCCTCCAATGCTACTCGTTTCAACCACATCGCCTTCCATGTTCACTGGAACAGTTTTACCAGTTTCTTCTGCCGCAGCGGCAATCACATTGTCTACGATCTCTTCCACAATTGAACGCACCATGTCGTAATCTGGGTGTTTTTCCTCTGTCGCCGGTACTTCTTCCGACCCCGCAGGTGCAGCTGGCGACACTGCAGCTGAGGCGGATACCATGCTACCGTTAGCTAAGTATTCATAAGCTTGATTTTCCATTCGGGTGAAAATTACATTCAACATCTGCGTCAAAGTGGCTCTTGCAGTAGTTTGATTGATCAGATTTTTGCTAGAAAGATAAATGTCGTAGCAAGTCCGTACTCCCTGCAGCACTGTACCCTCATGAACCTCAACATACTGGGAGGTTACAACCGTAAGTAATGCCTTAATGATCTGCAGCTGTACGCCCTCATCTGTTTGCGGTCCCATGAAGCAGTTGCAGATCGTCGTCACGATACGATCGATTAAAAACTTGCCCGGATTCGCCGAATCCGGAATGTTGCCAGTAAGATGACCGTAGGCAATAAGTTTTTGCAAGCAATCTAGTGCCGTTACCACAATGCGGGGTGTTTTGCTCTGGCAGGCCAACTCGAACGGTAGAAAGTACTTCTCGGCGTTGATGATATTTGCCGAGTCGTTTTTCGGCAACGGCAACGCAGCCGACGGAACCGGAACTTCACCATTGTGTTCGCTCTGGCCGGCTTCCTTCAGTTCCTCTCTGATGTCCTCTGCAAAGGGAAACCGATTGGAGAAATGTTATAATGACATGGGGAAAACAGAAAATTAATAGATATTCTGTTGATAGAAAGATGATACAAATGCTGACAAGCTGAGGTTCATTAAGATTTATTAATATTATTCAATAATTTAATAATACACTCAAGTCTTTTTTTACACAGGAGATACGCGGCGTGTAAAATAAAACCGTTTAAAAAACCGCGCTAATTTGAAAAATGTTGTAAAAATAAACCGCGTTAATTCAACAATCGTCATAAAATAAACCGTGTTCATTCGAAGATCGACGTAAAAAACCGTGTTAATTCAAAATCATCGAAAAAACCGCTCGAATTTTGAAAATCGCTGAAAAATACCGCGTTAATTCGAAAAATGATGTAAAAAAACCGCGTTAATTTAATAATCGCCATAAAAAACATGTTAATTCAAAAATCGTTAAAAAAAACCGTGTTAATTCAAAAATTGTAAAAATAAACCGTGTAAAAAAAGACTTGAGTGTATTCGGCTGATTTACTACCAGAACGTGCGTGGACTCCAAATCAAAATTACTGGTATGGCGCTGTCAAACTTCGATATAATCGTCGAAACGAGAACATGCCTATAAATCTACTCGCAAAAGCTCGGAAAAAGAGGCACTTTTTTTCTCCGCAAAGATATCCACAAGGCCACCTGAACTGCAAGCCAAATCGACCACGTTTTCATCGATACTCGGTTTTTCTTGATCGTCACCAAAATACACTCCCTAACTCGGACTCATAACCATTGACGATACACCATTCGCGAGAAAGGTGCCCTCCTTGGCTAAACATTCGATAACTACGTGCGCCTGATGCTGGATGAGGCTTTCCGGATAGAACAGGATATGATCTGGCTTGGAAGAGGCGGCAACCGCGGTGCTGGCTAAAGATACCCCCAGTGCACGAAATAACTAGCTCGACTAGTTCTCGGATAGCAGTTTCGATAACGTTATCGGTAATAAAAACTTTGTTAAGAATGCTTCTAACAGCAGAAGTAACTTGTTCTATGGTTGCAGAAAAACAGCTGAAGGCTCGAAGTATGTTGCAGCATAGGATTTTAAATCGCGTGTATCTCAAAAATACCAGAAATGCTCCACGGGTAAGTCTTTTTTATTTATTAGAGTTAATCAGAACTTTTTTGGATTCCTGCGATTCGTCTTGTACGTCCTTGGCAGCTTAGAACCAACGTGGTACGTGCCATGTCAAGAACTCGTCATTGCTTTACACTCAAGTCTTTTTTTACACGGTTTATTTTTTTCGATTACTCGAAAACGGTGTAGCTAAGGAACTATTTACAATCTACGTGAGGAATGTCGAGCTACTCCCAAATGTATTGAGAAATAAATGAATGGTCTCTAAGTTACCCCGTTCTTAATACTCAAAAAACTAAACCGTGTAAAAAAGTACTTGAGTGTATTCGATATCGAGCTACTTCCTCGCCAATTCCTTGAGAGTCTCGACACTTGCCATTCATTCATTCAGCGCGTTGAACTCTACTATTGTTACTGCCGGTGAGGTCGTTGAACAAAACAGATTTCACAGCATTGTCGTCAGGCATTGCTGCCACGTGGCCGGTTTACCGTAACCTGTACATTTTGCAATTTTCCAATTTTATTCCTCAGTTCGCTACAGCTTTCATTCGATTGGCAAAGTGCACGTGCAGCGGCATCGTCCGAAAGTTGCTTATAATAAGTCGTCTGCCAAGCCTAGCAATTGGCTAATCTTGTTGAAAATCGTGCCTCTTAATTCTTAATGTCCGCTTGCCAGATTACACTCTCACTTTGCCGCAGCCCTTTGCACGATCCGAGGGATCTCGAGTGACACATCACTTGTTCTAGATTAACTTTGATCAGTCGTGTCAGTTTATTGGGAGATCTCTTGCGTCATCTGCCATAACTGTTGCAGTTTGACCGCACTGTATGCTAACTGAAAATTGACGAAAATATGTGTAGGCACGATATGCTTTCGACATTTCTAAATGAATTGCTGGAGTGTTAAAATCTGACCACTGCGTGAGCCTCATAAAGCCCGCCTAGTAATGTTTACGAAAACGAAAGGTTACTATCATTTGTGAGCATTACTGTCATTACCACATTGAGATGATTAATAACGCCATTGAGGTGATCAATGATGGACTACTTCCATCTGTCGACCACCTCGGGATCGTTTGTTATCGTTTCTCAATCCTCGTCCTTACAATATTGATACCCCTTCTGTGAAGATGAAGGAGCTAAACCATTACCAAGTATTCTAGCGTCTACTATCGAACCGTGTTATGGTGGCAAATCAGGACTTGGCCTAGAATGCACGTGCTAGTATTAGGAATTTAGTTTTCATTACCTCGGGGCTAACGTTGAAGTCGAAGCTGGATTTAAAACGATTAAAGTGGCGTTGAAGATCGGTGATCGTACTAAAGCTGTTGTATTAGATAGGCAATTCACTCTTGAGGTCACGATATCGGCGACAGCTAATACTTTGATCCCATCGTGACGTAGTAAGGCAGGTGAAAGCGATCATTCCAGGGCAACCTCCGAAGAGCAAAACGAGAAACGAAAGCACTGACTCTATTCGGTCAACTTTATTTTGGTAGTAGGGACTTTACCCTGGAGCGCAGTGTTCAACATTGGAGCGAACTAATGCACAGTATAGAGCTTTGTGACACTAGATGTCGTTGAAGTTCTTGGCGATGCACAAGACAAATTCCAATTTCCGGCAGGCCTTGTCGACAATAGATGCGTTGTGTTCTTTGAAATCGGGCTTAGAATCGAGCAGTATTCTCAAGTCCATGAAACAGTTTTCCCAACGTAAAGGCAAGTCCGATAGCGTGTGGTCGGAGACAAGAAGGTTTGATTTCCTGGAAACTGTAATAATTTCGTATTTGTCGGAATTCAGCAGCATGCGGTTATCTAAGCACCATTTCGAAAATCGTTAGCTGGTCCTTTAGAATAGCGGCATCGGACGGATTGTCTACTTTTGCAGACAGCTGAAAATTGTCAGCAGGCACGAACAGTCGCGGAAATTTAGGCAAAAGATTGAAGAATCGTAGAAGTAGACGAGGAAGACCAAAGCTCCAAGATGGCTGCCTTGTGGGATTCCAGAGTATACAGTGAATGCTCTTGAGATAAAACTGTCAATGTATACTTCTAGAATGCGATTCGGGAGATATGAATTAAACCGTCGTAGCAATGAGCCTCCGATTCCGAGCTTATCTAATTTAGCGACTGCGATTTGATGATTCAATTTATTGAAGGCAACATATAGGTCCATGTAAGTAACATTCATCTGCGAAGCTTACGTACGTGTTAATCGTCTACGACGTACTGTTCTCTACATTAATTCATTCTCGACAATAGTGAATGAAATCAAATGTGAATCATTCATACATTTTGAATTACTTTCCTTCAACCAGGTTTTGGTTGATTTTAAAAAGCAGGTAGTTTGAAAAACTAAACTTTGAGACCTAAAATATCAGTCAAGGTTAGCAAGAAAAATGACTGAAAAGTTAGACGAGTAATCATTCAGCACTGCAATTCATGACTGAATTGTATTAGAGCGTGGAATGCGTTTTATATTCGCTTTCATGATGCAGGGCTGTCATTTTTTTCGAGGACTGGCAGAGATACCCCGATAGTTATTCACATTTCTCCTATTCTCCTTATTATAAGCAGGAAACATGTATGCCGATTTCCATACTGTTGGTAAAATACCTGTACTGATTGATAGACTGAACGGATGGGCCATCAGAGTAACCAGGACGTTGATACAATGTATAGCGGAATAGACGGGGCCATTGCTCGTTGACATGGAGGTGAGTCAGACAGTTGATAAGTACCGGAATACACTAGACGGTTACGGAAACTTCTATTCTTGCCTATATTTCGTTAATAAATACACTGGAGAATTTCTGCGTAAACAGTTGGAAAATCTGTTCTTTGTTGCTTACACTTTCGCTATACAGAAACTTGACCAAGAGAAGGCCGCTGTCTTTTCGCTGTTCGCTTCTCAGGTAGCTCCAGATGCAGGAACAACTCAAGCGTTTATAAGGCGAGTTTACCGGCAGATGGCAAAGTGGTTACGGAGTTGCAAAGTTCTATATTTCAAGAATTTCTTGAAAGCAGCTTTCTCCTTGGATTGCACACGTCGTCACGCAGCGTTTAGCTAGGCTACCGGCTTCTGAACGGGCATGGCTCTTTTTGGAACAGGTCTAGTGCCGGTGGCCGGTTTATTTGAAGTCTCCGAAATACCGCGGCGGTGTTGTGAAAGACGATCGCAAACAGGTATCTGCATCGGGGTTTTGGACGGTTGAATTTTGCTACCTGATGGTTATTCCTGGCAATTTTCGTTCTTCAGCTCGAAAATTTCATGTACTTGGCCCTCGTTGACGGTGGAAACCATAGTTCCGAGAGACGGGATAACACTTTTGAAGCGGACGAACTTTATCAGCTTTAAACAATCATCATACCTCCAGAACAGGTTGGGTGTTACGAATAAATAATATTAGATAATAAATAAACATAACAATATGATTGGTCCAAATGAAATCTTTGCGGGACTCCGAAAAGTAATCTTTAGTGGATCGGAAAAAGTATCATCGAGTTTTGAGTTAATATTTGCTTGTTCTATTATTTGCCAATAATTAGAAATAAACAGGTTATAACTAATCTCATGTTTTTAGTCTTGACCTTGAAATGCGGTCATACACATACATTAATATTTTTTTTTTTTTGAAAAACAGTGGTTTTACAATTGATGAAGGGACGTTAGTGAAAATTTTTTGGAGGAGGGGACAGAACGGAAAGGTGAGGAGAGGGGGAGGGGGGTATTGGTACAGCTTAACAAGTAGTGTCGTTTTGACTCCTACCTTTTTCCAATGCTACCCCCTCCTCCTCACCTCCGCTTTTTCCCCTCCTTCACAAAAAATTTACATTTCTTTCCCCTACCGTCCGGTCCCTTCATCAATTGTAGAACTCCCGTTTCAAAAAAAACAAGCAGGTTTCCGCAAATTAGCAGACTTCAAAGCAGCTAACTCAATAGAATTTATGTTGATTGACTGTAATTATGTTTGAAATTAATTAAAATGAAGTATGGGTTAATAATGGTAATTCTGTTTCTGTTTCTGTTTCTGTTTGCAGCACAAGGTGGGGCAGTTAGAGCCAAGTCTGTCCAGGGCTGAGATAAGGTGGTTGTGATAATGTTAAAAGAATCCGTGCGGATTACGCTAGCTCCATAATGTATTGGTGATTATGGATTAATGGGCGGAAGAAGAGTGACAGAACTTGGCTTGATATAATTGTGTGCTTGGTCAATATAGCATAAGATGGCTTGTACTTATCTTGTTTTCTCCTTCCTTTGTTTGTTTCCTCGTCTTGTTCGTAGTCAATCTTAATTAAACCTGAAGCAGGCTCCACGCCGGTCGTCCTCTTCATCGTTGTCACCAGTGTGGTCATCTGTGGCTGGTCTCTTGCCTCCCCTCACGGCAACATTATTGTTGCCGTGAGAAGAAGCGATAGAGATCAGGCAGAAAAGAAAAGAAAAGAAAAGAGGAATTTTTTAGTCAACATGTTGATTGCAATTTTCAAGTTAGTAATATCACGAGAATTCTATGTCTGTCCATCACCTATGCTACTACCGACTAACTACTCGCTAGGCTGGACGCTACTCATCTCCCAAATACCCATGTCATCACGATTGACCCAGCGCTGTTCCACAACCTATGCTCATTAAAAGCCACAGCCGCCTCTTTATCTACCATCTTTGCAGTATTGTAGCTGATGGCGTAAATTTTCGAATATTTTGTGCGGAATATTATTCAAGAGCAATATTATCGCTCAGAACTATCGAAAAACTACTTGAACTTCCGAAAAATAGAGCAGATGCGATGTAATGGGGACTGGTACTCGCTCGTATTATTCCCGGTGGCATTAATTGCATATTTGTGGCGGTAGTCAACCGATTTGTCGGTATGCTCTTCAGACCGTGGTCAATTGAAATGATTCTGTAACTAAGAAGGGATGAGGTGGATCAAAAAGAACTTCACTTGGAGATATGTATATATGCCGTGTTAGGTCTTAAGTGCAAGCTGTCACTAAAGCAAGACTTAATATGATGTTAACGACGTTGATAATTCTGTGAGGATGGTATTGAATCGAAAAATAAATCCTCATACCACGGCCATATATTATGTACTATGACCCCATTTTAGGAAGTGGAAATGATTTTGGACAGCCCTTCGCTATCGCTTGAATCAGCCAGAGAATCGAATACCTGTTTTTACTTGAAGAAGTTTTAACTCTAAAAAGATTTAGTTAGAAATGGAATTTCAGTTGAAGTCTGCCAGCATTGGGCAATGGACAGAACAAGATATATATCGAGGCTATAGATCTTTTCGAGTGATCCACTAAGTCCGACCGCGACGACAGCCGCAAGAATGGAGAGGAGCAGGCCGCCGGTGAGTTGCCACCGTTCGACTTGATGGACTCTCCGACAGAGGCTCATCAGCATTAGGAAGGCCCTTGGGAGACAAACAGCGTCATACATGATCATTTTATGTTGTTAGTTGAATACCGTTAACGCGGTTAGTCACAAGACATGCAAATCATTCTAATAAAGGAGGGAAATAAGAAAAAAAATAATTACATCCAAAACAATACAATAGAGGTGACAGTAACAGCAACGATAGCAATATTAGTAATAATAGTAATAGCATAGGAAACTGATACAGGAAACACAGCTACTGACTCTAACTTCCTGCCCATTAATAATTGTAATTTGGCAGCATAGGTATAAGAAGAATTTCCGACTCATCATAGAACACTCAAACATATATTCATTCGTACCTATACACCCATGCACACTCATACATGCATACACATGTATACATGTACGTGTGTGTATATTTTTCAGTGCTGTGCTGTCCATAATCGCATAACAGCCACAAATTCTATGGCAATCTCATAGAAAATGTCTCGATTACGCAAATAAAGACATCACATCATTTTTGAACACTCGTTCGTTCTAACTAGCGATACATTTTAATTTTCATGAGTAAGTCAAAATCTCATGAATGGTGGGTAGGATTTGGTTTCAGTTTTCTAGAGAAATTTCTGTGCATACCAGCAATTCATCTAGGGAACCGAGTAAGCCCTCCCGGTGCTTCGGCCCAAACGGATTGAATTTAAAATCAAATCCGTTCGATTTCGCTCCATTCCGCTTTACGAGACACATGCTACACATAAGGCTAAATTATGCAATACTACATACTACACATATATCCAACTTAAACTATAAACATTCTACATGCGGAACTAAGAATTTTTAGGTCGTTTGGCCGAAGTACGCGTCAAACTACCTACCCATGGGAGGGATGGGTTAATAATGGTAATTCTACCTATTTATTGAACAGCTAAAAGGCGGTTTAACAAAAACAGGTGCTAAATTTGTAAATCGTAAAGTTAGCTTGATTCATTTCGAAATAGTCGAAGACTTTGCATTGAACAGCTAAAAAAGACGATGAGCTAATGACAAATCGAAAAAGCAGCGGAACTGACATTCCGAATTTTAACCGTTAAAATAAAATTCTGTTCAGAATGTCTAAGTAAAATTTATTTTCATGTGATTTAAAAGAGAAAAAAACTATGAAATCCTATAGTTTTACTTTCAGCAGTAATAGTAAACGATGCACATAATGTAATCAAAATGCGTGGTCGAAATTCAACTTTTTTTAAACAATGAAAAAATTTAAAATACCTACTTTGAAAATTGTCGTTTGAGTCGAGTGTTGGAAACCGTGCACATACCTATTTGTTGTTTTAAGCGTGTTTATTGACAAACAACTAATTTACATTTCTTATGAGTAAATGCCACATCATTTGTGAGATTGATCGTATAGCAGAGAGGCTTACCAATTCCTCTAAATTCCAATGCAATGTTAACTATGTTTAAACTTTCTAAAAACCCGATATAAAACATATGGTAGAAATGCTATCAATTCCTTTACGTCATACTTGCAGAAAGGGCTGTCCAGTATGTTCCGCAGACATTCTCAATTGATAGAGAAAAATCAATAATCCTTCGTCTCAATTATACAGGAAACTATATTCACTGCAATCGTTATATACTGCCTCCATGGTACCGTGGCTACAACACTTACCGAGAGCCGTGTCGCAAGCACGCTTCAGCTGCGAGTGATGGGACCGTTTGATGTCCTTATCACCCAGAATCTTCTCCAAAGCACGGACGATAAACATTTCTTTCGTTTTGGTACTGCAACTGCTGCCACTGCTGGTTTTACTGGTACTATTACTAGGTGTTGGCATAGTTTTACACCGCAGATCTCTGAATGGTGATGAGTCAGCCAATCTTTAATGCTTTACCAATAGCTCTCGTTAGTTTTTCACAACTGTAATCGTTCACGAAAAATCATATTTGAGGTGAGTTCATATTTATGCCAAGAAAAACGCATTTTAATCACTGCTCACTAACGCCATTACATATTAACAATGGTTAAGTGATAATACACAAACCCGAAATTCGGCAATGGTATTTGGTGTCCCTACTTTGTTGAAGATTGCACTATGTAGGACTTCAAATAGAATCTCGCAGGTGCAGTTTGCCGATTACAATGGTTGAAAAAATTTATTATCACAAGTCTAGAATTGCTTTAGATTGCAAACTGTTCACTTTTACGACGAAGAAAAGTAACTTAGTTGCAAATATAATAATTTTATTCTCGTTGCAGATAATTTTCATACGTTCTTTTTCTCTGTATTTTTTTCCTTTGATTGAGCACGTAATGAAAAAATGTCAAACTGACATTATTTAGAACACGTCCAGGGATGCCATAAATAATGTTTTTCACTATCATCAAGTCTCGGGTATACTTTTTCATTTCGACGTATAGCGGGGTCGATTTAGCGGGGTACCCTGCTGAAAAGTAATGGGTAAAAAATAGAGAGCCTTCAGGGCTTGTTCGTTCATTTTGACTCACTTTTGGTTCATTTGACACTACCGTCTCAGTCGCACAAAATTTGACAAAGTTATATCCAGCTTTCGGCTGGTAAACGGCTTGGTAATGCGTACCATCGGTGCCTTGTGCACTGGGCATAAAATAGACCCCACAGTGGTTCACAGCCTCTTACCTAGCAACTGCTACCCCTACCTCCTCGTGGTACCAGCCGAGATACGAGCAATCTCGGTGGAGATCGGGTAACCAACCCCGGTGGAAACCAAGGTCGTATGCTGACAGGGGAGGATGGCCGTCCGGCGATACTGTGAGGTTGGTTTCGGGCTTTGCAAGCCTGAACCACTAAAAAAAACCAAAGCAATGGACTCCGTAAGTAATAATAATAACTCTAATCGGAACAATCGGCAAAGACCCAGGCGACGAAAACGGACTAACGATTGGAAATTAGGAACATGGAACTGTCGGTCTCTAAATTTCCTCGGAAGTACCCACGTGCTTTCTAAAGAAGTGAAGAGCCGCAAGTTCGACATCGTAGCGCTGCAGGAGGTATGCTGGAAAGGAACGATGGTACGTACCTATTGAGATGGTCATACCATCTACCAGAGCTGCGGCAATACACACGAGCAGGGCACAGCTTTTATAGTGATGGGCGAGATGCAGAAGCGGGTGATCGGGTGGTGACCGATCAACCCCCGAATGTGCAGATTAAGAATCAAGGGCCGATTCTTCAATATAAGCATAATTAACGTGCACAGCCCTCGCCTCGGAAGTACCGATGATGACAAAGACGAATTCTACGCGAAGTTGGAGCGTGAATACGACCGCTGCCCAAGACATGATGTCAAAATTATCAATGCTCAGGTTGGTCTGGAGAAGGAATTCAAACCGGTGATTGGACGGTTCAGCGCCCACCCGCAAACGAACGAAAACGGCCTAAGTCTTGTCGACTTCGCTGCCTCCAAGAACATGGCCGTACGTAGTACCTTCTTCCAGCATAACCTCTACCATCGATACACCTGGAGATCACTCAACCAGACAGAATCACAAATCGACCACGTTCTGATAGATAGTCGGCACTTTTCAGACATTATCGACGTCAGAACCTTTCCGGGCGCTAACATTGATTCGGATCACTACCTAGTGATGGTGAGGATCCGTCAAAAACTATCTGTTGTGAACAACATACGATACCGCCGCCCGCCACGGTATAATCTAGCGCGACTGAAGCAACCGGAGGTCGCCGAAAACTACGCGGTATCTCTCGAAACCGCGCTGCCGGAAGAGGGTGAGCTGGATGAAACCCCTCTTGAGGACTGTTGGAATGCCGTGAAAACAGCCATTAACAGCTGTGGTGATTTTGCGAATAAACGGACATTTTCTCAACTGCGAACTTCACTTTAATAAAACACGTCTTTACGCGGCACAATCAATCACAAGACTGAGTTGGTTTATTTCTCCCTTTCTTCTTTCCATTTCTGTAACGACTCCGCTCTCTCGGTGCGGAGGGTATACGACCCTATCGCTGCTGCTTCTAATTTTTCACAATACATAATATTTTTCTCTGTTCACCCCGCTCGATCCCTACAACAGCGTAGCGGAGAACGTCCTAGGCAGTGTGGCACCGAATCAACGTAACGAATGGTTTGGCGAGGAATGCCAGCAGATATTGGCTGAGAAGAACGCAGCGCGGGTACAAATGCTGCGTAGAGCCACCCGTCAGAATGTGGAGCGATACAAACAGAAGCGGAGGCAGCAAACCCGACTTTTCAAGGAGAAGAAGCGCCACCAAGAGGAGAAGGAGTGCGAAGAACTCGAACAGTGACAACTGCAATGTTGCTGTTTTGTTTTGTCATATACATTGGCATTAGAGAAAATAATCTGGATTAATCCAGGTACAGCTGCAAAGCACAATACTTCTCCCGTACTATTTACGTGATTTCAACGTAGTTTGCGTTAGTATGCATGCATTTACATGGAAATCAGATAGATGGTATTGTATTTTCCAATAATGTTCAACTGAAAGTCACGTATAGCTCCCCGTAGAGAAATTTACGTGATTTTTCACGAGGAAAGGACCGAAAATGTTTGTTTACTCAGTGGTCGGATTGGAACAAACCCAGGTTAAAAAACGAAAACGGTAGTAGAGACACAGTTAGAGAGTCATCATCTTAAACAGAAAATTTCAATCGAACAGAATCAGCCGTCAAAAGTATATCCACCTTTTTGCGTGCGTAATGTCGGCTAATGGATACAATTTCGGGAAAACGTTAGCATGCCTTTGGCAACTTTATTCACGTCAAGTTGATATTTCCACCCTTGATTGTTGTTGTAGAACTTTCAAGCGTACGTGAGCGGAGTTCCAAAAAGCAAATAAACATTTTCTAAAAGTGTTCCCACTAGCCGCCATTAAGCACGCGAAAAGGTATGTATACGGTTATTTGCTGGTTGAGTGGAAAAATGTAAACTTTGTTTAGTTTTCGCAGACCAGCCGAAGTTGAAGGGAAGTGAATTTTTTTGCTTTCTTAGCTATTTATTATTTTGTGAAAATTATCGCAAATATTTAACTTTAAAGAATGGGTTGTGTAATTTGAATTTTTGAGCAACCCTAATGAGTACTAAAAGCAAGTACATGATGGTTCTTTGTAAGAGAAAGAAAAACAGCAATATTTTTGTTGTTGTTACCGCTCACCTGACAGTTCGGTATGAGATTTTATGTAAGTGCGAGCAGGCTTCGGGATGTCAATTCCACCGTTTACCGAAACCATTTACCGCATCAGGGCATTCTTGTCATTGTCCTACGTCCGAGTCGGCAGAAAATTTCTATCACTTGCAACTCGCATCGATAGTCGTTTTTGTGTCTAGCCGTAGGTATTAATTTAGTGATTTCGTGCATAAGTGTTTATCAAATTGTGTTGATTGTAAGTTTAATTGTTATAAAATTGCGTTGAAGAGAAGAGTTCACTACGTTCTGCTGAGGTAAATACTTGAAATGGTTTTGAAAATTCGAATGAAAATTCACATCATGGCGGAGCATATTTTTTCAAGACTCTGATATTGATTTGTGCAACATACGTTTCGTCTAATTTTTATTTTTATATTAGACTTATTGTTTATAAATTGCTTCAACCAACAACAAATTGGTTGAATTAAGATGAATGATTCAGTTTGAATAAAATACTGGGAGTCACGCCTTATGCAAATGGCAGTATTGATTAATTACAATGGAATAGAATAACTTTGAAAAAAAAAGTGAAATAAAATAAAAAAAATATTGAAATTACTTTTAGGAAACACTGAACAATGGAGTTACCGCCTCCTGAAGATCTGAATGGAATCGTGGCTGATCCGCCGGTTGGCCTTCCGAAACGACAAGCTCGTGGATCGAAGAAAGGGTCTGGTGGCAAGCAAGATGCGTTGCCTATCGAGGAAGCGCTTAAAACGGAATTAACCGGTGCCAATAATATGAAGACACCGATTTCACTGTTGCAGGAGCTGCTCAGTCGTCGGGGCATAACGCCACAGTATGATTTAATGCAAGTAGAGGGAGCGGTTCACGAACCGACATTTCGCTATCGTGTATCTTATCAGGATAAAGACGGTATGTGTTATAAAATCAAATTTTATTGTTCAAAAATGAGAACATGTTCCATTATAGCTATGGGCACCGGAAAGTCAAAGAAAGAAGCAAAGCATGCAGCCGCTAAGGCTCTAATCGACAAGCTAACGGGAATTTCACTCAGTGATCCTCCAACCGGGACGTTAAACGTTAAGCCAGAGTAAGATGATTTTTTGTCTCGCTTAGAATTTTAATGACTCAAAATCCTACAGGCAAGTTGGCGAGGGCGAAGATGAACCAACGGGTAACCCTATTGGTTGGCTGCAAGAGATGTGCATGGCACGTCGCTGGCCACCGCCAACCTATGAAACTGAGATGGAAGTTGGATTACCGCACGAGCGCCAATTTACAATTGCGTGCTCGGTTTTGAAATATCATGAGGTAGGCAAGGGTAAAAGTAAAAAGATTGCCAAACGTCAGGCAGCGCAGCGTATGTGGCAAAGATTGCAGGAACAACCACTGGAGCCGAATCAAATTGTGCAGATGCTTGACGAAGAGGGCAACGAAGAGGTAAGTTTTAGATTTGATTACAAAGTTCTGCAATGTGTAAAATTCAGTCGGTTTGCATCGTGGTTTGCACAAATACCTACCAGATGCGGCTGAAGTGCCCAGATAACCAATAAGCATTAGTATAAGCAGTAAATCAGTCGTTTATAAGCATCCCTGGCATTTTATACTGCAGGTTACTGTTTATCACTTTTGACTGCATAACTGTTGTAAATTGGCATCCACAATTCTATTTAAATTCTTGCTTAAATTCTACTTTAATGCTTATTGGCTTGCATTTAAATTGCATTGGAAATGCTTTTTGGTTACCTGGGTGCTCCTTTAAAATTTTTAATTTAAAGGTGCGAGTTCAGTAATGTGTTGGAAGCAGTACATACTGAATAATACGAAAAATAGGAGTTACAACTGTCATAAAATCGCAATATAACGAATTTTGTTCATATCCTATCTGATTCTAGAAAAGATAATTGGGATACTATGACTAGAATTCGTGGCTAAAAATTCTATGTTAGTTCTACTAAATTGAAAAATTACAAGTACTTCTGGGCTAAATATTGCTGAGTTTATTTATTGTTAAGAAACTTGTTTCAAGATTTTTCTCAAATTTTTAAAATTTGACTGCGTTTTTGCATCATAGTACCACAAATCTTCGGTAAATAAATTTGCAGTCTTTCCTAATATTGCATTTGTGTTGTATTTTCGTTAAAATTCTTTTGAAGTGCCCATTACATTGAACGTCTAAAGCCAAGCAGTTAGAATATAGCGAGAGTCACACAATTTGTAATATTAGCGAAAGATTGCAAAATTTCTGCAACAAAACAACCAGAGAATATCATGATAGTTCAAACCCAAAATAACAACCCGTTAGTAGAAAAATTGTAAACAAATTGTGTGCTTTCTTCTGTATTCTAGCTGAAAGCGGCCACCATCACTGGACGATATACCGGTCTTAAGGATGCTCGCATTGCTAGCTTGACCACTGGCCATGGTCAAAAGGTTTCCCAGTTCCATAAGAGCTTAAAGGCGCGAACCGGCAAAACTTTAAGCAAATTGCAGGTATGTGTGCCTTCTCTCAGCCTATCAATTGTGTTTGTTGTTCTGCATTAGCTTATATTCATCTATTGTGTCATTATTTGTTACACAGGATGAAAGACATGATTTGATCGAAGCAACTAGGAAGCGACTGCAAGAAAATTTTGCGCAACCTATCCCGTCACTTAAAATTCTAAAGAAAATTTAAATTTTTTGTTGTACACGTTTCAGAATAAAGATTGCTTACTATTCAAACTAAACATTTCGAGTAACGAGGCACTTTACGAGCTGCTATTAAGCTATAAGTCTCGTTTTGCGGCGTTTATTTTGCTCCGCTGCCTATAATAAAAATAGAGCAGCCTCCAGATCGTTCCTGCACAATGTGCTTCGATCTGTTACATTGCCAGCCAGTTTTCGCCTAGGAGGCAGATTATAAATCTTAGAATTCTGGTTTTGCAGTTGAACGGTCGGGTTGTAGAGACCCCAAGTATGCTTTTCCTCGGGCAATTTATTTGCAGGGTCTCTCCCCTCGCTTACTTAAAAATGGCAATTGTAGCAGATTTTTCAGCATACAGTAGAGATTGGTGTAGTGCAGTTTACAGAGACCGTTTTCTAGGAAGCACGAATATAACACAAAGCATTTGTCCTGTCGAACCTCTTTCAGCCCCATTTAAAACTACTACCTTTATTTGCCATCCCAGGAAAACATTAATATTGAAAATCCTGGGTCTCCGCAAACTGTAATATACAAATCTCTATTGTATAACAGGTTTCTGCATAGATTTATAAATATATGCCAGAGGAAGGTAGCTTCAATATCCGTGAGTATTCCAGTCATTCTAGTAATCGAGTAAAGAGAGTATTACAGAGAAACTGATTTTTAAATTATAATACTTTATAAAATAAATTTATAAATTATAATAATTGACATACAGTGGGATTTCGAATTTGGCATGGTTCGGTTTTGGCATGGTTCGATTTTGGCATGCATCGAATTTTGCAACAAAAGATCCGTTTTTGGCAACACAAAATATTTTACTTCCAAAAATATTATCAATCAGTTTTCGCATACATACTTTAAATGACGAAAAAATATTGCTCTAAGTGTATTCATGAAAAAAGTTTGCGGTTATAGAATGTTTCGAACAATAATATTTTTATTGCCGTAGGACTACGTCTTACCGCAGGTCTCCAAAAACTTAAGGCCCAGACACAATGCATACGGATTTTACTACGTTGCGGAAATTTGACAGAAAACCCATGGAAAAACTGTCAAATTGCCGCAACGTAGTAAAATCCGTATGCATTGTGTCTGGGCCTTTACTTGCATCGCACGGATAGCTCTTGGCGGATTTTGTGAACATAAAAAGGTTGCAATTGTTGATTAATAACATTTAGTCAATTTCTAACGCATTTACATTCAATTTTTTCATATCAAAAAAGGGTCTCGATTTTGGCATGGTTTCGATTTTTGACACGTATTTGTTGCCAAATTCGAAATCCAACTGTATTGGTTGATTTATAACAATTCTCAAAACATCTAGTCGAGCAAATGTTTGTTCTTTAATTTTCGGTTAAATGATCTGATAAGGTTTGCGTTGGATTGATAAAGACAATTTGATGAGACAATTTTCATCTTGATACAAGACAAATTCCTTTGACATAGTTGGTATACCTTTAAAGACACCAGAGCTAGTTTTCCATTCCAAAAGCGGCGCCACAAAGATGTTCAATATTTCAAAATAATCCTAAATAATAATAGCTCAAACCATAATAAATAGTTCAAAAAACGTGAACATACAACACAAAGCAAAATTACCGACTGCTCTTACTAATGCAATTTCTTTTTGAAAAAATCATGTTTCGATACCGTGGACCCCCGTTCGTTTGACCGCTTTTAATCTGAACACTTTAATTTGAACTCCGTTGGTTTGCACGACGTGCAAATTAAAAATGGTTCAAATGTCATTCTCAACATGACAACATTTGCTTATGCAGACAATGCACATAAACACGATTTGTTTGTACTGAACTAGCGTGTTTAATCTGTTTCACATTGCGTTTTCTCTACGATTATGATAGAAATCCGATCGGAGAATGGAATATTCGCTGCTTGCAACTGCCAACTGAATCAAACCACTAAAACAATAACAAAGAGCAGAGCGATCAGATCACACAAGTTCCAGCATATGTAGAGTTGTTAGTTGTTCAAATTAAAAGCCAACCCCGTAAGTTTGCATGAGGAATCGTTCAAACGAACGGGGTCCACTGTATAAGACAACTTTTTTACATAATAAATTGACTTCCATCGAGGTATCCCTGTAACTGAACTTTGTTTTTCCTAAGAAAATATAGTATTCGGTGACCTTGTTTATCCAGGAAAATGGCTTTGAGGAATAAATGCTATTTGGGAAATTGATGTTTACGGGAAATTGTTATACAGCCACAACTTAGCACAAATTGAGAAATAGATAGGGATCAAATTCCAGCAGTAAAATAACTTTCGATGATTTTGTGGATTAAAATTAGTTATTAGTGACAATATTATCAAGTTAATTTACTTCATCCATCCGCGATGGTTAATCAACTAACAACTCTCGTCCAGGTTAAGATTTAGAACATTAACCATTTTCCGTTACGAAAAGACAACACAGCTTTAAATACATGCAGGTTTCACTTATATCATTTCCTCTTCTATTACCAGGTTACTTGCCTTAATAATCATAATGTCGATTTTGTCCAAATGCTTCATGAAATTGCTACCGAGCAACGATTTGAGGTAACATACGTAGATATCGACGAAAAGACGATTCGCGGTCACTTCCAGTGTTTGGTGCAGTTATCAACGCTACCGGTCGCGGTGTGTCATGGAAGTGGAAGTTCGGCTAAAAACGCTCAAGCAAATGCGGCACGCAATTCGTTGGAGTATCTCAAAATAATGACCAAAACCTAAACGCGGATAAAAGGTAATTTAAAAGGCTTTCCTGCTTCTTTTTCATCATTAAAAAGTCGTCTATTTGTAAAACAGAATGTTTGACTAGTCGATGATGTTTTGTAAAAAACGGCCACCAAATACATCGGCAGCAAGCTGTGCAGCTGCATGTGCTGTTTAAAGTTCTAAATTTGAACTCTATATGGACGCTCGAACATGTCATCATCGACGTGCGTTTGTTATTGAGAACCATTTCTCAGGCGTCTGGCGGAAACAATCTTTCAACATCGTCTCTTGATGAATACGTCGGAGAGTTAGGCCTGCAGATACGCCTTCTAATGGCGTCAATATATCCTAAACACATTTTTACTTTATGTATTTGTCGAAATAACCGCTTCGAACTATTTCGAGTTTTAATTATTATTTTTCATTCTCACTGAGAATTGAAACTAAAGTGAACATTCTAAATATATTTTCTACAGAATTTTTGTTTGTTTGGACGAAGTTTTTTTAATTCTATCAAAGTATAATTTTTCTGTGTTTCAATTGATCATGTTTATTGTATAATACTGTCTTGAAGTTATAGTCTTATTAAAATTAACTAAATACATAAATAACTAGTATCGCTATGGAGTAATAAAATAATAATGGCAATTATAAAATACTACTCTAAGCTACACACAAATTCATTGCAAGAGGATTGCAAACATATTTTCATGAATTTAGACTCTTTGATCGACAGCAAGTGATTAAATTTATATCCGACAATTGTGAACAGTCCGAAACATTCAAGTTATTTATGTGTATAGTATAATAAATCGATGCGAATAGAAACGATATGGTAATATGGCCAAACAAAGAAAAATAATTAGAAA
Organism: Sabethes cyaneus; assembly: GCF_943734655.1. Classification (NCBI taxonomy): domain Eukaryota; kingdom Metazoa; phylum Arthropoda; class Insecta; order Diptera; family Culicidae; genus Sabethes; species Sabethes cyaneus. The sequence continues at coordinate 173,236,348 of NC_071355.1, forward strand.
ACATCATCAGCTACTATGGTTAAATAATAATTTTATTGCAAATATCGGAAGCAAAAATGTGTGCGTATTGAAGCCGACAATTGAAATCGTCCTCTGCTGATTACAGTGGGAGCAATGTTCGGGCGCAACTCTCGCAAGAATCATCAAATACAAGCTATACTTTGCATAGAATTAGTGGGTTTTATTTTCCAAAAAATATAATAACATTAAAGGAAAACCAGTTGCCCAACTAGTAGTAAGTAACTGAGTTTTAGGTAACACAAGTTCTGTTTTGTTCGTATTGAATTTTCCATTACACGTATATCTACTTTTCATTAGTCTTTAAAATCTGCTTCTTACTCAAAATAGAAAGAAAAATCATAAGTGTATTTAATGTCCCTACCGATATGAATTGGAGAATTGTGCTGAAATTATCGAATAAATATATTATTACATCATAATACTGCTTACATGCAAACAAAGTATATTGAAATACAATTAGTGGGATTTTGTCATGAATCTAATCGAAACAAAGAAAAACAAATAAGAAAGAAAACTTGCGAGCAAGAAGGATCCAAGTCCCATATTTGTAGGAAAATGGGCATTATTTTAATGCAAAGTATAGAGGTTGTAATCAGTGAATATCTAATAATTATACTCATACGAAAACCGAACAAACAGAATGGCACGGAAGTGTACAAAAACGCTTTTTTCAGCAGGACAATTGGCAACACAAGCATTTGCGAGTCAGATTGATGATCGGCTTGTGCGTCTAATCTTTAAAAAGCGTATTGGGTGCATAAATTTCCGTTTTAATGTTTTTTCATGTATTTCAAATAAATTTAGCATCAATAATACTCAAAAGACCAGTGCTTTAGATGACAATTCCTTTGATAGTGTGTTGCGCTTTCGAACATTCAATGAAGCATTTTTAAACACGATATTTGTTTTTCTCATGTTTCAGATGTTCACTGCCAATGATCATGCACCATTGCTTTTTCGTCAACAGCTCATATGTCATTGTTTAAGCTGTGTCGCCATATACCTCAGGGTCTGCCGGGGTCTGCCTATTCGATTTCCTTGCGAATTCTAGTTAAGTGCTTTATCTGTGTAGAGATGCATCCGATCCACTTCCACCTAAAGCTCGATTCATTTAATATCTGGACGTATATGGTCGAATCTAGAATGTTCCCAGAACATCGTAATAGAAAGTTCACATTAACCGTTATGTTTGCAACAGGGTACCCGGGTACCTTTTCAGTTTTAAAATAGTTATAACTCATTCAATTTAAAACATACGTCATTGAAATTTTGCGACATTGTAAAACTCGTTGATCTTAAGTTATTGCGGTTTTTTGGTGCATATCTATAAAGGGGATTAGCAATGAGAGGCACTTGAATTTTTTTATTACGTAGGAGGGCGACAAGGGTACCCGGGTACCCATGATTTGCTATGTTCATAACTTTGGCTATCTTGAACCGATTTGGATGAAACCAGTGGCATTTGATTCGTACATTTATCTAGTTTTGATTAGATCCCAGTAAACCATTTGGTTTGTATATCTCGATTGCAACTGAGATATATGAAATCATATCTGAACGAAAAAGTTATATTTCACGCCATATAAGAACATATATGCACCAAAGTGGAGGCGATATACGTGCGAAAACTTTGACAATTATTTGTAATTCTATTTTGCGTAGTTTTTATAACACGCAACTAAATACTCCTGAATATATGATTAAGATATAATCAAATATTGCAATCGTCTATACTGCTTTATAATTCACAGTCATTAATTGTATATGAAGACACGCACGACTACAAAACAATTTATTGTTCACTTCGATTTAACATACTCTAATCATTATACAATTCCAATGTGAAATTGACATGAAAACGATTTAATGTGAACTTTCTATTACGATTTTGTGTTATCTGGGATAAAGCATTAGGCCATCAAATGATATGTAGTTCCCGGGAATCGATAATTCCGGAGCAACGTCCGGCAAAACGTAGGAAGCCGCTTGTTTTGAAAGAATATCAGCTTTCAGCGTATCTATAAGCTTTGAACTTGGCATTGTGGACCCTTTTTTCATCTTATTATATAAATTGGTGACTTTAGATCGCATTGGCCATTCCAGAATTGGGTTCCTGTAGGGTTATAGATGGCCAGTTGGGTACATAACCCAATACTAGAATTGGTTTAGCGGATCTCTTAGATGTTTTGAACTGATATGGCCAGTTTAGTACTTATTAATAATTTCGGAATTGATTCCAAATGTATAACGGATGGTTCTACGTTTTGAACTGATCTGATAATGCTAAGCATTATCTTGAATCCTGCGGTATCATCTGTGACCCCGTAGAAACCATTTTCGAAATAACCAATCAAAATACAACGAAATGTAAAAAATATCACCTACCGAACTAATTCCAAGAACTTTGATACCCATATTGCTAGGTTTTACCTTCAATTCTGGACTGGCCACCCATGACCCCACAGGAACCTACTCCGGAATGGCCAACCTGATTCATCTCATTACATGAAATAGTTCATTGTATGAATTTTTAGAGTTTTTAAATTCGCATGACTGATTTTCCTGCAATACAATCAGTTCTCTATCCCACAGCGGACACTCTGTCGGAATTCCGGATTTTCGGGCCCCGTATGTCTTTTAATGGCCAAACGGCCGAATGATTCAAGACTAGATAAATTAACGAATCAAATGACACCTATTTCATCAAAATCGGTTTAAAATTGTTGATGTTATAACAATATCAATTGTGGGTACCCGGGTACCCTTGTCGCCCTGCTAAAGGTGTTTTTTTTTGTCGCACACATAACGGTTAAATCGATACCGGTGTTTGCCGATGCCGATACGATGATGCACCAAACCGTTCATGCTGTACGTTGCGACGATAGCTCAGCGTACTGCTACCGAGAGTGTGTTGCGTGATGTATGTTCTGATACTGGAATCGACCTTTTCGCGTGCGTAATGGCGGCTATTGGGTACAATTTTCGGAGAACGTTAGCATGGCTTTGGCAACTTTATTCACGTCGAGTTGATATTTCTAGCCTTAATTGTTGTAGAACTTTCAAGCGGAGTTACCCATTGTCGAAAACTGTATCCACTAGCCGCCATTAAGCGCGCGAAAAGTTGGATAGGGAAATGTAATATTCTGTTCCATGGGAGCTCAACCCCCACAGAATAGTATAATGATTAGAGTCTATCAAAACGAACTGAACATTAAGTTGTTTTGCAGTCGTGCATGTTTTCATATACAACTCATGTCTGTGAATTATTAAGCAATATAGATGATTGCAACCCAAGTAACAATTTAGGTTTTATTGCACTTTTATGATGGCATTTGAGACCAAAATTGGTCTTGAAGAACAGCATAAGAGTACAATAAAACTCATATTGTTGCTTGGGAATGTTAAGTTACATCTTGATCATATATTCAGAAGTATTAAGTTGCGAGTTATAAAAACCGCTGTATAAAATGCAAGTTAGAATGACACATAATTGTCATAATTTTCGCACGTAAATTGTCTCCACTTTGGTACTTATATCCCAAGTAACAATAACAAGTAACTTATATCCTAAGTAGTGAATTGCAAGAACAATGGCTGTTTACGGGTTGGTTAAGGGCGATCAAAGCTGCATAAAGTAACCACTTAAATTGTGTTTAAATAAGCGATGGTTAGGCTATTTTAAGTTTTTGAAACCAGTTCTCTCCCAAAAGCTGATAAACAAGCTTAATAGCGGATTTTTCTGCTAAACAATCTGCTTTTAAACAGCATTAACATCAAACCATTTTATGGCTGCTTAAGGGTGTTGAAATGTAGAGTGGAAGCTTTCATTACACTCACAGCTTTCAAACTACTTTAAGTCTGCTTAAGGGTGTTAAAGTGGCTTTATAAACTTCTACCAAGTTTTCTTTCGGCTTACAGCACACATACTGTCAGATCATAGAATTTCGCAATTCGGCTGACAGCAAAAGTTTGTCAGTTATCGACATTATCGACTGCTTCACGCTAGGCGTGCCCCAGTAAACCATTTGGTTTGTATATCTCGATTGCAACTGAGATATACGAAATGATATCTGAACGAAAAAGTTATATATCACACTGTATAAGAATGTATACGTACCAAAGTGGAGGCAATATACGTCCGAAATTTTTTACAATTATTTGTAATTCTGTCTTGCATTTTATACAGCGGTTTTTATAACACGCAACTAAATACTCCTGAATATATGATTAAGATATAATCAAATATTGCAATCGTCTATACTGCTTTATAATTCACAGTCATTAATTGTATATGAAGACACGCACGACTACAAAACAATTTATTGTTCACTTCGATTTAACATACTCTAATCATTATACAATTCCAATGTGAAATTGACATGAAAACGATTTAATGTGAACTTTCTATTACGATTTTGTGTTATCTGGGATAAAGCATTAGGCCATCAAATGATATGTAGTTCCCGGGAATCGATAATTCCGGAGCAACGTCCGGCAAAACGTAGGAAGCCGCTTGTTTTGAAAGAATATCAGCTTTCAGCGTATCTATAAGCTTTGAACTTGGCATTGTGGACCCTTTTTTCATCTTATTATATAAATTGGTGACTTTAGATCGCATTGGCCATTCCAGAATTGGGTTCCTGTAGGGTTATAGATGGCCAGTTGGGTACATAACCCAATACTAGAATTGGTTTAGCGGATCTCTTAGATGTTTTGAACTGATATGGCCAGTTTAGTACTTATTAATAATTTCGGAATTGATTCCAAATGTATAACGGATGGTTCTACGTTTTGAACTGATCTGATAATGCTAAGCATTATCTTGAATCCTGCGGTATCATCTGTGACCCCGTAGAAACCATTTTCGAAATAACCAATCAAAATACAACGAAATGTAAAAAATATCACCTACCGAACTAATTCCAAGAACTTTGATACCCATATTGCTAGGTTTTACCTTCAATTCTGGACTGGCCACCCATGACCCCACAGGAACCTACTCCGGAATGGCCAACCTGATTCATCTCATTACATGAAATAGTTCATTGTATGAATTTTTAGAGTTTTTAAATTCGCATGACTGATTTTCCTGCAATACAATCAGTTCTCTATCCCACAGCGGACACTCTGTCGGAATTCCGGATTTTCGGGCCCCGTATGTCTTTTAATGGCCAAACGGCCGAATGATTCAAGACTAGATAAATTAACGAATCAAATGACACCTATTTCATCAAAATCGGTTTAAAATTGTTGATGTTATAACAATATCAATTGTGGGTACCCGGGTACCCTTGTCGCCCTGCTAAAGGTGTTTTTTTTTGTCGCACACATAACGGTTAAATCGATACCGGTGTTTGCCGATGCCGATACGATGATGCACCAAACCGTTCATGCTGTACGTTGCGACGATAGCTCAGCGTACTGCTACCGAGAGTGTGTTGCGTGATGTATGTTCGACCTCGACCGTCGACCTTTTCGCGTGCGTAATGGCGGCTATTGGGTACAATTTTCGGAGAACGTTAGCATGGCTTTGGCAACTTTATTCACGTCGAGTTGATATTTCTAGCCTTAATTGTTGTAGAACTTTCAAGCGGAGTTACCCATTGTCGAAAACTGTATCCACTAGCCGCCATTAAGCGCGCGAAAAGTTGGATAGGGAAATGTAATATTCTGTTCCATGGGAGCTCAACCCCCACAGAATAGTATAATGATTAGAGTCTATCAAAACGAACTGAACATTAAGTTGTTTTGCAGTCGTGCATGTTTTCATATACAACTCATGTCTGTGAATTATTAAGCAATATAGATGATTGCAACCCAAGTAACAATTTAGGTTTTATTGCACTTTTATGATGGCATTTGAGACCAAAATTGGTCTTGAAGAACAGCATAAGAGTACAATAAAACTCATATTGTTGCTTGGGAATGTTAAGTTACATCTTGATCATATATTCAGAAGTATTAAGTTGCGAGTTATAAAAACCGCTGTATAAAATGCAAGTTAGAATGACACATAATTGTCATAATTTTCGCACGTAAATTGTCTCCACTTTGGTACTTATATCCCAAGTAACAATAACAAGTAACTTATATCCTAAGTAGTGAATTGCAAGAACAATGGCTGTTTACGGGTTGGTTAAGGGCGATCAAAGCTGCATAAAGTAACCACTTAAATTGTGTTTAAATAAGCGATGGTTAGGCTATTTTAAGTTTTTGAAACCAGTTCTCTCCCAAAAGCTGATAAACAAGCTTAATAGCGGATTTTTCTGCTAAACAATCTGCTTTTAAACAGCATTAACATCAAACCATTTTATGGCTGCTTAAGGGTGTTGAAATGTAGAGTGGAAGCTTTCATTACACTCACAGCTTTCAAACTACTTTAAGTCTGCTTAAGGGTGTTAAAGTGGCTTTATAAACTTCTACCAAGTTTTCTTTCGGCTTACAGCACACATACTGTCAGATCATAGAATTTCGCAATTCGGCTGACAGCAAAAGTTTGTCAGTTATCGACATTATCGACTGCTTCACGCTAGGCGTGCCCCAGTAAACCATTTGGTTTGTATATCTCGATTGCAACTGAGATATACGAAATGATATCTGAACGAAAAAGTTATATATCACACTGTATAAGAATGTATACGTACCAAAGTGGAGGCAATATACGTCCGAAATTTTTTACAATTATTTGTAATTCTGTCTTGCATTTTATACAGCGGTTTTTATAACACGCAACTTAATACTCCTGAATATATGGTTAAGATATAACTTAATATTGCAATCATCTGTACTGCTTTATAATTAACTGTCATGGGTTTGAATATGAGGACACGCACGACTGCAAAGCAATTTTTTGTTCACTTTGTTTTGACATACTCTAATCAATATGCAATTCCAATGTAAAATTGACATGCATACAATTTAATGTGAACTTTCTATTACGATCTTATGTTATCTGGGGCTAGGCTTCAGGTGTAAAGATATTCTCACTGTCTGTTCTGCAGATGCAAATGGAGCGGATCATACGGTGAGTGCTTATGGATCGAAAGATGGCGGGTTCAATTCCCGGAAAAAAGACATGCATTTTTAATTAGCTAGCTAACTTGTACGAATTAAAGTTATTCGAAACTAAAAATATCGCGTTGACGGCGAAATTAAAAATGACGCGTTCTATTTTTTTAAATTTAAAAATTGTTTTTTTTGGCTGCATGAAGATTGATAAAGCGTTGATTAAGCGACTGGAGAAGCAGATTGCAAAACTATTTCTTGTTCTAAAATTAGAATTGACAGCATTGCGCAAATTGGCTATTTAAAAGTGCAAAAAAGTTTCTATTAAGCTTCATTGCAGCTTCGAAAGCAGCTATTAATTAGCCTGAAGCTTGATAAAATCACCAGATTTAGATGCATAACAGCTGAAAAAAGGTTTTCATTTCTAAACCTAAGCCATAGATCAGCCACAGGTTGAATAAAATCAGCTATAAAAGCGTTTGATCAGCCTGAAATTGTTACTTGGGTACCCTTTCGTACGCGATGAATTATAACCGTCGCGGGTGAAACCGTCGCCAGAATCATCGCAGGGACAAATATCGTTTATTTTGTCAAGTAAATCAATAGCTTACGAGCTAGTCAAGCATGATATATACTTATAACTTACATACAGCCAAGTAGATTCTTTCTGCGATGATTTCAAGCTATCAAAAGCTATTGCTGCGTTAGTGTGAGATTAGATTAGATTAGATGAAAGTGTAGAACAAATTTTCTTCTGGGAATTGGTTTAATCCCCAACCCTCTCCGTCGCTACACCCATGCCTCATTGTCATACTTTATATTATAAAGCAATTCGGTTTGTCATTTTGAATTTCTTAATGACATTCGATATTCATTTTTACTCTACCAGTATCATTCAGCACATAAAATCGGCTACTCTATAAACATACTCACTGGTTTGGTATAGCACTATGACGGACCATTTACAAATTACGTAAGGAACTTTGGTGGAAGAGAGGGAGGGTATGCACCGGTATGTTACAAACCGGCGACCTACATTTGCGTTATGAAATTTTTGAATAGTGACTAAGGCTGTTTGGAACAGCGCCACATTAAGTTCTATAAAGTTTACTTTTTGTTGACATTTTTGTTTCAGATATATTCAAGATAATATTGTCAATTGCAAGGAAAATTGTACCAACCAAAGTGCGATATCGCTCATAAAAGTGCTATTTTAGCTTAAATCGTTCCGGTATCTTCGGCGCACTTTTTCGTTATCTTCCAAGCAATAAGTGCACCGAAGAGACCGAAACGATTTAAGCTAAAATAGCACTTTTATGAGCGATATCGCACTTTGGATGGTACAATTTTCCTTGCAATTGACAATATTTGACTGATCATTTTACCCGTTAATACTAGCTGTGATTGTTTTAGAACATGCTTCCTAAAAACGGCCAGCACTAATTTCAAGGAGAGAATTCAATACCTAGCTAAAGCTGCGTTAAAACGCCCAACGGACTTCGCAGCCAATCGTCAAAACACAGGAAAATTGCGGAGCTAGCCCTAAATTCTTCCAGTCCAGATTCGAATATGCGACGACTGATTTGTTGGACCAGCGTCATGCATTTAGTCCAACCGGAAAGCTATGTTTACGACTAGTAGGACGCAAATCTGAATCGCAACAGAAGTGACGAGAATTGGGATAATCTGGAAACTATAACAAAGCTCGATGAAGGTAAGTGTTCGAAACAATATCTGGCAAATTTTGGTACGTTCTAAATAATTTAGTTTGTTTCAGTTAGATTACAAAACAAATCCAGCTTGTTAAAAGTGGACGGCAAAATAAAGCTCATAACAGGGAAGACATCCACACCGATTTCGCTCCTTGGTGGAAGATTTGGTGCAATAGCTGTGTAATCAGTCAGACGATTTTTCGAAAATCTGATAATGATTGCATGATATTAATTTAATCAATGAAACATACTCTATTGGAGAATTTGAGATGATGCGCAGCTATTATATAAAGTCCCTATTACCGTTCGACTGGATTTCATTGCCGAGGATTGTTTGGCAAAGTTTACTCGAAAAATAATTTAAACAAAATTTAGACGATCAAAATATATCGTTCAGACATATGGCTGCGGTGGAAATACTGACTCTCGAAACATGACAAGTGATGGGTTCAATGGAAAAATGGAGTTTGCAGGTAGGTTAAATTGGTTTATTATTAAATTCAGTTTTACACTACACTCAAAATAATCCGCACATATCTAATGGAAAATTTCCATATGAAAATCCTTATGATTATTATGTGCCACATATAAACACAATCCGCTCAGAAGTACACATGAAAATTATATGCACATGAATAGTATGTTCAAATTTTAAAGGTAAATTTTAAAAACACATAAAAGGTAACTGTTTGGCACATAAAGTTCATTTACTGGGCACATGGAAAAAATCTATGTGTGAAACATATAAAAACTATACGAAAAGTTTTTTCAGTGTAGCAGTTTCTTTTACAGTTGTAATCGCATTGTGGAGAAGCCTCGTTATATGGCACGTCCAAGTGTTAGAACGATACAGATGAGGATACCCATGAAGTCCCATCCCATCCATATCCTGACTATGTTGTGACATTTTACACTGCAAGAATACTACCAACTTGCTGGACTGCGTTTACAAGAATTTCATCTGAACTTGGGTTGTAAATTACTGAGACACTTTGAAAGGAGTTTAGCACCGGTCACCAAGGTGTCGCGTGTTTGGCATCTCTCAAGACACAGCTGGAATGGATTGGCAAACGAACTGTAGACGAGTGTGTATAGTTACTTAGCCCGTACGAATCAGGAGGAAGTTACGGGAAATGCCACTTAGACCGTGTATTATCCACCGGACAGTCTGTCCCTAATAAATCCCAATTTAAATAAACAACGTTTTTAGATAAATCCCGTATTTTTGCCTTCTTTTTGTAAAAATAATCAAAATTTGGTCTGGGTAAGTTGAACTTTATTTTGGGTATTCTGAATTGAGTTTTTGGGTATATTTTACTACAAACCGACAACTTACCTTTGGGTACTTTTGATGCATTTTATTGCTGACGCGCGATTATCTAGTTTTGGGTACTTTTGGCGCAGTTTATTGTTCAGGTGCTATTACTTATTTTTGGGTCCTTTTTACGCAATTTATTGTTCGGGTACGATTACTTTCTTTTGGGTCCTTTTTACGCAAATTATGGTTCAGGTTCGATTTCTTACTTTTGGGTCCTTTTTACGCAATTTATGGTTCAGATTCGATTACTTACTTTTGGGTGCCTTTTACGCAATTTATGGTTCAGGTTCGATAACTTACTTTTGGTTGCTTTTTATGCAATTTATTGTTCAGGTTCGATTACCAATTTTTTGGTACGATGCACTTTACCTAATTTCGACATGTTTCAGTTAGAGTGACTATATACAGAGTGGCGACAATGTCAAAATTGGAATGATAATTATCTGTCAGTGTCATTCCAATCGAGCAGACGACCTATTCAACGCGTATGCAGGAAAGAGAAAGAAAAACCTTGGAAAACCCGCATTGCATACATTTGGGATGACTTATCGCCTCTCTGTATATAGTCACTCTAGTTTCAGTGTTAGTCCGAATTGAGTAAAACGAACTCAAATTTGGTTTGTTTTATTTTTCAGTGTAAGCATGTACGTTATGGCAAGATTCACTGGTTTTTACACCAAGTTTGTACTTGCTGTGTCCAATCGTGTAGACACATGTCATTTATGACATTCAGTTCGTGTGTGGTTGTGTGTATGTGGTATAATAAAGTTTACCAACACACGTTTTCAGATGACTCGTTTTGTGATTCCTTCGTGACGAAAGGAAAGCAGCTAGTGGAACAGTACACGGTAAAAAAATAACACGTTGAAGCAAAGTGATTTACCGTTGGATTCGCACTACTTGCCTATCATTACGATTCGAAATGAAAATCCATTGAAAATGAATCAACACAAAGCAAAATGAAATCAATAGAAAATCACTTCAATTTCCAATGCACTATGTTTTAAACTTTTGAGCTGTCAAATGAATTGAATGTATTCGATTTAAAATCAATGATATGTTTGATTTTTTTTATTATTTGATTTAAACAAAATACAAATAAAAAAAAATTAACCTCAGTTGTTACAAATAAAGTGGATTGTTGTTTTAATGCTGGCATGTCCAAATATGGTTGATTGTTGTTGTCGTAGTGGTGTAATGAATCCAACCTGAAACCAGAAACAACCTGAAAACAGATAAAAGTTTATTAATTTTAACGACATACATAATTTAGCTATACTCACACTCCAGAATAGCATTAATTTCAGTCGAAAACATATTTTCACCTTCTGGGTTCATGATTTTTTTTCGATTACCTACTAAAGGATACTTTGTTTTTCGATTACTGAAGTAGACTTCGCGAGTTTTTGACAGTTGTGAAATGCGGAAAATAATTAGTTGCAAATTCAATAGATATGCATTATGATTCGATGGTGATTTCCATTGAATAGTATTCGATGGAAGATCTCTTCTTCGAAAAATTGAAATCTCTCGAAAATCAACACTAAATCACTTCAATATGCAATGCTGCGTAACAGATTGATTCAAATGCAAGAACACTTGATTTGGGCGTGACGATTTTTTACCGTGTAATTTTGCATTTTTTAGTGGATTTTCTTCCTGTTGTGGCGGTGTGTGTGTTTCTGAACAGCAAAATTAGTTGGAAAATTTGGTGAAAACTTATTGCCACAAATCGGTCTTGCGTGAAATACTGCATCACATCTCGAAGCGATCGAAAAAGCTCATTTGTCTAACCGGATATTTCAGCGTTAGTAAATCTTTGTTATCTTTTGACTCTTCGAAAGGAAAGATCCTAGACTAATCGATTTTCTTAACCGTGTTTGCCGTGTGCTGCGAAATCGAGTGTTGCGTAGTTTTCTTGCTTAATCGAGTGCTTTGTATAGTAGAAGAGTTATAATTTGGACCGGTTTCTCCGGATTCGACGGAAGATAGCCTTTCGGGCTCTGCCGAGAGCGTCTGGTACGATGTTGCCCTTTAGTCCTCCGATCGTAAAACGCCTACTCGGCTGGAAGAAAGCATCGGCCGATGATTCCGTGGAAGGCAAATGGTGCGAGAAAGCAGTGAAAAGTTTGGTGAAAAAGCTTAAAAAGTCCGTCGCCTTGGAGGAACTAGAACGGGCCATTACGACTCAAAACTGCAATACAAAATGTGTTACGATTCCAAGGTGAGCATTTTCTAGAATTAAATATTGTAAAAGCGCATTACAGTAGATGTTTACGGTTATTCAATGATGTTAAATATATGAATCAGCTGGTAGAAAAGTTTTGTTTGATAAATTTCAACATTTTGAAAAGGTGCAAACACTCATTTCATATGCAATTGAACGCTATGAAATAATGAAAGTGCATTACTAGAAATAATATTAGAATAATTGTCAAGTCGAGTTTGTCCAGTTGTATAAAATATGTTCCAATGTACATACTTATATTCTGCCTTTACTGCGTATTATATGCAAAATAGATGCGATTTCTAAATTATGTCATGTTGAACATTGTAGCTCCTGAAATTGATGATAATGTGAATTGTCAAACTATTCATTTAATCATTGAAAACAAATGATAAAAAGTAATATTACTGTTAGCCCGTTACCGTCAATCCATGAAAAACAGAATACTGTTCAAATTATCATTATGATGATTTATATTTCAAAAATGTTGATATTCTTGGTCAGAAGCATTTGGAGTAGCATAAATTCAAGTTTTATTTGTGTTCTATATCTATGCTATTTATTCTCCTGCTCCTTGCGCGTTACGTTATACCAGACATCGATTTTTCGAGGAGTAAATCAATAGCCAGGATTCATTGCTCTTTACTCAACACACAAGCACAAGGTCGACAACATTTGTGTGCATGCACACAAGCAGGAAATGGTAACTGATGACAGGGGTTGCTTTTTGGACTTCTCGTGTGTTTGATTGTTACCATACAATCAGAGACAGAAGGTGTATCATAACATAGTTTTCAGTGCTTATCAGAAACAGAGATAATCAGTATAATGCGACGGAAGGTTGAGTTGGTATGAGACTTTATTATATGAAAAACTTGCCCTTGAGAACATTAGGTAGTAGGTGTTTTTGTAACCATTCTGTCGACGTATTTATTAAACCATAACTTATACGCAACGTGAATTCCTTTTGGCTTTAACTACGTCTTTATTCGATAGTATTCGGCAAGCTTTTATAGCGGCCAGAGTTTTGTTTTTGAATAGATAAAAACTTCTATCTTTGATGCAAATTCAACATATATACTTAGATATTCTCATTTGAAAATGGTACGTTCAGTGAATTTGTGAAAAACTGATTTCCGGATACTTCGTTTGAAAATTGTTCCATAAAAAGGGCACGTTTTCTTTTTCTACATAGTGACAAAATAAAGTGTTTTCCGTTTTTAATCCACGTGGTGTCGGTAATCATTTTATGATATCCACTATAAATCATGGCTATAGATATTGGAAATAAGCTACAAAAAGATATCGGGATGTCGGTATTTTAAATTCTGTATCTGCAGTCTTGAGTGTTTTTAAATTCGACAACCAAATTACGAGAAAAGAAATTTTAAAATTATAGCCTTTCCTAATTTATCTTACGAGATTGGTTCATTTTTTCATAGAACTTACGGGCAACTTTAGTCACGGAATAGTTGTTCTAATTCTTTATGATGTGTGTCTCCTTTCTGGCGCTTTTTTGTCTTCAGGATCGTGTCCAACACATTTAATGCTCGTTGATACTCGGTTAAATTGTTTAGATAGTTTTTCCAGACTCCATTATTCCTCCCCATCATTTTCTTGCATTCTCCGCCATAATAATCATTTAGTGCGTTCGGGATTACTTCACCTAGCACTGCCTCTCATACAGCCATAACCGTCATCCATATCGTATTTGAGAGTAAAAGCAGCTAGATCCATAGAGAAAGGTATTTAAATTTAAAATGGCTATCCAATGTTCAAAACCATGGTATAGGTCACGACTAAAATATACGTATATCTAAGTCGTGGTATAGATCATTTATAGAGAAAATTTCTGAAATCCTAAATTTGGCAGTTTTATTGTCTTGGACAACAATCGACGTATTGAAGAAAGCCGATCCGATCTATTTTTGTGATGTTTTCAATTCTCAATATCCACATTATTTTCGTCTTATAATTCCAAGACATTTTCAGAATATATTGTCGGGACAGCACAGTATTGCTATTAGCTAATTACCGGGAATCACATTAGAACGAAGCATATAGTACAATAGGTTGTATTTTTAAAAATTTAGGTATATCCAATGTATACCTACATCTTTTATTTAGGTACATAAAGCTGTATTTGCTTCCGTTTGTAGAGGACAGGCAATGAAACTAGAGTATCGCCCATCGAACAAATGATGTCCGGTGCCAGCCGAAGAGTCATCATCATCGTTAACCATAAAGATGAGATGGTCCTTCTTCAGTCGTCTTAACAGTCGAGTTGGTCAAGTCATCTCGTACATTGGGTCCGTCTATTTCTTGTGCCGGTGGCTTTGTTGAAGAGTATCTTCCCGATTTTCGCCAGGTGTACGACGGAGCTGTCGCTATGCATTGCCAGAACTCTTGCCTGCACTTCACCATAGTTCCTCCGTCCCACCTTCCACTCGAATGTCCTCCGTGAGTAGAACTACCGGCCTATGAAAAGGTTTTGTATATTGTCAGCTTTGTACGACAGCCCCTGAAACGCACACGGAACGCGTCACTTGATCCAGTTTGTCCGGAAATCCATATTCGTATGTTTTCTGCTAAAACCTGTTTATTGACTATTGTATGCCGCTTACTTACTTACTTACTTACTTACTTACTTACTTACTTACTTACTCAAATGGCTTGCCGTCCTATGACAAAGCCTGTTGAACCAGGTTTCTCCATATAACTCGGTTGCGGGCTACCGCGCTCCAATTTCTTGGACACCGAGTACTCTCCGGCAGATCTCGCTCCACTTAGTTTAACAATCTTGCTCGTTGCGCTCCTGGTCGTCTTGTCCCTACCGAATTTGAGGCAAGCACCATCTTTGCAGGGTAGTTGTCCGGCATTCTTGCAACATGCCCTTTCCATGGTACCGTCCAGCTTTAGCCACTTTTTGGATAGTGGGTTCGCCATAGAGCTGTGCGATTTGATGGTTCATCCTCCGCCGTAATACTCTGTTCTCCTGTGCGCCGCCGAAGATCGTTCTTAGCACTCGTTGTTCGAAAACTCCAAGCACTCGCAGCTCCTCCTCGGGCATTGTCCATGTCCATTGGACATTGAGAACGGTGATCGCTCGATAGTTCTCACAGTCCAACTTGTTGTCCTTTTTATAGATCATCCCATCTTTCCACTCCTCCGGTAGCTGCTCTGTATCCCAAATTCTAACAATTAGCCAGTGCATGCAAACGGCCAGCTTTTCTGGTCCCATTTTAATAAGCTCCGCTCCGTTGCCATCTTTTCCAGCTGACTTGTTGTTCTTTAGATCGTATGCTGCTATGAAGTCGATGAATACATAAAATGTGGGCAAAGGCTGACGATCAGCCATATAAGAACGGAACCAACGGAGGAGAGTTCCGCCAAGCCTTTCGAGTTTAGTGATTGCGATTAAGTAGCTGAGATTAGCAACGGCAGTTGACAGATCGGTATATATGACGTCGCTTTGCGATTTGGAAGGAATCCATGCTGATCCGCTCTCAAATATTGTTTGCAATGTGAAAAAAGTTGCTCCAAGACAATTAGTTCAAACATTTTCGAGACGGCACTTAACGAGTTAGTTCCACGGTAATTATCCACATTTCGCTTGTGGTCTTTTTTGTGCACAGGAAACAAATGAGACGGCAAAATGTCACTGGAGATGGACTCCTGGCATACAAGCTGCCGAGCTCTAAGCAAACAAGAGATGTGTTTCTTCTGGCTTGACCTACGATGGGACGTTACTTGCGTACCCTTCGGCTTCATCGCTGGTTAAACTTTCTTCTTGTTATCAGTTCAACCCTTTTCTTCTCGTCATCAGGTTAACTTTCATACGGGCAGTAAACGTTTACAATGCCGTAAATAAGGAACTATACGCAACTTCTTGTTGATCGCCTTCCAGTCCATAACACTATCCTGCATTCTACTTAACAATACAACACCCGTTCCAATTTCGCTGGAAGCTCTACGGCTCTTGTTAAATTAGACCTTATCCTTAAGTATTTTCGACACTTTTTCGCTTTTACAACAGCGGTCTTGCACTTCCTTGATGCTGAATATTCGTTTTTTCGTCTGCGAACAACTGGTCGGTCAGCGGATCCCAGACCTTGGGTAAAGAGGAATGGTACACATACTTAAGCTAATCTTCAATGACCGACCCTCTCTTACTCATTTTCCGCTTTTTTCCCTTCACGTCTTGTCCCACTCTGTTTCGATATGTTACTTACTTATTTACTTTACCAGCCGAGAGCCGGGGTGGCTCTTGCCGTATCAAGAAATCCTCCCCATTGTACCTGATCCTGGGCTACTCGTCGCCAATTCGTGGCGAGTCTCGGTTCTACTCCTGGTGCCGATGGGGTTCTTGAAAAGAACGGATTTCATTGCATAGTCGTCCGGCATCTTTGCGACGTGGGCGGCCCACCGTAGTCTCCCAACTTTCGCCGGCTACCTACGCCACTCGCCGCTATCCGTTTATACTTCGCTAAAAATAGTCAGGAACACCTTTCGTTCCGTTACGGCAAGTGCACGTATGTATGTTTTCCGTAAGCAAAGTTGCTGTCTCAAGTCCGTAGACGACTACCGGTCTGATTAGCGTTTTGTACACCGTCGGTTTTGTGCGGTGGCGAATGCTCCTCAATCGAAGTAGTGTTCGACATCGGAACGAAAATTGAAGTCCGGGTTCCGGTCCGGTCCGGTCCGGTAAAAAATCGGAACGAACTTTTTAGGTCCGATTTCGTTCCGGTCCGATTTAGCTCTGTTCCGGTTCCTGTCCGATTCCGGTCCGGAAGTCCGAAATTGTCCGGATGGAAAATTTACCAATTTTAAAAAAGTAGGTAAACGTCAAAGGCTTTGAATGTGTGGAACCTGTAATTTGTAACTTCTAAACGCCATACGGCTCCTTGAAACGGATTATATAAAAAATTGCGGCACCATTGACTGGTGCTTGGCAGCTTACCCGTCATGGAAAATTTCTAAACTAAGTTATTTTCTGTTTGACCTGCCCTTTTTTCGAAAATTTAAACGCATTCCAAAATGGTGCACATTCAGATATAAAGGTCAGTTTTTTAATCAAAAAAATTGTCTTTAAACGCCTCTAAAAATTCAATAAATGCAATACCGATGCTAAAACGATGGGTCAAAAAGATGGTAATTTTATCCGCTTTATAAAAATTAAAGTTTGTGAAATAATAGCGTACCGAAGTTAGAAATATGATTTCGATAAAAACACAATTAAAGTTTTTATGCACTCAGGACACGTTTGATACAAACAGCTGTAACTTTAGAAGTAACCATCAAAATGTTTTCCATTCAATTGTGCTGATGGGGTCAGTCCCGGCGTAGTGGTTAGCATTCACCACTCTCACGCCGAGGACCCGAGTTCAAATCCCAACCCCGCAGAAGTCATGAATGACCCAAGCTGATTAAAGTGACTATAATCGAACAAAAATTGCTATGATTAGCAATTGAGTGGATCAGAAGAAAAGGGGTGTAAATGACAAAAAATAAATTTCGAGAAAATCAGCTCCAAAATTAACATCATCTAGAAAATTCGTCAGGTCATATAATACAAAACTAATGACGCACTATGGTTATGTTAACATTTCTTTATTAAATTCTATTGATGTCTTGGAAAAGCACTTTGATTTTCGGGACTTAGAAGACATTTTTGAAAATGTAATTTGCACTTACACCTCTTTCCTTCTAAGTTATGCACTTGTACCCCTTTCATTCCAAGCGATTATAAGAAATTACTTACTTAGAGAGAAAAAGGTGCAAGTGTATATCTTGAAGCCATAGCACTTCATGAAAATCTGATACTCTTCCGCCCAAACCTATACGATAATTTAGAAAAATCCGTTGAAACTATTGTAGTTATGTTTTAAATTGGACCATAAGCGTGAAATTCGGTTACCTATGGCATTACCGAGAAGATGAATTGCCATAATTACATAACTTTTAAAATGAATTCTTTGAAATTAAATTTTGAGAGATCGAAATGTACGAGCCGATACTGTGAAGCGTTCGGTTTCAAGAGATATTTGCTAATTTTTCAAAAATAAATCGATTGGCTGGACTTGTTTGGGAGCCTTAAGCAGAAAGTGGATTATTGCTAGCGAAATTATTGCCATTCCTCAATACTGAGGAAGTTAAAAGAAATTAGTTTTAAACATATAAAGCAAGTCCTAGTCATGCTTATGTATGACGGTGTTAACCGAAGTGCTGTGAAAGAAACGCACGCATCTTAAGGGAGAAGCTGAGAGGACAGGGTTTATCATAAATTCTACCCAAACAAAGTATATGGTGGCTGGTAGAGAGCGTGGTAGTCCTTCGGGTGTAGGAACTGCGGTGGTCATAGCTGGAGATACTTTTAAAGTGGTCGACGAATTTGTTTACCTTGGTACGTTAGTAACATGTGACAACGAGCCGATTGAGCCGTGAAGTAAAAAGGCGGATAGCGGCTGTCAACAGGGTCTTCTACGGATTACGTAGCCAGTTGAGGTCCAGTAGCCTACAACTCCGTACAAAACTAGCGCTTTTTAAGACGCAAATTCTCCCGGTGGTACAGTATGGCCACGAAGCGTGGACATTGAAAGAGAGCGATCGACGAGCTCTTGGCGTTTTTGAGCATAAGATCCTGCGATCAATTCTTGGCGGCATATTAGACGAGGGAGTGTTGCACAAACGCATGAATCATGAAATATACCAAGTATACAAAGACGCAGATATTGTGAAGCGATTAAAACACGGCAGGCTACAATGGGTGGGCCTCGTAGCAAGGATGCCGGATGAGAGACCAGCGAAAATAATATTTAGCAGAGAACCCGATAGAGGCCGACGATTTCGAGGCAGACCCCGTACCCGTTGGATGAGCACCGTTGACGATGATGCTAGAGCAGCGGGTGTTAGGGGCGACTGGAGAGAGGTAGGCCAAGATCGAGAAATGTGGAGACGGCTCCTGAATTCGGCATGGATTCGATAAACAGATTGTCGCCGAAGTAAAGTGAAGCAAAGTAAAACCTAGCTGCTAACTAGGTACCGTTCTGATTCAAACTTCGAACACTTAAGCCATGCTGATACTTTCTTCAAAGTAAAATGTTCGAAACTTTTGTTAATGCTATCAGAGATAAGGTCCTAGATCTTACTCTGTGCAACACTTCTATAGCTGAGAAGGTCAAAAACTGGCATGTCTCTGACGAACTAAGTTTATCAGATCACAGGCATATCGTTTTTGATATTGAGGCAAACTCTCTCAGGAGAGAACAATGCGGAAATCCGAAAAAAACCAACTGGAGTTCATTCAGAGAACATCTGGGAAACTCTCGGAATTCCTGTCATATTAATATACGCACATCAGCTGTGCTGGACGTTGAAGCCAATGACCTACAAAGTAGGATTATTGATGCTTATACTGCAAACTGTCCGTTAATCACGCGGATAGTCTACCGTGACGTATCCTGGTGGAATGAATCGCTCAGCAACCTTATTCGGGAGGCTAGGCGTTTATTCAACAGGACAAAGATCACGTTTAATTGGGAGGCCTACAGGGCATCTCTCACCAAATACAACGCAGAGCTTCGCAAAGCCAAAAGAAAGTCCAGAGTCAAGTTTTGCGAAAGCATCCAGACTCTGCCTGTGACGGCGCGACTCTGAAAAGCGTTAGTCAAAGACCATAATAATGGCCTAGGGCAATTGTAAAAAGAAGATGGCAGTCTCACTGTTAATACTAGGGAAACGTTGGAGATTCTTATGAACACGCATTTCCCTGGTTCGACAGTGCGACAGTTTCCACTGCGGTCAGTTTTACTATCAAAAGTGCACCGGACTTTTCCGGACTTTCAACGGAATTCCTGGTCCGGTCCGGTTCCGGAACGCTTCGTTCCGGTTCCGGTCCGATAAAAAATCGGACTCTAAAATTTCGTTCCGATCGGACTTCGGACCGGGCTTTCCGGACTTTACCCGGTCCGATGTCGATCACTAAATCGAAGCGTCTTGCGGAGAGAAACGGAGGCTCGATTTCCAGTTTGAATGCGTCGTTGAATCTCCTTATTCGTATTATTGTCGGTGGTGACTAGAGATTCTAAATATACGAATAGTTTGGATACGATAAACTACACCTTTATTTAATTTTTTTCTTCAACCGTCCCCTCCGTCGATGGTAGAAACTATCGTGATAAAAATTAATTTGATACCTGACCTCATTATAAAGGTCAAGACAGAACCACGAGGTTGGTCTAAGGTAGAGCGGTCAGTGATTCGCTTAGATTGCTCTAATGAGGTTCATAATAATAGAAATTATTTTGTTTCTGAACCTGAAATTAAATAAAAAAGAAAACTTTTCCAATTAAATTCTACTATTTTTATTTATTCGCGACAGATACGTATTTCGCCTACGATTTGCAGGCTTTATCAGTATCTGTTCGCAAACAGAATAAACATAAATAGTAGAATTTAAGTGGAAAAGTTTTCTTTTTTATTTATTTTCAGGTTTCGTATTCTACTAAGACGCTCCAAAAACTTCAGAAAATAATACAAACCGGGACTTATCCGAATATCCCCAAAATCGCAAAAATCTCACCTGTATTTAAATCTTCTTCTAACTTCTGACCCCTCTATTTCAATCCCGCCCTATCTCACTACTATCAGTTTTGAACAAAATCATGGAAAATCTGCTAACAAACCAGCTTGTAACCTTTTTTTGTGCTAATAATGTTCTGTACAAGTTTCAATATTTTTTCCGGAAGAGCTGTGGAACATCAACCGCTATTATACAGGGTGTTCAATAAGTTCGAATACACTTTGAAATGTATTTAAAAAATGAAAATACAAGATATTCTTTTATGAGTCAATTTTTATTGAAGCAGTGTTCATTGAGAACTTTTACGACATATTTCCTCAAAAATCCAGAACTAAGAAGCAAATGGAACCAAATTTAGCATGTGGGTGTTTTTGTAGGCAAATTTTTTTTTCTATGGGGAATTGAGATCGCTTACCTCTTTAGTAGGGAAATTATGACCCCTCTCCCCTTTAATAGGGGGAGGGGGGCTTCCATACAAATGAAATACAAATTTCTTCATAACTCGAGAACTAATCAACCAAATGGAACCAAATTTGGCATGTGAAGGTTTTTGGAGGCAAGAATTTTTTCTATGGTGAATTAGAAACCCTCCCCACTTTAGGAGAGGGGGCAATACGAAGTTTGTCGGGTCAGCTAGTACTATATATTTATATAGTACAAAGGCAAAAAGGTGGAAACTTAATGGTAAGGCATAACGTCGCCAGAAGTTCAAGGACATCAATTTCAAATTTCAAGAGCTGGGCAATAAAGATGGCTTTGGATACATCTCTTCTTTTGCTTAAGGTCTCGATGTTCAGTAACTTACAGAGGTTACAAGGGTCAGATCAGGCCAGAAATCTTAGCTGACCAAATATTTATATACCGGCACCGCACTACAGGACGCAAAAAATATGATAAAACCCAAGATGCAATTCGCTTTAGATATAATGTTCGAATGATGGCTGCGAAAGGTTAGTTTAGCATATAGTTCAACTTCTAGGTCTAGATTAGACCCATTGATTTGATAAGTAAAGTATACACGATCAGAGTTTTGCTGCGAGTGATGGTGATAATTGGACATTTAGTAATGCTGATGAAAAGGTTGTTGAAGCGGCACCATTCAGTAAACTTGTCGATAAGATCCTGCAGTTGTTTGCCAGTCTACAGCGGATTGCGCAGCGATGAATTTTAAGATCGTGAGTGTATAACAACTTGCGGACAAGCGGTATCACAAAACAGAGGTCATTAAAATATATAAGGAAGAGTAACGGTGCTAAGTTACTTCCCTGTGAAACTCCAGATTGATTGCAGAGACTGTAAGATTCAACGCAGTCTAACTTAGCTGGAAACTGACGATTTGTAAGATACGTCTGAAGCCAGGAGACGACGCCTTCAGTTGCACCTAAATGACTCAGTTTCCGAAACAATATTTGGTGTTGCGGTCAAATGCAGCTTTTAGGTCTGTTGTATACCGTTATCTACTTGAGCTGTATTTTCAATCTGATGAAGGTGAAATAAACAGAACGGGAATAGATTCGTAGTAATTGAGCATTTAAGATAAAAACCATGTTGCTCTAGGGAGATGTAAGACATGACTTTACTAAACAGCAGTTTTCCCTCGAGGATCTCCAACAGCTTTGAACCGGCACATAACGAAGTAATACCACGTTAGTTTGTAATGTCACGCTTATCTCCGGAAACTTGCACTGTTCAGGCGATATGCAACATAGCTTTTCCAATGGTTTACATAATGCTTCAACAATGTTTTTAAGGAGAACGTTTGCTTCTTACTGTCGGTCCATAATGACAATACAGTCAGTCTACAATCATGGGTCACATAGAATTGAGGGTCATTTTAGCTGCTAATCTCCGGTAAAATATCATCTAATAATTGGTCAAATTATTAGTTCTACCTATCAGTAACAATTTTGTCAATCAATTAGTATAACATTCATGCATTAATCGGCAGTTTAAGTTAAAATGACCCACAATTATGTGTGACTCATGATTGTGGACTGACTGTATATCAAAAATTAAAATCATGTATTCGTCCTTACCACTGATAGTAATTTATTGTTGTATAGTATAAATTGTTTACTCAAGTTAAAGTTATTCAGCATGATCTATTTAATGTGGTTATTCTGAGCTTCCTAAATCTCAAAATTGATTAAGGCATATCTGAAACATTTTTTCGTACTTTACCATTCTTAGTTGCGCGGTGTATACAGTGTACAGACTCAAAGTATATTTTGCGTGTTTTTGCTACACATCTGCATCAAACTAAATCGAACGATGTGCAACCCATAAAACATATAAAATATGAGAGCCGTGCGTCATAATAATAAGCATCGAGTCGAGTGGAACGCAAGAATTTGCACAAAATATACGATACCTGGAAGCATACGATAATAATATACATTTAAAATTGTTGTATTTAATGAATTCGCCATCTCGCTTTGACAATAGCGAAACCATAGGCGGTGTGGTGATACATGCGTTGTGAGTCCCGGCCCCGGCGGTTCTGCGTATGTATATGAACTCTTACCTTTCGGAGGATATCTCATTGGAGGTTGATGGCAAAACAGAATGCGAAAATGTGTATAGCAGCTGAAGAACGAAAAGACTTCGAAATTGGCCACCCGACTGCACTGTGCTTTATTATGCATAAATGTCGCCTCTACATCATTTTGTTCCACCAGATCAAAGCCGATATTGAATTGGATGGCCCACCAGTGTACAAAATATTCTATATCAGATGGTATTGTGTCGAATATTAATATTTAATTAAACTTCAACTGCAAGTTACGGTGTCCCACAGTGGATCGGCAGCGACGATCTAATTAGGATGAAAGGGTATTCATCTGTATAATGTGTACCAAAAGCAACTGATAATTGAGCATACATAAATATTTATTAAATATTCAGGTGAAAAGTGGCATTTTATGTTTCGTTTACATTTATGCTGCCCCGTTCGATATATTATTAATGTATTATTAATTAATTCCAGCAGTAAAATTTATTTCACTGCATCATGCCTTGGTAGCAGCACGCATAGTTTATTTAAAAAATCATTACTCAGCGTCAACGGTATAACCCGTAAAGCTATTTCATTTTTGCGAACTATTCGAATAATCACATGCTAGCTTCCCCATCAAGATTCTCGCTCATGCCTGCCGTCATCCTGCAGGCAAATTGCGGCGCAACCGAGAGCCCCCAGTCCGCCCCCTTTGGGCCCGGCGCTGCACAATATTTTGCACTTCAGTGTTCGGCAACAACATTTTGCGTGAAGCGCATAGAAGTTGAACCTACAACAACACATACACGGAGCGCTACATCCTCCTCTCTGCTTACTCACAAATGACATGCGCTTGTATTTTGTGGTTGTAGGGATGTGCATGGTGTAGCGATGGATGGACCATTCGCTTGATCTCGTTAAGTATTGATTTAAAACAGGGCCATACGGAGATTGTTGCTTAGGATATCGTAATATGCTTAAAATATTAGTTGCTTAGGATATTTTAAAATACTTAAAAATCGTGGATGTTCTATTAGTGATTTAAGCGGAATCCCAATGCTTCGGTCAGGGATGTGGTCAAAAAGTTGAATCCGTCCAAGTCTCGTCCAGAGAGCCAAGGACCGGGAGGGACTGCATACGTACAAAGCGCAGAAGGCTCCAAATTGTGACGAACGGCAAAATACGGTGGAAAGTCACAGGCCCGGAAACTGTACTCAGACGCTGATGAACCCTCTTTGTCTCATCATGGATGATGGATGATAAGACTTACGTCAATGCAGACTTCCGGGCTACTGTTCTTTACCGCTCAGCACAAGTTTGATGTTCCGGAGAAAGTCAGGAAGCAGAAACTTTCAAAGTTTGCCAAGCAATACATGATTTGGAAAGCGATCTGCTCATATGGCAAACGGAGAGCGCCGTTTATGACTACCGGGACTGTAAACGTACCGATCTACCTCAAGAAGTGTCTCCTTCCTCTGTTGAAGCGACACGTGGGCCCTACGATCTTCTAACCGGGTCTAGCTTCTTGCACTATTCAAAGGATGTCCCGGAGTGATACGAAGTCAACGGGGTCACTTTCGTACTAAAGGATATGAAGCCCACAAAAGCACCGGAACTAAAGCCTATCGGAAAATACTGGGCTATTGTGAAGCGAGCACTACGGAAACATCTCACGAAGGTCAAATCTGTGGTCAAACCTGAACAAAGGGTTTAGAGCGGAAGCTGGACGGGCTTGGGTATGCTTGTGAACTTTGGAACTCGTATACCATCGCTTTGTTGCCGAGTTGTATATCGAGCACCAAAGTTCTGCAGGATCTCCCTCGTAGTTCTAGATCGTTATCTAGAACCAATTCTGACTAGCTTGAGCTCCTAAATATTAGGTTCAATTCCTAATCAAGTCCAGATAATTTTCGGGTTGGAAACGTTTTGGACGAGCCTTGGACATTGTTTGAAATTGTGATATTCACTTGAAAGTTTGATATGTTTGTATTAGAAGCCAGTTCGTTATTTGCTTTTACACCTGGCTACATTGTTATTACATAAATATCTTAATAGATAAATCGTCTCGCTCAAACCGTTGTAGGGGCATGAGGTGGGACCATCATCATTAAAAATCTGAGGAAGACCTAAAGAAAAAGTGGGTTTCCGTACAAAAGAAGATGCAGCCAGATGTTGTTGTACAGAACGTTTCAGAATATGGGTGAATATAACAGAAGGAGACGTAAACTGTTGTGGCAGACTATAAAGCACAAGAAAAGATGTCCAGACAAATTGACGCGGCTGATCAAATCTACTCTAGAATGAGTGATGCTACTGACCCGTTACGGGGGCACTTCCTCGAGCTCCTTCGAATTGCGCCGATGGTTACAGTAAAATCATGGATTATCCTGCAGTTATTCAACATGGCCATTGAGGGTATGATTCGGCGATCGGGTATCGAAACGTACAAAGGCAAACAACTGAATTGATAGGCTTTGCGGACGACTTCGAGGTTATCACAAACAATTTGCGACGGCGGAAGCAATCTACGCCAGACTAAAGCAGAGTATCAATGCATCAAAAACCAAAACATATAAGAGTAGAGTAGAGACGGTGTTCCCCTCCCATGGGTTTTTGAAGGCGATGAACTCGCAGTAATTGACATGTCAATACATATATTTGGGATTTCTAGTTACCGCCGGTAACAACACGAGTAAGGATATTTTCGAATTAAGTTGGTCATCGGGTGTAATTTGTCCTCCGTAAGACGTTTCAATAAAGGAGCATATGCCGCCGCACGTAGCTAACAACGTGCAAAACACTAATCGGACCGGTAGTCCTCTACAGTACTGCACATGCCGGCCGTATTCAAACAAAAGATGTTGCGGATTATTTTGGGCGGAGTGCAAAAGAAAGGTTGAGAGTGGTGCAGGCTCATGAACCACGAGCCTGACCTTGAAGATTCCTAGAGTAAGTCGGAATGCTGCGGTGGGCCGGCCATGTCACGACGATGCCGGACGACAGGACGAAGAAATTGTTTCCTTTCAAGGTCTTCACCGGCATCAGGAAAAGAGGGTATCAACGAGCTAGATAACCAGATCGACTTGTGAATGTCGAGACGCTCAAACATCTGGCGATATAATTACATTCAGGCCCATTTAAAAGAATATAATTAGCATTGAATTATTTTTGTTGGTAATTAATCAATTATTTTTTTTTATTAATGAGACTTTCAGCCAGAAGTTGGTTTGTCTCAATATTGTTAATTAGCCTCATCTGCGGTCTGTAAATTTTAGTTTCGAATACTGTTTAGCTAATGTGACTTATGTAAGCAGAAGGGCGGTAATCCTTTCAAAATTTTAACAACTGTACAGTTTATACTTGAAATACAATTTTCGTTATCAGTTTTCAATTTCATTTAGCATTTTTTTAATGTTAGTCAGCCGGCTTTTCCGGACTAGTAGGCACGCGATATTTTCCCAAACTATTCCAAAGCAAGGAACTGAACACCTCTAGCCGGTGGTGTGCATCCAGCGGAGAGAACACCCATACTAGTTGAATTTTGTTGTGCAAATTTCAGAACCATTCACGTTCGTGTAGAAGTCGTCTACCCGCGTGCCCAGACCCAGACACAACAGAGCAGACGGGGGATATAGAGAGTGAATTTAGTCATCCGGTCGGTCGATCCGTCCGTCTATCCCAGTTCGTGCCGCCCGACCGATTCGCTGCTGTCGTAGTCGATGCACAGAGCGAAGCCGTCAGGTTTATTTTTGTTGTATATAGGTATACCTTACGTTCCTCAGCTATTCCAGCGTGGGCTTCGAAGCGCCTCAGGACGAGCGACGGGTCGCGCGTATCGGATTTCTTATTTGCAGCAATGTTATTCGCGTAAATAGACGTTCCGGTTTAATTGCGACAGTAGAGCCTGCTCTTCCTTCGAAAGGATGAACTTTCACTTCGGTCGACCTGAGCCTGCTAAACGTTAGAAAAAGAATCTACGATGTGTGCTGTATCATCGTTTGCTGTTTGGATCTCTATCGATGTGTTGTATTGGTTGGGGCGGAAAAAACAAGGGTCTTTACTAAAATGGCGTGTGGTGTATAGAAGCGAAATTTGATGTACACACAAGTGTTTTTAGTGAAGAATAATTTCGGTGAGCTATTATTGTACGGAAAGTGAATGGTGCGATTTGTGTGTTACAGAATGTTGGATTAGAAATTTTGTTATTCATTCAAGAACGGTGAACGCACCCGTAGAGTGTTGTCTAGACTGGCCTCGACATTGGCAGCCAAAACAAATATTGATTAACTACAACAGTAGCAGCAGAAGCAGTGCCAGCAGCATAGAAAACAACCAACGTAATACCGCCTTCTATTCATTATTAGAGAGGAGTATAAAAAAGCGTGAGGGGGGTCGCTTTGGCTTTTATCGAAATAGTGTGTGCTTATCATCTTTATCGGCGAGAAGGGATCATCATCACTTTTTGATCAGAAGCGGTTGTATTGATGTAAGTTGCTGATTTAAGCAGGTCTGAATCATAGTCGCAGCTATGATGGCTTGTGTTGGTATGCTTCATCGTCGTCCTACGGGTAATGAATGAGTAATTCATTTTACCATCCTTATCCTTTTTATATCTCGGCTCCATTCGTCGGGGTTTTCGATTTGTATATCATAAATAATGTACCTCAGTTTATGAAAACGGAAATACGAGATGTAGGTAGAGGGAAGAGGAAGGAAATGGATCGGTAGATGAACTCATGACGAATGGTCGCGGTTCGTCTGTATAATTTCTTCATAAACATAGTTGGCCGAATCTGTGACGTCGGGTCGGAAATGACGTTGGGTCATTCATCTTTCATTTAACGTAACTATTCATCCTTTCCTATATCTAAAAGAGTAAATTAGGACGTTTTATAATAAGAATAACTTTCCAGAAATGATGTTACCATCTATCAGAAAAACGTTACACTACATTGAAGGGTTTAGTGGTGGATGTTTTCAAGTGTTGCAAATTTTTTAATCTTTCGTCTAGTAATCGATTACTGATTTGTAAAGATGTCTATGTACCAAGAAGAAAAATATTAGTCTTAGCCTCGTGTTTTTAGGTTCGTTTAATAAAGTCCCACATCTGAATAATTTTTATAACAGTAACCTACACAATAGATGAAGGAAATCGTAAAAGAAAGTAATGAAATTAAAGGTGTGGATACTACCTAGGACAAAACGTGACTGGGAAATAGCGGAAAACTATATCATAGCACGGTCATTTAACCCATTACGTCTCACACTTTTTTCAGCAGAGATAGAAAGTTGAAACTTTCAGGATAATTCTCTTTTAGATCAACTAAAAAAAGCCGCTGACATACATTTTTATTCAATTTTTAAAAAATATTGCATGCATTATTGTGCTTGTGCTTCATACTTTTTTACCATAAGATCAAACTTTTTTTTTTTGGGATTATGGGTACTGTCATCCGGGGCGAGATTGTGCCAAAAAAGCATATCTTTTTATTCTTTACCTCCATATACACACAATTTAGGAACTAAGTTGATTTCAAACCTGTCAATATATACTAAATTGTTCAATTAACAATTACCGTAGAGATGGTTTAGTTACAATGAAACCTAATTTTACTGGAAGTGCATGAACTTTGGCACAATCTCACCCCTTCTAGGGGGTGTCATTGTGCCAAAAACATAAAGTTAAGGTAAATACCTAAACCGTGAACATTAGCATGTTTATAAACAATACACATGATTATCAGTATAAAGTAGTTCATATGGGGCCGTACATGAACTAAGTGGACTACCAAAAACAACGCATCATACAAAAAGTATGAACGAAAATAACCCGGAGAGGTCTGAAATAGCTAAAAATGAGTTCGTAGTCAATGGACAGCCTTTATATAGCCAGTAGCGTTTCTAGGGTTAACAAAGGGGAGATATATGAAGGGGTGTATCCTAAGGGGGCATACCTAGTTGATCATTTAACAAAAGTAACCATTACTTCGTTCGAGAACCCGCGGCCGCAGAACATGTGCCCTATCCCACGCCTCCCCCTCCTTAAAACTGACAGTTTATTCACGGTATAATATATTCGTCGAATCGAAATTTCCAGAGAAAAAGAAAAAAAATAGTTTAAATTATTTAGCAGACCTATGATGCTGTTTGCTCCAAAATGGAAGTTGCAATCTAATCTGTCGAAATATTGTGCTCAATAGTAAATAATGTGAGTGTACTGACGTATTTTTGTTGTGTATCTGAAATCCACAAAATGGATCGATCACTATGGCTTGGCATAATCTCACCCCCGTGAAGCTCGAAAAGTACAAAGTTTCAAAAAATATTATTTTCGTAACCAAAACTTATCCAACTCATAATAACCTTTCAATACATTGTAAATGATTAGTTTATATACCTTCAAAATAGCAAGTTGATGCGATTTCTTGTTTGGGTTGGTTTGTGCGGGACATTTTTTACAAGCGTTATTTCCGAGTATTTTTGATCGCGAACTTTGAAACCCTGTTTAGGCTAAATAGTTTGCTTATATTATCTGTGTTCATTCTAAGTTATGAATAAATATGTTATGTTTATGATCATTTTGAATTTACGTCACCAGTTTCTATAGATATAATAAATTTTCACAAATAAACATTTTTGGTTTTTGGCACAATCTCACCCCCGTGGCACAATCTCACCCCGGATGGCGGTATCAATAAAGATTAAATGATCGAATGAGAGCATTGTATGCTATGTTTTATGATAAACAATGGACTTTCGGGAAAGTTAATCGATCGAGTAGTCCTAAAAATGATGAAGATAAAAGCGCAAAAAGATTCGTGGATACGGGATATACGTTTTAATGTATTTCTCCTGTTTTACTTGTCTTTGACTCTGTCGCGGTCCAACGTAAATTATTTTTTATTAAAGGTGGAGGAGCGTCTGGTGAAGAAGAATGGTAGACTGGATGATACTACGAAACTTAGATGTGGGGCTAAATGAATGAATGATCGAAACTAGATGTGAGAATATCTGATATAGGGTGTCGTGTACTGATAGTTTAATTGTCAAAATACTTGGGCGCAAATCGAGAGAGTGTGGATTACAGTCCCACTCAGTAATTGAACTACGCAATATATTTTTGGCCTCACATCGAAGTTTCGCAATATCATCCAGTCTACCATTCTATATTAAGTTGCAATAGAGCGGAATATGTGGCAATACATTCATAAAATAATACTAGTTTCTTTCAGCAAGTTTAAAATAATCTTTTATTTGCATGTTTGGTGTTTTTTAATAGCCTACGTTTTGATAACGTTTTCGCGTTTCGCTGCTCCTTTTTTGTATTATAATTCAATCTGCGTTTGCGCTGCTTTAGCATGTTATGATAAGTCCAGAAGTAACTATGTGGGTCTATCGAACTATAGTTGAAACTGTTCGGTACAAGAGTTTAATTTAATCCTTGACCTGCTGTGATTTCAATTACTTTCCTCTCTAGATTCGGGAGGACACCATGAATTCAGAACCAGTTCCCGATCGCTGTTAATAGACAAGATAATCGTCAATCGCTATTTTGTCGAGTGCTAAAATTTTTTGAAATGTCTCTTTATGGGAACCGGCTCCGGATTCATAGTAACCTCCCGGATCCAGATGGCGCGTACCATGGCTATGCAAGCTGGGAGATCCGCGGCTCGCAACAAGCTGTAATTGGAGCCATATATAACTGGATTTGAACTCACTTCGGCGGATTGGATAAAAAGGAGACTCCACAACCCCGTCGCGTCGTATTTCCGTGAAACCCATAGTTTCAATGAGACTCTCTTACCTAATTTCCGCTCTGTCCCCTTCACGTATTGTCTCGTTCTGTTGGGTTACTATCGACATCTTTGTTTCATTACGTTCTTGTACCGTTCCCTCTGTCGATTGTAGGAAACTACCGTAATAAAAAATTAAGGTGGAAAACAAGGAAGGATGTAAAAAAGGTAGGTAAAAAAGAAGGAAGGATGGTTATGTGCCCAATAAGATATGAGGGATACAAGAGAATGTAAAAGAAGGAACGATTAAGGTGAAATTAGTCGTCATCGATTCTGCAAATTTCAAAAGCAGTTTTTTTTTCTTTGAAACATAAATTCTGTTCATCAAAATATATTCGCTGTGTTCAGATTGGCAAGAAGAATGCAGTGAATACATTTCAATAAACAGAACCCCGCTTTTGAGCCCCAAAACTGCTTCCGAAACCTGATAAGGCCATTGCAAATCATTTTAAAAGTTTTTGTCACCCCCACTTGGAAATTGGCTTGAAAAATCGGGCGGCAAAAAAATAATTTGTAAGATATGACTTAAATTATTTTTAAAAAATCAGTTGTCTGTGGCCTCTACAGCCCGAAAAACTTGAAAAAATGAGTGTACGAGTTGAGTTAACGCTTCTAGCATGAAATAGAAATGGAAATTCAAACAGCGGAATTTCCGAAAATCGGCCTAAAAAATTTTCTTTCGTTTTTGTCTTTTTTTTCGTAGACTTTTGCATGGAAATTGACAACGTATATATTAAAAGCAAGAATAGATTTGGTTTTCACGTTTAAACTTAAAATAAAAATGCCTAAAATCCATATTTTTTTGCTCGATTAAAAAATTCGCTTTGTTTTTTTTCGCCCCCCCCCCAGTGGCCCAACACCGGAGGGACAAAAACTTTTTTAAATATTTGTAATGGCCTAATTTCCCGTTGAAAATGAGACAGGAACTGATCAGCGAGAAAGAGAGAAATAAATAGATAGAGAGAGAGAATGGGAGAGAGAGAGATAAGGGGAGAGAGGGAGAAGGGGAGAGAGGGAGAAGGGGAGAGAGGGAGAAGGGGAGAGAGGGAGAAGGGGAGAGAGGGAGAAGGGGAGAGAGGGAGAAGGGGAGAGAGGGAGAAGGGGAGAGTGGGAGAAGGGGAGAGAGGGAGAAGGGGAGAGAGGGAGAAGGGGAGAGAGGTAGAGAGAGAAGGGGAGAGAGAAGGGGAGAGAATGAAAGAGAGAAGGGGAGAGAAGGAGAGAGAGAAGGGGAGAGAAGGAGAGAGAGAGAGAAGGGGAGAGAAGGAGAGAGAGAAGGAGAGAGAGAGAGAGAGAGAGAGAGAGAGAGAGAGAGAGAGAGAGAGAGAGAGAGAGAGAGACGCAGTAGATAGAGGGGGAATAAGAGTTAGACAGGGAGTGACTCACAGAATGATCGAGTCGAAGAAAAGGAAATGATTCGTTAAGAAGTCGAGATTGCGAAGAGATACCTACACGAGAAGGTAGAAATTCACTCGACTTGTTTTACTGTTTGTGCAATTCCTAAAATGACGTATTCTTTCAATGATAAGTATTTATTCGTCATGATCTTAATTAAATTTGACTAAAATCGTGTTACGTATTTTTACAGAGCTCGTCCAGCCAGTGGTGAGAATGGAGTTGCGTTGAGGAAAGGTCTTCCGCACGTTATCTATTGCAGACTTTGGCGTTGGCCCGATCTACAGGTTACTTTACTGGATTATTTTTTACGAAAATTTAAATCATTTGTTCCCATTTTTGTAGAGTCAAGCCGAATTGAAAGCATTGGATATTTGCGAATACGCATACCATCTCAAAAAAGACGAAGTCTGCATCAACCCTTACCACTACACTAGAATCGACTCCCAGCAGCCGTTGACGATTCTTGTACCAAAAAGCCTATCCACATCTCAGTCAGGTGAAGGTTCCGTTACCTACACTTTGGACGACTTAAGCAACACTGTACCAGTTAATATTCAGTACAATAACGCATTAAAGTAAGCCTATTGGATCATTTCCTACGGAAACCTGAAGTAACCCCAAATATTTTCAGCGAAAACTATGTAACCAGCCCACAACCAGTGCAACAGCAAACACAACAAGCTGCCCCGTCATACATGGAGGTCACACTGAGTCAGCAGATCCCGACGAACACCACGATTATGGACTCGGTGAATGTCGGTGTGAGCACAATCCCAAACACCGAGACGCCCCCGCCCGGATATATGTCGGAAGACGGAGATCCTCTCGATCAGAATGATAATATGAGTGAGTTTATTGTTGGTATCCCAGTGTATCTGTTTAATTTTCGAGAAATGGACTAGATGTCCAATCTATGGTAGGCTGGCGATTGTATTGATTCGATCAGACGAAGTTGTGTTAACGTGATCCAAGGTTTCGTTTATGAACCCGTTTTATCTAGGCCTTTTCTCAAGGTAAGATATGTACTAGTATCACTGGCAGCCATATTTGAGTTTGAGTTGAGTTCACCTCAGGTTGGATAGAACAAAAATTCAAATATTAGTGCTATACTGCCGCTATTCGCATAACCGCCACATTTTCTATGGAGGTTCCTATATAAATGGGACTGTTATACGAATAGCGGACATATAACTCTCATGGACAATGTAAATTGAAGTTACCTTATAAATCTTCTGGTTTTGGTATGTGAAGCCGCTTTTTTTCGTCTGAGTGCCAAAATTTTTTACACCTATAATTTTTTCTGAAAAAACATTGCATTGGTTAAAGAGGCGATCCAGCCGCAGGTTGAAAACCTCCATAATAAAGATTTTAAAAAAATGCATTGGCTGAGTTTCCAATAGGAATGTCATTTAGTTCATATTAAAAAAATTATGAAAATCATGAAAATAATTTTCGTGTATTAAAAATATATGGTTCAACAGTTAAAGTAAGACTCTCTTGTCTTGTAGGTCAAAGTAAAGTATTGTATTAAAATGTATATCTCGAATCTCGATACTTGCCTTTTCTAGTTCACTATTGTATTATATTGTATTTCCTCAATAGCGGATATGTCCCGTCTGTCGCCTGCAATGGATGCACAACCGGTGATGTATCATGAGCCTGCGTTCTGGTGTTCGATCAGCTATTATGAGTTGAATCTACGCGTTGGTGAAACCTTCCACGCTTCGCAACCGTCGATTACTGTCGACGGCTTTACGGACCCTTCAAACTCGGAGAGGTATAATTTAAAAATTAAAAAAGCACAGGGGAGCAAAATTGATAAATGTTCTCTCTCAGGTTTTGTTTGGGTCTTCTATCAAACGTGAATCGGAATGAGGTAGTTGAACAAACACGCCGCCATATTGGCAAAGGTGTCCGGTTATACTATATTGGTGGCGAAGTTTTTGCCGAATGTCTCAGTGACTCCAGCATTTTTGTACAAAGCCCTAACTGTAATCAACGGTATGGGTGGCATCCGGCTACCGTGTGTAAAATACCACCTGGTGAGTGGTGTTGCTATTATTTCTGATACATGATTTGTCAAAATTAATTCTATTTTAGGATGTAATTTGAAAATATTCAACAATCAGGAATTTGCAGCTTTACTATCGCAGTCCGTCTCACAGGGATTCGAAGCGGTTTACCAACTAACTAGAATGTGTACAATTAGAATGTCCTTCGTTAAAGGATGGGGCGCAGAGTATAGGTGAGTTTAGTGGGCACTTATTCTTTCTTTCAGCGAGTAACCATGCCATTTATCGCTTAGACGACAAACCGTTACCTCAACACCGTGCTGGATTGAATTGCATTTAAACGGCCCACTGCAGTGGTTAGACAGGGTTCTCACCCAGATGGGCTCACCGCGATTGCCATGTAGTTCTATGTCATAAAATGTCAGAGAAACCTAAAATAATACTAAAGAAGCAGTGCGCAAATAGAAGACTCATGTTTGCGTTCGCTTATATCGACGTAGAGATGTAAAACAGAAAAACAAAGTAAAATATCAGACATATTTTGAATCCGTACTACATATTATGGTATGCTGGAAAACAAATCCCTAGAGGATTACTGTAATTAATACGATCGATACCAGTTTTGACTAGTTTACTTTTAAGGTTTTTGCATGATTATCAATTATTTTAATGCTCGTTGAAATAATTCACGTTTCCTAATTAGCGACGTTATACCTAATATCTGGCCGGAAGCATTATTACCTTACAGCGATTTTCGCAGAAAAAGTGCGTAGCAAGTGATTAAATATTACAAAATCTTTTTTTTTGTTAGCGGTTCCCTTGTTTTACTATGATTGTTTCCGTAAATGTAAGTGTATACATTATATAGCGTTTGTGTTCTTTTCTAATACAAATGAGAGCAACCTTTGATCCGTACTGCTTGAAGCATTATTAATAAAAATCAAAACGATTGTTTGCATTGATGCATACACGAAACCTTCGCTTTGTTGTAAACATATTTTATAAGAAACTGTTAAAAATCAATGAAAAGGTGAAATTCAAAATTTCTTTTTACAACTCAGCTAAGCTCAGTCGGTGTAAAACGGTAGAATAAATGAGAAAAGAAATACTGATAAAATTGGTAGATGATTGGTCATTTTAAAATTTATGAAGGGACAATTAAAGAGCAGCATACTATTTTCTGAAAAGATTTAATGACCGTTTTGAAGTGATACGATTATAGAATTACGAGAGGTAAAAGTGAAAACGCGATAAGCGGCACATATATGATGTTTGTGTTTTTATCCATTATCTGTTTGTTTTCCTTTTCGTATGAAAAGTCAAATAACTGCAAAACCAGCAAGACAAAAATAGTGATTAGTTGCTTGAAATACACAATAAAAAGAATCTCCATGTTTGTCCATCAACTAAAGCATTCCGAAGAGTTCCGTGTTTGTAACATATGACTTTTCAACAAAAACGATTAAACAAATGTTGAAGGATAATCCATATGGAACAAAATTTGATGATATTCAACCATATCTAACATAACACCTTTCAAATGTAACAGAGAGGTATTAAATTGGACCTGCCGTTTGTAACATGGTAGTGTTTAAATTGTACAAATACAATTAGCTAGCGAGGTTCTTAGGAATTTCGATAAAGGGACGAACTAAATATGACGTCCATCCATAAATTTCTGCTTTTAAGGACCCCCCTCTCCTTTCTGTCCGATTGTGTCACAAATCTTTCCCCCCTTGGACGTCACACAAACAAGAAGCAATTAAAATAAAAAAAGCATGTCAAAAGTCAAAGGTGGGTTATAAACCTTGTTCAACCTTTTACGAGTTTAGTGTACGATTCACAAATAAAAGGAAAAAAAACAGTTGCGCATTTTCCCGGAAAATTTTAATTAAAATTTTGCCGCATGAAATGAGCATCCAAGTTTTTTTTTCCAAAATTACAAGAAGAGTCCACATGTTTTGTTATATTTCTCCGCCCGGCGAGTAGACTTTTTACGGATTTATTATCGAATTGCCCACTTGCTCATAATTTTAATAATAACATTTATTTCTATGTTACTTGATTTATGAACTACCAACCAGGGCCCTGATAACGTGACCGTCTATTGCAAATCGCCACTAATGTGAAGCGAAGGCAAGAGAGAATCTGCTTCATTTATTTGTTTCGACGATGTTGAACCTTGTTACAAACTTCTAAAATCAAAATAACTTGATGAGTAACGAATGACTCGTTGACACAAAATTGACACGCCCCTCCTCCCATATACTGTGGACGTCATTATTGAATGATCCCAAATGTTGGATATGGTAAATTCCAATTATACTCGTATTGTGGTGCTCTTACGTTGGCACAGAAACCAGAAACAAGTAAATTCATTTCGTCATATTGTACGTATATTTCTTCAAAAGCTTCTAAATATTCTGGTTACCTCAGTAGTATTACAAGTGACTCTAACTTTAAAATAAGATTCGAATAAAATGTCTAAATCAGCAAATATTTAGACAAATATTTCGATCGCGCATTCTTTTCTTTGCTGCGAACGCTGAAAAGTTCATGCATTGTTCAGTTACTTTGCATAGTACCTAGAATAATCTTGTCGCGTTAATACTATGGCGTTCGTATTTTTACGATATTTTCTACACCCAGCAAAAGTTCATTTGGAGGGCGGATTTTTAGTAATCGGTGCCAAGTGGAATTATTTTTAGATTATTTTAACGGTTAAAAGTTGTTATATCCGAAGAACAAAGAATTCTTTTTAAAAACAATCTGTTGATTAGAAATGTCGCTATCCTGCTTCGATTAGATAGTGTAGCCAAGTTTTCAAATATCTCAAAAATTAGAACCTACTCGCTTTTTAACTGAGGGCTTTATGCAATTTCAAGATTTTCAGATTTCAAGACCAGGAACTTGGAAATAAGTGGTAATGCGAGTATTGTGCTTGTAATAAAGGCTATCAGAGCAGAAAAGCCGTGAATCCGTAAGCTGATGAGTAGCGGAAAAGTTTGCAAGTTCGGGAAAACCGAAAGATAAATGGCAGAAGATAATTCGAAGCACTGACTTGTGAATGCTTAATGCACTTTGGAATCAGAAAAGAACCTCCGACATCCTCTAATACGACCCGAAAGCCGGATTGAACAGTAACACTTTAAAGAGTTAACCTACCAGCTACCACCATGATATCGGACCACTATGATACAGTCACAAACTTTATTATAGCGATTTACTTTCAGGACATCTGGTTGGTCTAGGCTTCAGGTTCAATGTTCAAACAATAAAATCGATTGGTGAGAAGGGATGGTTTTACACATTTACAAAATTGTTTACTTTCAGGACATCAACTCAGTCTAGGTTCAATCGCAACGTCACACACGATAATCCCTGATTTGGTGGGCCTGGGTTGTTACTTTCTAGGATTATTTTGAAATAACGATCATCTTCATGGCACCGTGTTTGGAATGGAAAATTAGCTATGGTGTCATTACCAACTATGTCAAAGAAAATTGTCTTA
The DNA here is from genome assembly GCF_943734655.1 of Sabethes cyaneus. Taxonomy (NCBI): domain Eukaryota; kingdom Metazoa; phylum Arthropoda; class Insecta; order Diptera; family Culicidae; genus Sabethes; species Sabethes cyaneus. The sequence goes on from NC_071355.1 coordinate 173,274,417, forward strand.
TATCGAGGTAAAAATTAATTATAATACTTTATCTCGGTACATCTCGGGATTCCAGCAATATTGCTCGGTTCTTTGGTAACAAAACGCGCTGGTTACTTTTTTGATAGCTTGAAACCGTCGCAGAAAGAATCTGCTTGGCTGTATATAAGTTATAAGTATATATTATACTTGTCTAGCACGTAAGCTATTGATTTCCTTGATAAAATAAAGGATATTTGCCCCCGCGACGATTCTGGCGACGGTTATAATTCATCGCGTACGAAAAGGTGGGAAATTGACAATAAAGAAAATGATTGTTTTCAGCAAAGTTGATCCGCAGACCAAAATCTTTCAAATGGTGGAAAAAGTTTCATAAGTTTTTCATCAAGTGGCATTAGTATTCGAGTGAATTTTGTTAGGTTTTAGCCTACCTTTAACTCGAAGTTGGCGCGAGTAACGAAAGGTTAAAACAGCGTGAATATCGTTTATTCAAACTCCATTTTAGGTTTTGAGGCTTACATTTTTGCAACTTTGCTCACTTTGAATCAATCCATTAGCAGTTACCTATTTTTCTTGCAATTCAGTGTACGCCACGTTACGCGTGTTGAAAGTTACAAAAGGAATTACGTGTTAATTTAAAATTAAATTTTACGGAGATTTTTTTTCCAATACTGAATGAAGTATATGCAGCTATTACTTTATGAAACCATAAAATATCTGATTTTCTTCTTCATATCAAAATGATGGAAAACAGATAATATCTGTTCAATATGTGTCCATATTATGGAACATTATTTATGAAACAGATTTTAAAAGCAAAGCATGGACATAGATTTTAATATGGCAACAACGCCTGTTAAACATGCGAGCACACACCCACTGGGCACTCTGGCAGCCGATCATGCGCGCTCCGATGCTTATGTCAGATTGCGTTTAAATTTATACCAGTCGTCCAACTTAAAACGCTGGAAGTATGTTTACGTGAGCAATCGGCAGCATACCAACATCATTACGCTCATAGCGAGTCAGGTATGAGAAAGACAGAAAGAGAAAGATTGCGCGTGTACGACGCGAGAGAGAACGGGAAAACTTTTGCGATGATTGCGTTGCGTTTTTCATTCTCGTCTCGCATTTCATAAAAAAGTATGCACTTGGACGACAGCATTTCCAGGCAGACTTGTGGTGATGTTTGCAGCATAATAAGTGGAGTACCGCTGGATTGCCATTCATTTGGCACGCTTGCTCAGTAGTTTTTTTCTTAGCAAATATTAAATCTTCAATTTGTGTGCGAAAAGTTGTAGTTTTGAATGTGAAACATATTTCTGAATGTTGAGAAAATCAAACTGTAATCGCGAATTCTTGCGAATTGGGCTGTCTAATTCGGTGAAGTGTGAATACCAGAAGAAAAGAAAAAGGCAATAAGTGTTTCGGTATACGTGTGACGATTGTGTTCTAGATAAAAGGAAAATTCCAGTGCGTTATTTTTGTTTGAGGGATCGCGAAGGTGCTGTTTTCGCATAATCCGGGTTTTCGGGTAAGTGCACTATACATGTAATTCTGGAATCATTTCCACTATTGTAGAATGAATCCTTTTAGCGTAAAATTATTTTTAAAACAGTAATGCTTTGCGATGTTGGAAACATATAAATTAATATATGTTCGATATGTACAGTGTATACAGAGTTGCCATTTCAAAATCTGTGTTTCTCGTTTAAAAATCTGTGAAAATCTGTAAAACCATCGAAAAAAATCTGTTACTAAATCTGTGTTACATAATTATGCTCCCATGAAAAAAACTTAGCATTTTAATGTTTTTAAACAATATGGTTAATTCAATATCAAAGCGTGTAGGGCGCTATATCTCTGCATATTAGTGTTGATAGGAGGAAATGCTTATCAACTTAGGAACTATATTGGCATGTTTCATTATGCCTGATTTTTGTTTTCAGGTATAATAAATTCAAATTTGTCACGAGGTTTTCGAGTCATTTTAAATCTCGCATGTGCATAATATTTTTAGATATAAATTATCAAATTATGGTTGTATATGAGCACCAATGGCATTATATTAAATTTATTAAAGGGTATTTTTTAAAGGTATCTTAATTTTCGTAATTACTGGCTTTAAAATTTTTGAATAGTCAGGTTAGTCTTATATAACTCCCCCCATCTACTAACAACAATTCCTTTCCCGAAATACTTGTGAAGATGCAGAGGATTCCCTGGGCTTTAGTAGCAACAAGTATTGGACTAACATTCCTTCCCATCCCACCAGGACCCGCATTCGGACGTGGCCGGCGTCGGTATTGATCAGCATGCAGGGACCTGATAAGGTTGCACAATGAGGAATAGCGTGCTGTCCCAAGTATGCTCTTTCCAGCCATCATTTTGCAATTTTCATCGGTCCTGGTCAATAACGGAGTAGCAGCACACGGGCGGTATCCTATGCTTATGCTTATGCTTATGCTTAATATGGTTAATTCAATATCATCCATACGCATCGTAAATTTTGTTTTTGATGTGCAGTAATTTCGGATTTGTAACTTTACCTCCCGATTTTTTGTGCCATTTCGCTTCCAGTGATAAAATTGATAAGCTTTACTTCAACATGTAGCATATCTGTGAAAATCTGTGATTTTCAAAAATATCTGTCATCTGTGATCACAGATTCTGTGCTTTAAAATGACGAAAAAATCTGTGATTTTACAGAAAAATCTGCGAAAATGGCAACTCTGAGTGTATATTGTACACCCGCCCAGTGATGCCAGAAAATGAACTAGATTAAAAACTCGTAGTAAAATCTTTAAAAAAAACTTAAAAATGGGAAATTATGCTAACATCATTCAATCAAGTCGTACTCGTGCTGTATTCTGTATAATGTACACAAACATTAGCTTGTCTCTTACACAAATGCATTTTTTACTCTTACACAAATACATTTTTTAACTTCTTTTTATATTTGTCGCACAGTAGGGACTGTATTTCGGAAAAAGGACAATAAATTTTATTTTAATATTTTTAAATGCCACAGAACTAGATTCAATCTTTTGATGTCTTTGCTACTACCCAGGTAACAAATAAGCATTTCCAATGCAATTTAAATGCAAGCCAATAAGCATTTAAGTTGTCTTAAATGCTACTTAAATGCTATTTTGCCAAAATATGCGGCTACTTTACTACTAGCCCACATATAGTGCTGGCAATGCTTATTTGCAGCTAGTTACCGACAAGATGAATTTAAATAGAATTGTGGATGCCAATTTACTACAGTTATGCAGTCAAAAGGCTGATAAACAGCAACCTGCATTACAAAACGCCAAGGATGCTAATAAACGATTGATTTACTGCTTATACTAATGCTTATTGGTTACCTCAGTAGTTTTATCTAAATGAACAAAATTCTCAATTTCGCTTGATTTCTTTGTTTTAAATATGCAAGGAAAAGGTGCCATAATTAATCAAAAGTCAAAGTACAAGGATGTGAACGTCTAGGTGAACGTCAGAATGTAGCACCATAACTTATGTGTCTGACTGCTTATTATTTTATGACGATCCTAATCGTTGCATCCTTTGATTCCATCCTGCCCATTTCAATAAAGACATCCTGCCCAATTGAGATTTTCATTTTCCAATTGGTTACCAAAGTAACCCACAGTGCTGCTTCAAAGTTTTTTTTTGGGTAAATATACAGCTACTTTAGTGCTAACCTTTTTATAGTTCTGACAATACTTATTTGCAGCTGGTTACTGACAAGTAGGATTTAAACAGAATTTTGGATGCCAATTTACAATAGCTAAGCAGTAAAAAAAATGCCAGAAATGCCGCTAAATGGTTGATTTTGATTGGAGTATGCTGACTTGATTTAAATTGTAGTAGGTATTGTCAATAGCAAGGAAAATTGTACCGTCCAAAGTGCGAAATCGCTCATAAAAGTGCTATTTTGCATTAAATCGTTTCGGTATCTTTGGCGCACTTATTGCTTGGAAGATAACGAAAAAGTGCACCGAAGATACCGAAACGATTTAATGCAAAATAGCACTTTTATGGACGATTTCGCACTTTGGATGGTACAATTTTTCTTGCAATTGACAATATGTATTTGAATTTATTACATCAAATATAAGAAGAAGACAACGACAATAATCAATCTGTCACTGAGCTGGCGCCTCTCTCTCAGATTAAAATGCATTAGTATCTCCGTAAAAAATGGAAGAGAGGAGACACGAAGAGAATCTCTCATTGTCACTTAGGTCTATTTGAAAAATTACCCGAGAATTCTCGCGTAACTTTTCAAAAGGACCTAAGTAACATTGAGAGACTCTCTTTGGTCACCCTCTCTTCCGATTATTACGGCGACATAAATGCATTTCAACAAAAGTTTTCTTGTCGATTAGCTAGCTACTGACACCAGCAACCGATTTATACTAGGCTGATGTTTTAAAGTGCATTTGCATCGCCGTGGCAATCGAAAGAGAAGAGACCCAAAGAGAATCTCTCATTGTTACTTAGGTCCTTTTGAAAAGTTACGCGAGAATTGTCTCTTTTAGTGCGACGAGCACTGGTCACTGGTAATATAAGAACTTAATGCATAAAGCAGCAAGCACCGTTTGGTGCGGTTTATGGGCCTTGGTGGCACATGTTGTTTCAAGGAGTCGTCTCCATTCAACTCAATATTGGGCCACTCGTCGCCAAATTACCAACCGTCTCAAAAGTCGCAAATCACTTTCGACCTGGTCGACCCATCTTGCACGTTGAGCCCCTCTGTTCCTGGTGCCGGTGGATTTGTTGAAGAGAACCGTTCTCGTCGCACTGTCGTCCGGCAATCTTACGACGTGTCCGTCCTACCGTAGACTATTGGCTTTCGCCAGATGTACGATGGGAATCTCTCCAAGCAGTGCCTGTATCTCGTGATTCATACGTCCCCGTCACTCTCTGTTTTCATTATACTCTGCTAAATATCATCCGCAGTGACTTCCGCTCAAGCACAGCATCGGCGCGTATGTCCTCCGTGAGCATCGTCACGGATTCAAGCCCATAAAAAACTACTAATCTAATAAGGATTTAGTACATCATCAGCTTCGTAAGGCGCTGGTTCTTCTTACTAGTGCTGTCCGCGGTTATCAGCGACCCAACTACACAAACTCATCTACCACTTCTAGTTCATTGTCGTCAACGGTCAACGTCTGTGGGAAGCACACGTTTGTTTCCTTTGAACGTGTTTCATGTATTTGGTCTTCGACGCATTTATTTTTAGACCAATCCTAGTATCTGCTTCCAGTATGGCGTAGATTGCCTCCTCCGTCATAACGTCCCTGGCTATGATATCAATCTCATCTGTAAAGCCTAGAAATTGGCTACTCTTGGTGGAAATCGTGCCTTTCATTTCAATGCCCGCTCGTTGGATTACTCCCTCAAGAGCGATGTTGAGTAGCATGTAGAAAAAGCCGTTACCCTCAACCTTCGCCGCGTCTTGTAGAGGGTCGAACGAGAGCGTCCCCGATATGCGCACTGTACACATCACTCGATCCAATGCAGCTTAGATCAGTTGTGTCAGTTTAGCCGGAGCTGCCAAAACTGGTCTCGATCGACTGTATCGTAAGCTGCTTTAAAATTAATCGGCGAAATCGTTGGTACGCATGTCTGGGTAAAGGTCCAGACACAATGCGTACGGATTTTACTACATTGCGGCAATTTAACAAATTTTCCATGGCTTTTCTGTCAAATTGCCGCTACGTAGTAAAATCCGTATGTATTGTGTCTGGGCCTTAAAGCCCATTAGACATGAAAACGGAAAAGGGAAATTGGACTATTTCTTACCTGGTGCTCCCTCAGATAATCATTTTTGCTTAAAAATTAAAACCTCAACTTCGTTTGAGTGTAGTTTCATAAAAAATAGCCATTGGCTTGATCGCATCGTTTTGACGATGTTGCCCTTTAGTGGGTTAATTTTGTTTCAGAGAGCAAAATAGTGTCTTTGGCTTATTGTAGTTCGGTATCTGGTCTGAATACGATTAGTTAATCCGAAGGCCGAAGATACTCTCAGCGAATGTAAGTATTGTAATATAGGAAGCGTTTGATATGGGAGGTCCACGCTTTCTACCTTGTCCTTGATTTCAAGGAGTTGAATGGAATTAGGTATCATCATTCCACTTGATTCTTTGAAATTGAGTAATTTTCGTTGAAACGGGGCCACCACTGACACGAGGTCTTCAAAAACTGGATCTTTTACACTTAATTGGTTGAAAATGGTTAAAAAATAAGAATTACATTTTGAATACCTCGAAATAGTGGACCCCACGTTACTTCATTTAGTTAATACACGGCAACACAGCGAACTGAGTACGGTGCAATGGAAGTCGTCATTTTATTCCACTTGAAAGCCCTGTTCCTCTCCTTTACAGAACCGGGCAATTTGTTAGCTATTTCATTGCAAATTTGTGAAATATAACATGATATGAATCTCAAGGTTTGCAGAAAATTAAACTTTTTTTGAAACTGTTAGGCCCCTTGGTGAACTAAGGGTTAACTATTTCGAGGTATTAAAAATGTAATTCTCATTTTCTAACCATTTTCAACCAATTAGGTGCAAAAGCTCCAATATTTGAAGAAGTCGTTTCAGTCGTGGCCCCATTTCAACGAGAATTACGCATTCTCTCTTCGGTACATGCTGCACAATTGGTCTGGCCGTTAACGAGAAAAACAATAGATTCATGTATGTAATCGTCATTTTCCAGAATGCTTTCAAGATGCCTTGGTTCCGGCTAACAGTGTTGGGCACCGCTAATTCGCTAATTCGCTAACCGATACAATTTGCTCGATAATCTTGGAAATTTCGCTAATCACTAATCGCAAACTGCAAATTAACAGTTACTGTTTATTTTTGAACATATCGCAATAACTTGCATTGTAATCTATCGCTGTACAAATTATTTGTAATTTACATTTATTATATGGCTTTTCTTAATTTACCTAAGATCAAAACCTATTATAATGGATAAAATGCTTTACAGTTTATTAATTTTAAAATAAACAGCGGCACTTCATTTGGAATCATGGCCCAGCAACAATTCGGCTAGTCTCAGTATAAATTATAAAGTATAACTAGCGTTTCTCGATTGGTCGGTTAGCGAATTAGCGAATTAGCGGTGCCCAACACTGCCGGCTAATATGTGGTTTCAACAAGAAGGCGCTACTTGCCACACAGGTCACGACACAATTAACCTATTAGGATGCGAGGTTGGTGAGCAGGTGACATTTAGATGGAGTGACTACTTATGTGGGGGTGATGTAAAGTTTTCGTCTATGTCGATACGGTGCAACGATTGTATCAGCTAGAATGCTTGAAAAACTGGTGTAAAACAGGATCGCATTCAGCTTTTGCATTAAATTATCTTTAAAAAGTAAGTGGCAAACACCGATTTATCTGGTACAAACAATCATTTCATATACTTTTTGCAGGTTTTGGGGTTTACACGTAAGTCGCTTTTTACGCGCAGGATACGTCCCGCGTAAATCAAAACCGCGTAAAAAATCGCGTAAATTCCGAAAACCGCGTAAAAAACCGCGTAAATTCCGAAAACTGCGTAAAAACCGTGTAAATTCCGAAAACCGCGTAAAAATAGTCGCGTAAAAAAACCGCGTATAAAAAAACCGCGTAAAAAGCGACTTTAGTGTATTCTAAAATGAAATGTATGTATTCTGCTAAATGTCTATTGCATTGTAGTTTTTTTAGTGCAATATTATATTTATACAACATTTTACCGAGAATGTTTATTATTGTAGCTTCAAATAAGATTCGGTCACGAGGCCAGAACCATTATAAGTATACCTTCCCATAATGGTTCTCTGTTAAACATCAATTCGGAACAATCGTGTCTATTAGACAGAAACATTGAAATACTTGAAAAAAAGTTAAGTCACAGATGAAGTTACCAACATCTTTTTTCTATACCAGGTATATGTTGTTGAAAAGAAGCTTTGTATTCGCAGACTGCGTTTCAATTTGTTGAAAATGTCAACTATATTTACACGGTGTACGAAAAGCGTCATGGCTGGTGGTGAGAAGTTTTGTTCGCAGCAGCAAACAACCAGCCAGCGCGCGGGGTGACGATGGGAAAGAACTTGTTTTTGTCGTTTCTATACTACATATAGGTAGTGCACTAGTGCGGATGCTTCGCAATACATATTCATTGGTAGCAGTAGAGCGTGGTCGGGGTGTACTCAACTCACCAACAAGCAACAAACGGCAACGTCATTTGCATGAAATCGAGAACATTGTGTTCAGATGGTTGGTTCAGATGCAAAATTAAGACGTGACGCGATGCTGTGCGAAAACAGCGATTTTGAGAGTCAATCGCTACGTGGTGGAGTGAATTGGGATTGTTTTATACTTTACGTTAGTCAGAGGTAATTTTAAGTTTTTGTTTGTCAAAAAATCAGGTCCGGTTCGATTGAGACGATGTAAGCAAAATGCTTTACCACGAAAATTATTTTCGCTACTTTTTCTTTCAAATCTAAATACGCTGGAGATGATGAAAGACTTTCAAATTAGGTACATAACATGAAATATGTATTACCATTTCAGGTGTTTGCATAATCTTGATCAACTGTTTAGTGAACTTTTAGTTAACTTGATTCTGCGTGAAAATAGAGTTTATATTGTGCATTCCTGCATTAGCCAGTTAACTACGGCAAGGTAATATTTATCATTATTATCTATTGTTCATTTGAGAGTTCAGTTGCTTTCGTTTGTCGCATTGCGTTGCTTTAGAAAAAGTAAGAAGTTTGCTGTGAAATTTAATGGTTATGATTTGCTGTTGACTCCCACAATACATGACTTGAAGGCGTAAGAAGCACGCTTCTGATTTCCATTTTCATATTTCATATTTTTCGCTATTTTGAAATGTAATGATTTCATTGCGTGCTCCAGCAACATACCTCAGGTGTCAGCTTTTTTGATGGTAAATTATAGTACCCATGAAGACTCAAACTAGTGAATCGCTATGTGAATCAATGTTAGTCATAATTGTGCAAGGCCCTATTTTAAAAAATGCTACTAGCCTTAATTATAAATCGCCGAGAGACTGTGACATGTTTTCTGCTTTAGTTATATTTTTGGTTCACATAATTTGACAACGGTGAGCGATGCAACTTCGATGCACGTCTTACAATTAAGTGACTGCTTTAAGTGATTGATGATATGTACATGTCTATTCTCACAAAATCCTAAAGCTTGCGTTTGCATACCAACAGGTTGAGAGCATGTGATTGCAGGTGGAATTTACACATTTTCCTTTTCAAATCAGTTATATTGTCCTCCTAATTTGCATCCCCATTCACTTCATCTCTAACATTTCTCCGATCATTTCAACACGTCGAACAAAACGTCCAAGATAAATGTTCGCGCAAAAGTTGTACACACTTTCTATATTTTACAGCCAGTATTTAAGCCTGATGTATTTACTGGTGCCGTAAACAGGAAAAAAATCGATCAAATCAATTTACCGGGTAAACGAACCTATAGTTAGAGAGAAAAATGTGGGTAAATTAGGGAAATTGATTCCGCCTTGGCCGTTCGAAATCCGCAGAAAAGAACAGTTATTGGAAAGAGCTATTAATAATTGTTTATATTTATAAATTCATTTTTTGTAATAAATTTTCGCGGTTTGTTATTATCAACTGTTCCGAAAGCGTTTCTCTAGTATATTTACGAAGAACGGTGTCCGTCATGAGTGGCGGTTGGTAGTTTTTCGGGCATTTTTTGGTTCCTCTAACGATCAGGGTCTTCTTCGTTTTCGACCTTACACGTTGGGTGAAATATTGGTTTTCTTTTATGGTTTCCTTGTGCACCGGTGCTCGACTGACACAGTTGCAGTGATCCACGGCAGCTGTAACCGGCGTCTATTGGTCACCGTTGTTCTCTTCGCGACGGGGATGGGCCTCTCTGCGGGGTTAAGTGGAGTCGATCAGGAGACGAAATCGCTTACGATTTTCATTAATTAACGGAGGTTGGTAATTTGCTCTCTTTTTGCGCTTGATTGAAACTTTTCAGGGAAAAGTAACAGCACAAGAAAATTAAATAAATGCAATAGATCTCTGAAACGACCAATTTGGTTTTATTATAACAGACATAGATATAATGAATTCCCTTATATCGAGTGTTAAACCTTTTCATAATGTACACGATAAATGACAAGTATTATTGCAGTTCACAATTTATAACAAAATATCTCGTGAAAGTTCGTTAAAATTACCAAGCTATTAAAATAAATTGATTTCATAAATACTCCGATTACAGCTAACCATAATAATTAACGGTCCTAATATCTTTTCAACAGCCACCGTTTACAGTGAAAAAATAAAACCGAGAGGCACAGAACGGCGAGCATTTCGTTCGTTAGCCTTTCTATTAGTAATTAAATTTGTTATCTCATGCAGTTAGAATTACATTTGTGCTTGCACCTCGTTTCTCTTACTTTCCAATATTTCTCTATTCTTTTCGCTGGCATGCTTCGAATCGGAACACTCTTTGCTTCGCACATCTTAGCGAGAAGCTGGTCTTCGGATCAACCTACTTATGCTTGGAGTGAAATTGGATTAACGGCGCTACATGTATGTCGGTACGAGACGCTGACTTTTAACTTCTGCTATTGCAAATTGTAGTTACACCAAGTTTTACGATGGAATGTAGGACAACTTTTCGTGATGATAGTCCTGATGCGATGGTTGGGGACAGCGTATTATCATCTCTCTTGTAAAGCTGCTACGGTCCATAGTAGATAGTACTATGGTGGTACATGCATAATAATGTGGGTCTTAACCTTCGCTGCGCTGGACAGTGTTCATATTTCGTGAGAAGGTTCATGTGAGTGTTTCACTGCCCACATCTGCCAACTAATTCCATGGCTATGGAATCCCAGAACTACAAAAAATGCGTTGTGACGACGGTGAACAGTGTAGTTTAACAAAAACCCACGGCCTGGCACCGCCGTTTGCCGTGTGGGATACTGAAAAAGTGAAACTGACAGAAAAATAATACAAGAAAAAAAAAACAGCCTATCGCTTGGGAGTTTCTTTTAGAGCATTTTTCAGCGGTACTGAATATAAAGAGTGCACCGACATCTAGATTACCTTCGCATTGCCGAAAGCGTGGGCTAGATGAAGAGAGGGTGCCTTTTTCCATCGGTTGCAATGTTGATGGCGTATATTTTCTAAGCTTTCTTGCTTTTTGGTACATTGTAACGGCATATGTATATGTCACCTGTGAACATACACAACAGTTCAACTTTCGTGTTATCCTGGATCTGATGGTATTCCAGCTTTTGTTTTCGTCCGTTGTGCAATGGCACTAGTGGAGCCTTTGTGCTTTATTTTCAGTAAAACATTCGAACATAGAAAATTTCCGGATATCTGGAATCAGTCATTCATGTTTCCTGTTTTCAAAAATGGCGATTGTCTGAATGCTCGGAACTATCGTGGTATTACCAGTCTCTCCACTGCATCCAAACTGTTTGAAATAATAGCGAGTAATTTCATTCTTGCTAAAACAAAATACCGACCAACACGGATTTTCACTGCGTCCTGTATATCCTACATGGAACAAAACACGGATCTGAAAGCAGCGTTCGATCGTATGGATCATAAAATACTGTTGCAGAAAACTTTACGATGAAATTTCACGAAATGGTTTAGTTCCTATTTGTGCGGCAAAGTTCTACGTGTGCAGCATGACACCTGTTTTTCTTCCTAGTTTACCAACTGCTCGGGCGCTCCGGGCAGCACCATGGGACCTCTTCGACATTGCTTCGTTGCTTGGAGTTGTATGCAAACTGATGATGCCGAGGATCTGAAATTATATTGCTGAAACTTTTGCCTTTAACCCGATTTTGCCACTTATCGTTGTCTTGCTGCAGAGGCTCTTAGATTTGATGTCCATTGGGGCTGGAAAAAACTGGCTTGTTATCAGCATCCCGAAATGTCTGCGTCGCCAGTCCAGTAGTTTACAACTATCAAATAAATGAGCTTGAGCATGTACTTCGAAAGAATCGAACGAATTCCAAAACGTTTTATGACGCTCGCATTGTGATATTTACCTAGGTGCGATCCACTAAACCTACCGCCGAACTCCGATAGATGTCGTCTTTTGGGTCACCCATTAATTCTTTTTTTAAAATTTTGCGATTTGGTCCGGTCTGATTTAACATCGACCATATGATATCGCGACAAGCAATCGAGTTGAGCAGGCGAGTCGAGCAGTCGAATCAAGCAATCGAGTCAAGCAGTTGAGTCGAGCAGTCGAGTCGAACAGTCTAGTCTAGTCTAGTCTAGTTAAATCAAGCTGTTCAGTCAGGCAGTCGAGCAGTCGAGTTGGGCAGTTGAACCGAGCAGCCGAGTCGAGCAGTTTAATCAAGCAGTCCAGTCGAGCAGTTTAATCGAGCGGTTAAGTCGAGTAGTCCAGTCGAGCAGTTGAATCGAGTAGTCTAGTCGAGCAGTTGAGTCGAGCACTCGAATCGAACAGTTTAGTCAAGCAGTATAGTCGAGCAGTCGGGTTAAGCGGTTCAGTAGGCAGTTAAATCGAACAGTTAAATCGAGTAGTTCAGTCGAGTAGTCCAGTCGAGCAGTTAAGTCGAGCTGTCGAATCAAACAGTTGAGTCAAGCGGGTGAGTCGAGCAGTCGGGTTGAGTGGCTAAGTCGAGCAGTCTTGTAGAGCTGTTGAATCAAGCTGTCAATTGAGTCGAGCAATCAAATCGAGTAGTCTAGTCGAGCAGTTGAATCAAGCGATCGGGTTGAGCAGCCGATTCGAATAGTCCGATCGAGCAGTCGAGTCGAGTAGTCCAGTCGAGCTGTGGAATTAAGCAGTTGAATCGAGCAGTTGAGTCGAGCAAATGAATCATGCTGTCCGGTCAAGCAGTCCAGTCGAGCAGTCGAATCGAACAGTCCAGTCGAGCAGTTCAATCGTGCAGTCGAGCAATCGGGTCGAGTTGGAGTCAAGCAATTGTGTCAAGCAGTCGAATCGAGTAGTTAAGTCGAGCAGTTCATTCGAGCAGTTAAATTGAGCTGTTCAGTCAAGCTGTCAAGTCGATCTGTCCAATCAAGCAGTTGAGTCGAGCAGTCGAGTCGAACAGTTCAGTCGAGCAGTTCAGCTAAACAGTCCAGCCGAGCAATCAAATCGAGCAGTCTAATCGACCAGTCCAGTCGAGCAGTCTAGTCAACCAGTTGAGCAAACGAGCAGTCCAGCAGTCGACCAGTGAGGTGCTGAGAATATAATCCATTGCTACAAAAGCATGACGTTCTGTCAGGGACCTGTTTTTAGTTACCGATAAGCCTCTTATGACGTCCTGTCAAAGACCTCTAATATAAATAATTCATAATAGATTATTCATGATTAATAAATCAGGTCGTCCTCCAGCGCGCCCGATAATCTAAAAAACCTTTTGAGTGTATTTCCATTTCAAAATTTTTCCTGACTTTCGAAATCACCATTTGATGGTCATCAATACTTCTTGTTGACATAGATCCCAACGTACAACCACAGCCTAACAGACGTAACACTTCGAACAAATTTTCTAACAAAACATCGTTTCAATGACACCCCTAAAACTTGGAAAAAACACTATCATCACCTGGAGCAGTCTTCGCGCTACGCAAAGCAGCTTCCTATACATTTAGCAATGCTATAAATTTACTTGTATATTATCTGATAACAGCGCCAGCGCAAGCGAGCAGCGTTCTCGCGCAGCGACTGTTGTTTGAGTCTTGGCTTAAGTAAACATTTGAAATGATCGTTTTTATTGGCGATGGAATGAGGCTTCAGTGTTACGTCTGTTAGTCTGTGGTACAACGGTTCCCCAGATGTTCTCACCTGAATGTCGCTTTGAACGGAACGCAAACAGCTGGTCAGACCTACAATGCACTCTGGAGAGTTCATCTTGCAAGATGTGAATACAAGATTAAGCTTTCAAAATAGCCTCAAAATTGTACTACTCTGGATACCGTAGTTGGTCTTGCCAATTTCGACTCCGTGCGTGCTCCCTTGTTGATTCCACGTTAAGTGTTAGTATAGCGGATGAGATATCGAACTCGTTCGTCGCGTTAGCTGCTTTAACATGCTAACAAGCAAAGCCGTCTGTAAACCGCTGTAAACTGTAATCGAGTTTCACTATTTCGTAATTGCGTAATGGTGTTTTCTGTCCAATGACAATGACGATGGGATTCCATGTGGTCATAAAAAGCTGATAGCGTTTATAATCTTTCATTCCAATGTTACAATTTCAATTTCGCTTTCATAATGCGCTACCCAATATGGCAAACAAAGACGTATTCCTACGTCAAAAATATAAAAACGAAACAATTTGAATTTGTAAAATCGATATACAAACACCGCGTTTACTCATTTTCCTAGTCAATCAATAAATTTATGCGTTTTTCTAGTACCTTCAAACGGGGTAACTTGCTACAGTTCTCAACTATGCTACCCATGGATGCATAGTCGATGTAACGACCAGCACCATGATTGTTGAGAAAACGCATATTTATCGTGAAAAACGTTTAAAGCCATATAATCTTTGCTATAAACTTTTTCAATCGAATAATCTGTCAATTTTGTAGAGTTTATTAATCAAAACAGGACTGATGTGGTTTTATGATTCATTCCTCATTTACGAATAAACAGACTGTTTTTTTGAACGATTATTCACATAACTTGGCGTAAAGCTACAAAAACGAATAGGTTACTATGCTGATTGATTATGCGGGGAATTACCTCAACCATTAGCATTACGTGAAACTAATAGCAGAGCAGCTCAATTTTCCTAAGTTTCTCGAATATTTTCGAACAAACATAGGGGAAGGGCGGTAAAGACGGACACCTTAAGGTAAAGACTCAATATCTACTCAAATATAACTGTGTTGATCCCAATTTTCGTATAAACTGAACCTTTAAGTCTCTGTCTAATAAAGTTACAACGTGTGCTGGAAAATTTCTTCCAAATTTTATGCATTTTTTAATATTATAAACATCATGTATAATTCAGAGTTTCTGCGCATGGGCGGGAAAGACGGACACTTGATATGGGAAAGACGGACACTCGCAAAAAGGTGTCACGCGTCGTTGAATTATCAGTATTAAGAAAAATTAACATATTTCATAATGTATTTAGGAAAGAATTGGTTTGGGAAACCCCCTTCCCGATCCCCCCTTTGAGCGAGAAAATAGAATGGTTCCCTTCAATATTTTAATTGGTGACGAATTAATCGTTTCTAAAAGTTGGCTCATTCCAACTGTTATATGACTTCTGGTTACTTTTACATATATAATATGGAAGTATTTGCAATGTTAAATCGTTGTTGGGCGTTGTTGTGAACCCATTTTGTTCAAAATATGTGTGTCCGTCTTACCCTACCGTTGGGTGTCCGTCTTTCCCGACTTGGATACCATTTTTTCAAACTTCAATAACTTTTTCCTGAATATTCAAAAATTCACTAGGTTTCCATTGGATATTCAGTGAAAGATCAAACTAACGCAATGACGACATTGTTTGGCATGAATATGTTGTTTTTTAACGATTTACCAGCTATTTTCTTCACGCACAAAATTACATCGGTTAGCGTTTATACGCATTTTTTCTTTGTTTTGCTTATAAATTTGTCAGCTACGCTGCTAAAAATCAGCAGTTTAGTTCAAAAGTGTTAATTCAATCTATAGAAACATTTCCCATCATTGATTTGCTTCAAAAAATTATTGTTTATGAAATATGACAAGTGTCCGTCTTTCCCGCAGTGTCCGTCTTTACCGCCCTTCCCCTATGTTGTTTGAGTATTGGGCATGTGAACTACATAGTTAAGAGTGCGTAGGACCGAAAAAGTACATTTTGGACATTTTGGTTTTTACGTCAACTTTGCATCCATGGGCAGTATGAGTTCAAGTAAAAACTTATGTGTAGGACATGTGAGGACATTTAATTAATACGAAGTTATTAGATCTAGGGTAGAGTAATTTCACATATTGAAAAAATATATGTGACCAATGTTGGCTGTTGTAGAAATTTTAAACTAGTTTGTTGCTAGTAACCCCTTCAACGGGGTAACTTGCAACAAGCAATATTTTTTTGGAAATTGAATGAATTTACTGATTTGTATGAGTTTCTTTCGACTTGATTATGCAAATGTTGATCAGACTTGCGATTTTTAATGCTTTTATTAGACACATAAGTCCTACGTTACGTTCGTGAAACGTTTTTATGTTATTCATGCAGTTGGTATTCTGTGTCTAGATCCGATCGATGCGGCCTTCTGTAAGGACCATTCCCATATTACGTAACCACTTAGGGAAGTGCGGGTAGGAAATTTTCTTTTTGGCCTCTATGACCATTTTCAGTATACTCCGAGAAATACTGGCATATTTCCGACTTACCGAACGCATCTTACATTCTCCAGCTGTGCTTTTAGTATTGCTTGATGACAAAAAAGCCCAGTTGGCCAACAACCTCCCAGTTGGCCTCAAGGTAAGACGCTGGTCTAATAAGCCAGTCGTCGTATGTTCGAATCTCGGCTGGGAGAGACTGTTAGAGTCAATAGGATCGTAGCACTGACCCCGCCCTGTCCTGTATTCTAACAGCTGGTTGCGAAGTCTGTCGTATAAAAACAGAAGGTCAAATTTCGATAACGGAGTTAGCACCCAGACTTTTTGATGACAAAAAAAACGATAACTTGCCTTGTGAAACTAACGGAACACAGCTTTTTATATCTACCAGCTGTTGCACGTAAAAGCGTTTTAGTTGTAGTTTTATGAATAATATGGTTACAAGCAGGATAAACGAAACTAGTCATCATAAAGGAATTACATATATTGTTTCCTTATTATTCACTTTACTATAAAAAATGCAAGCTAGTTTTTTTTATTTGAAGTGCTTGTGGGCGAAACAAACGTTTTACAGACGAAAAAATAACAATGAATATAATTGTGAGATTTTTTAAAAACAGCAAAAAATCAACAGCAAGGTAACCAATAAACATTTCCAATGCAATTTAAATGCAAGCCAATAAGCATTTAAGTTGCCTTAAATGCTATTTTGGCAAAATATGCGGCTACTTTACTGCTAGCCCACTTATAGTGCTGGCAATGCTTATTTGCAGCTAGTTACCGACAAGAAGAATTTAAATAGAATTGTGGATGCGAATTTACAACAGTTATGAAGTCAAAATGCTGATAAACAGCAACCTGCAGTATACACCAGGGATGCTAATAAACGATTGATTTATTGCTTATACTAATGCTTATTGGTTACCTGGGCATAACACTATGGCTTCTTTGATTCGTTTAGTAACTGAAATAGATTAAAAACTGATGTAACAGATCAAAAAATACAATTAACTCATCCAATATAGCATTGTTTGTTGCAAGTTACCCCATTTGACAGTAGCTATAAGTTTCATCGCCATGATTTCTTAGAAAAGTTCAATTGCTGTCATTTTGCAGCATACAGGTCAAGTATGTCATTCTGAAGTTCTCATTGTCAACCTCGAGTTTACGATATGACCGTGTGAAATTCAGTTCAAACATAATTCCATCAATGTTGCTACATGTCGCTCGCTTGCTGATCGTGATGTAGGCCGCACACGGCGGTCTCCGGTCTCTGCTCTAACCGGACGACCGGCATTGCAAGCATGCAACCGCAAAACTGCAGCACACTTAACATGGATCGAAATTTGTTTCCTACGGATAGTACATCGTAGTTCTGTCGGTAACATTTAGTGTTGTCAGATTGGAAAACTTGGCGCATTTGTCGACCAACATTTGAAAAGGGTGGATAAGCCAACTGTCAAACAGAACGAGTGAGAGTTTATTTTCCTATGCTGCTCCAGCAAAAAATAACTCTCGCTCGGTCTGTTCGACGTTTGGCTCATCCGCCCTTTTCAAATGTTGGTTGACATTTTAGAACGGCGCAAGTGTTGCTGGTTGCACGGTATATATATACCGGTATATACATATATATATATATATATATATATATATATAACTCGAGTTTATATATATATATATATATATATATATATATATATATATATATATATATATATATATATATATATATATATATATATACACGCATGGTTGCCATATTTGCATTTGTATTTTTAACCCAAAATATTTCTGACAGTTCTTGTAATTATCAATGTTAGTAATATTATTATTCAGATAAAATATAAAATATGGGTAAATCTAAATTTTCGACATCCCCGGGCAAAGGTTGTCTATAAAAACATGTAGTCCTCGTTTCAGAAAAATCGGTAGATAATTTCCCAATCCCGATCCCCAAAAACCGGTCGCAGAAGACGTTGTACACACGATCAATTAGATGTGTTGCTCTATAATGCGTTTATTTTGGGAATCAACCGCACTACTAGGCTGTTGATGTGACAACTGGCGATGTTTGTTTTGAGTAGTTTAATATAGATTTTCTTTTTCAAATTCAATTTTTGGAAAACTTGGTCTCATTTAGGTTCACATAAAAAGGTAGCTCTTCGGTCGAAACTGTTGTCGTCGGTTATTCGGTCGCCATTCGGTCTCGTATATTAATGGTGCTAATGATCGGCTAATGGTGGTTTCTCTTGACTGCGTTCTTCGTGCGTTGCTTTCACGCAGCCTGTATAAAACGGGGAGCACGTGCGCATTTTGAGGGATTTCATGTAATGATCGCTGCCATGAAATGTCACCCGAACGATGGGTGTGTCATGTGTGCAGCCGGCGAAACCGCTTATCTATTTTTGTCATCCGGGGTTAGGATGGGTTATAAGTTGGTTATGAAAGACTGCTAGCAGCAATAATTGAAGGATTGTGTGTGGAAGTTTTTTTCTTGTGAATGTGAAGAAACACTATGCAACGACTTACAGAGGTGCAGCTTTGTTCGTGAGTTGGATGTGCAATTAGTTATCTACTGCATCAAAATCTGCCAAGTTAACACTAGCAAAGCAATTAGTTGTTTGCTAGCATTTTTATATGTGCTCAAAGCTTATTTCACATCGACTAGCTTTAATCAGTTATTATTACATAAGTCAATCAGCTTAAGATTGACGAAATAGTAGGTATTTAAAGAAAAAGGTAAATTGATAAAAAAAAGATGATCAGTTTTACGTAGCAAACAAAAATAATTTCGTTGAAATCGTTAGGAAAGAAATATAAACAATAATTAAATCCGATTATGTTTTGTCACAGTTTTTTTTAACAAATTTGAGCTGAACTGGCCATAGTTTTGTTCATCTGCCAGTGGACTGTCTGGACTGATTTATTACGTTAATTTTTACAATTCATTTTCACTCGTACCTACTGCAAATTTCAAAACGTTATGAGCATTTGGAATTTACTTGCTTCTTATGTTTCTTTTCTAATCTCTCAAATGACAACATTCGTAGAGTGTTTGTTACGTTTGTTTGTGCACGACATATTATTGTTTCGAAAAAAAAAATCATATCAATAAACTGCTTTTAAAATGATGGCATCGTTTAATTTAAGAGTGATATAATTGGTTCATCAAACAAAATATATACGACACGATAAATGGTGTCATTCTTCAATCAGACATTGTTTTGTTTACCTTTAATTTTTCGTGGTTGATAGAGATAGACCAGACCAACACATTCGCATTGACATTGAACGCGTACGAACATCGTCCGCATTGGCACGCTGCCGTTTATTGATTAAACAATCAATTTTAGAGAACTCATATTTATACAGTCGGATTGATTCCCTAAAGCAGTAATTTATGCACGAATGACTGCCAGCAAAATATAAACAAACCAAGCAAGGTCGCAGCACTTAAAGCGGAACGAGTTTTGGGGTTTGGGCGTGTCTGTGATATGGGAAATCGCGATGTTTGGTAAATTAGCCTGCGTCTCTACGAGTTTGTTTGTTGGACTGTCATATTGTCAAAGCAAAACGTTTTTACTCGCTACAGTTTAAGTATGCTTTTAGACAATGCCTATAGTAATTTACGAGCAATGATCGCAAAAGTAATTTATCTCACATTGATTGAATTTGATTTTCCCATAAAATCAATGTTTTTCAGTGTGATAAAATGGTCAATGACAGTATGCATTTCTGCAATAAAACAAATTATCTCTATGTTTAAGATGATGGAATTCTCATGTTATTAAATTTAGTTGATAATAGCATGCATGTCGGAATCGACAGTTGTGCAACCAGCCAAACCTACGATATCTGGTTACATTTTGCCATTAAGCTGATTCAAAACTGAGTTTTTCAGTTTAAACATTTGTCCTATGCTAACGTAACGAGAACGACGACCGGTCCTTAACTATGGTAACTGTGTTGGCAAACAATAATAATCGGCAATCATGTGTGATCGTGAACCAACCTCATAGGTTTTACAGACCTAGCGGCACGGCACTTAACCAGCCGGAACAAGTGTAATCTCATTCGGTGCAACTGTTTCGTAAACCTGTTTCGCAAAATAGGTTTACCCGAACGGGGCGGCTTGTATGAATGTACTGATTTACACAGAAAACATACGGATGAAAGTTTGTTATTGTTGTTATTGAGTATGCCGTTCCTTTGGTTTCTGTTTCTACACAGCATAAGACTATGTTTATGATATAAACATAGACAAACCTAGCATTATCTTTGCTGGACTTGAAGCTTACAATACTGCAATTACACAGTCATTGACAATTGTCAATCATTGCCAGAGTAAACATTGTTATGTTCTGCTAAGTGATAGTTATAATTTAATTAGACGGATATGGTAATCCAATTGATCGATAAAGGGCTGAAATATTTCCCTTGTACATGTAGGTTTACGGCTAGAAAAATCCCGTTGATTGCCAACTCAATGCTGTCAGTGTAGGTGCACCTGGGTCTAGGAGTACCGTTCGCTCGAAAACTTTCCCCTTGAAACGATGGATATTTCGTTAGCTAAGCTACCTACATGTTACCTCTTTTTCAACAGCATTGCAATTTGGGCGTGCTTTTCCATCGTTGAATGAATTGGCACATAGTGTGTTGAATTTGCACTGAAAGTTGACTAAAACACAAACCTTGAACGTGTTGGCATTCGACGAGCTATTGTGTTACTGTTTTGGCTAGGACCAAACAATGCATGGGATATAGTATGCGGGTAATGCCATCACCAAAATGTGTGAATTGCATTGACCCAAACAAACGTATTGTTCACCTTGCATGCGTCGTGTTCTTTGATCTTTCTTTTAGACATGTCAAAAAATCCGACAAGATGATCATTTTTATTTATAAAAGAGTTGCTAATGGTCATATAAATTGTGTGTCATTTTTCTCTAAATTAAAACTAAACATTGATTGGTGAATACACTCAAGTCGCTTTTTACGCGAAGGATACGTTCCGCGTAAAACAAAATCACGTAAAAACCGCGTAAATTCCGAAAATCGCGTTGAACAAAAACAAAAATTCGCGTAACAAAACTTTGTGGATTTCAACGTTACGTGAAAAAATAGACCAATTGAGCACATCCGCGTAAATTCCGTAAATCGCGTTGAAACCGTGTAAATTCCGAAATTTTTTTTGTTAGGTGAAACGTTACGTGAAATTTGATTTCAATCCAAAATTAAACACCCGTTTTAATCCACTTAGTGGCGAAAGGAAACTTTTACTTTGGTGGCGACGGTCTTCTATCAATCCGTCCATTTCTTTATATATTTTGAGGCGGCGTACGATTCAGTTTATGCTTGAACTTATTATCCAACAATACTGATTACGTATCAGTGTTACCTTTGATGGTTCAAAATCAAGTGTCAGAATAGCGGGTAAGACATCGGACTCATTCGTGACATTAGAGGCCGCCGACTGCAAGGCAAATCGCGTACCCGTTGGATTAACGCTGTTGATGAGGATGCTAGAACAGCGGGTGTTGGGGGTGATTAGCTTGGAAACGACTCCTATATTCGGCCCGAATTCGATAAGCGGATTGTTATCGAAAATGCAAATAAGGCTTGCTCGCGATAAAATTTGGACACCCCTAAATACACACTGCTTCGGAAATACCGTCATCCGGGGATACTTGCAACACCGGGGTTACTTGCAACACTTTTGCGCGTCGCGCTTTTGACAGCTCTAGAGCATTTGTTTGTTAACATAACCATTTGTAGTCAAAGAGGTTTTAAAGAAGGGACGTTTGCCTATTGTTTAGTTAAGTTTAATCCATTATATTATTGATTTGCTTGTTTTTATACGACTGGAAAGTAATTTCATTTTCAGAGTAGGAAAATTGGATGCGCAAAGTTGCGTCAGTGCATTAACATGAAATTATTTTTTATCGTTTGGTTCCTGTACACAATTAGTACATCATATAAGCTAACAAATAGCAACTTTGAGCTTTATTTATATTTTGAACTTGGGGAAGTAACGATGGATTCGTGTTGTTACTTCCAATATGGCGCGACTTGCGGCACTTGTAAAATAGATAATTAGAGCAATAGATAGTATGTAAACAATATGTTTGCACCTGTACGATGTTATTTTGTTTATTGCCATCTCCAGAAAAATTCAAATTGTGAAAAAATCCACGTGCCTTGAAACGGCAATTTGAAGTTCGCCGACATGCTGCATTTTCATCGAATATCTTCAAAAAAGCGATAGATAAAATTGGGAAACAAAACATGCCTCCAGTATCACTTGTTTTACTAGCAATATACACAAAATATCTAAAAATGCTCATTCGCGGTTTGAAATCAAATTTAAAATCATAAGAAACGCAAAATCAGAAAAGTGTTGCAAGTAACCCCGTTTACTGGGTAACTTGCAACACCCCTATTTTCGGTTCATTCTACAGGCTCTGTTAGTTGATAATTTTTCTTATAATCATAAATCAAAAGTACTGACCACTATGCAAGTTTTGGCTACTTACACTTGGATCTAAACGGTACACTTCGAAAGTTATACCAAGTCAAAGTTCAAAAGTGTTGCAAGTATCCACGGATGATGGTACATTAACAATGAGTGAAATATTTTGCAGAGTGGTAGACGTATGTCTGATTTTTCTGAAAATATAACGCTTGTTTATATTACAAGCGCTCAGCGTAAAATGGCTTCGAAAGAAGAGCAGGTGCGAAAAGCAATTGCGTGCGGTCGCAATGAAAATCCGGATCTCTCGTTAAGAAAACTTGCCGAAAAGCTTGGATTTTCTCCAGGCACTGTTCACAGTGTTTTAAAATCGTTCGATACTCGCTTGAAAACAGCTAGGAAGAAGGGAAGTGGAACAAAAACGGATCTGAGGAACCACCACAAGGATGCGAAGGTAAAACAAATATTACGGAGGAGGCCAGATCTTTCTGTACGTACCATTGCTCGTAAAATAAAAATGTCGCCAACATTCGTGCACACTTCTAAGCAATGACAAGGCATGAAGTCTTTCAAGGTGAGGACTGTGCCAAACCGTAATGATAAGCAAAATACGACGGCCAAAACACGCGCTCGTAAGCTTTATCGCGAATATTTAGCGAAGTTTCCATGCGTTATAATGGAAACTTCTAGCAAATTTGTGTTATTGCAAAATTGAGTCCAGGTTTTGTTGCGAACAAGCTTTAGTAGACGCACGACACCTCTAAGCTTCCGCACCCGAGCCGAGTCAAATAAACGAACTTGTAAAAAGTCCCTTCGAATACCAGTTAAATGTGCATTATCTGTGACAAGGTACATTCATCGGATGACCTCGTATATCTCGGAGTATATTCCTCCTACTGGTTCTTTGCTGAAAACTATTTTGGCTACTTTTTCGTCGGACATTCTGGCCACGTGCCCAGCCCATCGTAGCCTGCCACATTGTACTATATTCACTGTATCACCATATCTGGCTACAAAATCTTTAGGAAGTCCGAGTCGTTGTTGCTATTCGTTGTTTTAGCGCGCAGTTTACACCGTTTACAACTATGACTACTTAATGTCGTTCGCCATCAAGCTCCACGTCGGCACAAATACCGCCCAAGTAACAATTTGGGTTTTATTAAACTCATATGATGGCATTTAAGACCACAACTGGTCATGAAAACTGCCATAAGAGTACAATAAAACTCACATTGTTGCTTGGGCGTGAGCCTGCCGTAAGACGGCCACCTACTCAGTCTGCTATTCGCTTTGCCAAATCACCGAAGCAAGTGACTTAAGCGCCACCTCGTGAGAGAGTCACTTGCCACGTTCAGGCTTGCCCGGCCAGAAACTCCACTTCAGGGCGGATCAGTTCAATAGACCCAAAAGGGGAAAACAAAACAGCAGACGCAATCCGTCAAAGGTACTCAGTCTACGACGAAACAGTCTCGAAAGTCCTCAGAAATCCGTTAAAAATCCCTGGCATCAAAAAACTAACTCGTTTTTTCTCATCACTGGTCATCCAAACTCTGTACGAACAAATCACTGACCATCCGAGTGCGGGGACTGATTTCCTAAGCAGTCCAACTTGGAGTACTGAACAACAAAACCAAACAAACTAAGACGAACGCGAGACGTGAGACACCTTTAAACTCTTCAAACATCACTCCATTAATAGTAATAACGAAAAGAAATTTGCGAATTTTACAACTTTTATTATACATCTTACATGCTTTCTTTACCTAGGATTTTTATTGAACTATTCTAATATTTTTGTATGAAACCATATAAATGTATGTGTTGGCTTCATAGGTTGGCTTTTGGTCTACCCAACGCAGGGATTTTATAGCATACACGCTTCGATTGTCGAAGACACACTACCGTACGGCGATTCTGCAATCCCAGTACCGCAGCTGCAGTAAATCAGTTTAGAATTCGACGTTCCGGTTCCGATTCTGATGATACCGACGTTATCCGCAAAACTATTTTGACGTTTGATTTTGACCCATCAAGTGTCGTACGAATCAGTTTTAGCTCACCGAAAAATTATGTTTTTGCATACTGCCACTGCGCATTTCGTTTGATTGAATCGTACGCCGCCTTAAATTTCAACAAACATGATAGTAGTACACCCGGAACTTGTCTAGTAACAGACGTATGGCAAACATCGAGGACGGATCTTCACGAAAATCTGCTTGGTACTCGTCGACAGACTCCGATAACGGTCTCACCTTATAGGGCATGTCATGCATTGATAACCTCGGGTCGATGTTCTTTTTAAAAATAAATGACAAGGGCACATGATGGCATCCAATGACCCCCGCACCGGCATTTATTCTTCACCCAGATCCTAACAATGATCCGGTGGATTATTGCCTCGTACGCTCACCGTCCGCCTTTAGAAGTTCCGACAGTTCTGTTATCTTTCTGTTTTTCGTTTTGACTATCGCTCATGATTCTTATCTTGTTTCAGCTATTCTCTATATTTACGTGTCCATTCAACAGTGTCTGGAATTACTCCTCCTATCTGACCGCTACCGCCATGTTGTCAGTAACTAGGTTTCCAACACTATCATTGCACAGTACCATAGTAAAATTCCTGCTTCCTACCGTTTTGTTGAAACCCCATGCGTCATTCCTATGGCGAAGGACTCCTGCTTTTTTAGACTATGAACGGTGTCCACTCTTACGTGAGCGAGCGTGAGAAGCAAAGCATCCAACGCTTACTCCTGTGATGTAAGCTTACGACATACTGCCCCTGGTGTTGTACGCATACATTCTGCTACCTACGCACTCGCGAGCGCACAGTCTCGTAGCGTCTTTCTGCACAGCCTGCTAAAGAACCCAATAGTTCGTAGACTGCCAACACCTGGTGAGCACGGGCCGCAAACTAGGATGCTTGGATACAGATTTTGCTTTACTTCTTTATTTGATCTTTATCTTACGCCCTCGCTTATACACGCGGGTAAGAGTGGCAGCCCTCGCGAGCGATGAAGTATCAACTGCTGAGTTGCAATGACACTCACAAAAATTGGTCGTAGTCGCATTGCATGGAAAAATAATAAAGGGAGTAAGAAATAAGAAAAGAGATGCTCATGCAAGTGTGGTCGTTAGAAGCAAAGCAAGGCAAAACCTAGATGCTACATCCCGTATTCGAAACATGACCTTCTGTTTTTATTTGACAGACTGTGGTCAGCTGTTAGAGTATAAGACAATTATTTAGCTTTGAAGTTCATTGGAGTCATTTCACTTGGATGAAAATTTCATATATTGCTTCACCGTAGAAGGGAACGGCTAAAAATCGATTATAAAATATATTACCTGTATTGGAAGAATATTATAGTACTAAAAGCACCTTTTAGAATGTAGGCAACACCTATATTCAACTAAAATAATTTGTCCTTATTTTTAACTGTTTATTTTTTATTATATTGCAGAGAATACCTGCCGATCTTGATCATTACCTGGTAAGTATTTTATTCGTATTTTTTCTGACTGAAGATACGTGGCAAAGGCACGCACAGGTACGGGCAGGGATGCCAGGTGATTTTTTGAAAAGTCTTCACGAATCAAGGAAAAATGTCTTTATTTGTCTTCCTTCGGCTTTCTGCCCATTTAAATTGCATGGTGAAGACATGTCTTCACATGTCTTCAAGCGAAGACATTTCACTTTTTTGTAACCAAAATGTCTTCAAAATGAAGACATGTCTTCACTTTTGGCATCTCTGGGTACGGGGGCTATCTTAAAAGCATTCGTCACAAGTTTAGTACTTGTAGGCTGTACCAGAATGTCTCAAGCAAGAATCTCTCATTGCCACTTACGTCCTTTTGTAAAGTACCCGAGAAATAGATATATTTAGTGAGAATCAGTTCTTTTCGTATTCGTCAAACTGCGTAGCATATCTGTGCAAAAACAGTTAACTACTCCGAAAATTTCACTGAGTCAGTTGGTAAAAATGGTAATCATTGGAACAGTTCGAAACGTGATTCAGAAGTAAAGCAATGCAAAGCAAAGCCTAGGTGGTACATTCCGTTCTCGAAACTTGACCTTCTGAATTATACGACCGACTTCGCAGCCAGTTGTTAGAGTGCAGGACAATTTCAGAGCCAGTTGCTTCGATCCTATTGACTTTAACAGCCTCTCCCAGTCGAGATTCGAACATACGATTCAGAAGTATGATGAGAAATATACGGGACAAGAAGACTGAACGTAAGCTACGGTATTGTGAAAAATGTGGGAATCTATGCCCAATTTGGAATGATCTGTTATCATAATCCAAAGTTGGGTGTTGCCTAACATTGAAGTCTTCTGTGTTAAGATTGTAGAACACTCTAAAAGTAATAGACTTAATTTTTAATGAAACGAAACAAGGGCATCTTTACTTTCGTTTCCTTTCGCAAGAAATATTTTTGAGGATAGAGTTGCAAATAGTTGTCTATTCAGCATTTCTCTGTTAGCGAATCTCTAATATCTCAAATATCTTCAAACCAGTTTCGAAATTCTCTGATAGGCTGAGCTACCTTTCACGTTTATGTTTGCGGCGTGACATTATATGTTGTTCGCTTCCAATCACCACAGAATTCCCCGGGTGGTGTCGATCGTTTCACATCGTTTGACGCGAAGGTTTCACCTTCGGTTTGGACGTGCACTGTGCCTCGTCAGAAAGAGCACTTTCTGCACAATGATCCTGCAGGCGGACAGCAGACATGGATGAAGGCTTGCAAAACCTTCACTCTCTGGAAAGACTTCCGCGGTCTAAATGTGTTAATCGCAAAACCGGAAAGCAAATGGATAAAAGGAAAGGAGAGAACGAGTGAACATAGCATAGTGTAGCTGATTTTTTTTACGTTTCTCTGTGCAACTAGCTTGCGGTTAAGTAAGAACCGCATGAGAGGAAATTGCTGTCGAAATAACCGCAACGATGAACTCTGTGCCGCGGTTGATTGAACCTCATTTCGAATCAACGTAGCAAGTCTACAAAAAAGTCTTGCAGACATGCTAAGCAAGAACTGTTTTATGCTGTATCGTAAAAATAAACTGCCGGTGATTGGAAATGTTGAGCCGTTTACAAGTCATTCCTATGTTCAAGATGTGTTGGTCTCGTTTATCGCAAAAGGCAATTTGGAATGGTCTCATCAGCTGGCCATGATTTGTTTGCTAGGTTGTGGTAAATCCAAAAACTAGTTGTTATTCGTTGAAGCGTTAACAACTTTGCATGGAAATCAGCAGTGCATAGAATATTGTACTGTAACTAAACCGGCACTTTGGCAGTGAAGTCAACCGTCAAATTATAGTTTTCTGTGGACATTTATTGCCGGCAGGGTTCATAACGGTTCCGAAAAGAAACGAGTCTTAACGCATGGTGTTCTTTTGACCGACGTCGGTTAATTAGTCCAAACAGTAAGAACGTGCGCGGTCCATTAAATAATTCCAAAACTGTCGCGTCGGTATATTCGTTTTATCTTCCAGAAGAGCTCCGTCTAATTGAAAGAAATCTAGTGAAAGTAGAAGATATGACATGCAGCGGGAACCTGGTATCTAATTTTTCCCTTCACACTTGTGACCTTTAGCGGTCAATGTACAAAGACTTTCCGAGAAGAGAGTGGAAACGTGTATAATTAAGCCATGACTGCGTGACTTTATCCACGGACCACGGAAGCAGTGTAGATTGAAATGATTCGGTCTCTAGTTGCCAGTGCCAGTGCCTTATTTTTTCGATTACCCATATGAACATTAAGGTCCAATTTACTTTATCGGGGTATGAGTCAATGCAGTATATACTAGTCTGGACTACTTAAAGTCAAAAAATGCTGCAGTTTAACACATAATTAACATTTTTCCTACAGCCATGCAATTGATACCGGCAGTTTTCATAAAATAAATGCATGTTTTTCTTTAGTGCTCTTACAGGCGAAAGAAGCGCTACTTTTAACTGGTTCAATTTCCCACTGAAAAAAAAAATAAACCGAGAAAAACATAATTTGAATATACCCTCCTCTCCGCTCGCTCCGCTCAGCTTTGGGCAGGTGTGTGCAGTCGGCAATCGCAGTTGGATGCTGATATTATTATACAACATTGCGGTGCATCACTCGTGGTGAGTGCCCGTACTAGCGGATATCGCACCATCAGAGACTCGAACTTGCTGGAGCACAGCATGTGAATATCACGATCAACGTGTACCCACATGTTGCCGGCACCGTTATGAGGCTGAGGTGCTTATCGCCGCCAGGGAAAGTGAAGTAGATTAGACACGGGCACAATGCAAGCATTAGATAGATGGGCATGAGATGAGAAAGTTTCGAACGAAATTTCAGCATGGGTTCGTTTGGGTTTGGTTTAACCCAGGGCGCAGGGGATTGCAGAAATAATGTTTGTTCGCGAATTTTGTTTTCCGACAAATCACTTTGTGTGAATCTAATTGCAGTAGCTTCCCTGTGTTGAAGCTGTGAGACGGAAACGTTATGCCACGGACGATAGTTTTCGTTCAATCGGGGCTGACCGGTGGAAAAGTTGGGAGAAAAATGTTTTCGGTAATAGCTGTGGTTGATAGGAAATAATCGATAGTGCAATGGTTAGTTTGTTGAACTGTTGTTAAACCGTTGCGGGAAATTTGCAAATGGTACTCAACCTGGAAGCCTGTTTTAATTTATCTGGCGGTAGGATTTAGTGCTTGTATGTTTTGATTACCTGATTGGAAAAGTACAATAGTACTGGGTATGGGGTTTTCAATTATTATCGTTTTCCTTCAGCATAGAGCAAAGTGGCTCGTATCGTTTCAGTCTTAAATAGCGGTATTGGACTACTAGTAAACAATTCCCAGATGTCTTCGATGTTCCAATTCACTTTCGATCTAGTCGAACCATCTCGCACGTTGGGTCCCTCTGTTCTTGATGTCGGTGGAGCTGTTGGAGGAAACTGTTTTCGCCGCACTGTCATCCGGCATCGTTACGATGTGTCCGATCTACTGTAACCTTCCGACTTTTGCCAGGTATACGATGTGTTTCTTCCCAAGCACTGCTTGTAACTCCTGATTCATGTCCTCCATGAGCATCAATGCTTCAAGTTAACAAAAACTACCGTTTTAATAAGTATTTTGTACATTGCTAGCTTCATACGCAAAGCATGTTTCTTGATTGTAGCGTTTTTGAAAGGCAATGTAGGCCAGATATCCTGATTGAACAATCTCAAATTCTCAAACTCATCTACCACTTCTAGTTCGTCGCCGAGTTGTCAACGATTACCGTCCGGCCATCATTCGACCGTTCGAGGGTTGAAGTGCCTAACTCCTCGGAATGAGACAGTTTCTGATCCAGATCGGACAGGTGGTTGATTTTAGCACGTAAGCACCAAAATTTGTAAATATTTTGGCGGGCATCCAACCTTCATGATATATCATGATGTCTGAACTTTCTCATTTTTAATTTAGTGCTTTATAATTTTGATAACGTACAGAAACACAGAAGATTGGATATGATTCTGCGTGCGGATGTAACTTTTATGTCATCGAAATTAAGCTTTTTGGGTGGGAGGCAACTAAATTTTGGAATTTATTTCTCCTGCTGTCAAAAAACGTCAAAGATATTTGAAGGTAAGCTTCCGTTTGATGTCGGAACAGGAGCGTTGTACGGCCATCATGTCAACTTTGCGAATGTATCTCTTGATTCTACCAATGAACTGTTTGCAATTCGTGGCTCTTTAGTTATTTTTGTAGACCAAGTGGCTCAAAATCCCAAAGAAGTCTTCGATTGGGCGACACTGAGGCAGATTTGTCGGGTTGTGGTCTTTGGGTACAAATGGGATCGAATGGGTATTCAGGAAGGACTGTGTTTTTAGGTGTAATGCGATGATGCTTTATCCGGCCAAAACACGTATTGTCCATCTGTATGATGTTTTTGTAGAAATCAAAATTTTCTTCATTCGTTCTGGTACAATAAAATAGAGTACTTAGTCTTGAGAAAATAGTTATAACATATTAAAATTGTATGTCGGCAAAGTACAGTAGACTCTCGGAAAAGTTAACTCTCTAAAAAGTTAATTGTTCAGAAAAGTTAAGCGAATGTCGTCTCTCATGCAACGCTCTAAAAAGTTAATTTTTACCTTAACTTTTCTGAGAGTTTGAATTTGTTGGTTGTCCAAGCGTTCGTATACACACGTGTGTTTACCTTCTATCTTTATTTCTCATTTTTCGGTTTATTGTCGCCTTTCCACAGTCATACAGAGTCATACAGAGTCGCATCATAATTAAACTCTTGTACCGGATAGTTGCAACAATAGCATATTGAACTATTTGCTAGTTACACATAGCTACTTCAGGATTATAGATAACATACTGGAAAAGCGCAAACTCAGATTGAATTTTAAATGCAAAAGAAGGAACAGCAAGAAACTAAAAATAAGCGCGAACATTATCAAATCGTAGTCGCAGACTATACGAAAAAATAAACAGAAGTAAACTAATGTAACCGACTATTTTAAACTTACTAAAAGGAACTAAGTATTATTTCATAAAGATCTTGCTACATATTTCTTTGCATTACAATTTCAAAATACATAAAAATGTGTATCCTATATCCCGCAGTGCATTTTTCGCTTTTGTATTTATCATTTTCAATGATATTTAGGACTACTCGGAAAAGTTAATATTTCGGAAAAGTTAATCGACCCATCCCCCATTCGATTAACTTTTCCGAGAGTTTACTGTACTTTCATTGGCGAAAGAAAAGACAAAAAGGCTGCATTTAGAAACCTGCTGAAAATACCCTCCCGTACCCTACTATTTATACAATACAATTTTCGAACGCGGAAACTTTTCTATTGAACGCGAATACTACTTTTCCCGAAAAATGAACTAGAATAGGGTAGAGGATCCATATTTCGCCAGGAGCCATATTTCGCCAGTTGATGAAACCAAAGCCTTATTGCATATTTTTGGTAGACTTAAAAGAAATTATTTGACGAATTGGTAAAATTGATGTCCTCAATTGTCCAAGTTGGTTCAAAGTGATTCTGTGCGGCTTTCCGCACCCGTTCGCCTATACGAAAATCATAGCGGTAAGGTTTTCTGGAAGGTGATCTAAGTTGAGAAGACTGCTGGTCCCGTCGCGATGGTATCCGGCGGTACGAATGGTACGTTCAATTATTGAAAAACATCAAATATGATACCTACTTGCGGTAATTATCAAATAAAATAAAATCTTGATATGCCGTTTGCTTTCCATTCTCGATTTTTAGCTAGGTTCAATAAATAACATAAACAAAGTTACAGCCGTGTGCTCTGTAGCCAGTATTCCGTATATACAGAATATAACAAGACAATGTATTTAATTTGGCAACGAGGATATTGAACAACTGGTGTACCTCAAGAGAGATGTCTTACTGTCTTATTGAAAAGTTTACACACCATTTACAAGATATTTTATATGAGCATGAATGTCTGTTCTCTGCGATTGTACCTCGAAGCTAACTGGGCGGCATGAAAGGAAATAACACAGTACACTGGTTGAAAAAGTTAACACAAAAAAATGTCCACAACTGAAAGTTGTGACCCTGACACCTAGTTGATAAGGGCACATAATAGAACTAACTTCTTCTTCTGTCTTTCAATAAAGCAAAAAATAAACGTTGTATCGTAAACCCAGTGGAGGAGAAAATTTATCAATCACTGGGTATTAACGTCTTTCAAACTCACTGTTTACAGCCTTCAGGTGCTGTTTTTCGAATCATTGTTCATAAAGCTCACTTATCACTTTTGAGCCTTAATGCATAAAGATGTTTAAACCAAACCACGAGAAACAAACAAAATAATGGACAAACTACTACTGTCATATTACCTCTTTTTTCCATGTGGGGACCATCACTGCGACCAGTATAGTTGATCTATTGTGATATCGCTCGGATGATTGCTGTAACCTGCACTGCATTTCTTTTTGCTATGATCGCTATTGAGTGAGCGATATGCTAATTAAATTTTATGCGTGCTTGTGTGTATTGGAGTTTACCATTCCTTCAACGCTTGATCTACTTTTTCCACTCGTTCGTCGCTGCCAGTGCTGTCCCATATTATAGTCGTCCCTGGCTACCCTAGTAGCACAGTTGTTACAAACTAGTTGCGGCAACCGATATGTGACTAATTTTAGTCATAAATGAGTTGCAGCAACTAAAAGTGCCAAATTTGTGCTGCTTGGGTAGGACTCATTCGTTGCTCTGATCAGTACACTTAACTATAGGAGGAACATTTGCGCTGTCAAGAGGCTTCAGTGGGTAATATAGAATTCAGCATGAACGAAGGGTAATTGAGAGACCAGAGAATAAACCCATGCTAACGTCACTTGACATCGAATGGCTTGATTCTACTAAGATTCGAACCCACGACCACTCGCTTGATTCGGTAACCTTGCGGCTGTGGAGCCCTCTGTCACATTACCTTACACAAATGAAGGATTGTTTTTATTACCAACTCTTCCCATACGTTGAAGACATTTTACCAATTCTATTCAATTTTATCAGTAGCACATCGTTGCCACAACACAATACATTCTCTTTTGGTTACTCTTCCAATGTACACATGTACACTACAACTGTATTGTGAAATTTGCCTA
Organism: Sabethes cyaneus; assembly: GCF_943734655.1. Lineage (NCBI taxonomy): Eukaryota > Metazoa > Arthropoda > Insecta > Diptera > Culicidae > Sabethes > Sabethes cyaneus. Next base: position 173,307,845 of record NC_071355.1, read on the forward strand.
GGCCTGTGACGTTCTTCCCAAGCAGAGACATCAAGTTGGTCTAGGTTCAATCGTCGTAAAGAATGTTCGACCTGTTGGGATGAGGAAGTTTTGTCACTTTTTCTAGTGCACTTCCCTAACACAGACATCAAATTGGTCTAGGCTTAATCGTTGTACAAAAAATATCTTTGACCTGTTGGGACAAGGCGATTTTATCACTTTTTCTGGTGTACTTTCCAAGTAGAGACATCAAAGTGGTCTAGGTTCAACCGTCGTAATGCATCTTTTCCTGTTCGTACGGGCAGATTCGGTCACTTTTTTTTCTAAAAACACGTCAAAACTTTGATGACGTCTTCTCCAACCAATCACAACAAATATTTTCTCGTTGGACAATGCTTGATAATCAAGAATCAATATTTTTATTTATTTCAATCGACGCATAGAACATTCTCCGATCGACTGGTGCAAAAATACTTAAAATCGATCAAGAAACCGTTATTAGCGTTCAAAACCTGTCCACTTTTTAAATAGATTTTTTGGAATGGCTTCCTGATACTCGTTATCTTCCAGGAAGATGTACACTACGTCAAAAAAAAGCAAAAAAAAAATGCACGCTGAAGGACCGTTCTCTCAAATTGAGAGTCTCAATAGAATTTGGCATTTGCATATGAAATCTGCTAAAAAATGAAAAATCTTAAACGACCTTCTCCGATTTGAATGAAACTATCAACATGTCTTCAGTAAAAGAAACCAGGTCAGCTGACAATTGTGACTCAAGACTAGCTTTAAGGTGGGCGTACCTTTTTTGCTTTTGAAATTATTAAAAATCATAACTCAAAAATTCTTGATTATAGCCGGTTACCTGCCACGGATTGCCGCTTGTTATCAGAACAGGTTCTCGTCAACAGTCCGGATATCGTTAGCTACTAAGATGCGTCGCCTGGGGCCTTTGGGTCTACTTCTTTTCCGTTTTTCTTGTGGATCTCAGTCGAGTACTTTTCTGCAGATCACGTTCGCTCCTTTTTATTTCAGATTTGGTTTCTATTCCGTGTATTTTGATACTAACTTTGTAACGATTCAACCAGTTCCAGTGTGTCCAGTGTAGTGCGGTACAAATTCGACGTAATAAAACGCCGCTCCTGTAAAAACACAATTTTCAAACTTCATGTAACTTTTTCTTAGAAAGTAATCAATGTATTGAAACAAACTTTATTTTTGTTTTGCTGGTAAAAGTTTGGAAAAGACTTTTAAAACTTTTGAACTTTGTAAACAAGGTTTTAGATAGAGCTTTAGATAAAACTAAAACAACTAAACATAAAATTTTGTCTTTTTTTCTCTGGCTGTATTTTGTGTTTAAAGCTAAATAGTAGTTAAAGTATCCACAGTATACTGAACAAACTAACTAGTTCAAGCTAGCATACTAGAAAGGATGACATAACTAAAAATACCGCTTCAGTATTGCAGAAGACTACACTCGGTGACTGCACATAAATGGAGCGCTCATGATGTTTAATTGACACACACGACGCGATCCCAGTTGAATGCCCCGCTAATAGTGCTTGAACAAACCTTCAGACTCAACGAGTGCATAAATACGTACTCGTATATGTTCATTCATTTTTGGCAATGCGATTTAGAAATGCAAAAAACGAACCAGCTTGTCCGAAAATAACCAATACGGTTTTGATCTAACGCCCCCTACGAGTAAAAGTTTCATCAGCAATCGCGATAATTATGCACAAATACAGATTTGGCTGTAACAAGTTCCACTCGAACTGGTTTCTTTCCATCCTTCGCTTCAACTTTGAGCCATCAATAGGGTTGATGGTTTGATTCTTAACTGATTATTCTTTATAAATGGTTTCTAAATTAGAAATTTACTTTTTTATTATTTTATTTTAAATTTAAGGGGGATTTATAGTCCTATTTCTAGTAGAAATATTATGCACGGCATTTTCATTCGAACCATAAATTACGTGCATATCGAGTATGAATTGCAGAAATCTGTCAGGGGTACATGAAAGCAGTAATTTCAAGTCGAATAAAACGGTACTTTTATAGTATGCTTATTAAATAATGAAATTGTTGTTTGCATGGAAAAGAGGTGCCCCCGCACGTCATAATGCAATATATCTGTATGAATATCTTTGAGGCTGGGTCGTCACAATGATCGCTTGGAGTATGACATGGCGACAGGTCATTATGACGGGCCCGTCCCGCTCCCCGAGGAGAGGAGCAGTGCGATGCGTATGATGACGATGATCCAGGATGATATATTAATTTATGACCCGACACCGAAAGAAACATTATTTCTGGTATTAAGGCGACGTCGTGAACAAAATGCCATTTCGGCGAGAAATTTCCTTAAATGGATGAAATGAAAGATACATATCTAGAGGTAATAAATTAATGAAAGTTGTCATGGCACAATTCTTCCATTTCTGGAGATACGGGATTATGTAAACTGGCTTCGCGATTGTAATAAACGAAATGCAAATTAGTATAATATGTAGAATGCAATATCAATAATGATTGCGGATTGGGGAGAGTATTGAAATTTTCTGTAATCTTTTTTCCGGCAAACACGGAACTCAGTTATTGATATGCATTGATTTTTTTTCAACTGACGGTAGGTTGTTTTCTATACCGGTTGTGCCGTGTGCATTCAATAAATCGTATTGTATGACTGTAAAACGAAATCTTATTTCTCTTGGCAAACTCACTCAACAGTTCATGAACATTGATGACGAAAAAAACTAAGATCTACTAGAATCTTTCCGGTTCAGTTAATAATGGTATTTCTCTGCTCATTGATTGCAAATGCTTGCTATTAGATGATAAGATAACCAGCAGAGTGAAAGGTGTATAATCGAGTACAGCATCTGCACCTGCCAGCTGGGTTGATCATGAAGTTTTAACTGGACAGCAGTTTGTGGAAACGAATATTAAATTATGGCATTGAAATGAAAGTTTTCAGTCATTTATCATTGTATAAAATTAAACCATCCTTGTGTCGTTAGATGGAAAAATGCCCATTAATTTAGTGATTTTAATTTAAAGAGATGGCAGCTGTAGTTATTGATGGAAAATGCAATTTCTTCACAATTTTCCTAATTTTTATGTGACAATTTATACATCAACTGCGTGTTGTGATTTCGCTTATCTTTATCAATTTTAATAAAAAAAAGCGACCGAGCCCGCTCGTCTTAACAGATCGAGGAAAATTGGCTTCTTTTCAACCTAGACCAAGTTGATGACCGGAAAGTAAATTGCTCTGAAGAATGTTACGACCTACTGTTTGTCTTCCACTCTATCTGATCACTTATTATTTATACTATATTTTTTAATGATATCTGACCATCTGTAAATTATTTTTGTTTTAGAACATAAAGGTAGCTTCAGCTTCCTTAATCTCGTAATTATTTCTTAATCTGGATCAGTGAGGTAATTTTTAAGTTAAATTAATTTTTTTAGTAGGTAATTTTTAGTTTAAGTTGTGATAATTTCGAAAGCCGTGCGTATAAAGTCCATGGGTATCTGAAATGGTCTCACTTTCTATCGTTTACCGTTTGCATCCTCGCGATCACGAAGCCGGAGGACGTATTGCATGTTGCAAATGACGACCGACGACGACGGTTCACGATCGAAAGTAAATTGCATTGATTGATGGAATAGACTTCCAAAACAAATTCCCGAAACGTGGGCACCCGCTTGCTGCAGTGGCATATAATCGTAATGCTGCACACATGCTGCGCCGAAATGGGGAGGGCGTAAATTTGTAATTCAATATCGGCAGTTCGGCCTGGTGGCATAATGTTGGTGCTGTGCTGCTGCTGGGACAGTGAAATTATGCCAACGGCGAAGTTACGTTGCATCGATCAAGCTGCTGCCGGTGGTGGTTTTCCGGCAGGCAGTGACGTGCGGTTTCAATATGGAAACACTTTCGGTTTCGTAAACGGTTTACTTTCATGTCGGAACTCCGAACTCCAGAGGAAGCCGATTCAAGAGACGGTTGTCATTCAATTCTCAAAATGCATTCCATAACGCGATTTATTTTTGACTTATTGTGGCTAACAGAGTTTAACGACCGTACTGAATGAAAGATTATGCACTACGAGCGTCGACTGATTATTGCCGGCATGAGAATGGGATACTTAACGATGCTTTATGAATATAAGCTATTAAGAATTAATGTGAATGTGGTAGCACATATTGAAAAGAAATAGGTTCGAGAAAGGGCTAATTTCACTTGTTTATGTTGGATCTAATTTAACAACAACCACGTGCCTAGAATAGAAAGATTTGAAGCGACAAAAGAGTTAAGATTTTTACGACAGCCTTAATGACTTTTCATTGTGAAAGCTGTGCGCTGTGGGTGCACAGGCATTAAAGTGCAACGGTGTAACAAGATTTATATGAATCGGTCCATAACCGGCGTGCCGCCAGCCCCCAATAACCACGCAAAGTGTGGGGGTTTCGAGTCTGAGCAAACGAGTCTGACCACGCATACGTCCTGTGATTGTTCGTAAATCATTTGAAAGCCGCCGAGAGTGTGCACCCCAACAACAGACTGCAGCCTTTTGTAGAGTGTTTCTGCAAGAAACTACAATCTTAATTTAAATCTGCATCTTGTTTCTGTAGGTGTCACAGGGCACTGAATACCATTTGTAGAATTTGTTTGTGTTTAGTTTTTAATGTGTCTCGAAATGGTAAAAGTTATTTAATATATGAAGACCATTGGGTAAAGGATCCGAATGTCATCGTTATCCGTTCTGTTGTCTGATTAAATAGTCTGTGCGATTCTTTTTTATCATGACAATAACTTTCTAACAGGAACTTCGCTTTTAGAGCATCCGAGCCATCAGAGCATTGATACTGAATAGGAAATTTGGAAAATGTGTTCCGAACAGATTTCTTGACATTTTGGCATCAATATTACAATATTCTCACCATGCGTTCATGGACACCTAGTACAAAATACTCAACCTCAAAAACTTTCTGTCTTATATGAGTGTTGTTTTATTCTGTTTATCTGTTTTGTTTATGTAATAAATCTGTTTTGAAAAAATAACTGGGTACAGCGTTGGTCGTTGGACATGGAAAACAAAAAAAAACTACACTATATCTTACGAATCAACTGACAACTTTGGCATTTGGCACCCTTTCAACATTTTTTTGGCAGTACTTTAATTTCGTTTTGTTGCCAAAAAACTAACAAGGCCATTTATACAACACTGCTAAAGCTTTATTCTGCTATCTACAATCAAAGTTACATAAATGGTAACTTCCGTAAGCATCTCAGCCAAATCAAAGTTTAGGTTGCGGTTTTCGTTTTGGCATAGATTTTACAAATAACCTACTATTTTGATTGACTTATTCCAAGCGTAACGGGTGACAACTAAAATTTTGGATTTTTTTGAGGCCCCCATGCACAACAACAAACAAGCTCAGAGAGAAATGACAGTGTGTATGTGTTGGCTCTCTCTCTCCTCTTTCTGACAGTACTTTTTGTTTCGTTTATGTTTATCGTGTTTATTCTTTGCCAAGTTTTGCTCAAAATGGCGTCAAAACAAGAAGCATTTCGCGAGCGCTTTGTACGCGTCTACGAATTGCTCAAAAATCTTGGCAAGACCAAATTTATGGACGCGAAGGACGAAGGACAGCGTTCTCTTTCTCGTGCCTTCCATAACAAGGATTTCATGATTCAACGGGATGCCGCAAAAAAGTTCAACTGTTTCCACCAGTACATCTGTGAAACATTGAATAGGGTCAGAATAAAGTGCCGAAAGAAGACAGAGAAGACAAGGAAGCCTCGGAATACACTGAGGAACAGATTTCGACGCTGAAATTTCCATGCCGCTGGTTGATCAAAAATTATTTCGGAAAATGCTTTGTTTTGGACGATGAAAGCTACTTCCCTTTTTAGAAGATGCACATTTCCGGAACTGGTCGATACTATTCCATGGATTGTTCTACTGCATCTCCGAACATAAAGTACAAGTTTAAACATAAGTTTGAACTAAAAGTGATTGCCATTTCCGAAAGAGGTTCTAAGTCCTGGTTCAAGCTCTCTGGTTTGGTCATTAATCAAGATGTGTATCAGAAGGAATGTTTGAAAAGTATCATGCAGATGGAATTTGGCCGAAAAAAGCTTCACCGCACTATGCTAAAAAACACATTCGTTCTTGAATACACATTCGATCCCATTTGTACCCAAAAACCACAACGCAATAAATTTGCCTCAGTATCGCCCAATTGAAGATTTCTTCGGGTTTTTGAGCTCCTTGGTGTACAAAAATAACTGAAGAGCCACGAATTGTTAATAGTTGAATGGTAGAATCAAGAGATGCATTGGTAAAGTTGACATGACGGCCGTACAACGCTCCTGTTCCGACATCAAATGGAAGCTTCGCCGAACAGCCGACTACGAATTTTTTACAACAATGGACAATGTATCTTTAATTTCAGTAAATCAGATCTTCTTCCAATATCTTTGTCTTTTTTTGACAGCTTGAGAAATAATTCAAAATTTTAGTTGTCATTTTGATTGTTATTAGATTTTATATCCAATAAATCAATTCAAATCTAACCGAAATCCAACCCGAGTCCAATCCAAATCCGATTTGAATCTAATCACAATACAAAACAGCTAATCAAAATTCAAATTCAAAACCTAGTTTCTAATTTTAATCCAATTCAAATCGTATCCAATAAAATCCAATCTAAAACTTATTTCATATCCTATCCTATTCAAATCCAATAAAAAATCCGTGACAAATCTAATCTAATTTAAATTAACCTTCCGTTACACGCGCTGTTGTATTTTGTACAACACTTGTAGATTTTTGGATGCCATTTTGTAACAGATCGATGTCAAACCAAAATGTATTCTTGAATAAACTTATTATGAACAAAATGACATAATTATTCAATACATTAATGCTTTAAACTGTTCAGCAAAATAGATGAGCATAAACCGAAATCACAGAAGCGGCGTGTGAGGGGTACCGCACTTGGTTCCTACTGGAATTTTCTCTTATTTCTTCATAAGGGAAAATGGTTTCTGTATTCTGCAAAGCTATTCAGCAGTTGATGGTCATTCCACAGGTGTGCAAAAGTTTATAATTTCGGGACTTCACGACGCTAGTGTATGGGCACGTTTTCTGAATGGGTTCTATCTACGGAATCTGTTTATTTGTGAGATCCTGTTTTCAGAAAATGTTTTAGTAGACCAAAAATGTTAGGCTGATAAACGGAAGTATCCAATTTTCACACTATGTATCATCACTGTGCAAAAAAGTTTCTAAACATCCCAAGCCCAAGTAAATCAAAACACCACATCGGCCCTAGTTTCTAACCACAGATGCCCTTCTTTCTGCCAACAGCAGAAATGTTATCATACTTTATGTGATGAGATGTTTTATGTGAAAAATATCTTAGAAAATATGATAACTGCTAGAAAAAAATTTAATCAGTAGAATGCTACATCATTTAGGAACGATAAAAGGATCTTTCCGAATACAGCTAATTGTATATGGCCGCAATTGTAAGATGTACAATTTACAGCTGGTTTTGGCGTCGCCTGGTGACAAACTTATAAAATTCTATCCCCCAAACGAAAGGTATTAACCTACTGATTAACTTTGCTGAAGACAGTAACTTTCTATATAGCCAGGATTAGGGTTGATTTGCTCTTTTTACTTCTTTTTTGCTCTTTTGACTACAGTGCCTCAGCCAAACAGAATTCGAAAAAGTGATTTATAGGACAAGTGTAGAATTACTTATTATCAACAATATTAATGAAGAAAGTATAGTTTAATCTTTTGTATTTATAGCGTTACAGAGGTGTAATGCCATTGGTAGCAAATAGAGTGCTCTTTTGGCTACCAGCGGGGTATCAGCCCAATAGCGCCATAAATATAAAAGATAAAACTATACTTTCTTCAACAATATTGTAGATAATAATCAACTCTACAATTGGCCTGTGCGTCACTGTTTCGAATTTTGTTTGACTGGGACACTGTAGTCAAAAGAGCAAAAATAAAGTAAAATGAGCAAATTAAGCCTGGCCAGGATTCCGAGATATTCCGAGATAAAGAGTGTTGTACAAAATACAACGCGCGAGTATCCGTGTTACAAAAGTTGGCGCGAGTAACGGAAGGTTAAGGGGGGACCCTACTCTGGAAAGTCTGAAAATTCGAATTTTATTCCTTTGCATTTTCGAGACGCTTATACCTTCAGAAATGCCATGCCAAAAGGATTTTTTGATATCTGATCTCATAGAAAACTTACGGCAAATATTGAGGAGTCACCTCAAGGGAAGTCCGTTGCTGTACGTAACTTTGAACGCGTTTTCCTCGAAACCATGTTTCTTTAGCTGGCGGTACGTGTATCTCAGAGTGTAGTGGACCGATTTGGCTGAAATTTTTTTTCAGCATGTAGAAATGAATTATCTAAATTGTTACGCACCCGTTTTTTGATATCTCAATTTTTCAAATTTTTATGAGCTCCTAATTGGCGATTTTTGATGAAAAAACACCTTTCTTTTGGAAAAATTGCTGCTATTTTGGTAATTTTTCGAATTTTCAAAAACCGCTACGTAACAATTTAGGTATTGACCTAAAGCTACAGAATCTTCCTTAAAATCCGTTATACGATACTCCGTTGGTTCCCGGCACGTACCGCCAGTAAGGAACTATTTTCTAGAGGGCATTCACGCGCCCACCTGCCACCAGTGTAATAATCTCTATTCTGGTATTCAAAAAATACAAAATATATCTTCAAATATAGCTTAACCAAAACCAAAATACCCCAACACTTAGCTATAATTCTAGCATGTGAAAAAAATTTACAGAAATCTATTATTTTTCGGTCTTCCAGAGTAAGGCCCTCCTTTACAATCTATTCTGAAATCCAATTGAAATGCATTCCACAATCTAACCAATATGCGATCCAAATCAATTTTTTTGTAGATTATAGTCACTTAAGCCAGCCAGTTTTGGGTCATTCGTGACTTCTGCGGGGTTAGGATTTGAATCCAGGTCCTCGGCGTGAGAGGCGTGAATGCTAACCACTACGCCCCTCCGGCGGACTGACCCCTCCAAATCCATTTTAATTCAAATCTGAGTTTAATCCAAATCCATCTAAACTCGAAGCTAATTCAAATCGCAGCCCAATATAGCTCAATTTTAAGCTCAAATTCAAATTCAATACAAATCGTACCTAAAGTCAATAGAAACCCAATGTAAAATACAATCCAGTCAATTCAAATCTAAGCCAGGTGAATTCATATCTATAATTAACCAAAATCCAAGCTGAAACCGAAATTAAATCTAATCCAAATCTTGTTTAAAAGTAATTGAAATCTAGTCGAAATCTAACAAAAATCTAAACTAAATCCAATCCAAGCTAAAATCTAGATCCATCCCACATTCAATCCAGATCTAATTCAAGTTTAATCTAAATCTACATCCAGTCTAAATATGGGACATTAAAGGAGAAAGTATGGAGAGCTTCATTCAGGCAACACTTATTGATTCGTAGGTCGTTCCTTTTTACCAGACCGAGATCTACGGTTCATTCAGTATTTTATAAACATAATATTCAATTCCAATTTTAGGTAGATCTAACCCAAAACTAATCCAAACCTAAATCTCACCCAAAGCAATGCTTTAAATTACCGAGGAATCACTTCACTTCGTGCAGGATCTTAAGTATTTGAAATACTCATAAGCAGGGATGCCACATATAATTCTGTGTTTTTTGTTGGAAAAATCTGACAATCTACGGCAAGAAAAAATATCTGTGCAAAAATCTGTCCAATACAAAACAATGAGAGTGAAAGAGATAGAGAGTCATTATGCTGACTATTTCCGTCCCTTTCACTCTCATGTAAAAGCTCAAAAATCTATTTAATCTGTGTAATTTGGCGAAAATCTGTATTCTATGCATACAGATTCTGTACAGGCGATTTCTTTCAAATATCTGTTAAACACAGAATAATCTGTGCATGAGGCAACCCTGCTCATAAGTGATGCAGTACAGCGCAATGGTGCTGGTAACATATCAGTTGATCAGGACGGATTCTTTCCCGGTTGTTCAATGAACACAAACTTAGATCAGGTGGATACTACTTACATCGATATTAAAGTCAATTCGTTCAATCGTGTCAGCCATTCATTGTCTGCTTTTAGTGAAGTTAAAGCGCCTAGGAACTAATTGATTTTTTTTCCAAAAAAAATCGCTAAAACTAGGATACTACAAGTCTCAACAGTTCCAGATTAAGTTTGACGTGCCGCAAGGTAGTAATTTGGGACCGTTAATATTCTCGATTTTCTTCAATGACGTCTGCCTTGCGCTTCCACCTGGCTGTTGAAGCATTTGGGTTGACGATCTGAAAATCTTGTGCTTCGTACGGACGAAGGAGGACTGCTGGCGGTTTCAACAAAAAACTGATTTGTTTTTCAAATGGTGTACGTGTTACCGATTTACTATCAGTGTAGGAAAATGTATAGCAATTACATTTAGCACAGCAATTACATTTGCGTTCGTGGCTGAAGATGGTTTAAATTCTGGTTTTCCTATTATTACGTACTTTTGATAGATTTAATACAGTCTATGTTTTGACATATTGTCTGTCAAGTTTTAAATCAAGCTGTAGCCAATACGCATTTTCAGTGACTGGTCTTGAAATAGCGACATAGATCTGCGTAGCTTCTAGTGCTTTGCATGCTTAACATTCAATAAATAATATGTAAATGTATCCAACTAATGTTGTGATCCTGTAACCTAGGAGAAATTTGAGTATTTAGAGTACATAAACGAACTAACTCCTCCTTCTTCTTTTAACAGAACAAAGAATAAATTTTTTATCGTGAATCCAGCAGAGGAGAAAAGATATTAGTGGGTGAGGTGGGGGTCTAGTGCAGCGATCCTACTGACTATAGTAGCACCATTTCTCCTAAATTTGCCTCTGGTGGGATGTTTGATTCTCAGTAAAGTTTTGCAAACTGAAGTGTTGCGCTGACACTTTGATTAAGAATATTTTACGTTAGGAATCTTAATAAATAAATTCTGATGTCACCTTAACACTACTGAATTATTTTGACCTTCAGTTTCAAGCGATCGCTAGTCATTTTGCTGGTCGTTATCATTCAGACTGGTCCTTGGAGATTGTGTCACCACGCATTCGCTGTTGTAGGTTTCAGTATCGTTTTTCGCACAACAACAGTACGGTCAGTAGTACTGCTGCACCTTCGCAAAGTGTACGCACCAAAGGAATACGTGCGTTATTGCAATTGGAGTTGCAGTTGTGAAGTTGACGCAAGTTTCGGCCGCACGCAGCTGCTGCATCAATAATAAGAGGCCGGCCTACGTCATATTTCTCGAGCTCGACACAACAACTGCCTTGCTGGTGTGAATTGAAGATGATGGTGATGTCGATGATAATGGCAGTGCTAAACAAATAATTGGCATTTCGGAAAGGCCAGCAATGTGTGTTGCTCACGGTTAATGCACGGCAAACAGAGCATTTCGGTCATGACATAATTTTTGCATTCGCGCACAGTTCACAAATGGTTTTTTCCGGCGTTATCTCTCGGTGGTTTTGATGCATTTTTGAATTGAAACTGAAACCACCGCAACACAGATTCCTATCGTTGGATTGCTCAACGATGAGAATTCGTAAGCCGATCGTTGCGTTGGGAGTTATTATTTAACTGACAATGTGACTCTGGACATCAAATCTTTTCTACAGTGTTTCGTAACGGTTTTCACCATTAGTTTTTGGATTTTCGTTGAAAGGCTGAAATTTAAAATGAATGTTTTTGAGAAATTGAAAAGATAGGTATGCTTCAGAATTCTTAAAAGCAACACCATTTTTTGTGGTGTTATGAAATTTATGTTTCAATATAACAATTTTTCAAACGACTTCTAATCAGTATACCGCTTAGGTAACGGTGTTCTGCTGCATGCAGCTGCAGATAGTTTGTCGCACGCCACGGATGCATTTGAACGGCTGAAACAGCTTACATCTGGGGTCCAAAATAGAACACTCTATTTTTATCTAAATCCTCGCGTTTTTCGAATTGCCCCAAAACCGAGCGAGTGAGATCGCCTCCCAGTTTCTACGTTTTCTGTGGGTTCTTTTTCCCCGTGTCGGTAAAATTATCTTGTCTTCAGTGCATCCACGAAACGACCGACGGGTCTCTTCGTGCTTCTTGCCTGCCGGTGTTAATGATGGTTTATGTCGCCTTTTTCTGTGCTTGTGCGGTATTCCAAAGAGTCTAATTTATATTTATATCTTCTGCATAGTTGTGCACCCCAAGGAAAGAGTGCGTGCCTTGTTGGTGACTCGAAATTGCGTTGCAAAAAGTGCATTTGCGGTGAAAAGTACCACTAGCGTTTGCATTTGGATTTGCCTTGGACGAGAATATTTAATTAGCAGTAGGTGCACTGATGGTCGTGGTATGGAAAGTTTGTTTGAATAAAGAACGATTGCATTGTTTTCCGATGAATCGTATATTGTGCGTTTCAATTATTCTGTTTTAACAAGGTTACTACGAGATGCATTATTGTGGAAATAAAGATTTCATATTTCAAAATTTAATTTTCATTTTTATCTGGATGGATTTGGATGTCGTTTGAATGGAGTCCAATATATTTTTTTAAATCATTAAAGTGTGTTTCACATGCTACCTATCAAAATAATCTAATTTTAACGGGAAATTAGCCGTTATTAACTTTTCGTCAGAGACCCCAATTTTGGAAGCAGTTTTTGGGCCTAAATGCGGGGTTCTGTTTGCAAAATGTAAATACAGGGTGCACCACCTTTTATGTCGGTATGAAAACATTGAATAACTTTAAGAAAAAACAACCGATTTCTATTAGTAATGCATTTTTATTTAGTTTGGTTCCTTAAAATTTTCTTGGTTTAGTTTTTGAAAACAGTATCAATTAAGTGACCACCTTTATTAGAAATTACAAATTGACTCCTTTTTTCCGCGTTTTACATTACCTTTTTGAGCATCTTGGGTGTTATAGTGTCGATTTCCGTACTAATATTTGCCTTGAGCTCGTCAATAGTTTGTGGCTGGTCAGATAACCCCACAAAAAGAAGTCCAGGGGGGTTAAATCAGGTGATTTGGGTGGCCAGTCAATATCGCCTCTTTTTGACACCAGACGTCCCGAAAATTTTCGTTGCAGAAATTGAGTTGTTGAGTTCGCAGTGTGGCATGGTGCACCGTCCTGTTGAAACCAGTAACCTTCTAGACCTTTTTCGTGCATTCGTGGGCAGACATAATGAGCCAACATCCACCGATATCGATTTCCATCGACAGTTTCATTTTCTTTGAAAAAATATGGACCAATGCACAGTGGTCCAGGAGACCATTTTAGGCGGAAATTAAGGTTTCTAGCCTAAAATTGACTTTCCAGACAAAACTTGTGTTCGATAAAGTTGTTGCATGTAAAAAGGCGCTCATTTGGGTGCTATCAAATTTTAGGGTGGTTCTTATTTTCAAACAAATCGAAAATCTAACTTTTTTATTTTGAAAATTAGAAGTAAACATTGTTCGTCAAAGTTGTAGATCTGTTAATTTCAAGCAATTTGAAAAATTTTTTTTTTGTTGTATCTCTTCAATTGACTGATTTGGAGCCATTTTTCTGAATCGATTTAGGGTGACTCTTAAAAAAACGGTTTTTTCTTTGTAACTTTTTAATAGCGAAGTTCTCGTGAATGTTGTCTTCAGATGACTTTTAGAACTCTTGAAGACTAAAGTTTTGCAGTATAGAGCGTGCTTATACATTAAGCCAATCATGAGTAATTAGCGTTTTTATTTATAAAATACGCCCTTTTCAAATGTTGATATTTTCAATGGGGGCAAACCAAAAAAATATTTTTTGATGGCATTTTGAAGGGCTTACTTTGCTGTTTACTATATACACGACTTGAAGATATGTTATTTTTTTATCTCGAATAAATTAAATATGAAAACATCAAGTTTTACATATAACTGAACGCTTTTGAATCTAAATTTGGATACAAGCATGAACTAGCAGGTACTAAATTGCATAAAGATGGGTTTTTTGGCTCAAACATTATTCCAGTGTAACAAAAAAATACCTTTCTTCAATATTTCTTTTATTGAAAGCATCTGCAATGCTTCGTTTTTTCCGCAACTAGTCAAGGCGTATATGTTTCGTGACTTTTTTTAACAGCGTGACTTTTTACAGTATTACCCATAAAAATTACAAGATTTTCAGAGTTATCCAACACTTTTATTGATTTATTTATTTGCTTCAATTGTGGCCTGACTATTGTATGCGGTTGTTTATGTACTAATGTTTGAAACTATTGATTTTCACTATTTCAATTAACTTGAGATACTGAATGCGCCTCCCATGTGCCCTCGATGTAAGACGCTGGAGAGGATGTTAGATTTGATGCCAACCAAAATTGATAAAATGTTGGTCACAAGAAAAATGTTCTTCACCATGGTTAACACTAAAATACTACTAAAGAACGCTTACCACTTGGGCATGAAGACACTTATTTACCTGAAAAGTGTCCAAGAAAAACGTTGAAGTCAAATACCGCGGCATAAGGCAAAATAATAAGGCATTCGTTAGTTCCAATCGGGATGTTTTCCGAAGAAGCTAGTGAGTGTAGAAACAAGAGCATTTGGAAGTGGGGAGAGGGTCACGCAAGGAATTTCAATCACAGAGAACAGACTAACAGGCTCGAAGGAAGTAGTTGATTTTTTGTGTGTAAAATTTGTCGGTGGCGCCCTCCATTACTAATTTGCCAAACGCATAATAATATGCATTCACCATTTCCAATATTACATCGTGCTGTAGTTACATATTAGCGATGGCAGTGACATCATGTTTCAGATTGCCACTTGTTGCTCGAGGGGTGTCGAGGCATTACGCGTTGCTTCATTAAAGCCTTTTTACACACTTTTTGTTCATTGTATTTTCTATGTTTTCTACCTTAAGAGAAAAAAAATTTGGAAAATATCTTCAAAAGACTTCTCGTGATTGCTGACCCGGTCATACCCTTGACAAGCAAACGCTCTCCAAAACATTCGGAACTTGCTCTCAAGGAATATGTTCGACATTTAATCCTGTAATTTATTATACGTGTATAATATTTTATCTCTTTATTAACTAAAATTCAGAAATGCTTGAAATATGTAAAAAATTAATTTTAATTATAATGTCAGTTCTTGCCTTTTATATTAATTGACAAAATAAAGCAAAGCCTAGGTGCTACATTCCGTTATCGAAACTTGACCTTCCAGTTTTTTACAACAGACTTCGCAGCCAGTTGTTAGAGTATAGAATTGCGGGGCTAGAGCTACGATCCTATTGACTCCAACAACCTCTCCCAGCCAAGATTCAAGCGTACGATGACTGGCTTTTTAAACCAGCGTCTTACATCGAGGGCACATGGGAGGCGCATTCAGTATCTCAAGTTAATTGAAATACTGAAAATCAATAAATAGTTTCAACCATTAGTATATAAACAACCGCATACAATAGTCAGGCCACAATTGAAGCAAATAAATAAATCAATAAAAGTGTTTGATAACTCTGAAAATCTTGTAATTTTTATGGGTAATACTGTAAAAAGTCACGCTGTTCAAAAAAGTCACGAAACATATACGCCTTGACTAGTTGCCAAAAAACGAAGCATTGCAGATGCTTTCAATAAAAGAAATATTGAAGAAAGGTATTTTTTGTTACACTGGAATAATGTTTGAACCAAAAAACCCATCTTTATGCAATTTAGTACCTGCTAGTTCATGCTTGTATCCAAATTTAGATTCAAAAGCGTTCAGTTATATGTAAAACTTGATGTTTTCATATTTAATTTATTCGAGATAAAAAATAACATATCTTCAAGTCGTGTATATAGTAAACAGCAAAGTAAGCCCTTCAAAATGCCATAAAAAAATATTTTTTTGGTTTGCCCCCATTAAAAATATCAACATTTGAAAAGGGCGTATTTTATAAATAAAAACGCTAATTACTCATGATTGGCTTAATGTATAAGCACGCTCTATGCTGCAAAACTTTTGTCTTCAAGAGTTCTAAAAGTCATCTGAAGACAACATTCACGAGAACTTCGCTATTAAAAAGTTACAAAGAAAAAACCGTTTTTTTAAGAGTCACCCTAAATCGATTTAGAAAAATGGCTCCAAATCAGTCAATTGAAGAGATACAACAAAAAAAATTTTTTTCAAATTGCTTGAAATTAACAGATCTACAACTTTGACGAACAATGTTTACTTCTAATTTTCAAAATAAAAAAGTTAGATTTTCGATTTGTTTGAAAATAAGAACCACCCTAAAATTTGATTGCACCCAAATGAGCGCCTTTCTACATGCAACAACTTTATCGAACACAAGTTTTGTCTGGAAAGTCAATTTTAGGCTAGAAACCTTAATTTCCGCCTAAAATGGTCTCCTGGACCACTGTGCAATGATGGTTTTGGCGCAAATCTCGGCCCACACAGTTATTTTCCGGTCATGCAAAGGCATTTCGTGAATCTCGTGAGGATTCTCCGTTCCCCAAATGCGACAATTTTGCTTATTAACACCGCCAGAGAGGCTGAAATTGGCCTCGTCAGTCATCAACTGCACGTGACGTTGTTCGTCTGTCAGCGTGTGTTAGCCGCGATGCATAGTGTCGGCGTCCTGCCAGTAAAAACCAGTTAGATTTAAACTTCTCGCTCGGTGGTAATCTGCAATAGATGTAGGAAGAGGCACAATTTGTGTCTATAACCCAACCAAAACGCATCGCTATCTTGATAAGTGGATTTCGCAGTCTCCTTTTGTCCAGCGCCTCTATGGTTCAAAGGTACAAGTACCAGCGAACCACATGCCCTGGCGGATGTTGTGGGTTCGAATCCGGTTACAATCTCAGATTATAGCTTGGTTCGACTCATGTACCTTGCAGCATTGGACAAAAGATAGGAGTCAAAATGACTACTTGTCAAGCGTAGCTACCAATATCCTCCCTCCTCATTTCCTTTCCGCTCTTCCTCTCCTTCACCAAATTTTCATTTCTTTTCCTACCGCCCCTTCATCAATTGTAGAACCATCGTTTCAAAAAGTGTTTGTCTTTTTCAGTTTTCTACCCTTCAAAACAATTCATTCATAAATTGCAGTGCACTGAGATGAGAATTTAATGAGAATTTAATATTGTGCATCTGGATTTTTTCGAAATACACCTGGAAAAACCTGGACAAGTAGAGGAATTTTATTTTCCCTGGACAACCGACACCCTGAAGAATCACATTCGGGGATTAATGGGCCACCACCCGATCACCCGCTTCTGCATCTCACTGTGCCCAGCTCTTGTGTATTCCCACAGCTTTGGTAGATGGTGTGGCCATTCCTATATGTACGTACTATCGTTCTTTTCCACCATAACTCGTGCAGCGCAATAATGTTGAACTTGCGGCTCTTCACTTCTTGAAAAAGCACATGGGTACTTCGAAGGAAACTCAGAGACCAACAGGTTCATGTTCCTAATTTTCAATCGTTAGTCCATTTTCGTCGCCTGGGTCTTTGCCGATTGTTCCGATCCGAGTTATTACTTACGTAGTTCGTTGCTTTGGTTTTTTAATACTCCTAGCTTGCAAGGCCCGCGATCAACCCCACAGTACTGCCGGAGGACCAACGAAGCTCGAAAGAGCCTGTCTGCATATGACCTTGGTTTTCCCCGAGGTTGGTCGTATTCCGGCTGGTACCACGAGAAGGTGGGGGTAGGAGTTGCTCGATAAGAGGCTATGGACCACCGTAGGGTCCGCATTATCTAGTTGTTTACCAACCACGTTGTTATGTTGTAACATAATCGTGTTTGTTTTGCGGCTGAATAAGATGATTGTGGACTTACGCGCTGATGATGAGCTCGTACTGGATGAAAAAAGCAATGGTTCGAGATTACTTCCTTGTGGGACAGAAAGGCGCTGACCTTGAGATGTGATCTCAGTCATTTCACAAAGCTCAGCAGCTTATGCAATTGGTCAAACACCTGACATTATGATTACGATAACCAGGAATAAACAGATATATTTGCTTTTTCGCAACTGAAAGCAATATACTTGGCGCCTCCAGTGCATTATTCAGCTGTGTATTTCCTACCTTCCGACCATGCTAACAATAACAATCTTCTAAAATCTAAAAATTATTATTAGTTTAATACCATTTGTTTACTACCAAAATGGTTAAAATCGCTTCAGTAGCTTAAAAGTTATGAATGAATGAATGAAAGGTTAGCCAAAATGATGACTTTAGTACTATTTGAACTCAGTAAGGGGATCCAAAGGACCAAATAAAAGCCCCTTGCCTAATTTTTTTAAGGAAATTTTTTTTGACAAAATCGAAGTACCGTAAATGCACCTCATTCTGCGCATGGTCCTTAATTCTGCGCACCTGCGTATTTTCCTTGAAAATTACAGCATTTTCAAATGAATAACTCTATGTACGCATATTTTCCTAGTTGTGTTAATTGTGATAAAAATTTGCAGGAATTTGGAAACTTTGAAATCTGGGATGTGCAGAATTTGGCATCATGCACAGAATCAATCGCTTTTACGATATGCACCCTTAAATTTGGATAGTACATTTTTTATGGTTGTACTACATATTTCATGTGCTAGTTTCTTCGTCATTTTGGATGGAGCCCAAACTTTTGCAAGTCCGATTAACTAAGACCTGTCTAAAGGGAGGTCTTTTTATGGCAGTAACCAGTTCGTCTAAACACAGTTAATAAAAGGTTATGTTGTCCATTAGCTCACCTTCGAAACGTTTGTCAAAATGAAGCATAAATCCCACAGCCGAAAGGCATTCACGTTAACAGTTTGGCATGAATTATTAATGAATAAACAATAACAGACAACAACTGTTAAATGGTTTATGCGCTTCATACTAAACGGTGTCGAATTTCTAACGACAACTACATAAACATAAGTTTTATCTGTGAAAACCAAACTTTTCATCTTCAGCGAAGAACATGCCACTTGAGCCAGATCGATGAGTTATATCCAAAACTGTTGCCAACTGACCTGGAAAAGAAAGAAATGAATTACCGCCCCCTCCCCTTCTCAACCTATGTGCACTGCACTATAGTTGTAAAACTCCAATACCGCTGTGGCTGACTGCCGCAAGCAGATCATTAGATGTTCATTTATATATGTTTTTATTTCTTTCTTTTATTTTCAGAGAGATTTTCCACTCACGATTCCGGCAGCTCGGCTGCAGTGCAGCAGCGTCAGGCAGCGTCGAGCTGTTCCGATTTGCTACATCGGTTTAGTCGCCGGTATCCATTCCCCGGAGAAAGAAGCAGTGTGAAGTGTTTTTTCCTGAGGCAGACGAATAGCGAGTGATTCCGAGAATGTTCAATTATAGCTGCACTGGCGATGTGACACGCAGTCAGCGGCAACGACAGCAACTACAGCAACGCCGGCAGCATCGGCAATAGGTAGACATAGACTGTGCGTTTTAGCTGCACGCCGCAGCAGTGCTCAAACTCCATCCGGTCCGGGTGGAAGACATTCCGAAATTCAAATTAGAGTTCACCCGAAAAAAGAAGGAATATTTTCTCTTGAGCTAAGCTCTGAGACTCCCGTCTGGTGCAGTTGCTGTTGATCTGCGCCACTTTGAAGGAGGCGGAAAATCTTTGAAAGGAAAATCCGTGGAGAACAAAGTTGGCGAGCTTTCAAAATCATTGCTGGTTTGTGATTGCAGCAGCAAAGTGCTCGACTTGCAGCAACGGTGCATAACTGGTTTTCGGAAATTGGGATACGAGTGCATAAATTCATCAGTGGCTTGCGAGTAGTGTTGGGTAATAACATTGCCAGTAGTGTGTTGAACGTGAGTTGAATTTTTCATTTGCTAATAGAGCAATTTGTGTTTATTATTTGGCCGTCTGTGTCTAGCACGTAGTGATTACAAACAAGGTTATAAATTTTAGTGCAACTTTTGGCACACGATTTGGAAGTTGATTCAGTGCAAACGTGATAACAGTTGAAGCGAAATTTGAGTTGTTTTCCTTGAAAAAGTTGAATAATAGGACTGGCGAAGCAGCAGTTCTCGCAGTAGTATCGGCTTCTATCCGGAGTCCTCCAGAGGAATATGGATAGAAGCGTCGACTCTATTGGTAGTTGTTCGCTCGACGTAGATGCTGATTCAACGGATTTCTCCGGTAAGTTGATGTTGAGTTTCATGTTTAAATTAAAATTTTATGTCTAATATGTGAGGAAGTAAAAGTAATGTGTTGCACAACATACGCCCGTTGCCTCTGTTATAGACAAAATCAGGTTGAACAACGAATTCATGGCTGATTTCATGCTACGGTCACGAAACGCCTTTCTACCATTGCAATCTACCGATGCGGCAATAAATTTTTCTAGTAGGTATATTAAAAACTAAATTCAATTTCTCAGTTTAGTTCCTGTTTTGACTAAACGTTCGCCTTGTCACTCTCTGCGTGGGTAGCCGAACCGTAATGGTTTATTTCTCGTTGCTGGTTATATTGTTGATTTCGATTTTAAGGATACCATATAAAGTATGTCTACTGCCGGGAAAGGCATCCGATTGGGACTTTAACCTTGACGGGACCATGAAATTTCACGATCTCGCTCGGACGGTTTTTTTGCGTATTTAGGTTGTAATTTTGCTTCTCATATTAGCCAATCAAATCTCTGCGTTCGAAGAAACCGGTTGTTTTACAATTTATTTCCAGCTCTGCGGAGGTGTCCGCTTTGAGAGACGGTGCCGATTGAAAGTTTTTCACCTGCTGGATGACATAATCACTCGAAATATGCATATTTATGTCTGTGTTTTTTGTTGACAAAATCATATGAATTAAATAGAAGACATGAGTCGTTTTCCCTGCACTTAATATTTAAAAATCTGAAATTATACATTTACGACAGAAACCATCAGAATTCAGTCGATAGATTTGTATTGCCATGAACGTAAATGCCTTATATTCCACCTTTAAAGCTTTGATCAATATTTATAAATCGATGTGATTGGTTTCCTGTTTATAGTCTACATGTTTTTATAGTTTCGTCTCCATAGACCTACGTTTTGTGCATTTCACAATCTATTCTGTTGATTTTGAAAATAGATAAGTCTGGTGTTTTATTGCACTATTTCTTGTCTTATTCAGAAAACATTCTTTAACAACAGTTGACTGTGATTTGAAGTATCAATTTCTACACTGACTGACTACTCCGTCATTTGCTCGAAGTATCAGCTTATTCAACGCAAGCAGTTTATTGACCATTTTGGATCGACTGTAAAGAAAAAGGTTCTCCTACTCAAGTTCGACGAAAGTTATAGTCTGAGTGCTTTTCCAATTAGCAGCAGTGCATTTCTGTTTGAACGCATTCCCTATGCACCACTGCACTCAATAATTGTATATGGCCAAACCGAAGCCAGTTCGAAGTTGCGTGGTGCACTCCGCCGATCTAATATGCATATCGTATTGCGTCATGTTTGAATGGAAAAGGAGGTAGTTTCAGTAGAATAACCAAAGTCGGATTGATTTACACACAGGTTTGTTTTTTTGCTGCTGCTGTTGTTACTTTTTCTCGTTAGTTTGGGTTTGTAGCTGACGCTGTTTTAGTTTTGTTTGTTTACACGCTTGGTCGCGACTGGACGTTACACTGCGCGACTGGGATAATATGCGTACTTTGTGTACATGTAACTTAAACTACTACATGTCGCTACCGGTTTGAAAAGCGGTGTTGTAAATGGATCTGACATAAAATCTGGTTAAACGCGACCTACAGCGCGAAGTGATATAAATTTTTGTTCCAAAATACGCAGATTTACCCTGAAGGAAGAAGAGCTGCGCATTAGACCGCAGTTATATGTGTCGCAGCGTATTAAAAATCGCGATCCTTAGCTGTACCACCTACTACTATGACATATAATAATATCTGTTTATTTCTACATGTTCAAACGCATTCTTTGCGCGTAGGATGCACAGTTTAAGAATAAGAATATGTTACCTGAATCAACTTTATTTGCAGTGGTGATGAAGGAATAAAATTACTACTTTGAATAAGTATTCTTCATCATTAGGACGAAATCAGTCGGAATGAGTTAAAATTGAAATGACGCTAAAAAGAATTTGTTCATGTTTTAGGAGGTTATTTTCCAAAACTATCGTACAAATTGGATCGAAAGGCTGCAGAAATTCATGAAATTTCCTACACAAAAGTAAAAAATATTTTAAAAAATGGCCGTCTCAAATTTCCTGTAATACTTTATTGAAAATTTAATGGCAATGCTCAGATAATTTTTCCAAGCAGTTTTTTTTCTCCACCGCTGGTTGGCATTCCCCATTCCCCATTTTGAGTACTTCGGGGATGTTCTCCTAGTGCCTCTGGTAGCGGCCTCTCCGATGGCCGAGCGAATCCTGCTCCAGCCGTTTTCGAGATTTGAAGCACCTAATTGGAAGAGGGCAATGCCTCATCCAGTATTCCCGCGTATTTTTCGGTAGATTGCGGGCTATCTAGCTGCCTGATGTTTATCCTAGAAGGATGGCTTCGACCTGTCTGGTCGATTTCTGGTCAGTTTTGAGTACAGATATGCTGGTATTAGGCTATCAGATCAGGCAATTAAACATATTTTATTGTAATATCCGGCGGATTTTTTGGCCTTTCCTGTTGGACAACGAATGTTGATTGTGGTTTGATTGTGATGAACAAGTCATACATAGGACTGTGGGTTTGACAAAAACGCTGGTTCTCACGCAGAGCTGCTTTTGGTCGA
This sequence comes from Sabethes cyaneus, assembly GCF_943734655.1. Lineage (NCBI taxonomy): Eukaryota > Metazoa > Arthropoda > Insecta > Diptera > Culicidae > Sabethes > Sabethes cyaneus. The sequence continues at coordinate 173,330,624 of NC_071355.1, forward strand.
ATGGAAGCATTGGTATTGTTGTACAAGTCCAAGGTAGGATACAGATGAGGTTTATTGGACACCACATTCAGAGACTTAATTTGTATCGCTTGGCGTGTCTTTGTAGCAGCAGCCCGAATGGATACCAGATATTGGAACTAGGATTAGATGAGAAAGCATGGTAAATGCTCCTCAAGTCTTGTGGTAGAAACTTAGAGACTCTCTTCCTCAAATGCTTTAGTAACGTTCGCTACAGTCGATTTGGAAACGTCTAGCGATTTTGCCAGATCACCGTGATGATTCAGATGTTTTCTTGTATTCCGCACTTTGTCGTTATTTCTTTAATGCTTACTACTTTGTACAATACACTATCGTTCGTGTCGGTGTGGGCAGGCAATAGGGTCCGATCACGGGTCTATACATTGCTTCCCTGCCGACCTGGGCATTCATATCCCCGATGACATGTCCCGTCGTGAGCGGCTGTCGTACGTTGCCTTCAGCTGCGCATAGAACGCTTCCTTCTCGTCGTCGGGTCTACCTTCGTGTGGACAATGCATGTTTATGATGGTGTAGTTGAAGAAACGGCCTTTATCCTCAATACGCACATCATCTCGTTGATCGCTTTCCAGTCCATTACGCGATCCTGCATTTTGCCCAACACTACGAAGCCCGTTCCCAGCTCGTTGGTCGTTCCACCGCTCTGGAAACACTGGGCTTTGCCGCCACGGATCATCCACACCTTCTTGCCATTGCGACAGATCTCCTGCAGTGCCACGATGCTATAATTTCGGGGTTCTAACTGATCGAGCAGCACCCTGTCGCTACCAACGAAATTTAGCGATCTGCAGTTCCAGGTACCAAGTCTCCATTCCATGTCCTTATTTCGTCGCCTTTGTCCATGCCGAATGTTCCGAGTAGAATTTTCTTGACTCTTTTTAGTTTTAGTTTAGTGAGTTTAGATAGGTACCCGTACTAGGGCGTACGCTACCGAGTCTCGTGATGGGACTGCCATCTTACAGTGTCGAGGCAACACTGTACCTCCTTCCCTGTTGGCATACGACCTTAGTTTCTACCGGGGTTGGTTACCCGATCTCCGCTAAGGATGCTCGTATTCCTGCTGGTAGCACGTGGAGGTAGGGATAGGGGTTGCTGGATAAGTGGATAAGGACCGCTATGGGGTCTGTTTTACGCATTATCCAACCATTTACCAACCACTGTACTGTATTAAATTTATTTATGTCCTTAGTTTAGTTAGTTAGTTAGTTAGGTGGCTTGCCGTCCTAAGACAAAGCCTGTTGAACAAAGTTTCTCCATGTAACTCGGTTGAGGGCTACCGCTCTCCAATTCCTCGGAAACCGAGTACTCTCCGCCAGATCTCGCTCCACCTGGTCTAACCATCTTGCTCGCTGCGCTCCTGGTCGTCTTGTTCCTACCGGATTTGAGGCGAACACCATCTTTGCAGGGTAGTTGTCCGGCATTATTGCAACATGTCCTGCCCATCGTATCCGTCCAGTTTTAGCCACCTTCTGGATACTGGGTTCGCCATAAAGCTGTGCGAGTTCATGGTTCATCCTCCGCCTCCATACTCCGTTCTCCTGTACACCGTCGAAGATCGTTCTTAGCACTCGTCGTTTGAAAACTCCGAGCACTCGCAGGTCCCCCTCGAGCATTGTCCATGTTTCATGCCCGTAGAGAACAGCAGGTCTAATAAGCGTTTTGTACAGGGTGCTCTTTTTACGGGGACTTAGTCTACTCGACGTATGTTCGAATCTCGGCTAGGCGGTGCTTGCTAGTTCGAGTCAGTAGGATTGTTGCACTAGCCCCGTAATTTTCCTGTACTCTAACAGCCGGCTGCGAAGTCTGTCGATAAAGAAGGGTAATGTCTAAAGACGATATAAACCCATGGCTTTTTTTTAGTCTGCTCGACCGTAATTGCTTGTGGAGTCCATAGTAAGCACGACTTCCGCTGATAATACGCATCCGAATCTCACGGCTGGTATCATTGTCCGCCGTTACCAGTGAGCCAAGGTAGACAAATTCATCAACTACCTCAAACTCATCGCAGTCGATCAATATACTACTGCCCAAGCGGTGTCGTTCGGCCTCGGTTCTGCTGGCCAGCATGTACTTTGTTTTAGACGTATTTATCTTTAACCCAATCTTTTCTGCTTCGCGCTTTAGTCTGGTGTACTGTTCAGGCACCGCCACAGATGTTCGGCCGATAATATCCATGTCATCGGCAAAGCAGACGAATTGACTAGATTTGTTGAATATCGTGCCCCGCGCCATTGATATCCGCTCGGTTACACCTTGTAGCGCTATGTTGAACAGCAGGCATGAAAGACCATCACCTTGACGAAACCATCTGTGTGATTCGAATGAACTTGGCAATCCACCCGTAATCCGAACACAGCACTGTGTACCATCCATCGTAGATTTAATCAGTTTGATGAGCTTCCTGGGGAAGCTGTTCTCGTCCATGATTTTCCATAGCTCTTTCAGTTGATGGTTGACGGTTGATGGTATCATATGCGGCTTTGAAGTCAACAAATAAATGATGCGTGGGAACTCTTTATTCACGGCCCTTTTGAAGGATTTGCCGCAGTGTAAATATTTGATCCGTTGTAGACCGATCTTCGACGAAGCCGGCTTGATAAGTTCCCACAAATCTATTCGCAATTGGTGATAGACGGCGAAAAATGATTTGGGACAGCACTTTATAGGCGGCGTTGAGAAAGGTGATCGCTCGATAGTTCTCACAGTCCAACTTGTCGCTCTTTTTATAGATCGTGCAGATAACCCCATCTTTCCACTCCTCCGGTAGCTGTTTCGTATCCCAAATTCTAACAATTAGTCGGTGTAGACAAACGGCCAGCTTTTCTGGTCCCATTTTAATAAGCTTTGCTCCGATGCCATCTTTTCCAGCTGATTTGTTGTTCTTTAGCTGCATGATGGCCTCCTTAACTTCGCCTATCGTTGGGGCTGGCACCTCTTCCCCGTTTGTTGCACCGTCGAAATCGCTTTCCCCGACGCCATGGTTCTCCGCTTGGGCCCTTTTATGTCCTTAGGCTTTGGATAACTGGCGCATGTTGGGGTCCAATCGCACTGGAGAACTCAGCGAAGGAATTGGCGACAGCTAAACCATCGGATGTTGATTGTCCATTTAATGCCAATAACCTGATTAATGTTTCTCCAAAGTTCAATCCGTCTCAAAAAATAGAGGTTTGTAATATTTCTTCTGAGATTCATGTTTTACTTGCTGTAGTTTCTTTGAAATGTAATTCAAAAGTTTTCGTTGTTGGACTATCCAATGGCCTTCGTCCTCTAAAACCTTGCGTTCCCCAAATGCTTTAGTAACGTTCGCTATTGTCGATTTGGCAACTGTTTTCGATTTTGACAGGTCACCGTGGAATATCGATCTATTCCTATATTTATCATTCAGGTGTTTTCTTGTATTCCGCACTTTGCTACTATTTCTTTCATACTTACAAATATGTTCCATCCAGCTAGAGCCAGGGAGTGTGAAAGTTAGTTGTAAAGGACCTATGGACAAGAGGCCTCATTACGTTTCTCGAGCAAGCACCACTTTTACTACTCTCCCTGGTAAGAGGTATCATCCTTGGTTACGCAAAATTCTGGTTGAATAAATAATGTGGAGTAGCCTTAGAATAAACCCATGCTAAAAGTCATGTGACATCTTAATGTCCTGTGACATCGAAAGTCTGCAGTTGAACGCATGGCAACTCGTTTGTCAACGAATCTCCCGTGTGTAAGATTTGTACGTTTAAGAATTGTCTGAGGCTGTCTATAAGCCAAGCTGTTGTTGTCGACCTCTATTTGACAATCCAAATTACCCATTCTAACTAACGCTTTCTCCTTTATTGAAATGAGATACTGTTGCTTGCATGGAACAAAACCAGATAGCGTTTTCTCGTAAATGGAAAAAATGTCAAAATCGAAACCAAATGACATAAGAAAATGATCAAAATATTTTAGAATGCAAAATGGAAAAGTAACATACAATATTCTCCTGTCTTTTTGAGCTTTGTAAAGGCCGTGATTAATGCATTTGCTATTCTGCAACGTGTTGCCACTTTCGCCGATATCCTTTAGCTCTCAATTTTCTTGATCATAAATTGTCATCGACAGTTTCACTTTCTTGTGTGTCATTAATCTGCAATCATCATAGTGACATATTAGTAATTTACAATGGGCAGCTGTTTCAAGCTACATGTTTACCTTGCGGCGTCAGTGATATGTCGCGTGTTTTTTACGATCCTGTGTTGTAGTACGTTCATAATAGAGCTCTGGAATTCTCTGGGTTGTTTGATTTCTACCGTCTAATTGTCCAGTGACCAGTGTTCCCAAATGATTTTGAAAGAAATAGCATTGAAAACGTTAAACTTTTGCTGGTTTTAGCAGTGCTTGCTCCAAACAGATGGTGAAGCCTAAAAGGTAAATAGTAGAACTAAAAGGAAAAGTTTCGACTTTTATTATTCACAAATTCTACTAAGACTTTTACCACTAGAACGCCAAGTTTGGCGCTCGAAAAAAATATCCATGCATGTCTGGTTTGATGAACAGCTTCCACATAGTGAAAAGATTAGCATCGCTGCCAAAGGCCAACGGTGCCAACATACTCGTAGGAATACTTTACACTTTGTCATTTACTTTCATGAATGAAACGTGCTTGCCACATAACAATAGGGTAGTGACCTGGAAGATATGCGGATTCATTCATAGTGCTGTAACCCACTTGTGACTTGTCATTTTAGATCACTCACTTTACATACGGTGTTCTGGCACAAAAATGATGTTATTTGATCTACCTAGTTTTCCAAAGCAACCAATTGGGCAAAAACATTACCGATGGCTCATAGTTCCGGCCGTTCCATTTTTTTCGTGCTAAAATACACTTGAAGGGCTCTTCAACGGAGCTACTGCCCCACCAATACAGCTAGCTCTAGTGAATCCATTCAACCGCTGCTGTCGGTCGGCCGACCCAATATGAGTGAGTGTGGGAACGTGCATGAGATTGTTTCGTACGATTGCGTAGGCAGTCTCATTCAGACGTAGACCTTCGGTAAGTTTATCGCTTCTTTTAGTCTAGTGCAGTGCGCGTTTCGTGGCAGGCGAGCGATAGATTTGTTACCGCCCTGTTATAACCTGCGAAATAGGTTGTTTTGTTGCGTATCGTTCAGTCACTCATTCAAGAGGCATGCGATTCGATTTGCAGCCAGGTGTGCTTCCCGAGGCTGATTGATCGTTGCTTCTTAACTGGAATGGCCAACGGCGGAAATTTACTGGTATGAGATGATATGAATTTTGAGCGTGTCGGTTTCCTGTGATACTTTGTGGATAGAGTGGTGGAGCAAGCAAGTGAAATTAGCAGGAGTATTCATGGGTGTGAATGTGTGCTGATGAGATTGGAATTTCGAACCACGAAGTTCGCGAAAGGTACGAGATGAGCTGCAACACGCGTACCCGTGCTGATGATGATGACTCTCTCGTTAAGAGCGTTGTTGATTCAAGTGATGATTTTCGCACGCCTAGACCGTCGTGGTCGTGGTACGGCAATGTTGCTGGCCACGGGTATGGGAAAATCAATGAATGTCGGCCTCCTGAAAGGATGCTGTAGCTGCTATGAAACCACGTTGTTAGAGTAAGCCGCAATTCAGTTTTTTGCCGGTGACGTAAAAGATTGCAAAAGTGACGTGCTCTCTTCGGTCGGTGGTGGTGGTTATTCAAAAATTTCTGTGGAATTCTATGACTCATGTTATTTTATTGTCCAGTGTTATTCATTTTACTATGGCGTGCACGCCATGAAAAGAAGAAAACCTAGACGGTTGCTGCGGTGACACTACGTTGAAGTCTAACTCGTGTTTTGTGTGCATATAGAGGGTGTCTGCTTTCCATGTTGATGGTGTAGGGTAATGTGGTTATCGTCGGGCCACTGTTATGGTCGGGCCACCACGATTTTTTCAGTTTTAGTAACTCGTGATATTTTTGTACAAGCATTGTAAAACTTCTTACTGTGACAGCTAACTTTTCACTATATTGTGAGTTTCAATCGTGTATTCAAAACACGCGTACTGAATTCACTGATTGGAACAATACAAAAAAAGTTTTACAGGTGCAGTTAACTTTTCTTCAAGAAATGATTCATGAAATGCAATTATCGGGATAAATATTGAAAATTTATAAAGTGTGTTGTACTCTATTCGAATGCTATTGAAAAATCCCGTCCAGTTAGGTGTTTGGGTAGGGTAAGGGAGTAAATGCTACAAAAGCGCTTATTGTAAAGGTCGGGCCACTTTTGTAGCCATGGTTGGGCCACCATAATTTTAAGCACAGAAGCACAATTTTCGCTAGAGAACGTCAGTCGCGGGAAATGTGATGAAATAAAGCCTAATTAGTACAATAAAAACCTAGATTGTTGTTGATTTTTCATTGCAGTAGTACCCATCGGAAAACGCGATTATAGTATTATTGATTTTACAAGATCACCAAAAATTTCGCGAAGATGTTATTAAGAATAGGATATTTATACTTATATGGGCCGTTGTTCACGAAATTCATTCTTATGTATGATGTCTCTACATAGAATTTCAATACGTATTTCTTGGATTAAGAGCGGTGGCCCAACCTGTACAACGTGGCCCGAGTATGACAACATTTTTTGTCTTCACGTAAATGCCTATAACTTTATTATTTTTTAAGCAATCAGTTCAAAATTTTCCAGAAGTATAGCTTATTCTTAGACCTTTCCAACGATCTATTAAGTTTATGAAAATTCTTTTTAAAACGGAAGTTATGGGCGAATGTCAAAAAGGCGGCCCAACCACGACGACATTCCCCTAATTTTTGTTTGTTTTGATGTGAAATTTTAGCGCGCTGTTGGCAACAAGTATACCTAGGCTTGTTGTAGTAACTCGCAATACAAATTTTTTTTCGGGGGTGGAAAACTTGGAATAAATGTCGAGAAAACAAAATTTATTTCATAGTGAATGTTGAATGTTTTTTTTTTGCCATAGCTAGAGAATAAAAAATTGTTATCGTTAAGTTCGTAATTCAATAAATGTGAGATTTTTTACTGCAAATAATGCTATTTTCAGCATACCTTATTTAAAGAAAATAACAGATTTGTTAAAGCTCATTTATCTGTTGGCATCTTTCCAAATAAACTTACTCAACCTTATCATTAATGGCTGAATCGATTTGAGTGTTGTTGATTGGATTTTTGCAGGTACTGTAGCTAGGTTTATTACCATTGCTTATTATTAGGCTGTATGATGGGACCAATATAGGGCACGAGAGGGTATTTTCGTCCCATTAAGCAATTGCATTTATTTTTTCGGCCTATGGCTTAGTTCTAGTAGAAGAACAAGTGGTTTTGACGTTCTTTTCATAAAAAACAATAGATTACTTACAGTCTTGAGAAAATAGTTATAACATATTAAAATTGTATATCGGCATAGTATTATTATTAGCGAAAAAAGGAAAATAGACTGTATTTAGAGTTGGCTTCGAAGTATGACGCTGATCTAACAAACCAGTCGTCGTATGTTTGAATCTTGGCTGAGAGAGGTTGTCAGAGCCAATAGGATCGGAGCATTAGCCCCGCAATTGTCCTGTACTCTGAACAGCTGGCTGCGAATCTGTCGAATAAAAACAGTAGGTCAAGCTTCGAAAACACAATGTAGCACTTAGGTTCTGCTTTTCAGTGCATAGTATTGTATTTGAGAAGAAAAATATGAACAATGGGCTCTGAGCCAAAACAGCAAAGTTGGCTCAATTAAAGGTTAATGATGAAAAAATTGGACTCACGGAAAATTTTGCCATTTACAGTGACGGATCTTCAATTAAGTCTACTAAACGTCAACTAGCGTTATATGTACGGCGACACCTAGCGGTGTGTTACACAAACGCTTTGAAACCACCAGAAACAATAATTTCGATCTAGACGCATCGAAAGGCTCACATACTTCAAAAATCGTGCGACAAAAGAATACAACCATCTTGATTTTTACCTGATTTTGTGATTATAATCGTATAATTCATAAAGTTAGTCCATTTTCGAAGTATATTTAGCGATGTAGGCAGCCATCGCTAAATATATCGCCTTTCTTGGTCGATGGAACGTTCGTTTTCAATGACCCAAAACCACCTCTGGTAAATGGACGTCCCGGAAAACCCCAGCTAAGGATGATAGTCACATCAAACGGTTATCCAATATTGATCCGTTTGAGACAGCATCGAAGACAAGAGATGAGCTGAGTTTACCAGTGAGTTTCAGAACAATTTAGAGACGGCTTGTTGAGAAGCAGCTCGCCGGTAGTAGTCTAAGAAAAGTACCTATGCTCACGGGGAAGCATCTCCTAGCTCGACTCAAATTCGCTAAGAAACGTTTAGACTAAGTTGAACCCGAAAACAAATGGCCGGATTGGACAGGATTGGTCCCCAAGGCGCAAGATTCTATAGTCTGATGAAACTAAAGTGAATATGGTTGTATCTGATCGAAAACGCTAGGTTCGCCATCCTAGTGACTCTGCTTTTAAACTTTAGTAGTCAATAAACACATTTAAACATGGTCTGGGGATGTTTCTCATGGTATGGGGATGTTCAGTTTTCTGGATAAAATTAATAATGGATCAATTAAAATGGTAGTTTATGCAAGATAATGACCCAAAACATACTATTAGATCTATTAGATCAAGAAATGATTTGAAGATAACAAAATTGATCTTATGCAATGGCCGGCACATGCGCTTGATCGGAACCCAATAAAGAACCTACGGCAGATCGTTACAAAGTTAAAAAGAGCAACGGTTATATGTACCACCAATTAATAATAACGAGAAACAATTTGCCAAAGAAAAAAATTTTTGGTCTTATTATGATGTCGCTTATTTTTGATTTGAAGGGTTTTTTTAACGTTTAGATAACCTCTAATTCTAATGTGTGTTTTTTATAGAGATAATAAACAAGTTTCCTCAATTATAACCATTGACTGGTTTTGTACCAGACGTGAGTTGAATGAACTAGCTGCCAGTGGGATCTTTTATAGTCTGTTACTACCTGCAGGCCTAGTCCAGAGTTGGGGACAGTAGGCTCTGTTGCGATACTACTTGCGACTGCTAGCGCTTAAACTGCCGTTGCCATTTCGTGTATCTGTGTGTCCTCTCAGCAAGAAAAGCGGAAAAATCATTAAATAAATGCGGAAAACACCTTTTCACTTCACTTATACAGTTACGTAAGTTTATCCAAAAAACCGTGTTAAGTCATTATCTGTCATAGCTGATTTCGATTGACTGTATCGTATGCTGCTTTGAAGTCAATAAAGATGTGATTTGCAGCCATTTTGTGCTCCCGATATTTCTGCAAGATCTATCGGATGGAAAAAATTTAGTTCGTGGCGGCGTGAACCCATATAAAGCCTGTCTAATAATTCTCTGCGAAACTTTGATCCCGTTTGTACAAAAACATCATACAGATTGACAATACGCGTTTTGGTATAGCATCATCGCATTACGTCAAAAAACACAATGGTTCCTGAATACCCATTCCATCCCATTTGTACCCAAAGTGGTGACTCGTACACATGTTCAACCTGTTCATAGGTTGACAGGCAACAAAATTCTACCCGACAAAATTATTTGCAACACTCGTTCATGATTTCGTTTGCACCGACGCATAGGCAATACGAGTTTAGTTTAGTTACGAAGCAGATAAGCAAAACGTTCAACACGACGTTTGAACGTTGCTTAGAGATCATAATGAACAAGCATACCAACACATTATTCCTGGTGTTGATTCTTGATACTGAATTAGCACCAGGAACAATGTGCTGGTACGAATAAGGAGATAAAAAGAAAATGCTAAACAGCTTCCATACTGGATAGCGCCGAAGCATTATTGTTTCATTAACTTGTTCATCTTCAGCATTGAACAACTTACTGCCACATATCCCTTTGGCCTGCGTTTCGATTCCATTTTGTTTAGTTACGAAGCTAATGAGCAAAACGTTCAACTGGACGTTTCAGCGTTGCTTTAGAGATCTCAATGAACGAGCAGACCAACTCATTATTCCTGGTGCTGATTGTTGATGCTAACACCAGGAACAATGTGTTGGTACGAAGGGGATTTGGAAATGGAGCACGGTTGACACGCTTCTTCTTCTTCAGCAGCATAGAGCCTGGGTGGCTCGTGCTGTTTCAAGCACTCGTCTCCATTCAACTCGGTCTTGGGCCACTCGTCGCCAATTTCCTAGTCGTCTCAGAAGTCGCAAATCGCTTTCGACCTGGTCGAGCCATCGTGCACGTTGGGCCCCCCTGTTCCTGGTGCCGGTGGGGTTGTTAAAGAGTACTATTTTCGTCGCACTGTCGTCCGGCATCCTTACGACGAGTCCGGCCCACCGTAGCCTGCTAACTTTCGCTAGATATACGATGGGAGTCTCCCCAAGCAGTGCCTGTAGCTCGTGATTCATACGCCTCCGCCACTCTCCGCTTTCAGTTTGTACTCCGCCAAATATCGTCCGCAGCACTTTCCGTTCAAACACGGCAAGGGCGCGTATGTCCTCCGTAAGCAGCGTCACGGCTTCAAGTCCATAAAGAACTACCGGTCTAATAATGGTTTTGTACATTGTTAGCTTCGTGCGGCGGCGTATGCTTCCTGATCGTAGCGTTTTACGAAGGGCAAAGTAGGCCCGATTTCCCGCTTGGATGCGCCGCTGGATCTCCTTACTAGTGTTGTTGTCCGCGGTCACCAGCGATCCCAAATACACGAACTCCTCTACCACTTCTAGTTCGTCGCCGTAAACGGTTACCGTCCGTGGGAGGCACGCATTTGTTTCCTTTGAGCCTCTTCCTTTCATGTATTTGGTCTTCGACGCATTTATTTTTAGCCCAATTCTCCTAGACTCCGCTTTCAGTCTGGTGTAGATTGCTTCGTCCGTCGCAAATTTCCTGGCTCTGATATCGAAGTCATCTGCAAAGCCTAGAAGTTGGCTACTCTTGGTAAAAATCGTGCCTTTCGTTTCGATGCCCGCTCGTCGGATCACCCCCTCAAGAGCGATGTTGAACAGCATGCAGGATAGACCGTCACCTTGTCTCAACCCTCGTCGCGTCTCGAAGGGACTCGAGAGTGTCCCAGAGATGCGTACGAAACACATCACTCGATCCAATGTAGCTCTGATCAGTCGCGTCAGTTTGCCCGAAAACCGTATTCGTGCATTATCTGCTATAGCTTGTCTCGATCGACTATATCGTATGCTGCTTTGAAATCAATAAAGATGTGATGCGTGGGCACGTTGTACTCCCGACATTTCTGCAAGATCTGTCGAATAGTAAAAATTTGGTCCGTAGTTGCGCGAGGCCACATGAAACCCGCCTGATAATTCCCTACGAAACCTTGTGCTATCGGTGACACCCGGCGTAACAGGATCTGGGAGAGTACCTTGTAGGCGGCGTTTACCAGCGTAATACCACGATAGTTGCAGCAGTCTAGCCGATCACCCTTTTTGTAGGTGGGACAAACCACTCCTTCCATCCATTCCTCCGGTAGCTTTTCCTCCTCCCAAATCCTCGAAATAACCCAGTGTAGAGCCTTTGCTAGCGTTTCTCCGCCATGTTTATAAAGCTCTGCCGGTAGGCGGTCCTTCCCAGCGGCTTTATTGGTCTTCAGCAGCCTGATTTCTCGTTTGACTTCTTGGAGATCAGGTGCTAGGACATCACTATCTTCCATGGGCGCTCCTAGGTTAATTTCCGTTTCGCCTCCTTCTGCGACTTCGCCATTGAGGTGTTCATCGAAGAACTGCTTCCACCTGTCGACCACCTCGCGCTGGTTTGTAATTAGATTCCCTCCCTCGTCCCTACACATGTCAGGTTTCGGTGTGTAGCCCTTCCGAGTTTGGTTCACCTTCTCATAAAACTTGCGCGTGTCATTAGCTTGGAATAGTTGCTCTAATTCTTCACGATCTCTGTCCTCCTTTTGGCGCTTTTTTCTCCTCAGGATCGTTGTCAACTCGTTCCTAGCTCGTCGGTACTTGGCCAGGTTCTCTCTAGTGGCAATACTTAGATAATTTTTCCAAGCATTTTTTTTCTTCTCCACCGCTTGTTGGCATTCCCCATCAAACCAATCGTTTTGTGTACTCCGAGGCTCAATACCTAGTGCCGCGGTAGTGGCCTCTCCGATGGCCGAGCGTATTCTGCCCCAACCGTCTTCGAGGTTTGAAGCACTTAACTCCTCGGAAGAAGGCAGTGCCTCATTCAGTACTCGCGCGTAGTTCTCGGCAGCTTGTGGGTTATCTAGCTGCCTGATGTTCAGCCGAGGAGTGCGGCTTTGACGTGTCCGGTATACGGTGGACAGCTTTGAGCGCACATGTACTGCTATTAGGTACTGGTCAGAATCAATATCCGCACCCCGCCGGGAGCGTACGTTCGTGATGTTAGAAAAGAACCGGCCCTCTATGAGAACGTGGTCAATTTGGTTCATTGTACGTTGGTCAGGTGATCTACAGGTGGCTTTGTGGATATCCTTGCGCGGGCAAAAGGTGCTTCGGATCACCAGGCCTCGGGAAGCTGCGAAGTTTATACATCGTTGGCCGTTATCGTTCGTGTCGGTGTGCAGGCTATGGGGTCCTACCACCGGTCTATACATTTCTTCCCTACCGACCTGGGCGTTCATATCCCCGATGACGATCTTGATGTCCCGTGACGAGCAGCTGTCGTACGTTGCCTTCAGCCTCGCGTAGAACGCTTCCTTCTCATCGTCGGGTCTACCTTCGTGCGGGCAGTGCACGTTAATGATGCTATAATTGAAAAAACGGCCCTTTATCCTCAATACACACATTCTTTCGTTGATCGCCTTCCAATCAATCACGCGATTCTGCATTCCGCCCAGCACTACAAAGCCCGTTCCCAGTTCGTTGGTAGCGCCACCGCTCTGGTAAAACTGGGCCTTTCCGCCACGGATCTTCCATACCTTCTCTCCTTTGCGACAGATTTCCTGCAGACCTACGATGCCGAGTTTGCGGGGTTCCAGCTGTCCAATCAGCACCCGCTCGCAACCTGCGAAATTTAGCGATCTGCAGTTCCAAGTCCCGAGTCTCCATTCGTCGTCCTTATTCCGTCGCCTAGGTCGATGCCGAATATTCCGCTCCGTATATGCTTGAATGTTGTTAGTTTGTGTTGTTTAGGTGTGTAGCCGTACTGGGGCAACACTACCGAGTCTCGTGATGGGGCTGCCATCTTATAGTGCCGAGACTCACTATACCTCCTTCCCGGTTAGTATACGACCTTAGTTTCCACCGGGGTTGGTTACCCGATCTCCGCTAAGGTTGCTCGTATTCCGGCTGGTACCACGAGGAGGTCGGGATCGGAGTGGCTGGCTGGCTGGCGGTTGACACGCATTATTCGTAAAATTTTCTCATTAACTCGTTCATCTTTAGCATTGAACAATTTACGCATGGTTATTCAATAGGTAAATTGAACGAAAAGTTTTCCATTCGTAGTTAAAATTCAGCGACGAGTGTGCTGGTAAAGTAAACCGTCGTATTCTGTTATTTAGGTAATGTTTGTTTGATGCTTAAAATATAGTATTGATTTGTATTTTTCGCTGGTTGAACAGGTAAGCTAAACCCCCACGAGTCGCCACCCAAAAACCACAACCCGGCAAATCTATCTCAGAGTCGCCCAATCGAAGATTTCTTCAAGATTTTGAGCTCCTTGATGTACAAAAATAACTGGAGAGCCACGAAATGCAAACAGTTGATTGGTAGAATCAAGAAATGCTTCCGCAAATTTGACATGACGGCCATACAACGCTCCTGCTCCAACATTAAACGGAAGCTTCCCTAAACGGTCGATTACGGATCGTTTTCAAATGTTTGCTAATTTTTTTTTTCAACAATGCACATTGTATCGTTAATTTCAGTAAATCAGATTTTCTTCAAGTATCTTTGTGTTTTTTGATAGCTTTTGAAATAAATTCCAAAATTTTAGTTGCCACCCGTTATTTACGAGAATGTGCTGTGTCGTATCAAAAGAACAGAGCTTAAAAAAGTACAACGTAAAACGTTAGGGGAACTGTGGGTAAAATGAACAGGGTGGGTAAAATGAGCAGGTAGCCAAATTCCCAGTAAACCGATTAAAATCTGTTCCAGATCAATAGGTATCTTCTCCTAGAAGTATTTCAAGCTGTTTGAGACAATATGTGGTGATCATAAGCTTTCTAATGTGAAATAAATTGAAAAAGTAAAAAATATTTTTTGACAACTGACGCCGATGGTAATTTCCACTAATAGTATATAAGCTTTTTTGGCGAAACAAATAAAATTTCGACTATTGGTATCATTTAGTGTTGTTTGCTTATCACTGTCCTGCGGATCTGTCGAAAATTCCAAATATTTTTATCAACTCTTTGTTTATAATAAACACTAGAAAACAATTGGTGTTTTGAGGGCAAAATGAACACTTCACTATGGGGGCAAAATGAACAATGTGTATAATGATGTTTTAATTTCCATTTATCAGCAGCCAGGACCTAATTACAATTCAATCAATAAAAAAAATCGAGTCTCTCGAAAAATGACGGAAAATGACCGGTGAAGCGAGTTTAAAATCAAGCATTGTATGAACGTGGCGAAGATACATTATGTTAACTTTGTGGAGTTTTATTTTAATTTCAGCAGCCTTGTTGAATATCTACAGCTTATGTAGAACAATGATAAGGTAAAATAATGTTTAATTTATCCAAACTGCATGTTAACTTTAGTTTTCTATGACATGTTCATTTTGCCCTCACTGCATGTTCATTTTACCCACACGAAAAAAATCTGGCTCGAATATGACACTTTCGAAAATAAGGAATTTTTCATGACAAATCGTCCTTTTTCAAACATCTTTATATTTTGCTACGTGGAATATGGATCCAGCTTTCAATTCATGTAGTGCGTTCAGCATTTGGTTGGTTCCTGGGGAAGCAAATGGCGAAATTGCTAAGGGTGTTCATTTTCCCCCCAGTTCCCCTACAACTTGTAATTATGGGTTCTTGCATTACTAATTCAAGATTGGTTAATTTTGCCTTGGCAAAAATATTTAGGTCATCAAGGCCGGAAATAGTACACAATAAACATAAATAATAGTCGGTTGTGAATGCTCGAATTTCTTAATACTGAATCACGATGAGAGTAGTATAGACAAGGCAATTAAATTCAACGATGGAAATTAGACTTTTTTCTTTTAATTGATCTGCTTGAGAATGACTTTTTTCTGTGCTCCCAATAGAGCACGTGTTTGTTACGGTAACTTCGGTAATTATCCCTGCAATAGTTACAGTAACTAGCATTGTCAATGTCGAAAAAGTTGTAGAGAAACAAATAGTCTCTACAAGTAGGGTAAAGAACTAGTTTTAAGCAGTCTAAGCGGGTCACTGATTGTTTTACCTTATTACAAGCGATGGGTTGACTAAGTGGGGGATATCAGCATACCAATCTTCTTGCTATCTTTAGTTCTTCAAGCTGTTACCATTGGAAGACACTATTGTTGAGCTAAACTTTTGATTTTTCGCTTTAAAAGTTGGAGCGGTGGAACTAATTTTGAACACACCGAACCCATTTTCACCCGCAAGGTGCTGTTTTCAGCAATCCTGAAATCTGAATTTTTTTTACGTCCCGTTAAAAAATCCCTCGAACTTTTCCCCCTATTCAGTAAGTTCGCGTTCCTATCCGCGACCTACTAATCGGCATCTGATGCGTAATCGGCATAGCGTATCGGCATATGCGTAAAATGCCATCTGTCTAAATTGTTTATCGGGGCATACACTCACCGCACCGTTCGGCAAACGGTATTCGTCGTCTCTTTTATTCTCTGGTGTTCTTATGGGAAACTGCGAGTTTGACGTCTCACTCGCTGTTCATAAGGATGGTGGGAGAACAAAAGAGGCAAACATAGAAGTGCACACGATCTAACTTTAGAACAGTGTTGTCAAAGCAAATAACATTGAAACACATCGTTGCTTCATTAAATCACTGAGAAAATCTTCGAAAATTATTGAAAAAGCTGTCTTTTGTGTTGTTTTTAATAAAGAAAAATTAATTATGAACATACATTTCTCTTAACAGTATTGAACCACGTTTTCACCATAGGAGGTTTCAGTTAATTTCAAACTTAAAATTCTTATTTCCAGAACCGAAACAGTATCTTGGCTACACGATAGTTCATCAGTTGTGCTGCAGCTGCTGCTACTGATGAACAGGTTCCATCAGTTCAGAATTTGTTTTCAGTTTTGTTAGAAAATAATAAAACTTTCGGCTAGTGACAAAGCCTTAGATAATAGAAAAAAAGAGACTGAATAATATGGTATGTGACAATTGAGTGCTTGACTTTCAGAGTGGTTGTAATCAGTGCTGAAAATTTGATGAATTCGTTAGTAGCGAGGTGGCGATTGCTGAAGAGCAGCTGAAAAATGTACGTTTTTGGACAACAATTTTTAATTCATCATATTTCTTGTCGGAAACCCAGTAAATTGTGTTTGTGTGAATCAAATGTATGGTTAAGTGATTAGTGAAGATGATCCTATCAAAAGATTTTGAAAATATGAATAAAAAAGTGCATTTTCGGATCATTTATGTTCAACTGATTAAAATAGGTAACACTGCCCAACTCGTTCCTTACCCTATGTGTTTCATTTATCACTCATTATCTCTTCGCTATTTTAAATCGATACAGCTTAAAGAAATTCAGAAAAAAAAGAAAACGAACTACGGCTAAACCTGAATGAGACTAACTTTAGATCTAAACATTTATGACAAATCCATTCAGCATTATACCTAAGGTGTTCTGCACAAGTTCTAGTTCAGTCAATGAGCAGTTATCGTCCCGTGCCGGGCTTGCCTTGAAGGTGGCTACTCATTACAAAGAAGCCTGTAAAACTACGTCTGGGTAGCATTGGGTTACGTTGAAGAGCAGCAGTAATGTCTCTGGCTACTGAAACAATTTCCTTCGCCGTGTGACTTCTTACGTAATAAGGTGAGGGGAGAGTTTAAACCTTAAACCGTCATTTTTAGTGGTTTCTTTTAGATTAAAGAACGCTGTCAACTAGTGGGTTGAAGGTTGACGAATATTAAGTACAGCTAGGTATTTTGTTGTGCCACCTCGAGCAGAACGAAACCCGTTGGCATTGGCATTGAATATTCGCCTGCCGTAATAGATTGACCCTCCCGTAAATGATGTCATTGTGACGGAATAATATGTTTCAGTCGTACGGTAGCGTGCCTGGCGCAAATTTGTCGATTTTGTCGAAGGATTCGGTCAAGGGTATACCATGATGAAGTGGTTTGCATGTCACAGTTGATATTAAGTTCTGCTGGCTTTGGGATTTGGTTATATGGCTCAGATAAATATAAAAAAATATAAAAACTTAAATCTGTCTTGGCAACAGGTTCCATCTCGTTTTTTCCACATAACAGTGTTTTCCTTTACGACGAATCCCAGCATTTGAATAATACCGTGAGAGGCCCTATTTACGCGCGTCTAATTCCACGCAGCTGGCATTAAATCAGCAATCTCTTAAAACAACATGCACATTTCCGCCAACAGTGTTTAAAAGCTTGAAAAAGTATACTATCAAACAGTTTTTTCGAAAATATTATGTATGTTCGACTACGAAACCGCCAGCTTTGTACCAAGTGCGCGGTATCAGGCGCGCGCGGAATTAGAGCACCTCACGGTACCTATTTTTACGTATGAATGCATGTTTCAATTGCGTTGAAGTTAAAGACTATGCTATAAAACTTTATAGCTATGCCAATTATAATAAGTGATGTCATTAAGGTGATCTAGATACAGTTTAGTGTAACCATTGCTTTTTGTTGCCACTATGCAAAAACATTATAAAACAGATTTCTTTCTCTCCTTTCCCTTTACAGACACCTCAGGGGAGTTAAACTTTCTCACGCCGAACTCGGCCAAAGACATCCAGCGCGAATTTACCGCTGGCATCAAGGAGCGTTGTAAGATTCCTGTTATCAACTGTCAAGCCGTTACGACCGTACTGGATCCAGTGACCGGGAACATCAGTACCGTCCTCACGACGACGTCGCCACAAACGGAAACGGCCACGACGGCGGTGGCGAGTAAGAAGCCAAGCTACCTGAATTTGGCCTGCTGCGTCAATGGCTACTCGAACCTGACGACGTACGACTCGAAGCTGCGGCAGGATATTAACAAGTCGCGGGAGGTGTCACCAAGCCGGCCAATCATTGCCACCTTGCATTACAATCGCTCGGATGGTGGGAATTTTCAGTTAACCGCGCCCACGCTCAGTTACATTAGTATGAATAATAGCATAAATAATAACATCAGCAACGGAAGAATCGGCGGAATGGTCAACGGAACGGGACGTTACGGTGGGACTGGCGGGATCTCCGGGGGCCAGGATGTCACAGATAATGCGTCAATGTTTAATGGCAACGGATTTGGCGGTGGCGGGCTGAGGACCAAAGTGATTTCATCGCAATCCCAAATTAGCAGTGCTAGAGAGAGCGAAAAGGTAGTGAAGAAGAGCTTCATTCAGCAACGCGTCGAAAAGTTGTATGGTAATGCGGAAGGTGTAGTGATAAATAAGCAAATCTACAATGGCAACGAGAGGAAATATTTGAACAACATTGCGAATGAGAATGTGAGCAAAAACTACTGCAATGCGATTCACATGAACGGCAACGGAAATGTGGCTACGAATGGCGGTGGTGTGAGTGTATTGAATGGTGGTTCGACCGGTGTGGGAGGAGTGGGTACGAAGGAAAATCTTGACGAAAACAATAAGGAAATCGACGATGATCCAGACATGGAAGCGCTACCCGTGTTGCGGCATCTGCGGCCCGAGTTTCGAGCGCAGTTGCAAATTTTCTCGCCCAAGAAAGTTCCCAAATCGTCGCCGAACCGAAGCGTCACCAGCAGTAGCAATGGCGATGGCCGCAGCCTTAATTCCATCGGTTATCACACCGTTCCCAGTGATGAGCTAAGGTAGGATTATGTTTTTGTGGTCAGTGAAAATAATTTTTAATAGAATTTGTTGGACCAACCTCTATGCAATAAATCGATTTATTGGCAGTTGGGGTCAAACTGTAGTCATAACTTATTTTCTTATGGAACCCCTTCTTTGTATGGGCCTTTTGTGACGTTTTACACGTTCCACTTTCTCCATTATATTCATTTGGAATAAGCAAAATCAACTTTGAAATCATAGCCAATAAAAAATGAAACATTATGTTTGCTGCTCGATGGCTCGTGGTAAATAAATGTTTGCGGTATTTTCATAAAAAGATCCTTAACCCTCTAGTGCCCAACACCGGCCAAGATCCGTGGCTTAGGGGTGTTTCTCTTTACATGACTAGAAATCCCTGATAGTACTTAAATTTGACATGTTAATCTCACTCATACCTTCTTATTATGGTTAAATTCTTAATAACGCTTCTATTCAAATACCTTCATAATTCGATTTATATCGTTAATTTGAAACATTTGATTTGTGCGAAATTCATTGCCTTACTATTACTTACTATTGCCAAACTTTATACCAACAAACAAGTATTTTAAAAGTTAGCCTTGAAAAACCAGTTTTGACAAGGTTCAAATGATCGCCTGTTTCTCAGAGATGGACGAACCGATTTATACGCCATTAGTTTCATTTGACAGGTAATATAGCCGGATAGTTTACTATTGAATGTTTTTTTGATTGGACGTTTAATTTGAAAGTTATGAGCAATCGTATATATCACATCAAAATTTACAATAATTTATAATGATTTTAACCAGGATAATTTACCTAATTTCAATTATTTTAATATCAAACGAGAGGTTTTGACACTACGAATATATATGCAAAATTTCATAAGAATTGGTTTTACCGGTCAAAAGATATTAACCCTCAAACACTCGCGCCAACTATTGTAACACGGTTACTTGCGCGCACAATAGCCCAAAACCAAAGAAAATGTGCGTACTAGAGTTTTGACTAGGAAAACTTGGTTTTAAGTTTATCGAACCTTTGGGAGAGTTTCTTGAAATTGAATGCTCTATCGTCTGCTAGAATTGAAATTTTGATTAATCCCCCTAATAATGAAATAAAAAAAAGATTTTTCTTCTGATTCAATATAATACATTGATGTGTTCTGCAAAGTTTTAGTGCATATTATTACAAGAAATTTTGCTGAAGACAGTAACCTTCTATCTCTTCAGCGAAGATAGAGAAATCTTATTTATTGTATATGCATTTGTAAAATCAGTTTGTCTATTTTAGTTCTTTTTGTAATTGTTGTATGACTTTTTCGTGTATTACAAAGTTGTACAAATAGTAAAAATACACTACTTTGCTGAATATAGTATACCTGTATGTTTACTTGTTTAGGAACTGTAGAACTTTGATTATTAAAAATACCCTGATTTTGACCCCGAATTACTCGACTACCAAGAGACGGATACATTTTCAACATTTTACATTTGCTGATAGTTTTGCTGCATACAGCCACTGTTTTTCCATATGAAGAAACGAGAAAAAATTCCAGTTGGGGCCAATTGCGGTACACCTCACATGCTGATTGCTTCGTTTCTGTGATGACGGTTTATGCTGATCTGTTTTCCTAACAATTTAAAGTAATAATGCATTGAATAATTCTGGAATTTTTCTTATAACAAGTTTGTTGAAGAATATACGTTAGTTAAACAACGATTTGTAACTTTATAACAATATGGCATGGAACCTACACATGTTGTACAAAATACAACAGCGTGAGTAACCGAAGGTTAATAAAAATTGATGAAATTTATTCAAGAAAACTTTATTGATGTGAACCAAATAGAATGGCATGACAGGAAATTATGCATTCGCATAAATAAGTGAAATATACCACTACTGCCAACTTTCCTGAACTGATCAATGCTACCACCAATGATCAATGTTACCCCGTTTTACGGTGCTTCTATTTTGTTTAATTTTTGTAAACTTATTCAAATTTCAAAAATTTTATGCAAACCAATGCACACCGCAATCTTAACCAGTAGATGAATTATTTTCCGTGTCCATTTCTGTCTCAAATAGCAAGTAAGACCGTATAACAAAGGTTCCTTTCACCACTAGGTGGATTAAATCAGGTTTTTATCATAATGCCACTTGGACCAAGTGTACGGTGGGGTTAGTCGTTTTAAGTAAAGGTGGCATTTTTAACAAAATACAATTGTTTTGCTTGATAGAAATGCCATTATTATTTAAACATAACTGTTTGTCATAATCATCTTCTTACAGCGGAATATGTGTAGTCCCAAAAGTTCCATTTTTACGATCAACATTCTTACGAAAGTTTGTTGCCTGCTTTTCCGAACTACAAAACGTAATTGATTTTTTGTAGTTCGTCGATTGAAAACCATGTTCAACTTTGAAACATGATGATTCTTTGATTGCGACTGTTCAACTAATAAGAAAAAAATTTTGAATAGTTTTATTGTGTCTGAATATTATTTACCACTGAGTCTAATTTACCTATCAACTGTTAATGGCCTCCACTAAAAACATTAGTTACTCAAGTTATCGAGTTCTCGTGGACCAAGGTTCATATGTGAAATTACATGAGCAATATGCAACCATATTTTCTGAGTTAAAGATTAACTACCTAATCGTTATTATTTCAGTTTTGAATGTAATTAACTTTATGAAAAAATTGCTGGAGATTAGAGTTTGGGGTGAATTATTTGGTGGGATAGTTTTCGTTATTTGTGTCGGTTCAACGAGGAAAATTTCATATACTTTACTAAGTGTTATTTCTTTAAAGCATATTAGCCTTAATTTTTGAGCACTGACAAAATACAGCAAATCAAAAATTTCTGTTATCATATAGGTAAAAGCTGTGCTCTAAAAAGGTGAAAATGATAAAATAGTGACGCTTTGGCAATGAGGTCGCAGAAGACTTTTTTCTAACAGAAAATTATTTTAACGCCTATACGGTACAGTAGGTCCGCCTACAACAATCTCCTCTACAAACTCATTTCAGATTAAATAGGAATTGTCTAATTTCCTCCGATTCAAGTATCACTGAGGGATTATAATTTACTTCTTTTGTGATTGTTGTTTTTTACAGCTCACTAATCGATCTACTCTTTTCTAATCATTTTTCCTCTTAGTCATCACCAGTCGCATTCGGCGTTGCACTCGAATAAGGGCAAAGTCACATCGAACGGTACGGTGGCGACCAGCGCCACCACTTTGTCATCGTGTTCAGTTTCGACGACGCGCACGGCCAATGGACGCCCTCATTATCATCCGCCGGCGGCACGATCCGAGTCCGAGCTTTTATCAGTGGCTACTTCGGCTTTGGTGACGTCCAAGCCGTGCGACGGAGAAGCTTCAAACCCGATCCATCGGGAATCTTGCTCACCATCAGTTGCACCATCGGCAAAGTTGATGTCGCCGGCAGTGACAGATCAGACACCGACTGTTGATGATCTTACTTCCGATAAGGGATCGAAACTAGTGACAGATAATATGAAGCTGAACCATTCTTCTGCGGACATCATGGCGTTCAACGGCGATGGAAGTGATAATGAAGCGATATTGCGGAACGGAACTAGTGAAAAGAATGGCCATCACTGCAAGCATTTAGAAGATGAGAAGGAAAATGTGAATGGCAGCGACGTGGTGACGGCAGTGGAAATTGCGCCGACCAAGACTCAGTTGAAGGACGGAAACTATTTCCTGCAGGTGTTGAAGAACGAACAAAATCGGCTTCTCACAATGGCATCGGAACTTGAGAGGGAAGCCGAAGCTTTGAAGGTGAACAATCAAAAACAAAAATGCTGGGTAGAAAAAACAAACCATATGTTCTGATGAAATTTTGTAATTTTTAGGTTGATGGCGTAGATATTAGCGAAGAAATTGCTGGTTACGTGTTGGTGGCTGCCGGAAAGGCGCGGCTTCTTTGTACACAGAAAATGAAACAGTTTGAAGGTTAGTGGTTGTTTTTGTTTCACACATTACATTTGCTCGACGTTTTTTTTTTTGACTTTAAGTGTGTGCCGGCTGTCTGTGTGATAATACAATCTTTCGTCTAGTAGTATCAAACTGTTGAGATTTAAAGATGATTTTATTTTTAAAGCAGATGATTTTAAGCGTTTCAATTGCCTATGTTCGGCAAAACACGTGCAATCAGCAGCGGTAGTAGTTTAATCAACATTGTACAAAGTTTATGATTCTTAAAATTCCTATTTGTGTTGATTGATGAAATATGGATATTTGTAAACTATTTCATTCACGAAAAAAAATTTGCAACTTTCTTTAATATGTGTAGGTATTTTTCTTTAAAAATGATGGGCATGAAATTGTTTCGTTTGCTTCTAACAAGTGATGTCGGTATACCGATGGTATGTCGCAAACTTTTTTTTTTGTTGGAACTCATCCAAACTAGAAGCATTCATTATAGTTTATTTATTTTCTTTACCGTTCGGTCTGTCTCCTGTGAGGTTTTAATCTAGGAAAAAATGTTTGTTTTGTTGTTTTGGTCGGTTATAAACAGACGACTGCCAAACTTTATCTTTTGAGCAATAGCTTTTAAAATGATGACGACAATAAGGGTATGTGTAAGCATTTAGAGTCTACTACTGAATTCGATGGACTATGACTAACATGCATAGTTGTGCTTTTCCGAAGCAAAACAACAGTATAAAAATAGTTAGTTTTATCCATCCATCCAAAAATAAAAATAATAATACTATTGATGAAAATTGAAGCACGTATCGGTCAGTGAATTGAATCGTCTATTTCTGTGGTAGAGATAATAGTCGCTATCTTATCATGCTGTCACTCGTGTTTTGATTAGCTCAGCACACGTAGAAGGATGTGATAATAGAGAACGTCAATATATTTTGGTGTACCATTATCACGTGTCTAGACTGAGATAATATTTGTTATTTCAATTTGCATTAATGTATTACAGTGCAACAGAAGTCGGCTTATCGGAAAACCAATTCATCAAAAGTGTTATAAAATAATGTTTTTCGTGTTTTTTAGAGGCAATTCTCAATATGGTTTTGTAAAAGGTCATCCAATTTGTCGGCATCAATTACATAATAAATAACGTCCTGTGCAGAAATCCAATCAATCAGAACTTTTGTGTAGTTTGGAGTACAAACTATTCGATGATTTTAATATGACGCTTCGCACTTCAGTACTTCAGTAAAAGTACTAAGTTACCTGTAGATTATTTATATACTCTAGTTAGTTGGTATAACTAACTAACAACTAACATGGTACAAAAAATGGAAGCGAAAAGCATAAAGGGTGTCCCACATCAAATTGTATCACGCAAAAAACACTGTAGAAAAGCACCTAGTTGACCGATACTTTTCTAACTTTTAGACAATAAAATATAACCATTAGTAAGCTTTTGGCATATTTATTTCATTCAACTTCAATGCCATAACCGTATGCTCGCACCTTACGTTTAACTCCACTCATAAGGTTCTGTACAACATCTGGCTGCAGCTTTTTCTGTATGGAAACCCACTTTTTTCTGTCTTGATTTGATCTCTTTGAAATGCTTTCGTAGTGCCTGCTTCATAACATTTAGCCCAGTATTTTTCGATGGGCCTTAGTTTCGGTGCGTGGGGGGGAATTCATGTCCTTGGATACGAAAGTGACCCCGTTGGTTTCGTACCACTCCAGGACATCCTTTGAATAGTGGCACGAAGCTAGATGCGGTCAGAAGTTCGTAGGACCCTTATGTTGCATCAACAGAGGAAGCAGACGCTTCTGTAGACACTCCTTGAGGTAGATCTGCCCGTGTACAGTCCCGGTAGTCACGAACGGCGCACTCCGTTTGCCACATGAGCAGATTGCTTGCCAAATCATGTATTTCTTGGCAAACTTTGAAAGTTTCTGCTTCCTTACTTCCTTCGGAACATCAAACTTGTGCTGGGTGGTGAAGAACAGTAGCCCCGAAAGCTGCCGGAAATCCGCCTTGACGTAAGTCTCATCATCTATGATGAGACAATTAGGCTTCGTCGGCATCTGGATGTACAGTTTCCGGGCCCGGGACTTTCCCACCGTATTTTGCCGTTCGTCACGATTTGAGGCTTTCTATACTCTGTACGTGTGCAGTCCCTCCCGGTCCTTGGCTCTCTGAACGAAAGACTTGGACGGATTCAACTTTTGGTCACTTCCCTGACCATTGAGATTTCGCTTAAACTAAAGTGACCAGATTTTTTTTTGCATGAATGCGGGACATATTGAGTGGCTTATTTGCTAAATCGGTTCGGTAGTAAAGATGGGATCATTTGGAAATTGGGCATTTCATTTTGGCGATAGCGGCGGCGCTGCCTGTGGCCGTGAATGCTAGCTTTTGGTAGCGTTGTGTTATTTGTAAATAGTTCTCCTGGGTATATTTTTTTTCGTAGTTTAAAGGTAACGAGTTTCGAGATATTCATCATGCAGGAGGAAAAATGAAAGTAATTGTGTGCGGTCACCTGCAGAATCCATCAGCGTCGGTTTGGGAGCTGGGATAATCCGTCAGATTATCCTAAAAGAGCTGTGGTGTGAGTAATTGAGGGGCGTAAGAAAACTCTCATTGCTGTCCGCAAGGCGCAGGTCAGACGTTGGAGTTGAACTCTTGATCGTCAACTGCGGTTGAGGGTCATTCGGATAGTCAAGGTTGATCTCAGCATCACGGATTTTGCTTAGTGGAAAACAATGTTGCTATTCATCGATAAAAGTACTGATTCGGTTCGAAACACACTCAAAGGTGATTCCATAACGTCAAATTCTCTGGCAATGCTTTTCTAGCTGAGAATTATTTAATGAGAGTGAGAGAAAAACGAATTACCACACACACTTTTTCATGCAATGATTTGATCGCTAGTAATGTTAATCAAAAACGAATACCTCGAATTTTACTCATCGCGATGAGTAGCTATTGATTTATCAATTTTGGAAAACAGGCAAAAGCGCTATCGGATATTGAATTATACCGTCATAAAAACTTGTACCTAACACTTATGTTGGTTTTTGGGTTTTTTAGTTCGACTATTAGCACCTGAGGTACTTGGAATATACATTTTTGCGACAGAATACATAAATGCGCTTCAAAACATTAGCGTTCTTCTACACCCAGAAGACTTTTAATCTCATAAAATTATTTTAACATGTTATTCATAATTTTTCTACATTCACGTTTAGTGCAGCATAAATCTTTTTTTCGTGACAATGACAAGCACCAGCAACGTTTGCAAATGTTTACAATATACAAGCGATTTTTCAGACTTGTTGGCAGGATCAAATTTTGAACAGTGGCCGACGATATTTTTATTATCAACCTTCATCGTTAGTCACACAAGAAGATGTATTATTTTTCATAGCTTCGAACCTTCTAGCCACCAAATAATAATAATAATATTGCACCAGGTTTGCATTTCATAGGGTGTTTGCAGAGTGCATATGTATTGGAGATCTGTTGGGCAGGCAAAAGTGACAGCTCCATATAAAACACACGGGCTGGGAAGAGCAAAATTTTTTAAATGATTTATTTTCTTTATTTAAAACAGAAATTACAAATTGCTTCATACATATGGCAAGGTAATACATCTGTTTACTAAATAAAAAAATTATTTTCAACAAATAAGCTAAGACGCGGTAGCAATGATCAAAAATGTAACTATGACCTATGTTAGCGGGATAAAACTAAACAAATATCAATAGCCAGTAGTTGCTTTCGGCTAAGAAAGCAATTTATTATGCTAAAACCAATTTTATATTGCGTTACTTTCAACTGGGCCTATGCCGTATTCTGCTTCAAAAATCAGTATATTTGGGACACCGATTTAACGCGAATTCACCGAAACCCTAGTTACCAAAAGTCAGCATATATTTCAGGGAACATTTGTCGGTTATTTTGACTATTAGTTGCTTTAAAATGATGAATAATTTTAGAAAAAATGATAATTTTATCCAGCACGTTTTTGCTGCATCGAATAGGAAAATATGCAATGTGTGCCCAACAGATGTCTTGCATGTGTGTGTAGCAAAAGCCCTATTGAAACTAAATCTTGAAACCATTTTGTTTGTCCGTGAGCCGCTTGAAGTTACTGCACGCAGAAAAATGATGATAGTTTGAAACAACAATTCCCTGTTGTTGAGTTCAACTTGTATCATATTTTTGAATCAAAAAAATATTGTTTAAACTGAATTCATACTCCTTTTGCTTCTACTAGATCGTTTATAAACCCAAAAGTACTTATTTTTGATTCTACAGTTATTTCTTTGATAGAAACTAGCAATTATTCGAAATAACAAACCTTATTGTTGAACTAAAAAGTCAAGCAGTTAGAATCAAAAAAATATCTGGGTTAGCCTTCAGTCTACAATATTTTTTGTTGAATTTAAACAGAATTTTTTTGCATTTACAATTTTTTTTTCTGCGTGTGGTTGTGTAGGTTGAAGTTACTGGTTGGCGTCGCAAGTATATGTTGACGTTTGGCAAGTTACTAATTATTATATGTGGTACGAATATCGTTTTATTTTTGAACGAGCAATATTTTTTTTTGTAATTTGCCAAAAAATATGCTTGTTTACGTTTCATCGCAAAATACATTCTTGGTTGGATGACAGCAAGTAACGATGATTAGCGATGAGTGTGAGACAGAGATACCGAGCGAGTATTTGCAAGCGTAATCCATTCATATTTTGCTCATCAGTTTTTGCGTCGGCAATTCATCGCGAGCAATCAGGATACGATCGAGTTGCCAGTTGATAAAATTCAAATCGCTGACGAGCAGGTGATGAGCCTTCATCGTGATGAGAATTTGCAACATTGGCTCGAAAAAACTGAAAACTGACTGCTGTACTGTACGGCGAATCCGTCTCAAGTGCTACCGAGCAAGTAGAGAGCCCAACAGAAGGCTCAAACAATAAACAAATGCTAGAATCCGGTCTCGAGGGTTGTGCGACCGGGTGGTGACGAAACGCGATGCATGTGTCTGACTCGATCATGAATAAGCTTCAGAGAAGGCCGATTCAGTTAAACCCAGGAGTTAAATTCTTCATGTTCATCCTCGTGATACACACTTAAAACGTTCGGTAAAATTTTACCGAACTCTGAACAGCCGAATGTTCGGTAAAAATTTCGGTGGTGCCAATCGACGTTTACGGATCGTTAGTAATGTTTGGCATCATAAAAAAATTTTACCGAACGTTCGGCTGTTCTAAGTTCGGTAAATTTAACCGAACTCGATACTTTTTTTTAAGTGTGTAGGGTTTACGAGTTCGGTTTTGGGGATTGGTTCGTGATAAAAGGTCATGACTTAGCAAGGGATCTGTTTCATTGGCATCCGTGTGGAAACCAATGATTTGTGACGGATAAAAATTCGGAGATACACAGGGGTAGGTGCCTCACCAGGCGGATTTTGACCTTCATGATAGCTTACCGTAGTTTCAGCATGCACGCTACGATGCACAATGGACTTCAGTTCATCTCAAATTGTCCCCGGGATCGTTCAGTATTGAAATAGTGGGGGATAATGAAGTGAAAACTGAAGATGAAGAGAACAATCACGAGCGACATTGGTCAGATGAGGAGTTCGAGGTGCCGGGCCGTGACTGGGTGTGCCCCGGCTGACGAGCGGTGTAAGCAGTAGTTTTTTCATGCAATATAATCTAATTTCCTATGTTTCATCCTTAGAAACTGTTTATATTAAAAAATTCATCAATGCGGTACACTTTCCGGGACGCTTAGTAATCCGGTACAAATGCAAATCTGACTCAGTCCCACGTAATCCGGGACGTCTGGTCAGCCTAGCTTAAACGCATTCACAACACGTTTGTGATCCTGATCACTAATAGAACATCCGTTCCATGTGCAGAGGTTCGTAGTAACGTTTAATCATACGACTCACCGTTGACTGCACGATTCCGAATTGTTTTCCAATGTCCCGATGAGAGACAATTTGCGACGATGCTTTTCGAGTGACGCCATTTTTTCCAATTTTCGAAAAACTGACAGCGATAAAAATACCGTATAAACAATACACTGTAAACTACTTCTACCCAAATTTTCAAGAGAAAATACCCAATGGGTAATTTTTTACAGCGTTTTTTCCGTGTTGCAATTCGATGTGGGACCCTCGTTATTTCTTGTTTAATGTTAGATCTAGTAATAGTATCGCTATTCTGAGATAATCAACAACTATCGATAACTTTCTCACTCATTTTTGTTCGCAACGCAGAGCAATACTTTGGGTATGTTGCGACTCGTTATTGATAAGCCTATGAGCTGCAATGTCTACGAAAAATTTACTAAATTTTATGCAAAACAAAAAAAAAATTCAGACTTAAACATGATAGAGTTTCTAGCCTGGATCACAGGATTTTTTTAACACGAGATTTTGGGTAGACATTTGAATATATTTTAACCATATCTGGACATTCGTTATCCCAGTTCTGTCGGAATTCAAAACTGGTCATTTTGAATTTTCTTTGGATAATACCGATAACGGATACTATGGAATGTCCAGACGGACTCAAAATACATCCAAATGTTCATCCAAAAGCTCGTGTTGAGTCCTCATATACCATATTTCGAAAGGAAATTTTAAGTGGCCAGTTATGAGTTCCAGTAGAACCAAAAACGGATGATCTGGAGGCTGGGATATGAACTAATACTGTACAGAATAGTGTAAGATTCATTCTTATGGACCATAAATGTAATGGATAATATTTGCGCAGTCTGTTAAGCAGATTTCTGGTTTTATTTCATCTGCTACTTATGATATTAAAAAAGACCTCGATGCGATCTGGAATATCTGAAAATGGAACAATAATTTACCAAAATAGTTTTTTTATTAAAGACCAATCTAAGGTGGTTGTTTTAAAGCAAGTTGCATAAAAATCGGATGAAAATCAGTGGAGATAGAACTAAACATGTAACTGAAAGTAACTTAATCTGTCGGGAACATTATTTCAAATTTTACACGCCAAAAGAGAGGATGTTAGTTCAAATATCAGACGTAAAAAAGGCATAAATTAAAATATTGGACGTAGAAAGAAATCATGTAAAATCAATGGGCGTAAAAAGAGATTCTAGTGTAATTGACATTGCTAACCATAAAGACCATCACATATGATTTAGGCAAAATGTTTGCATAGGCAAATACAGAATTCAAAAATAAAATAAAATATTTCCATCGTTTAAAGCTGTTCTGCTACCGAATAATATTTAACCAATAAAACAAAGTTCGATACATAGAATTAAAATGTACGTCAATTTTGGACATTGCAATTGGAAATTTTGCTCTATTGGTAGATGGGAACTTTAAGTTTAAGTTTAAGAGAGGAGACGCAAAGAGAAACTCTCATTTGCAGTTGGACCTTTTGACATGTTGTTCGTGATTTAGAACAAAATGATCGACCTCAAAATTTTTCGACGAGTAATGTAAATGCTTTATTTGAATTTTGTACTAAATCAGATCTGAAAAAATAACTAAGTACCCTTACTAACACACCAAGATTCCTGCTTTCATAATTCCGAGGATTCCTTCTGGAGGCTTCTCATACAAGAATCTGGGTTTTATAAACAAGGCATTCTATACGAATCTTCTGCAGAATTCCTCCACACGATTGCTATGCGAGGAACGAACCCCGGAGACTCTGTGCGAATCTTTTTTGTTCGTTCAAGTAAAGTGTTGGGCATAAATACGAGCTACCAATACCCCCCCCCCCTTCCTTTCTGCTCTTCCCCTCCTTCACAAAAATTTTCATTTCTTTCCCCTACCGTCCCTTCATCAATTGTAGAACCATCGTTTCAAAAAAATATAAAAAACGAAAACAAAATTAAACTGTTTCTTGCATGATACTCGTTCAGATGACTTCTTTTGAGTGACTTTCATAAAAAAAGTATTTATTAGGCCGTATTAATAAAACAGTTTGCTTCACTTTTCCCATGTAACTTTTATGGGAGCGTTTGCTCCAACTCTTTTAATATTAATACGGTCTATTAGCTTTATCGCATAGTTTTTATGATGTCGCCCGTTAGAGGTTTACTATACTTTCATATTACGTATGAATAAAACAGTTTGCTTTGCTTTTCCTGGGTAAATCTTATGGAGAAAGCAAAATAAACTGTTTTATTCATACGGCCAACTGAGTATGACAATAACCCAACCAAATCCAATTACTATTAGTGAAAATAATAACTTTTTTATATCTCTAGTTTTCATTGTTGAAGAATTTAATATTTTTCAAATTTAGAATTTGAAAATTCTTCACGTAGACCAGCATTGACTGATTTACTTTTATTAAACATCAGCTGCCGGGCCAAAAGTGAGAATAGTTTTTACCATTCATTGTAGCAGTGGCGTCGTAAAAAGAAATTTTCATGCTAGACTAGCTAGTTTTTATTCAGCAGACATTAGCAGCCGCTTCGTAACAGCAACTAGAAACTGGTACGGCTGTCTACAAATGCGCTATCATGTCGATCAACTACGGCGGACATCGACTTTTCTCATATGAACTCTAGCAATTATGAAACGAATGCTTTTATGTTAGAATATTATACGTCAACTTTATTTTATTTTCTCAGGTTTATGTTACAACAATTTAAATCAATCGCCGGACGAAAAGTTCCAAACGACAAATGAAGATCTGCGTGGTTTCTGGGACATGTTGCTGCTGCAAGTTGACAATGTGGACGCCTCTTTCCGGGAGATCGATTCGTTCCGGGAAAATGGATGGAAGGTAAGTGTTTCCCGTGTGATTCGTTCAGTACATTAAAAAAATCAGCATTTCAAATTGACGCGAAAATAAAAGTAATTGTCGTAAAAGGGGATTTCCCATGGATGCTCATTTGATTTGCTTATAGAAGTTATCCCAAAATGCAAAACAGTATTACGTTATGTAATGTAAAATTTTACTAGTATTGTGTAACTTATAATTCTATTTCACCAATTATCATAGTTTTGTGAAACAGATAATCTCTTAGTAGAATCATTTCTTCATTCACCTTTCATCGGTCAAAATATTTTTCTAACTATACTCTTGTCCATTTTCCTTCCGCAGAAACCGTTACCTAAAAGTCCAGTTCCGCAGGCTCGTAGTACAAAACTCGTAAAGCGACCTTTTAAAACCCCCGCCACTGCAGTATCGAACGGTTCGGTGGATAATCACACGAATGGCTCTAGTAAAGACAGCAGTACAAAGTCGGCGGCATCGGAAGCGAAGAAGGCAGCCGCGGCTAAGCGGGAAGCCCAGCGAAAACAGCTGATGGAGATGAAACGGAAGCAGAAATTGGCCAGCAGTCAGCAAAATGTTGAGATATTCGTCCCCGGAGCGGCCAATAATGGCAGTACTAACTCCTCCACCACCCCCAGTGTTGTTGTGAATGTATCCGATGCGACGAATGGTGTCGCTGTAGTGGATGCGAGCTGATTCCGCTGCGCTTAGCTACACAACATCATCTAGGCTAGGTGATCGGTATCGCACAACTGCGGTCGATTGCCCGGAAGTTACGTAAATGTGGAAAAAATGTTTCTGCCGTTCTTTTTGTATTTTTAAACTGAACGCTAACTTCTAGATAATTGTATTTGACTGATTTATTGTGGACGACCCTGAAACCTACGTTACAAGTGTGGATTTAATCTTGACAAAACCGGACTCGACAAGGAGTATGCAAGGGCAAGTGGGAGTATAAATTATAATCAACCGTAACTAAAATACATCCATTGTGATTTTATGAGAAATGACAATTTTTTATATGTTGAGTATACTTATTATTAGTTCTTAGAAATCCGAATAAAAAACGTAAGAAGGTAAATTATTTATTTAGTTGTAAGAGTCACATGCTAAACAAGCAACTTTTTATAGTGTGGAGATTTTGCATTGCATCAGCAAAGCATGCAAAACTATACCAATTACATTGTTTGAGTTGATTGAAATGCCAGTGCTGTACGCAATAGGAACAGTTTGGTACATCCTCCGGTTTCTGAAAATTGCAAACGATAAAGGAGATGAATTTACTCTTTTATAGGTTTAGTTTTTATGAAAAAGTAATATCTATTACAGTCTCATCTGGACTAGATGATAATTTTTTAGCGAAGCGCTACAAAAATTCAGAAAATTTATTTCGGCTACTACAATTGACGTATTAAAACTAACCCTTTGAAATAATCAATTTGTTTACGTTTTATATCATTTTAATTTTGATGCTTTCTATAATCGTTAATTTTACTACATACTCGCGCTCTGGTTAGATTTCCGTTTGTAACTTCTGCATTAACCGATCCCATATACCGTCGCCAATGCTTTTCCAACTTCGACTCGACATTTACGATAGTAAGTTAATTATGTACAAAAACTCATCACCATCAGTGTTGTCGACTTTCCAACATTCCACTCTCCTTCTGACAGCTTTTTCACGTGTCATCTAATGATAGATTTTTTTTATTTGACATTACATCAATATGAGTGCCTTTTGATCATCGATCACGAACATTAGTACAAAAAAACAAGTAAACTGTTTTAGTTTTTCACCAACATTTTCGATTACTCGTTATCAAAATTGTGTAATTTGTCGAGTTGAAACCCGTGCTATCTGTATCTATTTCTATATCTAGTATTTTTGTATCTAGTAAAATTTGCTCATACTTTCAAATGATAGAATTATGACTATATGAACTACGTAATAACTAGCTATTGAGCCACTTGTAGACACAGACGCACGCCTGCTTTAAAAAAGTATGCAAGCAAAACAACAAGATTCGAGTTCAATCACGACGACGAATAAAGTAGTCAAATATATTCATAGTGTTCTGATTTATACTGTAACCTGCAAACGATCTATTCAACTATCGAATCACGCAAATTAACATATACAGAAGATAAAGAATGAATCTGATTATCCGTTCCCAGCCGGGAAATGGAGTGGTATGCAATGATGCATGAATAAAGTGAAAATGATGTATTGTGAATACACGAATGTGGAGCGTATATGATTATTGTTTTTTGTATCGAATTAGAGCTAAAAGAATTTTACTTTACGAAAAATAATGTAATTGTAATTGCTGCAATCTAAGAAACAACAAATGTAATCAATAGTCATTCCAATTTGAAATTGCATAATTATGTATTGAAACCTGCAAAACATTGTTCGTTTACATCTTTTACGAAGTAGTCGTCACGAATACGTCCGTTTTTGCGTAATACGCTAAAAACAATATGGTGTTTAGTTGTAAAAATCAAGTGGCATGGATTGTCTTATTGAATGTTGGCTCAAGTGTATAAATGCTTAGCAGAAAAACCAGAAGAGGTCCCATATGGCTGCCTTGAGGTATATCCGAGAGATTGGTAAACCTGAAAGAGAAGCAAGAGTCAAGCTGCACACATAGAACTCTGCCACATAGGTAGGTAATGAGCCATTTCGTCTTAACTACTCGATTCGACTACTTGACACATTTGTTCGGCTTACTACTCGTCCCAACTCCTCGACTTGATTGCACGATTGAACTGCTCGACTGGACTGTTCGATTCAACTGCTTGACTGAACAGCTTGATACAACTACTCGACTAGACTGCTCGACTCAACTGCTTGACTTAACTGTTCGATTCGCACTTGGCTCAACTGCTCGATTCAACTGCTTGATTCCACTGCTCGACTGGACTACTCGACTCAACTGCTCGACTCGACTTACCTACTCGACTAAACTACTGCACGCTATGTCCGAAGGTATTTATTATTTAACTTACATGCACCTCAGATTTCTCTTCACAGGATGTTAGTATTAATCAAAACAATTAATTTAGAGAAGGTCTTAAAATATTCTATCTTGGGTTTTTTGAAAAATTCAATTTTCAAGGTTATTTAGGGGTCATCCCCTCTCAAGAGATCATATCCGTTGTAATCGACCACCTCCGATTTCAACCAAATTTGGTATAATTGCTCATTTCGACCCCACATTCATTTTCCCAAAGTTTTATACGCATTGATCAATCCCTCTTGCAGTGACGGTTCTCCATTTTTCTCAGATTTTCGTATATACTCATTTTTCACTGCATGTCACTGCAAGGGGGATTGTTCAATCCATACAAAACTTTGAGAAATTAAATGTGGGGTCAGAACAGGCAATTATACCAAATTTGGTTGAAATCGGAGATGGTCAATCATAACGGATATGATCTCTTGAGAGGGGATGACCCCTAAATAAACTTTAAAATTGAATTTTTCAAAAAACCCAAGATAGAATATTTTAAGACCTTCTCTAAATTAATTGTTTTGATTAATACTATCATCCTGTGAAGAGAAATCTGAGGTGCATGTAAGTTAAATAATAAGTACCTTCGGACATAGCGTGTACTGGACTCAGCTGCTTAACTCAACTACTCGATAGGACTATTCGAATTGGCTGCTCGACTCAACTGCTCAACCCGATTGCTCGATTCAACCATTCAACTGCTCGACTAGACTACTCGATCTAACTGCTCGATTGGGCTACTCGACTCAACTGCTCGATTAAACTGTTCGACTGGACTGCTCGATTCAACTGCTCGGCTTTACTGCTCGATTCAACTACTCGACTGAACTGCTCAACTCAACTGTTCGACTTAACTGCTCGACTGAACTGCTTGACCCGACTTCTCGACTAGACTGCTTGACTAAACTGTTCGATTTGAGTGCTCGCCTAGACTACTGCATTCAACTGCTCGACTCAACTCCTCGGCTGGACTTCTTGACTGAACAGCTTGATTCAACTGCTCATCTAGACTGCTCGACTCAACTGCTTGACTGCTTTTTGATTCGACAGCTCGATTCAACTGCTCGACTGGACTACTCGACTGAACTGTTTGACTCAACGCTCGACTGGACTACTCGAATCGACTGCTCGACTGGACTAGTCGACTCAACTGCTCGATTAAACTGCTCGACTGGACTGCTTAACTGAACAGCTTGATTCAACTGCTCAACTAGACTGCTTGACATCTATTTGATTCGATAGCTCGAGTCAACTGCTCGACTCAACGCTCGGCTGGACTACTTGACTCGCCTTTATTTCACAGGCACAGACGATAATTAGACGTACCTCTTAGCTACTGGAATTTCAATTATTTGCTAAAATTTGCAACCAAGTTCCCTCGTTCCAACAAGATGGAGATAATTTATATCATTTATAGTTTGAATCTCGACTAATATGATGTCTTGAAAGTTAATCGGTGTGGGAAAGTGTGCAACGACACTGTTGTAATGTGTTCAGAATTAATGTGATAAGGTGATGAAAGCGATATGAATCTTTTGGTTGCTTTTTCGCGTTTTCTAATTGTAATCTAACTATGAACAGAGATGGCAACGACCTTGATATTTGTGCATGCGTAAATTTGGGACCCAGCGATTTTCTTTTATTTTTTCAGTCTAATCTTTTGCATAACAACAATAGTTTATGGAGTACTTTAAACTTCAGTAACATTAGTAGAACCAGAATTCACAGGAACTAAAATAATTGGCGGGTCCCAAATTAATGCATGCATAAATATCAGGATCATTGGCATCTCTGACTGTGTTTTTAAATTATGGAACACATTTCGCCCTGCGTCAAATCTGCGTTCGTGGTTCAAGACAGTCTAA
Source organism: Sabethes cyaneus (assembly GCF_943734655.1). NCBI lineage: Eukaryota > Metazoa > Arthropoda > Insecta > Diptera > Culicidae > Sabethes > Sabethes cyaneus. Next base: position 173,367,240 of record NC_071355.1, read on the forward strand.
CTTGTGGTTTGCGCAATAGTAGCAGGGAATCTGCCTTCAATTGATGTTCAAATTGTTGAAATAGTTATAAACGATACAAAGTTCTAAGCCATGCAGATCCTGTAATGCTAGTTGTCACCGATGGCAGAGGGGCGGCTGTGGCGATCTACGCTAGACTGAAAGTGAAAGCTAAGAGAATTGGAATGAAATAAACACATGCGCATGCGCCTCTCAAAAGAGACAAACGCCTCCCACGGATGGCAAACGTTGACAGCGACGAACTAGAAGTCTTGGATGAATTCGTCTATTTGCAAGGGGTCGGATACTCGGCACAGCCGTTTTTATGTTCGGCGATTTGAAACGAGTCGATCTGTGCCGATGCTGTACCGAAAGTGCCGAACTGCAATATTTGTTAAATCGTTATAATCGTTATAATCTGATAGATCTGGCAGCTGTGCGAGATGACTTTGACAACTGGCAGTGTTCCCATTTCATATGTAAAATTGAACCGGAGATGTGTCGCTTGATATCTCTGGATTGCCGAGGCACAATGTGCTGAGTGTCCGACCCCTTGTCTATTTGGCATCACTAGTCACCATGGAGCATGGACAACCATACAAATAACCCAAGTAGCACACTTTAGGTCCATTTAGCTGAAGCAACCGAATGACGACTGAAATTAGTCATAATCCGGTTACCACAACTACTTTGTAACCACCATGCTAGCAGGGAAAGAACTCCTGTGGCGCATTCAAGCAGAAAATCAAATGTTGGCGTATTTTGCCCTTCGTCTTTCATGTTTTTCGAAGAATTAGCATGCTTTTACTGCTGTACCATTATTACTAACCCTTACCTAGAATTACAAGGCTTTCAGTCTATTTAAGAAGGAATCTCTAAGAACTGAGCTCATTGAGGGGATTTCCGTGTGATGCAAAGTATGTTGCAATAAATCATTCATTTAGTCAGTCAATATCAATATCAACGCATCAAACGTTCAGCAAAGTGGTAGACGCATGTTTTTTTCTGAAAATACAACTTAGGGTCTTAGGGATGAATGACCGGTCATTTCTGACCGGTTTCTTAAAGCTTGCTTGGAATTGGAATAAAAACAATTGCTTGTGTTTCAGTTATTTATTATTGAATTTAAGATCTTTTCTTACTTTTAAGAAAACACGGATAAAATTATTCGTCACGGTTTCGAAAGAATTCTCGAACTTTATGGCTCATTAGGCGACGCAAACTTTCTTCGTCCATCGTATTGGCTAACTTATTCCACCAGAGGTCTTCATCTGATTGATGTCTTTGACAACTTTTCCCTTTGCTTTGAGTCTTTGCTCTTCATGATTGCCCAATATTTCTCAATAGGGCGGAACTGGGGACAATTGGGTGGGTTAAGGCCTTTCGGAACAAACTGGATCCCTTTCTCTGCATACCATTGTTGATCGACTTTGCTGTAATGACAGCTTGCCTAATCAGGCAAAACATCACGGGATGGTGGTGGGATCGAATGAATGGAGAAATTTTGTTTTTGGAGACATTCCTTTTGGTACAGTTCCGACGTCATGGTCTTATTTGTAACGAAAACTTTCGTTTTTTTTTGTCACAGCTGTCAGAATGTCAAAAATACATAGGTGAAGCTAACAAAATTCCCGATACGTGGGCGCCAAGAAATCCGTCTACCAAGAGCGCCACAATATGAGCAAAAGTGTGTTCCATTTCTAAATGAAGCAAGCTTTAGCATGTTTCTTTTTGTGCTATAGCATGCAACGGAATAATATTACAGAGCTTTTGGGATGAAGGAAAAGCAAAGATTCTCTAAAACAGTGATGGCCAAACTGCGGCCCGCGGGCCGCATGCGGCCCTTCAAAATATTTTGTTCGGCCCGCAGACTGATTTGAGAGATGGTGCACTTATGAGTAATTTTTTTGATGACACAGGGGTCACTCAAATCAGCCGTAATGCCTCGTGCATTTAGTAGTTCCGAATAATTTCCGGTTTAAATCTTGTGGTAATTGTGGTAATTCCCAGAAATGGCCAGAGGAATTTGCGGCCCGCGACATCATGGGGCGATCTCATTTGGCCCGCACCATGCCTATGCCTGGGCACCACTGCTCTAAAAAGTGCAGCAGTAGTCAAGCAAGCAAAAGTATCCAGGATGACAGCAAATATAATTTATTCCAAAAATAGCCTGTCAAAAATTTGTGCGATTAAGTCTTATTGTAAGGGAAAAAACCTTTTCAGCCGATCAATGTAAAATCTTAGAAGTAAAATGTTTGTATATGGCAAAATTTTTACATTGACAACCTTAGTAAAAAGCCCGAACATTTAAAAATTACTATATCCTTAGAATCTTTGTATATTTTGTATTTGTTTTATATTTTAACTTATAAAAAATCTAAAATCACGCACACAACCTAGGCACGAAAAGTTATCTTTTCTATTTGTACCGTACACTTCTTTATATTAAACCCGTTCTGAGCAATTGCATGCGCAGCGACTAGAATTTTGGACGTATTTGCAATTGGATCTGGAAGAAACAACGATCTTTAGATTGAAATGCACTATTCAAGTGATCAGAAATTGTTTTTACTTACCAACCATCAGATGAACGGTCATCACGTTCAGTCCGGTGGAAATGCTCCACACGTTCAGATCGTGCACGGCCTTGACGCCGGATATGCACTCGAGCTCGGTGCTGAGCTTATCGACCGCCACGCTGGTCGGGACGGCATCCATTAGAATGCGCACGGAATCCCGAAAGATCCGCACCGTAGTGACTAGCACGATGACTGAAAACAGGAGCGTGCAGATGGGGTCGACTATTTTAAAAGTTGGCTGCGGACGTTTGTTATTTGGATTAAAATATTTTAAGTGTTTAAATGTAAGTAGTTGAAAACTCACCTGAAATTTAATGATAATGGCAGCGATTAACACTCCAATACTCTGAATAAAATCACCGATCACATGTATGATGGCAGCCCTTACGTTAAGATTTTCATCTCCATGCTGCGGATGGTGATGGTTTGAGCAATGTTCTTCTTCTGAAGACAGGTCTTGGCTATCACAGCTGTCTCTTCTGCTACGGCTTAAGGTCAAGCAATCGTCGGCGTCCATTTTATTGTACAAAAACTTACTGGATGTTATGATATCTGGAGAATTGCCTCCAGCATCCAAACTCATTCTCTGTCTTAGGGCTTCGGTGTTCAGTTTTTTCCTAGCTATGTGAAGAATATTCTCTAGATTTGTAGACGAGGCTGTTTTCACCGTAAACGAATTGTGTCTAGTGTTTGGAAGCGAGGTATGTGGGCTAACGCTTGGAGTGTGAGGTAAGTTTGGAATGGTGAGTTGTTCCATTTGGCAGGTCCGTTTTTCGTCACATAGATTAAACTTTTCCAAACGGAGCTGAGGCTTCTTTTTACGCGGTGAATGAGATCGGGAGCGAGACGGTGCAGGAGCAACCGATATAGATCCGACGGGTTTGGAGTAGCCGTTCTTCTGCGCGTGAACATGAGAATGGCCGTGCGAATGGCCATGATGTGCATGCGGCACTACGGCACAAGACCCGTGCAAAACCAATGCTATGGCAATGTTCATCACTACGCCCAACACGGCTATTACGATCATACTGTTGGCATCAATATCGAAATCATCGTGGATTAGCCGATGAGCGGACGCTACTACGAGGAATACTGTGAGAATCCAGATACCGAAGATGGACAGTAGGGCACCGATAACCTCTGAAATGTGACGAATGGTTTTCATCAATTATCATTGCTGAGTGACGTTTACAGAACTCTAAGTGTAATCCGTAATTAATTAGAACAAGACCTTCTTACCTACTCGCCTATATCCGAAGGACATCCGCCCGTCGGGTGGTTTATTCGATATCCAAATCGAAATAACCGCTATCAGGAAGCTAATGCAGTCGGACAGCATATGGGCGGCGTCGGTCATGATTGCTAAACTGCCGGACAGGTAACCGCCAATGAATTGAGCCAGCTAGAAAGATGTGCCAGACTATTTTTTTTAGTGATGATCTGCGATGCTTGAATTCTTACTCACCATGAAAGCTACCGTAAACACGATGGCCCAAGTAAGTTTTCGTTTTTCAGTCTCTCCATAAGATTCGTCGTTTTTTAAACTATGATTGAATTTGCAGGTTGGATGTGCAAGCTGGAAAAAAGAAAAAAAAATCGTTTGTACTTTGGATAGAATATTTTGAACTCGGTGCCTATAAATAATTGACGAGGTGAAAAACAACGTTTCTGCGTCCAAACATGTCCAAACAGGAATCGCGTTCGTCGTCACGGTTAGAGTAATTTTATCCATTAAAACAATGTTCATCACTTAACAGATATTGTGATGATCACTGTGTCAATAGTTTTATCATTTTCGATAACACAACTTGCGAAACAAATCTGGCGAGGTCCAGTTAGCAAGCGAGCACATGTTTTTGCGGTGCGGCGATGGATCATAATTTCTGGGTTGATGCAGTCAGTTCGTCGCAGTAGATTCCAGTATTTTCCCAATGGACAGGATGAACAACAGCTATATGGAAAGCATTCGAAACGCAATTTTAGTCGCGCGAGTGTGAACAGTTTAAGTCAACTTTGATTAATTCTCCCCCATGCTACACTGGTAGATATATAACGGCAGCTAATGAATTCGAAAAGTGTATCTATAACACAATATAATTTGAACAAACAAATGACGCATGGGAAATCCACTTTTCATAATATTGAGGAGTTTGTGTTGTGGTGACTGGAACAATGTCCCAAGAGAGTTTCGCTACCACGTGCTTCTTACGCGTCCCTGATGGTGGCGAAAATTCGGTAAGTTGCCCACAACGAAATTCTCTGTAATTCTGTCGCCTGAGCCGCAACAGAAGCCTTTCGGCGTTCGATTATTCAACCAGAAGTAAACGATTACTCTAATCGCCGAAACATTTTTTTTTGCTCTGGCTTACTTTTACGATTTTATAATGAGTGGGGACCCTACTCTGGAAGGTCGAAAAATAATGACTTTTTTTCCGATGCTGGATATAAACTTAAGCGTTATCAGGGTATTTTTGGAAAAAAAATTCAGCTAAATCGGATCACTAGATTCTGACATACACGTACCGCCAGCTGAAAAAAACATTTTCGAGAGAATCTCGTTTAAAATTTTGTACAGCCATGCACTTCCTTTGAGGTGACTACACAGTTTTTGCCGTAACTTTTCAACCATACCAAAAACTCCTTTTGGCATGACATTTCAGAAGGTATAAGCCTCTCGAAAATGCAAAAAATAAAATTCGATTTTTCCGACTTTCCAGAGTAGGGTCCCCTTTAATCGAGTTTGGGCTTTTTCCTCCTTAGATACAGAGGGGCGCCATTTTAAAATTTTGATTAATCAACAAAATCGGTAGCTTAAAGACAGGTTTTACCATCATCGTCGTCGGCAGGCTAGATCCAGGGTGGCTCGTGCTGTTTCAAGCAGTCGTCAACTCGATCTTGGGCACCTCGCCGCCAATTTCCCAGTCGTCTCAGAAGTCGCAAATCACTTTCGACTTGGATGATCCATCTTGCTCGTTGAGTCCCCCTGTTTCTGGTGCCAGTGGGGTTGTTGAAGAGAACCGCTTTCGTCTCACTGTCATCCGGCATCCTTACGACGTGTCCGACCCACCGCAGCCGACTGACTTTCGCCAGTTGTAGGATGGGAATCTCTCCAAGCACTACTTGTAGCGCGTGGTTCATACGTCTCGGTCACTATCCAATTTTAGTTTGTACTCCGCCTAATATCATCGCAGTACTTTCCACTCGAACACGGCAAGAGCGTATGTCCTCCGTGAGCAGCGTTACGCCTTCACGTCCAGGAAAAACTACTGGTCTCAAGGGTTTTGTCAGCGGGGTGCTCTCCCTATCTTAACGAACGGTGTTTGACAGTCGATTTAACGAAGGGCGCTATTGCAGAAAAAGCGCCCGCCTGACAGGTAAATTTGCTGCCAACCTTGAGTGAAACGCATGCAGTGACTTGTTATTTCTTTCTCGCATGTGCTGAGATGTTGGCGACAAAAACATGGCACCCATCGCAAGCCCCTGGGTTTTGTACATCGTCAACTTCGTACGATGGCGTATGCTTCTCGATCGTAGCGTTTCGGTACGGCGTATTCGTGTTGACGAAGTTGCTGATATTGTTCAGTGTTTTGCACGAGAAAAAAAGAGAGGGAAGTATTTTTGCTTTTGTCATCACCCACACGTTGACAGTTCGACACGAGATTTTCTGTAAGTGCGAGCAGCTTACGAAATCTCTTTTACTGCCGTCAACGCGAATGGCGTATGGATCTTCTTACTAGTGCTGTTGTCCGCGGTCACCAGCGTTCCTAAATACACGAACTCATCTACCACTTTCAGTTCATCTCCGTCAACGGTTACCGTCCGTGGGAGGCACGCGTTTGTTTCCTTCGAGCCTCTTACATGTATTTGGTCTTGCGTAGGTTGCTTCCACCGACGCGTCAAGATCTTTGCTATAACATAAAAGACGGCTGCAAATCTAAGAGTTGGCTAACCTTGGCAAAAATCGTGCCTCTCGTTGCGATTTCCGCTCGTTGGATCACCTCCTCAAAAGGGTTGTTGTACATCATGCAGGATAAGTCACCTTATCTTAACCCTCACCGCGTCTCGAAGGGACTCGAGAAACAAATCACTCGACTCAATGTAGCTTTGATCAGTTGCGTCAGTTTATTCGAAAAACCGTAGTCGTGCATTATCTGCCATAGCTCGATCGACTGCATCGTATGCTGCTTTGAAATCAAACAATAAAGATGTTATGCACAGGCATGTGGTACTCCCAACATTTCTGTAAAATTTGTCGTATGGTAAAAAGCTGGTTCCTAGTGGCGCAAGCCCCCATGTAGGTCGCCTGGTAAGTCTCTACGAAACCCTGTGCTATCGGGAACAGGCGGCATAACAGAATCTGGGAGAGTATCTTGTAGGCGGCGTTTACCAGCGTTATGCCGCGATTGTTACAGCAGTCGTGCTGATCGCCCTTTTTGTTGATGGGATAAATTACTCCTTCTATCAATTCCTTCGGTACCTTCTCCTGCTCCCAAATCTTGGAAAGACGCCAGTGTAGTACCGTTGCCAGCGTTTTCGGCCCTGTTTATGAATCTCTTCCGGTAGGCGGTCCTTACCGACGGCTTTGTTGATCTTCAGCAACCTTATTTCTCGTTTGTGATCATGTGCTGGGACATTGTAGTTTACTTACCATTATTTTACCAAAGTGTTTGTACGTTAAATATATTAATTACTTTTAATATGCAGCAGAATTTGATGGTTTATACGATCGAAAGTAGCTTTAATATCCGTATACACTACATTAATTTGAGCACAGTCCTTCAACGGCGGAGACAGAACGAGCAGAACTGTAATAAGTTTGTGCTAATACAGCGCTTTGGATAAATAGCCGTGTTGTATTGAGAATATGATTTCACTTTACTGAACAAAATTTAGCAATTTAGAGCATGCACATAAATATGTAATTTCACGGTAATTTTCTATATTGCATTTATCCTCCTAATATGAGGAATAATCCATCGCGAAGCGCGTCAGTTTTTAGGCTATCCTTTACATGACATCAACATGCATACCAACACGGTAAACTTAGCAGATTCGCACTTTACTGCTTAATGATGCTAATCGCTCAAATATCAAGAGACGACCCTTTATGCCTTTCTATAGAAGGAGCTCTCCATAACATGTCCTTCGTTTTAACTAATACGGCTATCCGTATAAAGGGAATCGACATTACCATGAGCTGGATTTACACAATGCTATCAAACAAAGAAATCATACCATTATTGGAAGAAATATAGGTCACGATTTCGGTGATCAAACGATATCCATAAGGAGAGATCTCTCCCCCGACACACTCCTTCGTAAGCCATTGCAGCACGGTTCTGAGGTCATTCTTTACATCGACGACGTAATATGCCCAAGCAACGATATGAGTTTTAAGGTACTTTTATGGGGATTTTCATGATCAATTTTGGTCTTAAATGCCATCATAAAAGTATTATGATAAAACCCAAATTGTTACTTAGGATGTTGAGGTTAAGTTGGGGCTCTAAACAACGCTTTTTTATGATGCCTACAGGAGATGTTTAATAGGTAAACTCAAGTAAAACAGTCGTTGAATGGTATACTAGGCAGAGGAAACATACCATCGCTCTCCCTTTACTGAAGGGTGCCAGACTGACCTTCAGTAATGAATGATAAAGACCTTGCCGAGGTCACCTCGGAATAATTCTGGCCCATCCAGATTATAGTATTAGCAGAGTAACTTCAGTGACCTGAGCTTACAGTACTACGCAATCGAGACAATGTGCTAGCCAACAGCCTAGCAAGATAAGGATCGTTTCTTGGCCCTAAACCGTTTCTGGACACCTCTGCATATCCCTCTGCAATGGTTCATTTTTAATACTGTTTACTGTTTTATTTCCTAAGTAAATCTTTGTTGGCTCACACAAAAATGAGTTAGTGCGAAATAAACAAGCAATCTCTGTGAGACGACACTTTTAATAATTCTTCACATTTCAAAGTTTACACTTAAAATAAACTAGCATATAAATTCGTGAGAATTTTATGAAAGTTTTATGAAACATTCTTTCAGGTTTTTCTGTTTATTTTTTTCACCACTATAGCATTGCGTTGGTATCACATTCAGAGCTGTACGCTAGCTGAAAGGTTTATTCACAGTCTAAGTTAATCCACTTGGACCCTACGGTAGTTCGAAAACTACTCGTCTCAGCTCGTAGTGTATTTTATCAGCATTATCACGAGACGCACGAGACTTCTTACGGAGCATTGTACCGCTCTTTATCATTTAAAAGTATTGGCAAAGTCTTAACTGCTATTTGCCTCTTTTATAAATCTGCTCAGCTCCTGTGTAGCTGTTACACCTGCTTGACTTTATCAATTATGTAGTACCTATTTGGGGCATCAGCATTAGCAGCACCCTTCGAAATTTTTTATCGTTTATTGCGAATATAAAAACCACTTTGTTTTGTTTTAAAGCTTTCATCATTTATTGGGTATTCAAATTTAATATTACTATTGTGAACGAATTTTGTAGATGCGCAAAATAGTAGAAGTAGGTGTATTCAAAGTAAACACAATCGAATTCATAAACTAATCAGACAATCGACATGACTGATAAGCTTGACGTGCAAACAGACGGTAAGCTTGTATAGTGGACGTAAATAGACGGTATTTTAATCTCTGTAGAAATTTTACGAGTAATGCTCATGGAGAAAACCCCATATGATATGAAATCATGGAATCTTAAGTGTAACAGTTGGGGCTTAATTTGTGTCCATTCACTTATGCTTGATGCTAAATAATTAGTAAAATTTAATTATTTGTTTCAAACTTGTTTTGTTATAAAATTGTAACAAACCAAAATTGTTTTCATTAATGTATGTACGGAAGGGCAACACAGTCGCTCGCATTATAATCGATCAAGATTATCTGTGAAAGATAATGAAATTTGACCGGAATCGAAGCGGATTTGCATGTTTCGACACGTTTGGGAAATTAGTTGACGATAGGTTTAAAAACCAGTGAGTAGGGGATGAAGCAGTCCGCGGATAGCTTAGAGCTTGAGTAACTTTTTCTTTTAAAATAAAATTATGTTTTTGAAAATGAATTCGTTGTAGTTTTTATCATTCATCAGAACCGTACTGTGTTGTGTACAGGAATTGACTGTGGTAGTTCGACATATATAACAAAAATCCACTCAAACAAACTTGCCAGAATTAGTTTAAAATATTTTTGCCCTGATGAATAAAGGAAATAAATATTTGAAACGTTGGCCTTGACAGCAGATGAACTAGTTTAATAGAAACCCGATAGCCAAAACGCCATCACTAAAACCAAAATTAGTTACGTTGGTCAAAAAAGTCACTATTATTTTTATGAACATAATTTTTATTTTAAGCAAAAAAAAATCGCTTGAAATTTTCAAAATCAATGACGAATAATTTCGTTTTATTTGTCACGTTTGCCACCGCTCTACCTAGTTCGAGCTAAACATTCTTGATTCATGCCTCGCATCTCTGATTTACGATACGACGTAACATCGGCCCTGGGCTCCGTCTAATGACATGCTAATTGAATGTAAATTTGATTGATTAGTCGATGAAAAACAAAAACGACAGCCAAAAGGGATTTGTCATTCTTTTATCCAGTTTATATTAATTTATCTGGAATTGAAATCATATATTTGCCAAAATAATTATTATAACGTGCACGCTTAAGGTCATGTGGACCCAAAATTTGTCGAATTCACGTTCAGAAAAAGTGTAAAGTATGATAAGACTAAGTTAAAAGTTAGAAGTTAATTACCTAAGCAATTTTTAAATTTTTCTTCTTCATCGGCTAAGTGCGGATCGCAGTTGACTAAACAAAAATTACTACATTATTGTTAATCAATCATTCCTCTAGAATCACGTGCATCATCGAGTAGACGAAAATCGTTGAAAACAACAATGCACTGACGTAGTCGTACACACGAAAGATCATTTGCATCATTACGTGCTGCGTATTTTATTTACCTTGCCCGATGTTCAACAAATTGTTCACATAGCGACGAAGAAGTTCGAGTGGTCAGTTGCTAATCAAGGCGTTCTCCACCACATCATATCGGTCAGCGGTGTTGCGGTAGAAATAGAAATGCCTGTGTATACATATGCAGAGGTACGGCGGAAACATTTCGTGAACATTCATTCGTAATACAGTTTACCCTAGCCGAACTAACCTGATTGCAGCTAAAACTGTGCCAATAAAGTAAGCTTATTCTAGATATCGCTGGCGGTGATAAGAAAGTAATAATTTCCATCATTGAAATAGTACGGAACTACTTATCACAAAACACCTAGCTGAACTTATTGTCAGAGTAGGAATATCATTCAGTGATCATTTATTGTAGTAATGAAACCCTATGTGAGAAAACAAGAAGTTAGTATATTTATAATTTGATATTTAATTTTTGATTGAAAGTTTAGAAGTTAGTATGATTTAGCAACGTTAAACCAAGCGTTGTCATATTGAAAGATCATTTTTACGTGCCTTTATTCGTATTATAACCGTTTTCGCGTAGCTCAGTCGCATCAATTGGATCCGGTTTTTTCTCAGTGATGGATTCGTCTTGTTTCAACAGTTCATAAAAAGCTTTGGAACCATGTCCCATCAAATAGATAATACAAACTGTAGAAGAAAGTAATGATACAAAGGTGTTGATAGTCTCCCAGGGGAGTCAAGGCGTAGAGGGGAAAGAGGGGAAAATTAAGTAAGAGAAGGTTTTTTTTTGTGTGCCAGAAGACTGGCTGGGTTCAAGAATGTCACTGCGGCGAGTCTCGAGATTGTCTTTTTAGCTGGTATCGACTGTGCCCCAAGTAGGTACTGTTAATCACGTAGTACCTAATTGGGACACAGGCTTTCAACCTAGCTCAACTCCATTAATGGGTATAAGCAATCCGTTAACTGTGAACAGCAATCGGTACCAGCTATAAAAGACAATCTTCGCGTTTTTCGCAGTGGCATTCTTGAACCCAGTGCTCTTCTGGCATACAAAAAAGGGAAGGTCATTGAAACAACGGGTATTAAGCGTGAATAATCTTCCTCTTTACCCAAGCTGGGGGATGGATGGTAAATGGTTAAATAGTGCGCTCCAGAACCACCATGAGGTTCCACAGCCTCTTATTCAGCAACTCCTATCTCGACCTCCTCGTGGTACCATCCGGGATACGTTCCTTAGTGGAAATCGGACAACCGGTGGAAACTAGGGTCGTATGCGGACAGAGAAGGGGGCACTCTTCGTAAACACTCCGCCTGCAGGACGGTTCTCTTGACTCTCAGGAACCAAAGCAGAGGGTCCAAAGCCCCTAAAGGAGATGGTTGTAATAGCTGTTATCCATGGTTATTATGTAAAAAACTTGAATGGATAAACCCCTAATCCAAGGTGTAACGCGACCCGTGCCGAGGGATGAATGGTGGAGGGGGTTCTATAAATTCTCTCGCCGCAACGGAGCCTGTGGAGTACCAGGGCGCCCTCCACAGCAATTTGCCCTTCAAGCCGGTCACTGATGCAGTGGACGATTTCTTACCGTGCAAGCTCTCTCTGCCGAAAAACAAAGAAACGAATGAGGTGGAGAGGAGAGTAGGGAAGGAGCAGGACTTGAACGATGCGCTAGCAGGGGCTCAGTCCTGATCCTCGTCTATCGTTAACACGCCGACTCGTTGTGAGTCGACAAACGAAGATGTGGCTCCAAAACTTTCTACTCTCGGGTCGAGATTCACTTTACCTGATCTCTGACTGCATGCTGGAGGGTGGGCTGAAACAAAAGGAGAGCCGAACAGTTATGGCCAGTAGGTTGGCTGTACAATCGCTCAAACAATCTAAATAAATATATAACGTCGAGTATCCACCCCTAGGTTACTCAAAAGTTGCTGAGTCTCAATAAGAGAAATCTCGGCAAGCTTACCGGTCTTGCGACAGGATATTGTCCGAGTAAATATCATCTTCGGAATCTCAGTTTCGTACAAGATGATATTTAACCTCGGAACCCTTACTCTGCAATCGTGGAGCACAAATACTACGCAGACTGCAGTATTTCAAAAAGGGGAGATCTGGTTGGCGTCGCCGATCAGGGTACTAGGTTCATAAACCTGTCACTTCCTCAATAAGTGATAGTTAAGCTTGAAGCGTATAGTAAAACAATAAAACGGGGCATACCACAATAGTTCAAAATAATGGACGCAGTGGTAAGAGTACCCAACAGAGGAGAGAAGCTGGGGGATCTGTGAATCGAACCAAGCTATTATTGGACCCAATCATAGCCGGATTCGAGCCAAAGTTCTGGAAGGCCTGGAAGGCCCTATGGATCGCAGATATTGGTGAATATTTGGCCGAGTTGAAGGCATAGATCGTAGAAGCATGATCAGACAGTCTCCAAGGCTTTCTTTTTTTAGGTGTCTGTAATGAACTAACTTTTCATCACCCGTCAAGTAGTGCTTAGCAATCTCATATTTAATTTATGCAATACGTCTGAACTTCTCATTCTTTGCTGTCTCTAGTACAGATGAAATGAACTCTGCATTGCCAAACTGAAACCAACGATTCGAGCGAATCACTTGCGTTCGTGTTCGTGTTATTCTCTAGATCCATTCATTCTCGACCATAGTGAATGAAGTCAAATATGAATCATTCTTTTGTTTTGATCTGCCGGCAACAGCAAACGAAATTACAATCAACGTAAACATTACTCTGAAGTTTTGATTAATTTCCTTCACCCAGGTTTTGGTTGATCTTAAACAACAGGCAGTTTAAAAAACTAAGCTTTGAGATCTAAAATATCAGTCAAGCGCAAAAAAATTGACTGACAGGTTAGTCGAGCAACCATGTAGCACTGCAATTCATGAATGAATTGTGTTGAAGGGTAGAAAACTGAGAAAAACAAATACTGTCAGCAGTTTAGTAGTCATTTCCATGGGTTGATCGATAAAAGAATACTAACAGGGGTAAAACTGTATGTGCTAAATGCGTTTTCTATTCGCCTTCATGCAGGGCTGTCAATTTTTTCAGTGCCATCAACATGCGAAAAGCCTTGCGTTAAAAATATAGGGGCAGTTGCTCCCAAACGCAAGTACGATGTTCAACATAATGAGTTCAAGTTTCTTGCTTTTGAGTCAATCGTTTGGAAAAAGCTTGGCGGATAACTCTTAATACCATTCAATCCAGCATCTTCTTCAGCATCTTGAAGCGATGCAATCACTCGTGGATGTTGGGTTACTTAGAGGAACCTTCCCGTCAGCTTTCAAGAGGTCTTGGATACGTTTCAGCTATCGTTCTTCTTCGAAAGACGGAAGAAAATTAGCACTTGCCGCAAACGACAATTATTTGGCCTTAAATGCGACATTTTCACACACCTGAAATGAAATGTATTCGCCTAGGTATCCACTACCTTGTCTTTGTCTATCCGAACAGCATGAATACGTTTTCGTGAACAAAATTATTTTTTTGAGCATAAAAACTGCTTTTGAAAAGTCTAAAAGTCAATGACGACTGTTGGATCCTTAAACTGGCATAAACCCAATAATGTTCGTGTACTAATAGAAGTTAACTCGAATTTCATTAAAGAAAAATATTAATCCTACCATGGCACTATGGACAAAAACGGAACAGAAAAAATCAGAAACTGTCAGCCAAATGATAAAATATAAGTGAGCCCATGTAAAACATTCTTGAGAATTGTGTGGTGGCCTCCCCTTACCTGTTTATTATCGGGAAATATCTCATTTTGCTAATTTTTTCCTATTTTTTCCAATATTTAAGCTTATTCGACTAGATCAAGCAAGACTTTGACAAAACATAACCTAAAACCTTAATTATTTTGCGTAAAGATATCTGCAGAATCGAAGAGGGTTTATCTCATTTAGTTTAGAGTACAGTGGACTCTCGGAAAAGTTAACTCTCTGAAAAGTTAATTGTTCAGAAAAGTTAAGCGAATATTAGCTCTCACGCAACACTCTAGAAAGTTAATTTTTGGCTTAACTTTTCTGAGAGTTTGAATATATTGGTTGTCCAAAGCGTTCATTCACACACGTGTGTTTTCCTTCTCTCTTTAGTTTTCATTTTTCGATTATCGCCTTTTCACATCTTCATACAGAGTCTCATCAGAACTGAGATTAAATTGACTCTTGTACCGGACAGTTGTAGCAATAGTTCAATACGGACATATAGTTGCTTCAGGATTTTTTATAACATACTGGAAAAGCGCAAACTCAGATTGAACTTTGAATGCCAAAGAAGGAACAGTAGGGAACAAAAAATAAGTGCGAACATTGTCAAGATGTTGTCGTAGGCTACGAATAATCAAAAGTAAACTAGAATAACCGACTATTTTAAATTTACTGAATTACCCTAAGTATTATTTCATAAAGATCTGGCTACGTATTTCTTTATATTACAACTTTCCGATACTTAAAAGTGTGTATCCATATTTTTCGCTTTTGTATTTATCATTTTCAATGAATCTTAGAATTACTCAGAAAAGTTAATATTTCGGAAAAGTTAATCGACCTATTCCCGAATCGATTACCTTTTCCGAGAGTCCACTGTATGTTAATTTTTTTAGTTGAGTTCCCGTTTAGGATAGTCTGTTTGGTAACACAAGGTTTATTTTTACGATTTTTGAATTAACGCGGATTTTATTACAGGGTTTTTTTACGCGCCACGTATCCCCCGTGAATGTATAGTGATTTAAATTACGTTTACCTCTATACTATTTCTTTTAATCTTTTTTTGAAAATTGTTTTCGTCCCAAACAAATTCTCGAAGCAGTCCAAACTGGAACGATAACTGAATTATGCATAACAAAAAAACTTCCATCTCCCCAAACAAATAAACGGCAGTGTCGTTAGACTCAAAAGGTAGGGAAAACGTACTCGCTGGTAGTCATAAGCGAAACCATGATTGCTAATCACGATACCCAGACCTCAGAAACCGTGCCCTTTGAGGTTTGGAAGCCGTCTAAGCATTGTTTCGATAAGACCTTGTGCGCTCGCGATTCCATCAGTTGTTCGTCGTCGTCGGTGATATGCGATAAGCTGCGTTCCATGTCGGTTTGCCATTGTTCAGTTAATAATGATAATACGGCTATTACATGTCTCAGTCAAATTCACAGTCAAAGCGACTGGTTTGCAATACCAGTTAACGTTTCTATGCTTTCTAGCATAGTTTTTCACTTTCACCGACTGACTTACGCTGGCAATAGACAATAGATTCTGCTGGCTCGATGTGTTGTTGTTCCCACTGTTTCCACTATCGTACATTTCGTCATCACACGTCGTGCTAACTTGCAGATAAACCGACATTTCGTATTGAAGTTTGGCGTTGATTCTAAACCGTATATTGGAGCCACACAAATATTAGCAACGATGCCGAATTCGGCTAAATTACCAACGGCACTTGATTGCTACACTAAACATATGCACATCTCCTCGATTGGGGTCTTTCGGTCGCAATGATTACTTTTGCATCCACAGTCCGACCATGACCACACAAAACTCACTTAATCAAACAGCTAAACTTGTTTTATATCATTTTTCCGCTCGACGCGGCGTCAAAAATTATCACTTTGATGAAACTTATAACCATTTACGTCTAACATCTAAAACCCAGGTCCCGTCCAAAATCTCCACCAAACTGGTGGAGTTGAGAATGCGTCAAAACTTTGGAGCTGTTGACTCAACCGGCGTGCGAGCTATACTGAATGAACTTTTCCAATCCCTCAAGCCATATATTTCACATTACAGTTTCGTACTAATATCACTGAAAGCTACCGTGCATAGAAAGCTCAAATCAGTAAAGCACACATGCGCTATGCCACCAGCTTACCACTACGACTGTAATAAGAGCTGTGCCTGCGGTACTGGAACTGTACGATTCGCGGGTTAGATAAATAAATGAACTGGTAAAGTTATCAAGTGAATCTGAAAACGACAGTAACATGGGAGTTTAGCAATACTTACTCATATAACATGGAATATGTTTTGGTAGTAGTTGCAGTTGGTGTTCCGAATTGGAGCAACGTCCGAACTGGATCATGTCTTTCTATAATATATTATCTATAATTTAGAGAGTAACACGAAAGTCCATAACAAGAGAACGCGTTAGCGCTATCGACGGCCCTGGAAAAATCCTTTAAATGCAAATACCAAAACTGCGTTAACGAGAAACTAGCAGTCATTAAGTTTTCATTGGAGATCCCAATTTCAGAAGCAGTTTTTTGGCTCAAAAGCGGACATCTGTTTATAGAAATGTATTCACTGCATTCTTCTTGCCAATCTGAACATAGTGAATATATTTTCATGAACAGAATTTTTGTTTCAAACAAAAAACTGCTTTTGAAATTTGCAGAATTGATGACGACTAATTTCACCTTAAGCATTTTCGCTTCAACGGATTCGCTCGAAAGTGGAAAACGTTTGATCATCTGATTTTTTACATAAAGATAAAAATGCAAAGATCAGTTTTCGAAACTAAACTGTTATATACACTCAAGTCGTTTTTTACGCGAACGATACGTTCCGCGTAAATCAAAATCGCGTAAAAAAATCCGCATAAATTCCGAAATTCCCGTAAAAAAAACAAGTAAATTCTGAAATTCGCGTAAAAAAACTGCGTAGAAAGCGACTTCAGAGTATATCACTTTAGTTGAATTATATATGTGTTATATGCTAATCTGACTTGAATTTGCAAAAACATTTTGTTGGGCGAATTGATGAACGTTTCAGCTAAATAAGAAAAATAATAGAATATCATTGGCCTGCCCAAACCTAAAAAAAGTACGCTTTGTCTTAAAAAAATAATGTGTCTATTGCCTGAAAAATCAGGAAAAATCAAGAAATGTCAAAGAGATTCGTTTCAACCTGAAAAAATTCTAAAATGCGCAGAAGGCGTCAAGATTATCCAATCGCACTTTCACGTGTGATGGCACACATTCGAAAAGTTCCGCTTGTGCAATCGATAATACATCACAGAAGTAAACTGCACTTAGGGCATGGGAGTGTCCTTTCTTACGTCGCTTTAAAGATGGTGATTTTGACGTTGACGACCGTCCGAGTGAAGGAAGCCAAAGACTTCCGAAGATGCTCGATTGAGTGGCATTAGGAGTTACCCGCCAAGCCATTTCCAAACGATTGACTCAAAAGCAAGGAACTTGGGCTCATTATGTTGAACCTCGTGTTTTCGTTTTGGAGCAACTGCTTCTATAGTTAAAAAGAAAGGCTTCCTTCCTTCAGTCTATTAAGCTATTTTTTCAGTTTAGTCACCGTTCTAGTGGACGCACAAGTTCAAGTTTTGATGTTCTTCTAACAAAAAAAGTTGATTACCTACATTCTTGTGAAAATAGTCATAACATATTATTGTTTTATATCGGCAAAGTATTTATTTAGCGAAAAAAACAGGAAAATAGGTCAAATTTAGAAGCAGGCTGAAAATATCCTCCTGTACCACAGTGCTCCAAAATCGCAAAAAGGCGGACATTAGCAATTAACTAAAGTGTTTTTTCACGGGCAGTGTCTTTGGAGAAGTTTATTATCAAAATATAGCGCATCTTTCGTCACTAATGGCTTTGCTGATATTGTTCAGGGTTCTGCGTGAGAACAAAAGAGAGGAATTTTCTGTAAGTATAAGCAGCCTATCTCTTTTATCGCTGGCATCGCCAATTAGAGTGACCTACAATTTACCAACTAGGATGATACAAACTTTTGTTCTTAATAGGTGTACGTTAAAAAAAATTTCAAAAAAGTTGCAGAACACACTAAAATAAGCAACTTTGCTGAATATAGTAACTGTCTATCTCTTACTGGTTGCATAATATAATGAAAAACAGATCAAAAGAGCACTTAAAAAACAATTATGCTTAGTTACTTTGCACACGGTTTCTTCATTGCCTTTAAATGTTCTACAAAGTTATTCAGTATGTTAAAATACACATTTTATTTAACTTGACGAAAACAGTCAAGCAACTGCGCTCGATGCTTTGTTCGTACAGCTCAGTTCCAGCCAGAGCGAAAAAGTTGTACGTCATGAGATAGTTCGTGTTTGCCGGATAAAGCCGATCCAGCATTTATAACATCCTTCCATTTTGGAGAAAGGCAACGGAATGGAAGCCTGGTTTTGGTCGCCTGACGGTGCTACACGACTGTAAAGTGCAGCGAGAGCTGTAAAGAGGAAGACCGAGGACAAGGTGGCCTTACGGTTCTGCGCCTTAGACCGGCAGGTTGGACCAAAATGGACATTTTTAAGCGGAACCATCAATCTAAGCTGGTCGTTACTAAGCAGAAGACAATCACCCGGAAGGAGCAGCGGCACTACGTCGCGGTTATTATGGTTGACAAGACGAGACCTACTTAACACTGGTCGGCAACGACTAGTAGGGGGCAGGGTACTTTACGTCCGCCATAAAGAAGGTAAGCGACTACGTCAAATATATCTCCCACCCCCACACCACGTTCCTGAAGACCTTCTTCATCATTACAGAAGGTCCTCTTATAGCTGACCAAGGCCACGAAAGAGCTGGAGAACATGCCGACATACATTTTTTCATCGACCGTGGTTAATCCAGGGCGTCGAAACGAATGATTTAAGAAAAAATTTGTTGCATTATATTAGGTATCTTTTGAAGTTTTTTTCATCGGCATTCGAAATTAGTCCATTTTTAATGCATACGTTATGTGCCAACTTTAGCAAATTTGAATTGAGCTGTGATGCTGATCTAACTATAATTAGTTGTAGATGACTGAAAAATTTAGAATTTAATGAAAAGAAAACCAGATGAAAAAATTGTGGTGTATCGATTTTGAATTGAAGATAGAGCATTTTCAAGGAATATAAAGCCAAGTCTCTGTAATTGGCACTCTATTGAATGAGAACTTGATGAAAATTTAAAACTGTTAATTGAAATAGGAAATCTTTATTATCACTTCTCTACCAAACAGGCTGCGGATGGCCCCTTGTGTTATTTCAATAACACAACTAGCCTATGGCTTGGACTGTTAAATTCTGCCTCGTGCAAGTGATCCGATCATTGTAAACATCCGATGGAATATACCCTCTTGCCCGCAAATAGACTTATGGTATTGATGTAACCAATTATCAGTAGTACGGCGACGAGTAATTGAATTCAAAACTGTTTAAATACAGATCAATTTATGTTTTAAAATGCAAAAACCTACTGATTATTACTATCACAAACACACGCGTAAACTGGCTTCGATTTGGATAATTTTGATAATTTTGCTTGACAAAAAAATAAAATGAAATATCTTTGATGGTTTTTACTAACCATGACTTATATTACTCATAGTGGTAGTCATAGTCTTGCGTAACCTTCCTTACTTCTTCAATACATGAAAGATTGTATCTGTAGATTGTGAGTTTTGCTTTATATGTAGGTATTTCGTCTCCGACTTGCAGGCATTGTATATGTTTTTGAATAATAAATAAATAATAGCGTTAAAGGGAAAAGTTTCGTCTCATGTCCTCATACCAAATTACTTTAACAAGCAGTGAGTTGAAGCCAAACTTAAAGTCAGACACATTTTGGGGTAATATTCAAGCAAAATCGACATTTTTATTGTCCCACGTTGATCCTTACAACCAAGAGACACTATAGTTTCTTTATTGCAATCGTTTGGCATTTAAAAGGACTTTACCAAGAGGGTGAAGATGTCAAAATTTTGTAGACTAAACATCTTCGCAAGATGGCGACAATTCTTTAGTAACCGATTCAACTACATACCGAAAATAACAGTTAATAATAGTTGAAATATAACTGAACAGCTGTGTTTAACTGCTTTCTGTTTAGTTTCAGTTGTTTGAAGGTGAAATTGGTCGTCATCGATGCTGCAAATGTCAAAAGCAGTGTTTTTTGCTTGAAACTAAAATTTTGATCATGAAAATATATTCGCTGTATTCAGATTGGCAAGAAGAATGCAGTGAATACATTTCTATAAACAGAACCACGTTTTTGGGCCCAAAAACTGCCTCCTTCGACGCTCTGGTTCTACGACGAAAAGTTAAGGTGAAATTAGTCGTCATCAATTCTGTAAATTTCAAAATCAGTTTTTTTATTTGAAACAAAAATTCTGTTCATGAAAATATATTCGCTGTGTTCAGATTGGCAAGAAGAATGCAGTGAATACATTCCTATAAACAGAATTCCGCTTTTGGACCAAAAAACTGCTTCTGAAATTGGGCTCTCCAACGAAAAGTGAATGACTGCTAGTTTCTCGTTAATCACTGCTAGTTTCCCGTTAAGGTGAAGCCACCAATAATAGCCAATGTTTGGACTTTGATAGCCACACCACCCGTCTGGACTTTACCGTAGAGAACTTGAGCATAAAATTACAGCTCCTGATTTATAACTATACCCAGCTACTGATTACATGCATAAAGAGTATGATATAAGCATCAGGTAAGCTTTAAGCTTCAAGCATGAGCGCAGCGCTAGTTGAAACTTTGTTGTGAAAATCTAGATGGCAGCACTATTAAAAGCTGCGGTATGCTTTTCGCTCGTATGGTATTACGTACCTACTGTATCTTCGAATTTATTTATGTAGGCACCTAATAATTCCGAAATGGAGTTGCACGGTATATGACGTTTTGCTAACTACCGATATAATAAGATTTAATTTATTTTCATTGAACGATAACAAGCACATAAAGCTTTTAATTTTTGCCTATTGGCTCGAAGGCAGTTTTATATCAATTAAATACAATTAGGCATGCGGTTTTCGAAATTCTAATGAATGAATGTTAAACTAATTAATTTAAATTAACCATTGTTTATTTGAGCGTCTTAATAGAATACCTGAAAAGATAAGAAAAAAACGCGCATTTATCATTGGCCAATAACATGGTAGTAGAATTAATGGATAGTATTAACTTTTGTTTTCTTTCTTATCTTTTTTTTTGTTAATTTAAAATAACTGGACAATTTAGAAAACAACTAACACTAATTAAATAGGTAGCATGTAGGTTTACACAAAAAGGTAGGTTTAGACAAAACACAGGTCTGCATCAAAAAATTCTGGTCTGCATCAACTGATTCTTATAGATTTTTGTCCACTGAATTCATAAAAAATAATAATATTGTCCATCACGTCACGTTTTCATGCAATACTTGTTGAATAATCTTGAAAGTTGGTTTTAGTCATACAGCAGTAGCAGCAGAAATATCCCGGATGAAATTTACATTAAAAAATTAATTTTTACATCAGATTTGTATTTATTAATGTAAACCCTTCCATGTTTTGCAAGAAAACCATATATGATAGAGAAACTACGGCGAATATTATTTTGAAGCAGATTTGGTGTGCTCAAATATACCCACTTCCGCTCAGTCGGCTGTATTGCCTTATAGTAGCAAACTCGGTAAAAGTCATGTATGAAACATTTGTAGACCTGAATGCAATCTACAATCTTTCTGAATTGAGTACTCCATTATTTTTTGTATTTACACAGTAATAGTGTCGCAACTTTATTCTTAGCGCAAACAAATGTTTTATTTATATAACAAGGTTTAAAGGCTGTTTCTATTATAAATGGAAAAAAATCATGCACTACTTTGTTCAGCAAAATTGTAGATTACATTCAGCTCTACAAATGCTCCATGCATGTTTTTTTACAGATTTTGCTTCTGTGAGGCACTGCAGTTGAACGTGCGTAAGTGAGCGTACCTCAGTACAATAAACCCGAAACCCGAAAAATGACTTTTTTGAAAATCTGTAAAAAAGGAAGTAGTGCCACGGCTAGGGGGATTGATCAATTGATGCAAAACTTTGGGAAATTGGTTGTGGGGTCGGAATGAACAATTATGCCAACTTTGGTTGAAATCGCAAATGGTCGGATCCAATTTTTCCAATTTTTTTGTCCACTTGAGGTGGAATGACCCATATTTGAAGTGAAATATGATGTAATAAATATACCTCCCTTAAGAACAAATGGATATATCTCAATCAATCCCACGATAAACGTTATAGCTACGAATATTTGTTAGTTTTTGAGCTGATATTCAATTGCAACTATTTACTTTCTTCAATATTATAGATTAAAGATGCCAGAGAGTATTCTTATAGAGGCCAGCAATCGAATCGCCACTAGGGTAACAAGGGGTAAGAAGGCCCGGCGGGGTAAGAGGGACCACATCGATTTCGCCAAGAAATCCTTAAATTTTCTACAAATGCCCCAGTATGTTTTGTTTATTAGACTATCTAAACACTTTCGAGACAACCTGTGGCACTCGGCCGTATCCAATGTCAAAACTAGAATCAAAACAAACTTTTCGTTCGCAGTGTCTTCATGCGATATTATTTCAGCAGCAACAAATTTAAGGTTATTCAGCAAAACAAAAGCTATGTATTTTGTCGTTTCTCTTAGCACTGACTTTAAATGGGCAATTCTTGTTCTGTGTGTCTCGGAAAAGGTATATAAAATAGTACGGATTGAGAGATAAAAGCAAAATAATGTAAATTGTTAACTAAGGGTAAGACGGGCCATTTTTCACGGGGTAAAAGGGCCATACGTCATAGTGCTCACAATTGCCTTAAGTTTTCTGTTTAGTGTCTTAATAGATTTTAAAAATATTGAATGAAAAAAACCAACCTTTTTCCTGTTGCATTTGACTAACTTTTTTATTATTCTGACAGATACGCATTTCGTTTACGACTTGCAAGCTTCATCAGTATCTTTTTCGAAATAGAGTACACCTGTAATAAAAATTATTCCTAAATCTGAGATCATCCTGTCTAACGCAGAGCCTCCCACGTCAAAAGAAGCCAACAAGTGCCATTCGAATAACAAAATCAATGTAAATTTGGATCTAACAGAATCAAAATTCGATGATCCCAAGTCACTTAACGGCTCATTTAATGTGTTGCCTTCTTTGCCTTCACCTAAAGTGAAGCGTATTCAAAGAGTAAAAGTCATGCTGACAAATCAACAAAATAACGCCAAGAAAAGAGTAAATAAAAACCAGTGGAGTAAAATAACGTCTACTGTTATTTTTAAAATTGAACTAGTAGTAAAATTCCTTCTTTTAGCAGGTCTCTAAATTAAACTACTCCTTCTTTTAGCATGTACCTAAAACCCATTAAGAACTTGTTCTTACTTAGTTAATAATATTGAAATTGTGTTTACAACTCAAAGAAACCTTCAAATCTGCCACAATCCGCCTTACTCCGCCATGGTCCGTCTTATTCCTTTGGTGGTCCTTCTTACCTCGCCTGGTTGTGAACGAGTAATTTTTAGACGTTTCGAAAATTGATGAAAAATCACGGAAAAATAGGCTAATTAATTCTTTATATAATTTTTAATGGTAGATAAATGAATGCTTTTCCATGTGTGGAACAAGAAAAGGTGAATTTTCGTACATGTTTTATGCTAGCAATTTATTCGCTTAGGGGGCCCGTCTTACCCCGTCTACACCCCTACACGATATTTACAGATTCCAACCAGAAAAAGCTTACGGAAACGATTTAATTGCCCAGGTAGGGCACATTATACACATGTCCCCTAATGCTTATAACAGTGAGATGTTGCAAGTTTTTTTTTCGGTATCCAATCGATTCTAGTGGTTTTGGTCATTACCCCTTAGTAATAACAAATTCCTAGCCCCCCCAATTAATATTCATGTACTATTATCATTTGTCAGAGATCTCCGTACTGTACTGAAAGAGACACAATTTGTGTTTAAAATTAACTAAGCCTGCCAGCACAGAACAGAAGTGGAAGTAGAAATCCAAACACGTACATCCCGGTCAACACTGAATGTAACACAATGTTGCTGTTACGTAACACAGAAGCAACATTGTAATGTAACAAAGTTATCAAAATTTGACGTAACATTTAAATAAAAAAATGGTAGCATTGTTACGTTAAAATGTTACCTGTAGGTTATGTAACAATAACATTAAGTTTGTTACATTACAAACTTAATGTTCTTGTAACATAACCTAAAGGTAACATTTTAACGTAACAATGCTACCATTTTTTCATTTAAATGTTACGTCAAATTTTGATAAAAGTTGTAATGTTACACATTTAATGTTATCGCTACATAACCTACAGGTAACATTTTAATGTAACAATACTACCATTTTTTATTTAAATGTTACGTCAAATTTTGATAACTTTGTAACATTACAATGTTACTTAACAGCAACATTGTGTTACTTTCAGTGTTGACCGGGTAATTATTATATAGTTTCCTTGTGTAATGTTGCAAAGTTATAAAAACTGGACGTAACATTTAAATAAAAAAATGGTAGCATTGTTACGTTAAAATGTTACCTGTAGGTTATGTAACAAGAGCATTAAGTTTGTAATGTAACAAACTTAATGTTATTGTTACATAACCTACAGGTAACATTTTAACGTAACAATGCTACCATTTTTTTATTTAAATGTTACGTCAAATTTTGATAACCTTGTAACATTACAATGTTACTTCTGTGTTACTAAACAGCAACATTGTGTTCCTTTCAGTGTTGAACACCGTGTGTTCACCTCAGAAGTGCAGGACAAAAGGAGACTGCAAACCCCCCTTATTAAGCTAGCGACATGGGTTGGGTTATTTTTAGACACAAACTGTGCCTCTTTCTTCGTCTTCTGTAGAACCACCGACCGAGAAGTTTAACCTAACTTTGTTTTTACTGGCGGGACGACGACACTATGCAGGCCCTTGCGACTTACAAGGTACTGCGTGTGATGTTCGATACTTACCAAATGAAACTGGTACTGGTATATCGATACTTGTCAAACTGTACCAAAATCTGCAAAAATAACGGAATATTTAAAGTTTCCACCACTAAAGCAAGGTACTACCACAACTACTCGAACATCTACCCTACATGAATTGAAAGGAATCGAATAATATTGTACCTTGCAACAATTTTACGAGTCCTATGCAAATACGTTTTTTAATAATAATTATCCTGTACCTACTAAATACACTGAAGCTATGCTTGTCAAACAAGGACGGGTGCAGTGGGGAGGCAATAACGACCAACTGATGGTTTAAATTGCTAAATTACAAATATCTGTGGTAAACGCAGAAAATAACCACGCTAATAATTTTCGCGTGGGACTCTAAATAGGTGGAAAATCCACAATAAATGATTTGGAATCTAAATGTACTTTTTATTTGTCGATTGATCAAAGATGTCAAAGATTGGTGACGGAGGCCTGAATATATGTAAAGTCTCGAAAATACTAGGTGAATTGACTATGTAGCTGCTAGTAAATGCGCTTGCAAGCTAATCGTAAACTGCGTGAGTTTATGATCAGCTTTTAAGTGCACTTGCTAGCAGTTAGTCAATTCGCATAGTATTTCGAGGCTGTGTACATACATTCTGGTGGCATGTGTTATTGAGGTGTCACAGTTAAGTATTTTTTGTGACGTTACAAAAACATTTATATTGTTACATAACAGAAATAATAGGATTGTTACATAACAATGGCAATAATATAACGTAACGTTACATTACTTCAATGTTATTGCAATGTTACATAAACATTATCGCAATGTTACATTGTAATGTAACAATGTTATGTAAAAAAGTGGGAAATTTCAACCATCCTGTTACTCTCAGGTTACGTAACTACAACCTCACATCATAAACATTATCGCAATGTTACATTGTAATGTAACAATGTTATGTAAAAAAGTGGGAAATTTCAACCATTATGTTACTCTCAGGTTACGTAACTTCAACGTCACATCATAACACAGTTACGTAACAATCTGGTTAATGTTATGTAACAATGTTGACCGGGATGCTACTTTCTACAGATACTAGCGAACCTGGCGGTAGTGAGTCACTTTTTTGCACGAAAACAAACGAACGCATACGAATGCACACGAAAGCATGTGAAAGCTGCTATGCGATTGGCAGCGAGCGTTCTGCTTATATTGCTGTTATTCGCTTCTATGCGAAAACCTTACCAACGAAAAATAAAAACAAAAAAGACTCTGTTACCAGTTTTAACCGCCGAATCGTTCAGGCTTCCACTTCTGTTCTGTGCTGCCAGTGTTGGTGAAGTTTGAAATACATCGCACGCTTAATAAGGGGGTTATGCCCTCTCAGTTGGCCTCGAGGTATGATGCTGGCCTAATAAGCCAGTCATCATATGCTCGAATCTCGGGTGGGAAACGCTGTTAGAGTCAATGGGATCGTAGCAGCAACTGTCCCTGCAATTATCATGCACTCTAATAGCTGGCCGCGAAGTCTGTCGTATAAAAACAGAAGGTCAAGTTTCGATAACGGAATGTAGCACCTAGGCTTTGCTTTGCTTTTTTAGAGTCTCCTTAGCCAGTTTGCTTCCCAAGTAACAATTCTATAGCCGCTTGGTTTTATTTGAATTTTATAAAAGTTTTATCATGGTGCTACGCAATACATACGCAAGATAATACAAGTCAAAAACTAGCTATAAAACCATAATAAAACTGTTAATAAAGGAAATTTGGCGCGGTTGCTCATATTACGACGACATCTCTTAGAAACTTACTATAAGTGGACGTAGCAATAAAATATGGCGCATCAATCAAAGCTGATCTTATTGCGGTTGTTTGTCGAACTATAATAAAACTGCCAGTTTTACGATGCTACTAATATGGTGTTACCCTCACCAAACAGATTTATTTGCTGCTATAATGAAAACAATATTAGAGTTCAATACCGAAATCATTTTTTAATGTGAGGCCACATGGCCGATTTCAGCATTATCGTCGCCAAACAACAATTCATCAAAGCAATCTGTGAGTTGTATAAAAAGGTTTTTATTAATCGGTTTTCTTGTCAAAATGCAACTAGAATGATTTTGCCAGAAACTAAGAAATATTTATATTGTTTATATTATTGTTTATATTTACCGTGAACGTACCGTATTCTGCGCAGTTAAGACAATTTTATGATTCTTCCGCTATTCTAAGTATTCTAGATTTAAATTAACAACGTGGATAGCAGCAACGTTTCACTGCAAACTAGAACGTTTTCCACAGCCCGGAAAAGCTCGTGTATGACACCAGTATACAAAAAAGGAGATAAAACGGATATTGCCAACTATCGTGGGATAACATCGCTATCCGCTGGATCAAAATGCTTTGAGATCATATTGAATAAAGTGGTTTTTGAGGCGTGCAAACACTATATTACGACTTCCCAACATGGGTTTTTCGACAAGCGTTCTGTAGAATCGAACCTCTGTGAGTTCACTTCCTTCTGTATAAGCAGCATGGACAGTGGTGTGCAAATTGATGCGGTATATACAGACATTAAAGCAGCTTTCGACACAGTAGACCATGAAATACTGTACGCAAAATTTCGTCGTCTCGGCTTCTCAGATAGACTGTGTGATTGGCTGAACTCTTATTTGACAAACCGACAGCTATATGTAAAGATAGGATCAGCTGAATCGACAATATTCACTCCGCAGTGTGGCGTTCCTCAAGGAAGTAATTTGGGACCCCTTCTATTCGCTCTCTTCTTCAATGATGTCTCCCTGATCCTACCAAACGGAAGTGTGCTGATATACGCGGATGATTTGAAGATATACCTTGCCATCCGCAAGTTAGATGATTGTTTCCGTCTACAGGATATGCTGGACAGGTTTACCAGATGGTGCCGACTAAATCGTCTTGTGGTTAGTATAGCGAAATGCTGTGTAATTTCTTACCGGCATCTGAAGAATCCTGTTCTGTTCAACTACACCATTGACGGGACTATTTTGAATCGAGTCGACCAAATTAAGGATCTAGGCGTTCTGTTAGATTACCAACTAACTTTTAAAATGCACTACTCATCTATTGTAGCGAAGGCCAACCGCCAACTAGGTTTCATTTCGAAAATTGCTGCTGACTTCACCGATCCACTTTGTCTTCGCGCATTGTACTGCTCATTGGTAAGATCCATTCTTGAATTCGCGTCAGTTGTATGGTCGCCTTATGAAGAAGTATGGATTTCCCGAATCGAATCAGTGCAGCATAAGTTTGTTCGATACGCTCTACGTAAGCTTCCATGGACGCACCCGTATGACTTACCTTCTTATGAAGACCGGTGTGCATTGATTGGCATCGAAACTCTTGAAGATCGACGGAACACCAACCAAGCTGTTTTCGGTGCAAAAATTTTACGTTCCGAGATTGACAGTTCCGCACTGCTTGGTCAACTACATATCTACGCACCGCAACGTATTCTAAGACCGAGACGATGGTTACAACAACCTCCTAGAAACACGGTTTACGGTAACAATGACCCTATGATTAGTATGAGCGGACGATTCCAAGAGACATATCACTTGTTCGACTTCAACGTGTCCACAAAAACCTTTCGGCAACGTATTTGTAGTAGCTTGTGATATTTTATATATGTAACTTTAGTTCATTGAGACCACATGTAGTCAGATGATTTTTATACAATAAACAACAACGAAAGATTAATTCTGCGCACTCAAAAAGTGAAAATAAATACTCCTGCCAAGCTGTTTATGTCTTTATACGCTGAAAGCACACCAAAAGATCCGGCATTAGCCATTACCATAATTAAATTCATGATCCGGCCTTCTTGTGCTGTATGGGTGGCAAAGGAATATTGTTATCATTTTGATTGCCTCATTTAAAATATTTTATTCTCGATAACGTGAAGGGCGAATTGATTCGGGTTTTCTGCATACTGAACATTACACTTTAGACTAATACTAAAAAGTGTGTTTTCATATAGAAACCACTTCCCCACTCTCTGACAGCCCCATGAGGTTGGACATTAAAAAAGTAGAAGACATGGTTTCATGAATTGGCGCTCGTAGGTTCGGACCCCGAGACACAGCACAGAATTCTAATCAATGCAAGTTAAAGATTCTACTTGAATTTTCATGCCTCTATACCTCAGCCATTTGGGCGAGGTTGCGTATTCTTTCGCGATTTCTTCGTAGGATACATTACTGCGCAGAATTTGGAACATGAATAAAAAATCTGTGCCTAAATCTGCGCATTATTGTATCGCATTTTTCTAAGGAAAGAAATGCATGCAATCACTCTTTTTGTCTAAAACATGACTAAAACTAATTATTCTTTCTAATTATGCTGGGTAATTTGATCATTGCAAAGAGTTTCGATCATAAATTTGTTAATTTTCTAGAAGGACAATCTTAGCGTTGGTGCTAACGACGACGTTTTCTGCCATATAAAGTACTTTCAGTTTCACGTTAAATTATTTCGCTCTCAAATATTATGGCCCGTTTGTGAATAATGGCGTAATATTCAACGGACAATTATACAAAAATAACGCAATGATCATAGTTATGCACAATGTTAAACAATACTTATATAAAGAAAAATGCTCAGAATTAGGAGCTGCGAAGAATTAGGTGCGGTCACGGTGTATTATATTTATTTTGTTTGAGCAACAGGTTTTCAAAACTTGCAAAATTCTATTGGTGTATTAATTTTAGCCACTTATCATTCCAATATACACGATAAAATTTAATGCGCATTTTCATAACTGCGAAAACTGTAGAAAATTTATTAGATATTCGGATATATTATTGTAAATTTCCCTCCCAGTTGGCCTCGAGGTAAGATGCTGTACTAATAAGCCAGTCGTCGTATGCTCGAATCCCGGCTGGGAGAGGCTGTTAAAGTCAGTTGGATCGTAGCAACTGGCACTGCAATTGTCCTGTACTCTAACCTATAATCGTCGCGTACGGAATCGTCGCCAGAAACGTGGCGAGTGCAAATTTCATTTATTTTGTCAAGTAAATCTTAGTTAATGTTAATGTAAAAAGCTTATGTACTAAATAAAATATATAAGTTTAACTCATACACAGCCAAACGTTTTCTGTCCGCGACGACTTCAAGCTGCTTAAAAATTTCGCAGCGCGTTCTGTTACCAACGGTACGGACAATATTATGGTAAAGGCGCTGTAAATAAAATCGATCAGGAAGACCAGCCAGTAAAACTTTACTGATTTAGTTTTTTACGCAGCAAGCTTTACAGCTTTATCGAACAATGCAAAAAGTTTCATTCGATTATGGCGGTTGCCGTCATGCAAATAAACGGTTTTACTGCTCTACGGTTTTTTGCAGAGCGCAATGAACCTACCTGAGCTCATGACTTGTCAAGAGGTTATAAAAATCTTCTGAAGAGTGGGTTTCTTGGTTGGAAGAAAGTTTTAAAGCAGTCATCAGAAGGTTCTAGCGGAGCTCATAGTTTTATAAGGGGTTATATGAAATTGGTCATGAAATCCACTATGACTAGAGGAATGCAATAAGACTTAAAGTGCTGCTGTAAGGGTGGGTGGGGGAGGTGTGGCTATGTGGTTCAAAGGTCCACCAAAATTTGCGATCCATAGGCTCCGAGGCAAAATTTGGGTTCGAATGCGGTTATAATTGGTACTCATTATAACTTGGTTCGGTCTGTGGATCCTCCAGCTGTACACTGAGAATATAATTTCGTTTTTTTTTAAAAACATTCGTAAAACTATATTCGTAGCTAATAAAAATAATTTCATGCAATTTAAAAACATTCGTAGGCTTATCGATTACCTGCTAATGTTGTTATTACGAATGGTTCGTACTTTCTACGAGAGCACATTCGTAGTTGTCTTGCAT
Organism: Sabethes cyaneus; assembly: GCF_943734655.1. Taxonomy (NCBI): domain Eukaryota; kingdom Metazoa; phylum Arthropoda; class Insecta; order Diptera; family Culicidae; genus Sabethes; species Sabethes cyaneus. The sequence goes on from NC_071355.1 coordinate 173,398,429, forward strand.
CAAAACCCATTTGATGCACGGCTGTTGTCTGGCAACGTTATCGACGAAAACAGGTTGCGAAGATTGTATGAAGAGAAAATAGACTTGTGCAATTATGATACTTGGTATGCAGTAGCTGTGGTTCTATGGTTTGTGGCGTCGTCGGCTGTTCGTAAAGAAGTATGACAAAAGGGCTCGGCTCGATTCCCGATAAAATCAGCTTTTTTCGGAGATAAGAGATTTCGATATTTTTCGAGAGGTGTCGGTAATGTAGAATACTGACACCTATCGGAACATAGTGAAATCTAATATTTTTATCGTGAGCTTTTTCGTACGTTCGCAAAATCTACGAATCATTTTGTAAAATGCAATAATTCGTACGAATATAGCTTTGTTCATATGTACGAAACATTCAGGACTGATTTTACGAATTTACTTCGTTGTAGAAAACAACGAAAGAATTCGTAAAGTAAACGATCGTTTTCGTACTATAAACCAAGTTTTATTATCAGTGTACAACTAAAGCTGCTGTTACTACTACTAAAACAACGGAAGCGAGTTTCGTTGTGGCCAGCTAAAACAAATAACAAATGACATTTTTCAATAAAAAGGACAAATAAAATGAAAGTTCTATATTGGATTTTATCAGAATATCACCTTTTCACCATGAGCCCACCAACTGATTTTAATTTTTAGCGTCGATTATATTCTCAGTGTAGATTTATTTATAATTAACATTAAGAAATGTAGTATATAAGTATAATCACTTACAAAAGTCGGTTTGTACGTGTCTCTTAGTGTTAGGAACAAAACTAACTTGAAAACTTTAGTTATTTAATTATTTTAGATGCTTGATTTCAATTAGGAAGACATTTTTAGCTGCTTTCTTACCTCACAAAATATATAACTTAACTGTTCAACGCTTGCTTTAGGTATGAAACAGGAAGTTGATAATAGCTAATGCCATTTCACAGTTTCGATGACGGGTTGATGCCCACCGTTACATTAGCATGACCAGCAGTGCTGCCTGTATTAACATAGCACGATAAAGATGTCAAGGTTTACTAAAAAACAACTTTTTGAAAGCTGTTCGGCCCCATGGTCAACGAGAAGTCCACGGTTTCGAGGTATTGAAAGTGTAATTCTAATTTTTTAACCATTTTCAATCAATTAAGTACAAAAATTTCAATACTCGAAGACCTCGTGTCAGTAGTGGCCGCGTTTCAGCAAGTATTATTCATATAGAACATATGAAAGATAGAGCATTGCTGTTTTCAACAAAGTTATTCCTAATAAAATGCTCCTTATTTTTTCTTAAGTTAGAAAAGCCGTAGCTTTTGAAACAAAAAGGTTTTCTGGGGTACTTGAGAAATTAGGCTGTCAAATATTCCGAACGGTCTTCCATAATGATAATGCAATATTTTTTTCCGCCACTGTAAAGCATGTCATAAAGTATCACAGAAAAATTAAGTTTCCACTTAAAACTTAATTCTAAAGCACTGTGATTGCATTAATGTCATTTCTTGAGTGAGTACCATACAAAAGTTGTTTATACAAGCAAATCAGTCACTACCTTACACGAAGAAATTGTCCTGATCAGCTGATCACTGCATATGTAACTTTCAATGTTTGCCAAATTCTTTTTATTGTTTACTAACTGAGTGCCCGATCTTACTCGGGGTCCCTTTGTCTCTTAGCAACTTGTACATCTATTATTGAAACGAAATTTTTTAGTATCAATGACCAACCTTTTAGGTACCCTCTTTTGTCATGCTGCTGTCGGTTCAAATGCAAGAGAAACGTACTCCTTTATACATTTGAACCTTCCTTCCCCCTTGTAAGAAATCGCCCCATTTCTGTCAAACCCCTCTGCGCTGATTCCACAGAGAACTGATTCTTTGATGTCAAGTTTGATGAAGAACCGTCCTGGCCTTCCAGAGGTGTGGCGGACCATATATTCATACGCACGTTTCTCGTCTCCTGTTGACTCCCTTCCAGTCGACAGCTGCCTGTTCTGTCACATAGCTAATTATGCATCTATTTGATCTTTGAAAATCCGTATGACGGTAAAGAAACAAAGCCTGTTTCCTGAAATTAAATAAAAAAGAAAACTTTCCAATTAAATTCTACTACGTATATTTCTTCGCGACAGATAGGGTAAGAACCCCACAATTCGCCCCCACCCCAGAATTCGCCCTCCCATTGGTATTCCCATGATTTAACTCTATATATAGTTGAATTATAAGTTGTTAGTTCAATTTATATTCAATTTAACTCAGTTTTCAGTTATTTGAATAGAATTCGTTGCGTTGTTTTATGTATTTTAATGATTTAATGTGGTTTGGAAAATAGGTATTGTATTTAAGACGCGATTTTTCCATTCTCAAGAACGAGCACGAAAAATAAAATTGAGGAAAAGTAATGGAAAATCGTATCTCCTTGCACTTTTTTCGCATCAATTTGGTTATATCTGATTCAAATTTCATAATTGTGCTTTTATTTTAATAATTTATCACAATTCTGCTGAAAATAGAACATCAATGCACTGGGCGAAAACTGGGTATTGTAAATCATATGAGTTCCAAAATTGGCCCGGGTCGAATCAGTATATACTTAACCGAACTTACTGCGTGAACCAGTTTTCGCCCTCATCTATCAAACATATACAAATATGCCACACATAAGCAAAAGCAAGTCACAATCGATCAGTTTGTTCGCTGATTTATGTTTATCAAAATGGTGAGTAAAAGTATCGAATAAATAATATTTTGATGAAGAAAGCACATCATATCTTCATTTGAATTCATCTAACAAAAGAATTACCTGCTAAACATGGGCTAATGGGGATTCTACCAAACGAAATGTTGAATTAGCAATAATCGACATCGAAATTGATAATAAGATTGAAACTGCACGAATTAGTAAGACGCGCATAATATTCTCAATTTTTCTTGTCATGAGAATAAATCTGACTAATGAAAACCACGCGAAAAATCCGTCAACTATTTTAAAGCATATAAGCGCAATAAAATTGTTGTCATGGCGAAAGCTTTGAAAAGTATTTAAAGTGCAATGCAGACAACAAAGAAATAATCGTGGTGATAAAATAGATTATTTCGATAATATCATGAAAACTAATATCTAATATCTTAGCATTACAAACCCGGTCTAACCAAAAATGCTAGTTAAGAATTCCAAGTTATGTCAAAAAATATCCTAGTTGAGTACGTAAGATGAGTATGCTTACCAGTTACCAGGAATATTTAATAGAGTAAACCGACATACCCATTTACAGACAGTAATTTACTAAACAATTTTTTATCTTCAACTTTTTATTGACTACATAGCAGTTAAGCTTAGTTATTTCTTGGGGAAAAGGTTAGGTTGTGGACTCGAGTCTCACCTTCGATTAGTCAACATATATAGCCGAATATCAAGATTTTCCAGTTCATCTAATTTTTTATTGTTCACAGTAAACATATACTCTTTCCCAAAAAATTACTAAACAATGACAAAAGTAATCATTATATAAGGTTATTTAAACTACTAAAATAAACATTGTACCATTCCCTATGCACTGAATTGTATTTATTCGCCCACATATCAATAGTGAAAATGAATTCAACAAATGACCAGAAAAAGAACCAACAGGACCATTCATTTTAAATATCTTTAACGAGTGTCAAAAGCCTTATTTTACTGCAATGAAAATAAACATTTAGTAAAAACCCACCTGCTCTGTGCTTTTTAGTTTTACTGAATCAGGTATCAGGAGGTGATCATGATCAGTTTATTTCAATTTAGATTTACATTTAACGAATTCCTGATTCAAATTGATTGCCATATTAAGCACTGAATAGACATAATCTTAACGTTAAATAATAGTAACAACAATTGAAACAAAATAATTGAGGTTATTTGGGAAATTTGCAACAAATAACAAGTGGGCGAAATTTGGGTCACATGGGGGACGAATTTTGGATCGCTATGGGCGAAATGTGGTGCTAGAGGTTCCTGCTCAAAATTGAGTCTTTTACTATCAAATTTCAATTTTCGCTATTCCGAATAGCCAAAATTGATAGAATATTAATATATAGTCATATTTGTCTGAGTTCAGGGCTGATTTTATAATAATATGGCGATTTATACATTTTACAGCATAAAAACCTGATAAAAGGGGCGAATTCTGGGGTAGTTACCCTACGTATTTCGCCTATGACTTGCAGGCTTCATCAGTGTTTTCGTAAAATTTCAGTTAAAGCGTTTTTCCAAATCTAAACCATCCTACCACCTCCCACTTTCTTGTCTCACAGCCACATGCGTAACAGCAATAAGTCTAAATTCAAGGAAAACACAACTCCTTTTACTTATTTGGACATCCCTCTTCAGTGCATCCTCCCTTTTTTCTATCAAGCTAGGGACCACTCCCCTTCTGTTAACCCCCTAGTGCTGATTCTCTTTATGTTGAGGAACATGTGTGCCAAGTTTGGTAAAGAACGGTCAAGGCGTTCTGGGTTTATGGCGGAACATAAATACAATTATACAAACTCACGTTCACCTTTCTATATACAAATTTTTTTTGTTTATTGTTTATTTTTTTATTGAGAACTAGCTGACCCGACAAACTTCGTATTGCCACAAATTAACCTGTGTTGTACATAAATCATGAATCTCGGATGATCTTTGTCACAATTTCGAGTTTTGCAAGCCCCCCAGTGGGCGGCGCTTCCGACGGCTGGTCACCGGCAACACTCTCGACCGTCTCGTCCTGAATGATCTAGTGTTACTATAGATAGTTTTTGTGGTCTTGTATTGACTAATGTTTTATGGAAGAGTCTCGAATTTCTCGAGTTCGATTAGTTTTTGAGTTTCGTAAAAATTTCTGTTTTATTTGTATGAGAGTCCATATCCCCCTACCACAGGGGTGAGAGGTCTCTAACTATCGTAAAATAAATTCAAGACTCCAAAATCTCCCACATGCCAAATTTGGTTCCATTTGCTTGATTAGTTCTCAAGTTATAAGGAAATTTGAATTTCATTTGTATGGGAGCTCCCCTCTTAAAAGGGGAAGGGGTCGTAATACACCATAGAAAAAATTTCTGCCATCTAAAACTCCCACATGCCAAATTTGGTTCCATTTTATTGATTAGTTCTCGAGATAAGAGGAAATTTTGCATTTCATTTGTATGGAAGCCCACCCTCTTAAAGGGGAGATGGACCATAACTCGCTTTCTAAAGAAGAGAGGGGTCTCAATTCACCATAGAAAAAAATCTTGCGTTCAAAACCACTTACATGTCAAATTTGGTTCCATTTGCTTGATTAGTTCTCGAGTTATGAGGAAATTTCTTTTTCATTTGTATAGGAGCCCCCCCCCCTCTTAAAGTGGGGAAATCCATAGAAAATATACCATAGAAAATATTCTTGCCTACAAAAATACCCACATGATAAATTTGGTTCCATTTGCTTGATTAGTTCTAGAGTTATGAGGAAATTTGTATTTCGTTTGTGTGAGAGCCCCCCCTCTTAAAAAGGTAAGGGATCCTAATTCATCATTGAAAAAATGGTTGCCTCCAAAAACACCCACATGCCAAATATGGTTCCATTTGCTTGATTAGTTCTCGAATTATGAGGAAATTTGTTTTTCCTTTGTATAGGAGACCCCCCTCTTAAAGTGGGGAGGGGTCCTTATTTACCATAGAAAATATTCTTGCCCTCGAAAACTTTCACATGCCAAATTTTGTTCCATTTGCTTGATTAGTTCTCGAGTTATGAGGAAATTTGAATTTCATTTGTATAGGAGCCCCCCCGCCCTCCTAAAGTGGGTAGGGGTCCCAATTCATCATAGAAAAAATTTTGTCTCCTGAAACACCCTCGTGTCAAATTTGGTTCCATTTGCTTGATTAGATCTCGAGTTATGAGGAAATTTGTATTTCGTTTGTATAGGAGCCCCCCCTCTTAAAGTGAGGAGGGGTTCTAATTCACCATAGAAAATATTCATGCCCTAGAAAACTTTCACATGCCAAATTTGGTTCCATTTGCTTGATTAATTCTCGAGTTATGAGGAAATTTGCATTTCATTTGTATAGGAGCCCCTCTTCCTAAAGTGGGAAGGGGTCCCAATTCATCATAGAAAAAAATTTTGTCTCCAAAAACACTCACGTGCCAAATTTTGTTCCATTTGCTTGATTAGTTCTCGAGTTATGAGGAAATTTGTTTTTCATTTGTATAGGAGCCCCCCCTCTTAAAGTGGGGAGGGGTCCTAATTTACTATAGAAAATATTCTTGCCCTCGAAAACCTTCACATGCCAAATTTGGTTCCATTTGCTTGATTAGTCCTCGAGTTATGAGGAAATTTGTATGAAAGCCCCCCCTTTTAAAGAGGAGAGGAGTTATAATTCCCATTATAAAGAGGGGAGGGGTCTCAATTTACCATAGAATAAATTCTTGTCACCGAAAACACCCACATGCCAAATTTTGTTCTATTTGCTTGATTAGTTGTCGAGTTATGCAGAAATTTGTGTTTCATTTGTATGGGAGCCCCCCCTCTTAGTGGGGGGAGGGGTTTCTAACCATCACTAAAACCTTTCCTGGCCCCAAAAAACCTATACATGCATATTTTCATGCCGATTGGTTCATAGTTTTCGATTCTATAAGGAACATACGGACAGACAGACAGACAGACAGACAGACAGAAATCCTTCTTTATAGGTATAGATTTTTAACCCAATATTGTTTATTGTTAAGTGATTCCTATTGGTTTACTAATCACTTCACGTGGATTGGCTCGATTTGAAATCGGTTCGCAAACAGCGGGTCTAATTAAAGTAACGAACTTGTGACAAAATTATGTCATCCTTGTTATTCTCAGCCTTTCACATCACGGCCTGCTACCAAAATCTATGCTTAATTACTTTCACCAGTGCATTTGTTGTAATAAACGTAATAATAGTTGTTGTTAGTCGACTTCATTCATTGGTCTAAATATGAATATAGGGGGACATGTTTGCTGTTTATTGCCCAGTATTAAATACCTTCTACCTCTCAGATTTATTGGCTCGTTCATTCACTAGTTGGCTGTGACAATCATAAAATCCATTCTTAGATGATGCAAAGATGGATGCCAGTTGTTTGCCCGTTGACAAAATCACTAAAATGGTTCAGAAATAAAAACCGCCTGGTTTCAGTTTACTGTTTGAATGTTTTGAAACTAATATTGTTTATTGCATAATAATAATAACGAAAGCATTGCAATGAAAATAAACATTTGTCAAAAGACTTGATTCATTGTTGCTAGACAGAACACAACATTCAACAAGTGCAAACGATAACCAACCACATAAACGATGGAGATTAGAATAAAATCACATCTTTGTGCATTACTCATTCGTGGTGACATTTTCATGGAATTCTACATTAAAATGCACTAATGAGTATTTGGCAACGCGCCAACCAGTCACTGTCAACATAAACGCAGACTCGGTTTCCGAGAGCGCTGCTGGCCGCATCACTGCATCGGATACCGAGGCCACCGTGAGGTCCTTTTCTTTTCAACCGATAAAATCCGACCAACATAGTTTCACTCTGCAAACAGCAGTACTGCTCTGGCTTATAAACAAGTCTATTATCCGATACATATAAAGTGTGAACTTTAAATGGTCCAAGTCGGAATGGCTGTGACCAACCACTGACCGGCACACTCCCGGGAAATTGTGCGAAAAGTTTCATGTTTTGCAACTGCTGGGTAGGTACTGCTGAGCGATGCGTCATTTTACTGAGACTGTCTCGGATAGCGTTGAGCGGACAGTCAAATTTCATCACCGGAATATTTAATCCGTAATTAAATCTTTGGCTAGCCAACCATTTCAACAAACAGCAAATGGCAGGCAGTTCTCAAAATTTCTATTATATAGTTTTAGTATTCATACTCATCTGTCGTGCGTTCATATAAGGGATGGGGATATAAATCGCTCAAGATTTGTTAGTTTGACAGCTCAGCAACCACTCAGCTTGATTGACGAAGATGAATGTCGCACAGGAAGACGCTGTTGCTGGTAGACTATATTTGCCAATATCCAATGAATTGGACTATTTTGCTCTGTGTCGTTACACCTGTATTGGTACAGAAGTTATATTTAAATAATGCGAAGCATATTGCGTGCTGAACTTCCTAATACGCGTTGTCGCAGAAATTTGCAAATGCTTCTTACTGAAAGCGCCAGCCGCTTTATATGCGGACGTTTGCCATATCTTATTTCTTCATGCATGTGACTAATGTCGCTAATTTTTTATAATTATACTTAAGCCACTATCACGGCCTGGCAGGCCGGATAGCGTGCATCCAGAGATAAGCCCTTGCATTTTGCAATGCTCATCACAATTACAGCTAGCAATTGTGTGGTCCCATCGATTGAGGTTGCACTTTGCTTGGCAAGACTCACGACTTTTTAAACTCCGTCTTTGGCACGCTGAAGGGGCTGATAGTAGCGGCTCAGCGGTTTCGTGGTTCTCTGATGGCCAACCAACCAGCAACGTAAACGATCCCGCTAGAAGCCGGCCCTCATTTGGAAATAGCCACACTTGTTCCGATGAAGCCCGTAGCTGCACCTACCACCAGTGGGCATTCGCGTGCGTGATAGCATAATTACTATCGCCCTGGATCGGTTCGCATAATCTCGGTGCCAACCAATCCTGAAACCAAGTGCAGGGGGCAGTAAATATTTTTGCGCTGTACGATGCGATTCTGTGTGCATTGGCGGGGAGGTGACGAGGCAGACGGTTTTTCTTTTTTGCATACACCTTTCGAGACTGGCCAATGGGATATCGGTAAAGGAGCCTCGGATAAATCAAGACTCTGTCGGAACATTCGCGGCACCTCATTGTTCACTATCATTACGGTTGTATACTATCAGTATAATCATTATCATTAGGGTCGGTTCTACTGTACTATAATTCGTGCCAGGAAAGATAGTGGTTTGGTGGTATTTGTGTGCCAAAGGGATCAACCCTAGTTTCCGTGAAAAATCAATACAATAATTAAATGACAATAGGTTAAAGTAGGAATAGTTTGTATAATGAAAGTATAATACAAAAGACGAAAGATGAAAGAAGAAACCCGTAAGAAGAAAAATGAAAGACCATCAACAAAAAGATGAAAAATAAAAGATGAATAACGGAAGACGAAAGATGAAAACCAGAAGACGAAAAACAAAAGACGAAAGACGGAAAACAAAATACAAAACCCGAAGAAGACGAAAAACCAGAGACGTTGTAGCATACCTCCGAATAACTCTACGGTCACTTATGTGACTTTTTACATCTATACCTAAATGTATTGGAATACCTAGTTGCTGCTTTTAGTGAATATGCTAGTTATGGAAAGAAAAACCCCAAGTTATATTATGTAGCATTATTTTAGCTTCACAAGACGTATTTTCTGGCTTTCCCCTTAATACTAGAAGCAATACATCGACAATTTCATGGCAAACCGGCAAATTTGCGTGATCTTGGGGCAAGCGGAGATTATGGGCAGTTCTAAATTATCCGTACGTGACTGGCGATAGCTCATCCTTTTTCCGCTTGTAAGTTACCCGCGTAACAACGCCGGTAGACGGTAGTCCTTCTTAATCATAAACGCTAACCAGCGCAGCACCACGCCGCGCGTGATACGTAAATGCCATGGTGGGATGGATCTGTGGAGCTGTGTCCAGAAGCAATTTAAAAATTAAAATGGCGAATGAAGGAGATGATGCAAATTTGTTCCATGGCCTAATTTAGGCTTTAGGACAAAGTGCAATGAAGTTTTGAAGGGTATAATTTTGCTGGATGCTGAAAAAAAATTGTTTGGTTGGTGATCATTATTTATTGTGTAAATATTATGGCTATAAAATCGCTGTTTATTGTATACTCGAAGAACCAATTCGATTTTAGCTCCTATTAATATTATTGGAACCATAACCTGGAGATAGTATTTTGGCACATCGAGCGGAATTTACTTTATTGATGATTTTTACGATAGTACTTCGACAGGTTTATCATTCGCTTTTGTTGTGGCCATTCTGCGGCGAGCCGGTGATTAATTGTGCACTTATTCTCAACCTCTGCAGATCGGACCTTTGGTTCTCACGCTTGATCGTGCCGCACGTTGTTTCGCCGCGATTTTGGTTTTATAACTCTCGTCATTCGAGATGATATACGTCGAGAGTCTTTTGGAAACTTTTAAAACACCTTCAGGAATTTCAACCAAAAGTTAGGTAATCTGCGTGATAGAGTTCAGATAAGTTTCTTGGTCCGCTCAAAAATCCCACGATTCCCGAAGCATCAACAACCATGTAGGGTCGTAGTAAGTATCCGCAATTAGAACAATTGTGTTGCAGTGGGCACATAGGAAGGAGGCAGGATTCAAAGAATATATCCCTCTCGATTTCTAGCACCTTCATTATCATAGTTTTTCCATAATCCACCGACGAATATGCTTTCTATTAAGCGAATAGCTGGTTGTATAAGAGGGGATTTTCAACGAAGGGATAGCTGGCATCGGCGGTTCAAACCGCGCGTAATTTTAGTTGCTAGGAATACCCAATAACGGTAGAGCGAAGAAAAAAGAAAAACGATGGCATACGCTCGCTGCAACCTATATCCCATAGTTATTGCATTTCCAGTCCCTTTGGGATCGGAATAAAAAAAACTAAAATAGCGTCCCTAAAAAATGTTGTTGCACTGATTTCAAGGGAGTTTGCAGTGTTTACTTGTATAATAAAGAACTGAATCAAACGTCATAATTTTGGCACGAATACGTCACTGTTGATTTGTTGTGCAAAAAGCTTGCGTGTCCCGAGCTATATGATGCTCTAATATGAGTTTAAATTTTATAATTAAGATTGAAGACCGAAAATTATTTTTTTGATGAATTGCTTCAAAAGAAGTCATGACAATGTTTAACTCAGTTAACTCAAAACAATTTAAACTGGTATTGCAATTGCAATAAGTATCATAACCACACAATGTTGGTGCTTGTACGGCATGCGAGAATGTGAATATAACGGTGAATAGCATAAATAATTTCTTGTTAAGTAAATGTGCTAATTTTGGGAATCAACTACTGTGTGATTCTCGAAACAACATCGATCACTGCTATCTTCGTACACGCTTATCATGTTTGTGGTGATAGCGGCTTGCTATAAATACTATAATAAGAGTATAATAATGTTACTTATTGTAGGAAATATATGTTAATAAATTGAAAAAGGCTTCTGCTATTCTATATTTTACTTTAAAATAAAGTAAGAAGTATTTAATAGTAAGATAATAAGATAAGATTTGACGTGTTTTAAATCGGTTTCAAAAATTCAATAACCTAACTTAGTGATTTCGATTTAGCATGTACATGCTTAGTTTTGAGTTCAAGAAAGAGACAGACTGTGTTATAAAAAAAAGGGTGAGGGTAAAGAGAATAAAAGAGAGAAAAGTATAGAATTGTGAAATATGAGGGAGAAGCTTCTAGAGCTCTTGAATTCGAATCAGATTTTAGACAGACGTGATAAAGAGCAGTCGCGAGTGCCGAGCTGGAAGAAAAATGGAAGGCTCGATGGAAGATTCCGACACTTATGAAACGAAAAGTAATGATGCATCGTTATATGAGTTTTTTTTGACTTGAAGAAAAATATATATGTAGCAGAAAAAAAAGATTATCAATCACTGGGTATTTACGTGTTCCAAACTCGCTGTTTACAGCCCAGTAGTATAAGTGCTTAGATTATTAATAGTACATAGACACGCCACTCTGCGCAACTTTGCGTGGTGGTAAAGAGACATCTGTGGCGGCTGGGTGAACCACAGTTTGATGGTATTTTTAGGGATGCGCGATATTTTATCGATACCGGAGGTATCGATATTTTCATTCGATATATCGAGTATCTGGCATCGATATTTTGCCTTGCGATATTATCGGATATCGATACCTCTTCGTCCGATATTATAGGTATCGAAAGCTGCAAAAATGCCAGCTCTTTTTGTCATCGAACTCACGTTTTTCAGTTCTCAACTCACCCAATCGGCAGGCAACCATATTTTCGCCGCCAACATCTCGTGTGTGCGAAAATGAGATAGCATGTCAGCACTGCGTTTCACTCAACTGCCAGCAGTCTGATTTGGGCCCGCTGTCAAATTTTGAGCCCAGGACATGCTGTCGCTGACGTTAACTACAGCTTGTTATAGAGGGGTGGTTCTCAAGCATTCCAAACAGGTATGTCTAAAAGCTGAACCATACTGCATGCCGCATTTAAAAAATGCTACAAAGTTTATTTGAGTCGATACGCTGCTGCCGTGCCTGATGAAATGAACTGCGCGCTCAAAAAAGCAACCGCAACCCGTTTCGGTGTTGTCTTTCAGACTTCGATTTTTAACACTTCGGTAACACTCAGGATTGCGTGTGCTAGCTTCGTAAAAGATCCTCGGATATAGGGCACAGGAGGGTATTTTCAGCCCATTAACCGATGGCATCTATTTTTTCGGCATATGGCCTAGTTATAGTGCAAGAACAGGTGGTTTTGACGTTCTTTGAATAAAAAATAGTAGATTACTTACAGTCTTGAGAAAATAGTTATAACATATTAAAATTGTAAGTCGGCAAAGTATTTTTATTGGCGAAAGAAAAGGTAAATATGCTGAATTTAGAAACCTGCTGAAAATACCCTCCAGAACCCTATGCTGGATGTGTGTCTCTTTGCTAGCGTTAGATTTTCGTATTCCCTTATCTATTTCATTCACTCACACGGCCAACTGAAATGAATATGAAGCGCCTCCAGGTGTGTTTTTGCAAACTTGAGAATACTCTTCTACGGTGGATGCTAATATCATCGGACTGTTAGGTTAATTGTTTCCTGAAGCCGCCACCGAACATCGTATCGCTGCAAGCGCTGATTGATTTGCAAGAACCATTCATACTGTGAACTGTGAAGCGAGCTACGTATGATAGCTTGCTTTAAACCGATCCTGCTCCTGATTAATTATTTATTCTCTGCCTAAAAATGCGTATCTCATAAATCCAGCCATGCCTTGTGTCACTCAAAATACTCAAAAATCGAAAAACTTTTTTTTAACATCAGTTTATTAGATGTTTCCGGCAATGTGTTAACCGGGTGCATTGAAAACTGGTGCTAGAAGTATTGCAAATTCAACACCACCGATAAATTGCTAGCCACAGTGCGTGTTTGTTTGAAAAAGAGATGATCTTGGTTGCGTCGTTTTACGAAATGGTAACGACCGTATACGCTACGTTCAGTGTTTTGCCAATGCCTGATTCTAATTTTGCATTTCATTTCTTGAGAAGTAGATTATCTTTAATATTTTCCCCCCTAGAATAACACAATGTGAATAAATAATGTGAGAAGGTTAACTTATGTGAATCTAGATTACATCTAACACTTTTCTGATTTTAGGAGCTAATGTAAGCATTTATGCTGCTTCTGTTGAAATATAACAAACTATGCAGCAAATCGCCGGGTTTTTCAACAAAGTCTTGCCAGGATATTTTGTTGCAATTTAGACCAATCTATTGAACAAAAAATTGTTTGAAACTGATTAGTTTTAGTCCTGCTGCTTCCAGTTAAAAAGCGCCCGCCTGACCGATAAATCTGATGCGAACACTGTCGAGTGGAACGTATACGGTATCGTATATCGTATCGGAGGTGCGGAGATGCCGGTAATATAAACGGGGCAGGTGGCCGCATCGCAAGCCCGTGCCGGATCGTATCTGAAAACTTTCTGAATATTTCGGATTCCGATATCGGTGAATATCGAAGTATCGATATTTTGGTTGCGATATACTCATTACTCAGTATCGGATCGGTCCGATATATTGCGATACCAAATATCGATACTTTGGCTTTCGATTCCCATCCCTATGTAACCCCATCGGCAGGCAACCATGTTTTCGCTGCCAACATCTCGTGTGTGCGAAAATGAGATAGCATGTCAGCACTGCGTTTCACTCAACTGCCAGCAGTCTGATCTGGGCCCGCTGTCAAATTTTGAGCCCCGGACATGCTGTCGCTGACGTTTACTGCAGCTCGATAAAGAGATGTCAATAGAGCTTTCCAGTTATGTGTGTATTGGTGCTTGAAAATGAGGCAAACAAAAACAGTAAACAAAAGAGATGCATTCCTTTGTCACCAAGGTATAGAATGAATTTCGTCTTCCGCTGGCTTAAATACCAGCAAATTTTCAAAATATGTGCTTGAATTTGGAACAGGATGAAAAATTTGAGCGAAATATGTGCTCTGCTGTGTGGCAAACGGAGCAGCGCAACCAATAATCGCTATTTTTCGGTTTTTTCCTTCAGCATCAGCTGTTCCCCAAAATGAGGTAAACATCATGTATATACACGCGTATTTCGTGTTCGCTAGTGTGGGTGCTTGAGCTGTCAGAAAGCTCTATGGGGTTGTGTTTGTAAAGCACATACACGCTAAACGTCTGCTGCTTATTTTTTGGTAAATTTTTACTCAAATCGATTTTTGAGTCAGGCATTGTTCAAAGCAGATGGCAAACATTTTTAAAGATTCAAAAAAGCAAAATAGAAAACTGTTCACGACGCGTAGGATAAGTGCGGGTCGTTTCGTTATCTCATAAGCTATTGTTGCAATATATGTTTGCTTTCTACTACCATCAACAACAAAAGTTTCGACACAACCATTGAAATTACAGTAATGATTGTTAATGGCAATATTTAGTGATACAAGTTCATGACGGAACGTAATACTTAAGGCCCCATACACATACAAACAGGTTGGAAGAAAATGTTGGTGAATTCAGTTAGTGAATGCCAACACGCTCGGCTGTGTGTGAGTGCTACGAACCAAGCCGGCGGAAGAAGATGTTGGGTTCGGCGCTTGACCGGAATGACTCGCCAACATTTTGTTCATTCCCAAGTAACAATTTCAGACTGATCAAACGCTTTTATAGCTGATTTTATTCAATCTGTGGCTGAACTTTGGTTTAGGTTTAGAAATGAAACTCTTTTTTCAGCTCCCAAACATCTAAATCTCGTGATTCAAGCTTCAAGCTTCAATAGCTGCTATCGAAGCTGCAATAAAGCTAGAGGCCTTTGCGTCTTTTTAAATAACGAATTTGGGCAATGCTGTCAATTCTATTTTTAGAACGAGAAATAGTTTTGCAATATGCTTTTTCAGTCGCTTAATCAACATCTCATCAGCCTTTATGCAGCCAAAAAATGTATTTTTGATTTTAAAAAAATTGAACGCGTCAGTTTTATTTTGCCGTGAACATTGTCGAACGCGATATTTTTAGTTCCAAACAACTCTAATTCATATAAGTAAGCATGTCTTTTTTCGGGAATTTTTAATCTTTAAACTTTCAAGGGTATTTTTAATCTCATTTCTGTATACAACTAGACAGCGTGCACATTTGACGTGTGACAGTTTTCACATCTGTCACCAACACTTCTATAAGATGAGAATATTACACACATACATTGACAGTGTGCTTCACCCAGCTGCAGATAAGTAGCGCTGATGGCATACCACTTACGCGTTATATGAAGAAATCAAAGAGTTGCATATCTATGTACTATTAATAATCTAAGATCAGGGACAGTGATGGTAAAAACTCAAAATCTCAAAACTCATCAAAAATCAAAATCAACTATGAATCATGTCAGCTTGATCCTATGCAGAAAAAATTCACGCGTGAGTTTTACTATTTTCATAGCAAGAAGCACAAAACGCACACATATTTCTTCCCGCTTGATCACATTCTGCTTTCCTTCAACTGCTACCCGGAGCTATGCACATATACATACAAATTCCTTGTTGAACAGCATAGGCATTCTCTCGTGCGATGCGTACCTGTGAGTGAGCGTGAGGGAATAAATCTCTAAATAAATCGCAAAGGTCAACTAAAACGCACATTTAAATTACATGTTTATCTAATTCTTATTAGGCTTGTTACTTTCTAGTCAAGAAAATATCGATTCCCGCGAAGGAAAAATGAAAAATTCCGCCAATATGTTTGCCATCCTAATTCATGAATGTTCGCGGCATTTTTCGCTGCTGATGTTTTCTCTGACGGAAGATTCTCTTTTGCTCTCTGGTTCGTTGTATGAAATACCAGCTGTGGAAGAATTAAGCAAAATGCTCACAGCTGAATTTGGTTCACATCGCATAGCAACAGAGACATCGCGTATAGTAGCGAGAGAATTTCATATGTGAGTTTCGCGCTTGTGATCAACGTTGAAATTTCATGTGTTTGAAATCTCATTGAGTTTTTTGCTGCTATGAATTTTTCAACACTGATCAGGAAAATAGCCTTTCGTTGATATTTGTCGAATCATTGCTCATAATGATGATACCATGCATGAGATTTGTAGATTTAAATCACGCACTTTTGACCCATAATACATATGGGTTAGCCTTCCACCGGATCATTGTCAGGATCTGAGAGGAAGAACAAATGCCGGAGGAGGATGGCCTCATTTGCCCAATTTTCAAAAAGGGACATCGACTGGAGTGTAAAAACTGTCGAGGAATTACATTGCTCAATTCTGCCTACAAGGTGCTTTCCCGTATCCTGTTCTGCAGACTGAGACCGTTAGCGGAGTCCTTCGTCGGCGAGTACCAAGCTGGTTTTCGTGAGGGTCGCTCCACGACGGATCAGATGTTTACCCTGCGTCAGTTGCTAGACAAGTTCCGGGAGTACGACTTGCAGACACACCATCTGTTTGTGGACTTTAAAGCGGCGTACGATTCAGGTAAACAAAATGAGCTGTGGCAGATAATGCTAGAACATGGTTTTCCGATGAAACTAATTACGCTGATTCGTGCGACGCTGGACGAATCCAAATCATGCGTTAGAATAGCGGGTGAAACCTCAGCTGCTTTCGTGACGTTGGATGGACTGAAGCAAGGGGATGCACTCTCTAACCTGCTATTCAACATTGCCTTGGAAGGTGCATTACGGAGGGCAAACGTGGAAAGGAATGGAACTACTACATCATCACGAAATCTCACATGCTTCTTGGTTTTGCGGATGACGTCGATATCATCGGAATCAACCGTTAGGCCTTCAGGTCTTTTAAAAGGGAAGCAGCGAGATTGGTAGTTACCATTAACACCGCCAAAAAGAAGTACATGGTTGCTAGTAGGGAATGTGGGAGCCCAAGTGGTGTTGGTACCGAGGTGGAGTTAGATGGGGAACGATATGAAATAGTGGAGGAATTTATATACCTTGGTACACCCGTGACATGTGACAACGATGTAAGCCGCGAAGTGAAACGACGAGTGGCAACCGCGAATCGGGATTTCTACGGATTACGCAGCCAGCTGAAGTTCCGTAATTTGCAAATTCGCACAAAACTGGCGCTCTACAGAAGACTAATCCTCCCGGTGGCCCTTTACGGACACGAATCATGGACGCTAAAGGAAGCTGATCGGCGAGTGCTTGAGGTTTTTGAGCGTAAATTCTGCGATCTACACTTGGTGGCAAATTGATGAGCTGTGCCAAGTATACAAATATGCTGATATAGTAAAGATAGTGAAATGTGGCAGGCTGCGGTGGGCTGGGCACGTGGCCAGAATGCCCGACGAGAGTAGCTAAAATTATTTTCAGCAGAAAACCACGTAGAGGCCGTAGACTTCGGGGCAGATGTGAACTGCCAAGGACGATGCACGCTCAGCTGGTGTTCCTGGGGATTTAGGAGATACAGCCAAAGATCGACAGTACTGGAGGATTATAATTCGTTCGGCACAGGATAGATAACGAACTGTTGTTACTAAAGTATAGTAAAATAGGAATAGGTAGAAGTTTCTGATGGCAGGATGGACGTCATTTGTGTCACTGATATCGCACGTACGTCACACATAATCATACTTAATTAGTAGAACTAAACTTCCTGAATTTCACTCATTAGTATACTGCAAACGGGTTGGTAAAATCGCAAGGCCTTCAAAATTTTTATGTCTAAACACTATTCCTCCAATTGTAGAATGGAGAAAATTAAGACATACATTTAAATCGCTTGGTTGCCAAGCTGTAATGAATCAAATATGTACGGCCGTTAGAATCTCATCCAATTCGGGATAGGCTCTGTTAAAAAACATGTAAACCATGAGGCAACTAGGTGACGGACGTGCTACCGTGTTCGCATCTCTCTGAGAAGCGAAAAACCAACAATCCACCCAACCCACAATATGATTAATTGAAAATAAAGAAACACGTGAGTATTAAGAGATTTGAAGTGATTTGCAAACATTATTCCGGTCTCCGGTAAGGCACGTGGCGTTCGTTTGCATAAAGACCTTACCTACTGCAACGTCGAGCACGGTAGTGTTCTTTCAGGTTACGGGTAAGTGCTAAAATTTCAGCATGAGGCCACCGTTGCGTTGTGGTGTAACCGTTGAACGTTGCTGTTACGTATGAAAACGTCATCCGAAAATAGTCCGGAAAGTAGTCTGGAGTGTGCCTTTCCGGCCACCGCCGCCGCTGCCGCTGCTGCCGTTGTTGGTTGGTTCGCTAAATGGCTTTTGATGATGCCCTCTTAATTGTTTCGTAAACAATGCCTGCTCGTACCTATGGCCATGCGTACGGACGGTAGGCTGTTAGGGGGTTTTCCGTTTTTTATTACCGGTAATGTTCACCATAAACTATTATGTGCGAACAAACGTGAACCTAGGATCACAAAGGGGAAGAAATGCTCTGCTAAGGGAGTGCCGGGGTTGTTTTTTTTTGATAGATGATGACATGGATAGCTTCATTATCGGACAGTTTTCCCGCATGCAATGCTTTACGGTCATGAGAGGTTTGATTTTTCAGATAATTTCTCTAGGGACACTGGATAATATATGGGAACGTTTTAAATAAAATTTCTTTTCTGAAATGTTGGGCATTTCTCTAATTGTTTGAAAGCAATGTAAACTTTGAACACTATCACTATCAGTTAAGCAGTTCACTGGAACTAACACGTGTAGATGCGGAAGTTAGGCTCTCCTTCCAAAAATATTGTAATAAGTAGCGGCTTTCTACAAATTACATTTTTTTCGGATTATTCCAGTCCGCCGAACCTTCAATGATTGCAAACGGTTTGGAAACTGTGGGACATAAAAGTGGATCGTCGTAAAAAATATTCACCTGTTTTATGATACGCTATAAATTTTGATGCATTTAAAAAAAACAGACTGCACTTCGTTTCCGAGAGCTCTCCATGGTTTTGACAGGCGAGACATGAGATGATGTAGAAAAAAAAACGGCCGAACTCTCAAAACGGAAAATTGCGCTCCAACGTTGCATGAGTTTTTCGATGTCGCGCTTGGCGTTTTGTTTCCTTGGAAGCCGTTCTTACGGTCGCCCCGAAAAACTTTTGCCCGCGATGACGGCAACTGTACACACGGTTATAATCGAAGGATGAGTCGAAAAATAAAATATATGGTGCAATTAAAATCATGTTTCTGTCTGGACAGTGCAGCAAAAGCGACGATTTTGCAGATGGAATCCGGAAGACGTTTGAGGACCGTTTGGAAGTTGCAAGTATGAGCAGCTTACAATACGCTTTATTGATAATAAAAAATAATGCATTTCGAGCGTTTGAGTTAGAGCCAAATTATCGGTTGCAGATGTTTAGGTTTCGGAAGGTGATACCTTGATATTATGTGAAAATGTCTATGTTTTGTTATTGATCGTTAAACGTGTGCTCAGTAGTATGATATTCACCACATTCGAGAGTTTCCGATTTGAAATAACATAATTGCATGTTTAAATTCACCAATTATTTATAAATAGGCATTATTTGTTGGGTAGTGACGAATGTTTTTACTTAAAAAACAATAATGCAGCAGTTTGGATAATATCACCTGCGAAAATGTGCTATTAATCTTGTTATACGTCTCGAGTTGTGGTTATCAGCCGAACTGCGGAAAATTTGAGCGTTTGTTAATGGTTTATTTAGCAAGTTTCTACAATGAATTACTATAATAAAGAGCAACTGTTATTTCTAACCACGAGCAGCTGCTAATGCTGAAACTGAAGCACTAGTAGAAATCGGAACACTGTTTTTTATGCACTTTCAAGGAACTTTTGTGCGTTTTATGCCATGTTTTACTGGTCGCTTCACTTAAACATTTTTCTTGAACGAAGACGCAAACCACTGCGACTATTGTTAGCATTTTGAATGCTGAAATTTATGATATTTTTTATTCGCTCTTTTAATAGGGACATTTTTAATGTAGTTTTTTCGAAAAAGTGTTTGCATATTAGAATGCGCTACGGCCGTTGATTAATCTTGTTTCGGGAGCACAGCGTTGTAAAATCATGTTTTATGATTTACAGCTTGATTATCTTCGGCAGCGGGCTCTGTACTCGCAAGGTTACCGAGTCTACTTTGACAAGCGAGTGGTTGTGGCTTCGAATCGAATCGAATCGAATAGTAGAATCAGGCCACTCGATGTCAAGCGACTGTAGTATGGGCTTATTCTGAGGATTCTTGTTATCTTTTCTTCGTCCGCCCGTCCGGCCGAACAAAGTGTCGAAGTCAAAGTCAGAGTTATCTTCACTGCCGACGGTTACTCGACATGGCTTTCATCTGCCGCCAGGATGGGTTATCGTCAACGGCCCGGTTGTCGTTGGCTAAACTGAGTCACAATGAGCCTTTGGGTCCGTCTCATTTTCGTTATCCCTGTGGTTTCCAGTCGAGTGCTTCTCTGCAGATCTCGTGTGCTCCTCTCCTTAAGGTGTGTTCGATGTACTTCCACCAACGTACACACCGTGTCATGAAACGGTTCTTCGAAGAACGTCTAACTGTCGATTGTAAGCTGAGATGCAAAGAAAACAGTCGTTCGTATAGAGTTTCACAAGCGAGTAGTTGGTGCTTTCGACCGGAAACGAAACTTAAACTCCTCCGTTCGAGATGTGGCAAAAAAACTAAATCTGAGCAAAAGTTTCGTGCAGAAGGTCAAAACTCGAGCTGGATTACGTGCGTTCAAGATTCAGAAGGTTGCAAACCATGACGACAATCAGAATACAGTCACGAAAGCCGTGTCCGAAAGTTATTCGATCAGAAAATGACGAAACCATATTGCTGCGTTATGAACGTGAAAGCGGACTTCAACCAGGCTTCGGGGAACGAGAACAGAAGATGTTGAAGTTTGCCAAGAAATTCTTGATATGCTGCATATGTAACTTTCGTAACCACGGTAGAAAAAAGAAATGATACAAAGGCGTTGATAGGGTCTAAAACGCGAGCGATACATGAAGGGAAAAGACCAGTAAATTAGGTAAAGAAGGATCATTGAAGCAACGCTTATGAAGTTTGTATGACGCTCCTTATTGCCTAAGTGGGGGTCAGCCGTGGTTCGAGCCAAGCTATAATAGGAGCCATGAGCCAATTATAAGCTGAGACGAGACGTGACAACTAACTTCTTTGTTTCCTTTTCGCGTATTTTTAAATACCTTTCACGTGTTGCCTAGTAGTGTTTAGTCACAACAACAGACATAACTCTTGGAAGAAAAATTAACAAAAATTATCGTACCTCGCATTTAGCCTGAACACTAGCACCAGCTATGATCGACATTCCCAAATATCAAATAGCAACATGGGTATCCCTCGAAGTAGCAAGTATTTTTATGGGGAATTCTCCTTCTTTCGCCAAAAAGCGCTACTTTGACCAAAACGGAGACATTCCCAACTAAGCCCAAATTTGTCAGTGGGTCTCCTTACCGCTGTCCGCGGTCACCAGCGATCCCAAATACACGAACGCCTCTACCACTTCTAGTTCATCGCCGTCAACGGTTACCATCCGAGGGAGACGCGCGTTTGTTTCCTTTGAGCCTCTTCCTTTCATGTATTTGGTCTTCGACGCATTTATTTTTAGCCCAGTTCTCCTAGACTCCGTTTTCAGTCTGGTGTAGATTGCTTCCTCCGTCGCAAATTTCCTGGCTCTGATATCGAAGTCATCTGCAAAGCCTAGAAATTGGCTACCCTTGGTAAAAATCGTGCCTCTCGTTTCGATGCCCGCTCGTCGGATCACCCCTTCAAGAGCGATGTTAAACAGCATGCAGGATAAACCGTCACCTTGTCTCAACCCTCGCAGAGTCTCGAAGGGACTCGAGAGTGTCTTAGAGATGCGTACGAAACACATCACTCGATCCAATGTAGTTCTGATCAGTCGCGTCAGTTTGTCCGGAAAACCGTGTTCGTGCATTATCTGCCATAGCTTGTCTCGATCGACTGTATCGTATGCTGCTTTGAAATCAATAAAGATGTGATGCGTGGGCAGGTTGTACTCCCGACATTTCTGCAAGATCTGCCAGATAGTAAAAATTTGGTCCGTAGTTGCGCGAGCTCCCATGAAACCCGCCCATTAATTACCTATGAAACCTTGTGCTATCGGTGACAAGCGGCGTAACAGGATCTGGGAGAGTACCTTGTAGGCGGCGTTAATCAGCGTAATACTACGATAGTTGCAGCAGTCTACCCGATCACCCTTTTTGTAGATGCGACAAACCACTCCTTCCATCCATTGCTCCGGTAGCTTTTCCTTTTCCCAAATCCCCGAAATAATCCAGTGTAGAGCCTTTGCTAGCGTTTCTCCACCATGTTTATAAAGCTCTGCCAGTTAGCAGTCCTTCCCAGCGGCTTTATTGGTCTTCAGTAGCCCGATTTCTCGTTTGACAACTTGGAGATCAGGTGCTAGGACATTACTATCTTTCATGGGCGCTCCTAGGTTAATTTCCATTTCACCTCCTTCAGCGACTTCGCCATTGAGGTGTTCATCGAAGAACTGCTTCCATCTGTCGACCACCTCGCGTTCGTTTGTGATTAGATTCCCTCCCTCGTCCCTACACATGTCAGGTTTCGGTGTGTAGCCCTTCCGAGTTTGGTTCACCTTCTCATAAAACTTGAGCGTGGCATTAGCTCGGAATGGTTGTATAACATTTCGCCGAAGACCATATCGCGGAGTACCGTTTCGCGGAATACCATTTCGCGGAAAACATTTTCGCGGAAAGTACTATTTCGCGGAATGTACCAAAACGCCGAAAACCCTTTCGCGGAAAGGACTATTCCGCGGAAAACCGTTTGGCGGACAATATTGTTTCGCGGAAAACCATGTTAGTAGCAAACGTTTCCTAGATGATTCAGGGCGAGCCGGCCGCAGGCAACGGCGAGTGTTCGCCGGTGACCCGCCGTCGGAAGCGGCCTCTCCGATGGCCGAGCGTATTCTGCCCCAACCGTCTTCGAGGTTTGAAGCACCTAACTCCTCGGAAGAAGGCAGTGCCTCATTCAGTATTCGCGCGTAGTTCTCGGCAGCTTGCGGGTTATCTAGCTGCCTGATGTTCAGCCGAGGAGGGCGGCTTTGACGTTTCCGGTATACGGTGGACAGCTTTGAGCGCACATGTACTGCTACTAGGTAATGGTCAGAATCAACATCGGGAGCGTACGTTCGTGATGTTAGAGAAAAACCGGCCCTCTATGAGAACGTGCTCAATTTGGTTCATTGTACGTTGGTCAGGTGATCTCCAGGTGACTTTGTGGATATCCTTGCGCGGGAAAAAGGTGCTTCGGATCACCAGGCCTCGAGAAGATGCGAAGTTTATACATCGTTGGCCGTTATCGCTCGTGTCCGTGTGCAGGCTATGGGGTCCTACCATCGGTCTATACATTTCTTCCCTACCGACCTGGGCGTTCATATCCCTGATGACGATCTTGATGTCCCGTGACGAGCAGCTGTCGTACGTTGCCTCCAGCCTCGCGTAGTGCGCTCTTTTTCTTATCGTCGGGTCTACCTTCGTGCAGGCAGTGCACGGTAATGATGCTATAATTGAAGAAACGGCCCTTTATCCTCAATACACGCATTCTCTCGTTGATCGCCTTCCAATCTATCACGCGATCCTGCATTCCACCCAGCACTTCAAAGCTCGTTCCCAGTTTGTTGGTAGTGCCACCGCTCTGGTAAAACTGGGCCTTTCCGCCACGGATCTTTAGCGGGGTTCAAGCTGTTCAATCAGCACCCGCTCGCAATCTGCGAAATTTAGCGATCTGCAGTTCCAAGTACCGAGTCCCCATTCGTCGTACATGTTCCGTCGCCTAGGTCGATGCCGAATATTCCGCTCCGAATTTTGTAAGTGTGGTTCAATCTAGCTGTGAAGCCGTAATGGGGCAACACAACCGAGTCACGCGATGGGGCTGCCATCTTATAGTGTCGAGACTCACTATACCTCCTTCCCGGTTAGTATACGACCTTAGTTTCCACCGGGGTTGGTTTCCCGACCTCCGCTAAGGTTGCTCGTATTCCGGCTGGTACCACGAGGAGGTCGGGATCGGAGCTGCTGGATAAGAGGCTAACGACCACTACGGGGTCTATATTCCGCATTATCCAGTCATTTACCAGGCTGTTGAAAGCCCGCGCATTAAAAAAACACTGCATTCAGATAAAACAACAATATGTTTTAACATAATGTAGTTTTTCATTAAATATTTTAAAAACAGAAAAATTATATGTCTTTAACACGTCAGTTTCTAATATTGATTTCAAGCTACGACGCAGGTCTATCACGCCAGCCACCATTTACTGGAAATTCGTTTGATTAGAGACAACAGGATCGCACAATTGATCTCCAATACTTAAAAGCAGATAGCTTCGAAATACGGCGCTAGTCAAATAAGCGAGTCAGCGCATGTTCGATTCTCGGCTGAGAAAGGCTGTTAGAGTCAATATTATCGTTGCACTAGCCCTGCAATTGTCCCGTACTCTAACTGCTGGCTGCGAAGGCTGTCGAATAAAAACAGAAGGTTAAGTTTCGAAAACGGGGAATGTAGCGCTTAGGTTTTGCTCTACTTTCCTCAGAGACATTAAAGTTCTGCTTTGTGTATTCCAGAATAATTTAAAGTCGCTAAATTTCAGAAGTCTGCCTCTGCTGTGTCTGTATATTATGTATATTCTAAAAACAAATAATTGACTTTTTACGATTTAATTGTTGTCAAACTGATGCCGATTTAAAATTAGCACCTAAGTAAGGACAACAATCCTGATTTTATATAATAAAAAATAATAGATAAATAATAGTTAAGGCAAAAGTTTTCCAAACGTTCGCAGAACAATTAAACAAGTGAGGGAAAAAACAGATGGAACCGAACAGATGGACCAAACAAACACACCAACAAAACAAGTCCCAGAATCAAGCATGACAATCGTCAAAAACGGTCTCCAAAGCCAACAGAACGAGTTTAATCTTCCCCCGGTCCATAATTACCTTCCCGTCGTGGTGTCTGCCTACCGGTCTGCAGGCAGATCGTGTGTACATAATACGCGAAGCCATCGAGTGCTACCGCGTCGAGACGCGCCGCACCGCACCACTGACTGCTGAAGCTGCATGGCGCAGAGAGAAAACACGGGTGATGCGGTTTCACAAGAAGCTACAAATCTGTGCGCGGAGAAGTGTGCGAGAGCGAACAACAAAAGGGAACAATGCAAAAGTCAACGAGCAAAAGCAAACAGAGTAGAGTGCTGCAGCGAACGTTGGGTCGGAAAACGAACGAAGGATGGAAGGATGGGGTGATTGGGTAGCGGAAAAGTGTATGCGATAAATAAAAAAATATCTTCTCTGGCAGAGCAAACAGACGCACAGAAAAGGATGATGACAGAAACGTAAAATTCATTCATATTGTTGTGGTTATGTTTGGGTGCTCATAAATTCTAGTTTTTTATGCAAAGATGAGCAAGTTTGCTTGCCGAGGGGAAGGGAAGCAAACTGGTTTTCAACTAGAAGTTTTACTTGAGAGAGAGATGTGAATATCCGTGAGTAAAATTGAAGCTTCTGTGAGATTGTTGAAGTGTCAGAAGAGAAGCGCCGTTCGGAGCGTGTGGAGTAGAGAACAACTAATCGTAGAATTGGGTGACGCCTACAGTGCTAGCTCCGCCCAGTAGTCGATGGCTCGTGATTGGGGAAACGCTCTCTCGCCTTTTAATTACGAACACCGTCAAAGGGGTTCGCACGTGTTGGTGTGAACGCGCGTTATCACAGTGCCGGCGTTGAGTTCGCTCTCAACCGCTTCCGAACCGTTCCGGCGCACAATTTTCCGCAGTTGTACCGCGCTCTTCAAACAGTCGAAAGCGTTGAACGCATGCGTGTAGAATTTTCGTATAGTTTTGTACACTCTCTCATTCGTTTTCGTGCGTATGTTTGTTCTAGGCGATTTGTGTGCGTATGGATTCCTGCATGGGATGCTGTTTTTCGTGAGGTGCATCCTAGGATTTTTGTAAGGATACTCGGACAACCTAAGGCAGTGGTGGCTAAGCACTGTGATTTATATTTGTGTTCGTGCGGAAGTGCGTAACGTGTTCAATCGTATCGGCTATTGTGCCAAAATCGATAATATTCGGAGATTGAATAGTTTCGAGTGGATCTTGTTTTCATGAAATTCAACGGCGATCTAGTTCAGTGGTGTTGAAGAGTGAAAGTGCGAACTGCCTTTTAACGAAGAAAAATATCGCAAGTGAGGCAAAGATATCGATTGCTGACCGGTTTGGAACCGAGCACGACCAAGGAGACAAATGTCAGCTTGAGAAAGCCATTCTTGAAAATTGCTTCTTATCTCGAATCGGTCCCAGCTTCACCGGGATAAATCGATCACCGCGGGAACGAACGTAACTGGCCACGGACTAGGCAGCAGTGAATTTCACTTCTTTTCGGTGTGCTTTAATTTCTTTTCTTGAAACAATCGAGATAAGATCGATCGTCCACCGTTGACTCGACGCCCGTGTGCCTTCTGTTGCCATCCCGGGACAGAAACGATTCGACACGGTGGGAGTGAAAAGCGATACCCCGTGCATGGCCGGGTGCGATCTGCAGCAGAGCTATCAATACAACTTCATCTAGCTTTTGATCCATCCATCGTCTGAATGCGCTCGAAGATTCGACAGGTATAGACTAGACCGGGTTGTATTGACAATCGCCGTGAACTAGTTGCTATGCCCAAATCTTGCAGCTCAGCAGAAAAGAGCTCGTTGTAAACCCCACAGAAGAGTGATGTTATCAGTTTTAGGACAGTGAGTTTCATTCATAGAAATACTTGTACCAGCTAGTCAATGATTTGTGGATGTCGGAAAGCCGAATACCGCTCCAGTTACCGCTTTGCGTTTGAGTAATCGAGCCTTGGTGCGAGAAAAGTGCAGTTTGCTTTCGTTATTTTTTTGTGACCGCGGTTTAGTGCTACAACGGTGACGTTGCATTCAACGGAACACGGGGTACCCGGTGCGCGGACCCCGCTGGGAGTAGTACCGGTGAACATCAACCAGCCGCCGCTTCACATGGGAGTTTGCACGGAGGAGCGCCCTGTAATGCATTGGGTGAGTTTCGGTTTACCTTTAACTGCACATTGTTCCCAATGAGAGTGGCTTATCTGATGGTAGAGCACCGATGCTGAAGGGTACGGGAAAAAAAAGTTTAGCAGGACAATATTAGTTGGCGGTTTGTTGTGTACGTTTGACATCACCTTTTTGTGAAATTAAACTACAAGCTGTGATTGACTATTTCCAGTGAGTTGATATCGATGTTTATTGCCATAACTAAAATGCAAATATAGGGGTTACTCCCGGTGTAGCGGTTAGCATTCACGCCTCTCACGCCGAGGAGCCGGGTTCAAATCCCAACCCTGCAGAAGTCACGAATGACCCAAGCTGTTAAAGTGACTATAATAAAAAAATGCAAATATGTAAAGTATTTTTGCAACAACGAGCAAGTGAAAAATTTTGTGTTTGTTTTAAAAATACGAATAAACAGAAGTATTACACTTTATGAGGTCAATCAAAGCTATATGAAATCAGCCGTCATATTGATTTTTTAAGAAATCTGCGCATTACAATGAATAAATTGTAATGTGTATTTCCAACTAAATTGTGGATTTTATTTCATACTTATTACCAAGATATATTAAAAAACTTATGCAAAATCGTCAGAGTGATATATGTATAAATGGTGGGCATTAAAAGTTACACTCAGCAATACAGCAGTAGCAGTGCCTCGATATAAAGCAACTTTATTTTTATTTTCATTACGTTATATCGAAGCAAAAACGAAATTTATTCCCATTCGGACGAAATTGTTTGCAAATAAAAGGGGAGCCTTTCAATCCGTTAACTTTCAAATTTTATGATGATTGGTGTTGCATTTTGAAAGATACATTGAGAAAGGAAAAAAAAGCGGAGAGTGTGTAAGGATTTTGTTAATTGAAATTTGAAACTCGAAATAACAAAATTGTATCATAATTTACAACATTTAAAAAATAGAAGTGATTTTAGCACAGTAAAAATGCGAGGTCACACAACAATGGAAGCTAATTCAGTTATTTTTATTACTTTTCAAAAATTATGTTATATCGAGTTACGTTTTATCGAAGTTGCTTTCAATCGGGGTTGCTTTATACAATTGCAATTTGACATATTTTTTAAACTAAAACATTATTCCTGTACTTGTTACCAACAATGAAAAGTTAAAGTTTCTGATTGAAATTACTGAAGGTAACTGTGAAAAAGGCTTCAGCAGCCTTTTCTTTTATTTTTAGCCATCAATCAGATCTTAGAGAGTAAAACTTAGACAATTCTGGATTTTACAACAGCCGAGTAGATCCAACCTAGAGAGAATCATTCGGATGACATCTGGCCAACATTCTTAGCGGAAATCTTCAGTCTCAGTCCCCGTTGCTGAACAAAACTTTGTTTATCTGCTTCATTTGTTGCTTGCTTTAGATGATTGTTCCAATTAAGTTCACTTTCAAGTAATACTCCAAGGTATTTAACGGTATCTGAAAGCTTAATAAGTGTTCTTTTCAATCATTTATGGAAATTTTTTCATTTGTGTAAATGATATAACACACAAGGTATGACACCATGGTAAAATTTAAAGCAATTTGCATTCGATTAGCAATAATAGAATTAAGTTGTTCATGCAAATCTGCGAATCCAATTATTTTTAAGCCTATGACTGTCAACTATTAAAGACCCCATTAGACGTGATATTACGCCTCCGTGTGGTAACCCTATCCTATCCCTGCTCTAACGCAAGTAGATGAGCTACCAAGCATTGCTGATAATCGTCTTTTTGATAGCATCTCACTAATCTACTGAATAATGAATTTGACGATGAAATGAAAGCACGTTTCATCATAACTATAATCATTAAACTGTGAAATGAATTATTATATCAAGGAAGGCAACTAGTGAAATTTCTTCCACTTCAAAAGACTTTCTTAGTTTTCTTGCAATAGTATGTAACGCTGTTACTGATTGTTTGCCATCTTGAACTGAACAAACTGATATTTACATAAATAATTTTTGCTAACTGCTTTGCTTTTGCTGATTTTATATGTTATGTTTATCAACTGTTTACAATTTTTTTAATTTTTGATAGAACTAATCCTCGAAGTCGAAAGTTTTAAAATGTTTTTTCTGAAGGTTAAAAAATGTTCTTCCACAAAACTTTGGATGAAGAAATCTCTCCGATATCTCCGAATCTCTCCAATATTATTCGGGCTATGCTGAAGACTTAGGAGAACTCAATAACTGTGACTGCTGTCATTACACATTCAAAATAATCTAAGAACATCAATAAGAATTCGGCAAGCATGACGAATGTATTTTTTCCAAGTTTCACACATTTTTGAATTTTTATAAAAAACGATTGTTTGCAATGATTCTAACGGTCGGAGGTAGTTATAATAATTTTTGGATGCTATACTTTTCATACTATTATATAAAATAAATTATTCGACAGCATTATAGGTTAGTTACAGCGAAAACAGAAAATCAAAGAAATAACTACGTGGTTGAATGATTTTTTTTAACATACCGTGAAACTAAATTATTTCAATACTAGAGAAAGCAAAACCAACTAAAAGAAAGCGTGGTTCCGGTAGACAAACTTTGTCGCTAAAGTTTGGCAAACTGAATTTAAAGTGGCAAATCCGTGTCATATGCGTTAGGAAAAGAGGCTGGAATAACAAAGTGAATCCGTTTTTGTTAACGATTTTTGCAGTCGAGCTAATGAGAGGATAAAATTAACATATTTTTTCATTAAACTGTAACCTAGATTACATTAAGGAATACAGTATAACCTTGCGGTGTCGGAGCGAATCATGAAAATAATAATGGAAATTTTTGTAATGGTGTGACAGAGAAAAGTTTGATAGCGACTCGCAACACTTGCAAGAGAATTGTATAGTTTGAGTTCAAATTTATTAAGAAAGTTCACCTTTATGACTCAGAAACACAATTTTAATTTTAATTTTTTAGTGTGTATGCCAAATTTGTACATATAACGATGTTTTTGGAGGATTTCTTTTATGTGACATGTCAGTTCGTTAGTGGCTTATAACTACGACTGTTTTTTCGCTGATTTTGACCTTAATTACGTATCGCTAGAATGCGACAGAACACTTAAATTTTAGTTTCAAGCAATAAATGTTTTGTTTTTCTTTTTGTTTTTTTGGTTCTGGTTCTTTTGTTGATTCAATGTTGTAAACATGATATTTTTAAGCCGGAAAAGTAAAGTAGCACACATAACAAGTGAGTAATGATCGACAGTTTCGCTCTGAAACACTTTAATAGGTACTATGCACCTTTAGGTTTGCCTGCTGCTTAAAAAAACAAAGACTTTTACGAACAAAACATGGAACGTGAAACTTTTTAAGCAAAGCTTTGGTGATACATTCTGCATTCGGAACTTGACTTTCGGTTTTTTTGTCCGCCAGATGCCGCAATCAGCTGTTAGAGTACAAAGCACAATTGCGACGCTACTATTACGCTCCTACTGACTCATACAGTCTCTCGTAGTTGAGATTCAAACATACGACGACTGGTTTGCTGGGCCAGTGCAGTGTCGTACCTCGAGGTCAACTAGAAGGCATAATCTACGTGACAAACTTGTAGGGAACGTACCGAGTTAGATGAATCAACGTAAAAATAAATCTGATGAAACTGAATTATTTGCTTCAGTGTAACTGAAAGTCTCTCGCATGTGTTGCGAGAATTCTCGCGTAACTTTTCAAAAGGACTTAAGTAAGATTGAGAGATTCTCTTTGGTCGCCCTCTCTTTCGATTATTACGGAGACATAAATGCATTTCAACAAAAGTTTTCTTGACGATTAGCTAGCTACTGATACCAGCAGCCGATTTATGCAAGGTTGATGTTTTAAAGTGCATTTGCAACGCCGTGGCAATCGAAAGAGAAGAGGCCCAAAGAGAATCTCTCAATGTTACTTAGGTCCTTTTGAAAAGTTACGCGAGAATTCATCGTACAAACGATGAGGGAAACAGAGAGAAATCAAGAAATCGTTCAATATGAGACTTACGCATACTGGGGCATGTTATATTATGCTCTAAACAAAAAGTCAGTTTTTGGACGAACGTAGACTTTATCAGATGTTGTTGCTCTATCGTCCGAAAGGTTCGGTTAACAGTGACTAACACTGACGGATACTACAAAACTTACAACGAAAGTTAACCCTCTGGCGGGTAAGGCCTTCACTTTTAGAGCCTCAGAGCCACATATAAAATTTCAATTTGTTTCAAATAGACAATCAGGTAAATGTGTTCAGAACAGATTTCCTAACATTTTGGAACCAAAACTGTAAATGTCCCTTAAACATTATCTATCAAAAACAAGAATTCATGAAAGTTGCGAAAAAATTATTTCGCGGATTTTGCCCATTTTTATTCTTAAAGAAAAAATACATCTGCAAGTTGAATCGGTTACTTTAGAATTGTCGCCATCTTGCATGAATGTTTAGTGCGCAAAATTTTGACATTTTCACTCCTCTGAGTGAAACGTGTGCGGTGACTTGTTGTTTCTTTTTCGCATGTGCCAAGATGCCGGCGACATAAACATGGCGTCATTGCCATATCTATGGAGTGATTAGAATATGTGATTATTCTATGGAGTAGGGTATTGTCGTTATCGTTGGGCCACTGTTATGGTCGGGCCATCGCGATTTTACAGTTTTAGTAACTCATGATATCTATGATACAACTATTGTAAAACTTCTTACTGTGATAGCTAAATTTTCACAATATTGTGAGTTTCAATCGTGTATTCAAAACACCCGTACTGAATTCAGTGACTAAATCTTACTAAAAAAGTTTTCCAGGTGCAATGAACTTTTCCTCAAGAAATGATTCATGAAATGTAGGGTATTGTCGTTATCGTCGTGCCACTGTTATGGTCGGGCCATCACGATTTTACAGTTTTAGTAACGCATGATAGCTATGATACAAGCATTGTAAAACTTCTTAATGTGATAGCTAACTTTTCACAATATTGTGAGGTTCAATCGTGTATTCAAAACACCTGTACTGAATTCAGTGACTAAATCTTACAAAAAAAGTTTTCCAGGCGCAATGAACTTTTCTTCAAGAAATGATTCATGAAATGCAACTAACAAGGTAAATTTTGAAAATGTATGAAGTGTGTTGTGCTGCACACGAAAACTATAGAAAAATTCCCTCCAGTAAGGTGTTTGGGAAGGCTAAGGTGAAATACTAGAAACGCGCTATTTGTAAAGGTCGGGCCACTTGAGTAGTCATGGTTTGGCCACCATAATTTTAAGCACAGAAGCGCAATAATCGCTAGAGAATGTCAGTCACGTAAAATGTGATGAAATAAAGCAAAATTAATACGATAAAAACCTAGATTTTTGTTTTTTCATAGTAGTTGTACACTTCGGAAAAGGTGATTGTAGCAATATTGATTTTACAAGATCGCCAAAATTTCGCAAAAATGCAATTAAAAATAGGGTATTTGTACCTATATGAGCCGTTGTTTCATTCGGAATTCATTCTTTTCATGTCTCTATATATAATTTCAATACGTATGTCTTAGATTTTCTGCGGTGGCCCAACCTGTACAACATGGCCCGACTATGACAACGTTTTTTGTCTTCACATAAATGCCTATAACTTTTTTATTTTTCAAGCTATTGGTTCGAAACTTTCCGGCAATATACCTTATTCTTAGACCTTTGCAGTGATGTATTTAGATTTCCAAAATTCCTTTTGAAACGAAAGTTATGGGCTAATTCCAAAACGTGGCCCAACCACGACGACACTCCCCTACTTTACACGATAAAACTTTGTCATAAGCTGGAGCCCTCGCTACAGCTATTTGTAGTAGGAATAATATCAACAATGACAAATTCCAAACACTCCTCCACTCTTTGCTCCCCTCTGACTCTTATATAAACGAGCCTTAGTTAATGTTAGTGACGTAATTGTAAATTATTCCGTAGACCATGCTCTAGCTTCACGCAGACGGGAAAAGTCTTTTTTTAGAGTGTTATGTTTTACCTTTCTTTCCCCACACTGAGGAAACTTTTTGTATAGTTTCTATGTGTCCAACACATAGATTTTTGCTATGCGCTCAAGAAATAAAGGTAAACATATCTGGCTTTAGTTTTCAGAAGGTCGCATAATGCATGCAAGTTGGATGATTATGCGACCTTCTAAAAACTAAAGCCAGATATATCTTATATGTGTTCACGAAAAATTTGCACATACTATTGCTTATAATTTTCATGTGTACTTCTGGGCGGATTTTGTTTATATGTGAAACATGAAAATTTTATGGAATTTCGTCCAGTTAGATTCGAGGTATGATAGTGATCTAACAAGCCAGTCGTCGTATGTTCGAATTTCGGCAGAGCGGTGCCAGGTCCGTTGCACTAGCCCCGTAATTGTCCTGTACTGTAACAACCAGCTGCCTTTTTAGCTTTTTCTTATAGAAATTTTTTCTTAATTATGTGCAGAATATTTTGTGTGCAGCACCCAACCCAGTACTGACCCCGCACTGTCCTGTATTCTAACAGCTGGTTGCAAAGTCTGTCGTATAACAACAGAAGGTCAAATTTCGATAACGGATTTAGCACCCAGGCTTTGCTTACCCAACCTAGCAAACATTTTTGTTGGATATTAGTGTATTCAACTGTTGGATCGCCAATTACCGGGTAACAAGCACTTGATAAGCTGTTATACAGCAAAAATATTTGTTGGGCAAATAGACCGTTTTAGTCGAAATTTCCGAGCGGAATTCCTATCTTGTACAATCCGGACATTGAGATTTCAGACACATGATTTTGGTACGTTCTCAAAACGTTTCTTGTCATCCAATCATCACAAATTCATAGGGAATGTGAAAATGAATAGAGTTACTTTTACCACACTTTTACTATTAAATTAAGATTAAAGATAAACTCACATAATCTGAACGAGATGTCATTCACATTACCGGGGTTTCATGACAGCAAGATGTATTCAAGAAATAGATTTTTTTTTTCATTTCAATATGCCGAAGCTGAGATACACGCCTTCGATCGTTTCGGAAGTTTATCTAAAATGGTCGCGGATTCTTCTACAGGTATTCAAATCCCAGACATTCAAAAAAGATGATTTCAGATGTTAGAGTGATTAATGCAGGTTTCTGCAAGCTCTGGCCTCCATGCACGAGCATATCGAATAGTTCATCGGATTCAAGTCCGGTGTGTTGGAAGTCCCAAAAATCGAATCGTTATTGGAAATGAGGTGATTCCCAACGACTGATGCACTGACATGATGATACATCACATAAGAACTCGCAGGCAAGCGATCACTTGTTTACAAGCGATCGCCTTTGTCAAATCAGTGGCACGATCAGAGGGATGCAATGTCGCCATGTTTATACAAATCTTTGTACGCAAATTTTCCATTGAAATTGTACGGGATGTCATGTCGGTTTGCGATGTCCCAAGAAGCTACTAAGTTAGTCAGTAGCTTCTGAATACAGCTTGGTTCGCATCCTCGTCTTTGTCTACTAAGACCAGGAATTTTGCTCGTGTGAGACAGAAGCGGAATGACGACTCCTTGAAAAACTTCCTCGATACAATTTGAAAGTAACAAGGAGTAACTGCGAATCATGTTGATGCTTGAGATGGAGCTTAAAAGTATAAACTTTTTTATCGGTAAATAGCCATCGGTTGATGGTGGCCCTCAGACAACCCCTGTAACTTATGTGAACCAATTTGTTTTTACGGTGTTATTGAATTAGTGCTTTTTGCATAATTTATTTGGCTTAAGGAGAGTCAAGTCACCATTGATTTTGTGAATTTAAAAAACAGTTTTTTTGTTTGAAATGAACATTCTGTTCTTGAAAATATATTCTGTGATCATCAGACTGGCAAGAAGAATGCGGTGAATACATTTTCAAAAACAGGGTCCCTGGCTTGGGCCCAAAAACTGCTTCTGAAATTGGGCTTTCCGACGAAAATTTAATGGTTGCTCATTTCCCCTTAAATCACCATAAACTGTAACAGTTGTAGTAACAAAAGATTTGAAAACTTTCGAAAAGTTTGCCAATTGTTGGATGAAAAATGTATAATTTCGATTGATTTCCTTGGTTGTTTCGTCTCCCGAAGTCGAACGACTACCGTCTAGCGTTCCAAGCTCTTAGAATAGTTACAGGGTATTTTTTTGAAACGATGGTTCTACAATTGATGAAGGGACGGTAGGGGAAAGAAATGAAAATTTTTGGTGAAGGAGGGGGAAGAGCGGAAAGGAAGGGGGGGGGGGTATTGGTAGCTATGCTTGACAAGTAGTCATTTTGACTCCTACCTTTTGTCCAATGCTGGAAGGTGCATGAGTCGAACCAAGCTGTAATCTGAGATTATAACCGGATTCGAACCCACAACACCCTCCAGGGCATGTGGTTCGCTGGTACTTGTACCTTTGAACCATAGAGGCGCTGGACTGCGCCTCTATGGTTCAAAGGTACAAGTACCAGCGAACCACATGCCCTGGAGGGTGTTGTGGGTTCGAATCCGGTTATAATCTCA
This sequence comes from Sabethes cyaneus, assembly GCF_943734655.1. Lineage (NCBI taxonomy): Eukaryota > Metazoa > Arthropoda > Insecta > Diptera > Culicidae > Sabethes > Sabethes cyaneus. Next base: position 173,434,260 of record NC_071355.1, read on the forward strand.
GATTACAGCTTGGTTCGACTCATGCACCTTCCAGCATTGGACAAAAGGTAGGAGTCAAAATGACTACTTGTCAAGCATAGCTACCAATACCCCCCCCCCTTCCTTTCCGCTCTTCCCCCTCCTTCACCAAAAATTTTCATTTCTTTCCCCTACCGTCCCTTCATCAATTGTAGAACCATCGTTTCAAAAAAATATTAATATATGTATGACCTCATTCCAAGGTCAAGACTAAAATCTTGAGATTAGTCTAGTTACAGGGTGTCACTCACAGCAGATTTCGCCATACTCAGAGTCGAAAAAAGTTCAACAACCTTGAAACCTGGTATGCCAGCTATATCTAAAACTTCATTAAAACTACTCTGAACTACTCTCGCCCTTAAAATGTATAAATGTCAGATTCTAAGTTATTTTTCAACTAAAAAATTGGTGGTAAGAATCCATAAGAACGTTATTTATTGCGGCGAATAATCCAATTATTAGTAGCAGGCCACCGAAATAGGTCAAATTTTCTTCTCAAAATCTAATGTAATCAACAAATCGTGATTGATTCTAAATCCCTGTCACTTGAAACAATCACCAACTTAAAATTATACTTGCATAATGCAGTTGCATGAAAGGTTCTGTTCAATAAATGAAACAAGTCGCGTAGCGCTTGAAATGATTATAAGATAAATTCAGCTTAATTTATTCGTTTCGATGATGTCGGGCCTTAGTTTCAAACACTCACAATATTGTCAACACTGAATATGCGGCTGTCCAGGAATTTTGTGATTTCCCCGAAATCAAGATTTTTCCGAGATATGCTTATCTTTGAACTTCCTGTTCGATTAATGTATAGATTGTTAGAATTCTTTCACAATGAAAGTCAATAGATTCCTAGTAAGGCTAAAAACGGTGTTGCTAATTTCACACAAAAATTGTTCAACGAGGAAGTTTATTTTTGGTTAAATGGACATACCAGTTAGAAGAGCTGTCACAACGCAACAAACATTTTTGTTGAATAACAGCTTATCAATCGCTTGTTACTTGGTGGTTAGCTGTACAATGGTTGAACAAGCTTCTATTTCACAAATATGTTTGTTGGGAATTGGAGTGAAGAGAATTCTTGTGCCATGGATCTTGGAAAGTTACTGTTTACACATTACACTTTATAGACCAGTGGAATCATTGGTCCGTTCTTCTTCAAAAACTATAGCGGTCAGAAAGTAACAGTCAACGGTGACCACTGCAAAGCCTTGATTACCGACTTATTTGTACCACAATTGCATGCCCTTCATGTGGAAGAGTTGTGGTTTCCACAAAATGGTGCAACATGCCGCACAGCGCGTTTCACAAGTGGTTTATTAAAAGAAATATTCGTCGAACGAATCATTTCTCGTAATGGTTTAACACCATTAGAATATTATTTATGAGGCTATGCGACGGCTTCGGTATACACCGGTAAGTCACAGAATATTGGCCTCCATTGCTGCCAAAAGTGTTCGAAAACTGAACTTTCCGATGCGACTTTCTCGGAGTCATCCGTGGTTGTTTTTATTTATCAAGTTTATTGACTTTAATGTTGACTGACACATTAGTGTCATCATACCTGAATTTCAATTTTAAGCCATTACCAAAAATGGGTAGCCTTAGTAATGGTGTCTGCTGTCTATCAGTCCTATAAACGGCTGAATAGCAGGAAATCTAATGACATTTAGGAGTCGGAAATCACATTAGCTGTGATTAGCGACTTGAAATAATATAATAATACCAACTTGAAACCATTCTGATCCAAAGTTCTTTAGTCACAGCTCAGGCAGCTTTCCAGGGAGTTTTAATGCATGTAAATATTCGGTGATCACTTGAGAAAACATTTAGAAACATTGCTTGTCTATTGGTGGATATTTTAATAAATCCGTTCCGATATATTCCTGTGACTATATTGTCAGTTGTCCTATTTTGCAAGCCATTACCGATTGGATGCCAACGTTACATTTGCTTCGCATCTAATTAGGCTTTAAATCGATTGCTCATAAGAATTGTTAAGTGGCCGGAATTGCAATTACATACGATGTAGGTTCTTCGGTGTTAGAAGTGATCACAAACTATTTTATAGTCACCATAAAAAATTGATTTCATTCTTGTGAATTAACTTCCAAATTGTTAATTCAGTCATTCACAGAGGAAAAAAAATTACGCAATCACGCGTGGGCTACAATCCACTAGCCATTCGGGGCATCTCAAAATTCTACAATGAAAATCCAACCAAGCGAAAATTTCGTCAAAGAAAGATCGTAGGTATCTGTTGCACCGTTCCGTATCACGGTTGCTTCCGGCGTGAAAAAATATACCGCCGATTCTAGCTGAGCATTGGCAATGAATGGCACAGCCTGTCCGTCGTACGTATTATGTCCGGTTTCTATGAATAAATATATGGACCCGCCGAAGCGACCAACCTAAACTAATCACCCACCAACACACCCGCACACGTACATAGATCATTCGCTTTTTTGTGTGCTGCTGATCCTGTTGATTGAAGGGGTCGCGGATGGATAACGAGCGTGTCTCAGACGGAAACTACCGGTCTATGGCAGCCAGCGGTTCAAATTGAAGTACCCCACTCAAAGAGGACTTCTTAAGGATTGAAAATTTCTTTCAAACCATCCGAAACCGACGTGCCCGTATTTATTTCTTTAATTGAATTGACAATTACACCGTTTGGATGGTTTATACATTTTTTCACGGACAGGCGAGAGATATTATTTGTCGAAACTAATGTTTTGTTGATTTGCCGAATCGCACCGTGAGGATTTATCTCCGAGAGCTAGGCTTTTTCAATTCACTAATGAGCCTGAAAGCCTGACCGGTCGGATGGTTTTATTTCTTAGCAAATTTATTGTATTACTGTTTCGGTATGAATCATACATTTAAACCAATTATAGTTGTCTAGGCGAACACTTTTCATGGATAACGAGAGACCACCGATGGTGATTCGAAGCTCTTACTCGCTTTGACATGGATAGTTTAACAGTCGAAATAGGAATTTGTAATCTAGCTGTTGATTGTCGGCGATAGTGGCTTGATATAAGTAGTGAACTGTGTTGTTACTTCCCAAAAGTCGGCTAATTTCTATATTTTCAAGACCCTCTGCATTTTCGCATTATTTAGGTGTTGTTTGAAATTCGTTCAGCATTGCTTCTACAAGTATTCAGTTTCGGTCATTTACCCGAAAGAACGCTGTTTAGGAAAATGATATTCTATTTAATAGATCCAAAGTTTATTTTTTCTAGCGAGAAGGACCATAAAACTGTCACCGCACTATCAACATCACATCACAGCTCCCGTCCCGTTAGCAGGTAGCAGTATTCGTCTGATATGCAAATCGGTCGATTTAAGATAGCTGGGAAAATAAATTTGGCCAGACCGGCACCGGCGTTTCGGAACGGATGACTACCATTAGGAGAGAATATTATCCACTAACCAGAATGTCATCAACCGTTCGGGATGATCCAGAAGCGCAAAGTAGTGATCCTTTGCGTTTGTTCGGATAACCGTTTTTTCAGTCGACCTACGCAAAACAAACAAATGGCCACTCTGATAATGGCTGTCTCCGCCAGATTTGGAAAAGACATGCCATGTGTGCACCAAGCTTGGTTGGGATGCTCTCTGGGGTTTTCAGAGCATATAATTCGTGGTCGTAAATAATCATTTTTCATGCCTTTCTTCTGTTCGGATTTCCCTCTCCAGTCCACTGATTGGATTGCGAGATGTCGAGAGGGGGGCTAGCCTGCCGGCAGTGTGACGACCAACGATCATGATAATTTACGATCAAAAATTAAATAGAATGAAATATATAATGTATATATGGGATATTTCCTTTCCCAGGTCTAACGAGTCTATCCTTGCGATCGACCAAGTTAGAACCATGAACACGATCGATGCTACGAGCGGAGCTTTTTGATAACGATGAGTATCACATAATCGTTAGTGTTTTTCGTAATCGTTACTTCATCTGGCGCCTGTTCCCCGGTCAAACGGAAACAACCACAGGTTTCTGCCCATGGCAGAAAAAATCTTTCCGTTTGTTCAGTTGGTTCAGTCTCCGATTTCAATTACCATCCTGAATCAATTGAAACGGACACGAATCATTCAAGTTTGATTGTTAATTGTCAGGTTTATGGTAATACGTCCAATGTTAATAAAATTAACTAATTGAATAACACCCGTTGATTACAAAATTACCGTTTTGTGAGTCAATGTGATCCGTTTGGTGTGCGAGTGATTGTGACGCATTTTCATAAGACAACTGCCTATCACCAGCGAGCTGCACGGTTCAATGTGCTTGATAACCCTAGTCGAGACATGCCGCCTATGTTTAATCAGTACCCACTGTTATGTTAGGCTATGCTAAGTTATTCAACCGGAAAGCGTTTGAAAACATAAATGCTTCTATTTTGCCCTAGACAATCTGATCTTAGGTATCATAGGCGATATTTACTTTTTAGAATTTAGTGAAACTTTAAAATAATTCGATCATGCTAATTTTGTCTTACTTTCATATTCATTAACCCTCTAATGGGTAAGACCGTCTATAGACGGCCTTCGCTTTTGGAGCTTCAAAGCCACACTCGAAATTTGGCTTGAATTGACAATATGAAAAATATGTTCAGAACAGATTTCCTGATATTTTGACTTCCTTAGAAAGCTGTTCCATCTGCTTGCCGTTAATCAAGATTGAACCAAGAACCAGGACTCACTGTGGTTAGCAGACATTGAGGAGACAGCCTGGCCGATGGAGGATAAAACCTGTTTAAAAAGTGTCATTTTCATAAATTCAACACATTGGTCGCACATCCAAAAGAGCACCTGCGCTCATGTAACACTTTCATGACGGACGAGTTCAATCTAGCGCATTTGGTATGAATGACCGTTCACAAAATCCCATGCAGGTGATTGTCTCATCAGTCGCTTTCACCGGTTTGGCGCAATGATCACATGCACTTTCCATACTGACAAGCTTAACACAATCTTCTTTCGTCGATGTCACGGAATCGGCAAATGTAGAAAATAAGCGATACATCACAGAGCAACAAATGTGAACAAAAAGCACGATTAAGTGATATTCCACTGACCCGGCACAAAACTAATCACAGCGAAGAGTGTAATCAACTTTAAACCACAGTTAATGCTCAATATCACTGCAAAAATACGGTTTATTATGGAGCCGAACAAACTCAACGTAAACAAACTGAACAGTGTTGCCGATTTGATACCTGGCGGTCCTCTAGATAAATATTTTTCCATGAAAATCAATACTCGAGCATCTTTTGAGTGTACTTTCGTAATAAAGTAATCATTTGCTTGATCGCATCGTTTTTACGATGTTGCCCGTTAGAGGGTTAAGTAAACATATCACAAAAAAGTACAGTCCTTCATTTGTCACGCTTTTGAATAAAACACGCGTAGCTGTGAAGATCGTAGTAGAATTAATTGGAATTTCTCAAAAAAGTTCTCGTTTTACCAAGAAATGTGTATTAAAATCTGCAATCAAGCAATCAGAAACGTTGTTTGAAGTGTAATTGCTGAAAGTTTTGGTTTTTAATGGCTGTTGTATTACGCTTTTTGCATAATAATAAAATGCTACTAATAATATTTGGTTATCATTATAGATTAAATTATAGATTAAAAACCTATTTAGGGACGTCCTCAATTGATTGAATCATCTGTCGAAAGTATATTTAACACACTGTGGCTAGTGTTGCAAAAAATTGCACAATGACATTTATATGCTAGTCCAGCAAACAATAATCATCACTCGGCTTGTTTACATTTTCAATTTAGGCTCTTTTCAATTGTTGGTCTTGATTTATTTCTTCGAACATGTTCGAGAAATCTGGAAAACTAGAGCTACTCTACCAATGGTTTCATGGTTACCGTAATTTTCAGTAACCTGTTTTTCATATTCTTTACGCTAAGCTATGATAATAAACGTGCAACAAACAGTTTTGTTACCTGGAGCTATTCCGAATATTTAACGGTTCGTATGAAGTGCAAGAACCGTTTTTAATTCCTGCACGTATAACTTTATGCTTTAATTTAGGGTTAGGTTTTCACTGGATTGTATTTTTACGTTTTAGTGATTCATTGTCCTCCTTTGCTGTCTTTGTCCGTTAATTATTCTTTCTCCTGTGTTTTCCTTCGTCGCTATCTAATCATTTAAATGTTTGTAAGTCTGAATTTAAATTTAAAAAACTTGATCACCGTACCGTACTAGCAATTTTAAGTTACCGTTTTGAAGATTTAAGTAATTTATTTTTAGAATGTTACAACCGAACAAATTTTTAATCAAACGTAAAAAACAATATAAATCAAAAGCCGAATTTTTAATTTTGCGTTTTCTAAATTCCCTATTCTTGTTTACGTTTTTTCGCTCATGCACACACTGCACTTTTGACATTCTTCGTCTGAAACGCTGCGCTCGTTCAATGTGCGTTAGTCATGGTGAAGAAATAGTGCTCGGCTAGTGACTTTCTATGCCGCGGTGCGTACAGCGTTAACGGGTTCTGGTGCAAAGTTTGTTTAGAGTATGTTGATGCTTCGTCGTAGTTGTCTATTCCCGTACTATCCAACACAAATTATTAAAAATATCAGCGATTTTTATGAAACACAATGCAAAATTAGTTCTTCCCCAATATTTTAGTTTGTTGCCTCTCATACGCGATCAATCAAAGTGAGCTGAGATCTATTTAAATACTTTTTTCATTAAAGAATTCCTAGCAGACAAATTTCCAACGTTTTTTGTGCGTCGAAGAAGAAAATGTCGACCAATCGTTTTAATTGCCGTCAATCATAAAATTAAAATAACTCACGCAACGCATTGTTGTTATTCTGCAGCCGGGAAAACTTGTATAACCTACAGAAATTTTGCAGAATAACATTTGTCATGCTGCCCTACACAAATACATGCGCGCTAGCTTCGTAAACATTATCCTGATTTTTAGTTTGGACGATGAAAAATTTTGATGGACGGATTTTAAAACGGTACGACGAATTTAAGTTATAAAGTCAGTTGCGTAATTTCAATCAAATGCTTTATTAATCGCTTTTTAGTGAATGCTAAGGGCACGGATCGGAAGCTAAGTGTGTTTGAGCTAAATCAGCAGCAAAGCTTTTAGAGTATTCATTACATTCACCTAAGAAATGATGAAAATTAGAGTGGCTTTCCTTACTACGACGGGAATTAGAAATAAATCCGATTTGTGTAAATTGGTGTATGCATTTTGCAAACACAATAAACGAGAAATACATCGCAAAACCTCATTCATCGAACAAATACTCTCTACTAAATTGCCAGATTATTTGATTGAAAGAGTTACCAGATACGGTTATATAACTTAAAATATTCGTTTATTAGAACTTAGCGTGTTCTTTCGAGTAACGTAAAACATTTTTTATAATAAAAAGGTGCTTTCTGAACGATAATATGGTGTTGGTTATTACGTTAATTATCAAACCATGAGCTGCAACGGTGTGTTTTGAAATCCCGTTATAAGAAGTCTCTCTATTATCTCTCTGTTTAGTTAGTTTAGTTAGCGTAATTTGCCGATTATTGTAAACCAAACGCAGCAACTTTCAGCTATTTTTATTTTACGAGAAAAATAATACATTATTTATAATAAAATATGCCATATAAACAAAATGACCTTTCAGTAAAACAAATGCTATGGTTTCAAAGCCAGTAATGCTGCATACATTTATTATGATATTAAAGTTTTTCTCCGACACGTTAAAGACTCAATGGTTATCCATTTGATTAACGTCATTAGTATAATTTTGCACACGTTCAATCCCTTGCACGAAAAGGAACAAAATAAAATGAGGAGAATTACCAAGCACAGAAAATTGACTTATAAAGGAGCCCCCCTTTGAAAAACAAAATAATAAGTATATTACCGTTTCTATTTTGTCATATTTTTGAGTTCAGTCACCACCGAACAATGACTAACTTGAATAACTATAAATAATTGCATTGAAATATTTTCTTGATATAATTTTGACTTCCTGAGTCTTTACTTTTTCAAGTTTCTAATCTTGAATTTTTTTGTTCAGTACGCGCTATTATACTATATATAGTTTCCTTGTGTCTGACTGTAACGCTAGATTCAAGCAAGCTGTTGAATAAACAATTTTCTAGACTTCAACACGCGTTGTGAACGTAACAATGATTTCAGTCAGTGGGTGGGTGGGTGAAATAGACAATTTCATGGGCTGCACATAATGCGATACTGATTTCAACAAGTCCTACGCTTGAATAAAAACATTTGGATTTTAAAACAAATTTTTGAAGCAAACGCTAACCGTTTGAGATTGATGGAGTAAACGTGTGATTTGGCTCATCACATGCCACATCACATCACATGCAGGACAGCCTACGATTTAATCAAGCTATAATTGATTATCAGATATTTAAACAATTAAACATTTACTGTAAAGTATTTTATTTCCAGTATATTAAAAGTATTCTAATTTTTTAAAGAACTAGGTCGCAAAAAGCCTTCGAAATCTCCAATATCCAAAGATTTTGTATTGCAATGACTCGATTTCAAACAAATAATTAATCCAAGAGTTTGTCCGGTTTACTAAAACGAAGGTTGTTTTTGTAGTTGTGGTCCAACGAGTGATAGCGGATTGGACAGCAAGCGTCTGCCCGGTATAATTCAATCGATATTTTCTACAATCATAATTTTAGCGATACCGAATCGAGACACGGTTCTAAAATTGAGTACTTTTTCAAAATGTTCTCCCTCGAGTAGCACGTTCCTCGCGATTGGCAGATTTTTGCACTTTTGTCTAAACCCCATCTGCTACCTTTGTAGAGTACATGTCTTTTAATTTATAGAAGGTTGCCAATTTGAGAGCTGTTCCACTAATAAATTTTACGTGCTACTGAATCGTAAACCATATTACATTTTCAAAGGTTTTGGTATCGTGGCTAGCCACGACGGGTCAACCTAGTTGGTTGAGATTTTGCTTTTTCAAGAGCAAAGTTTTCTGAGATTTTTTGTTACATGCGAGTGTGCAAGGGAAGCTTCGACGTTTTAGCTCTTTTACTTACTGCAAAACTGTTTCCTTTTCCTGTAACAGAGGCTGAGGCACTGTTTTACTTAAAATTTTCGTTTCTATTCTCAAGAATTTGATTGAGGATTATGGATGTGAAAATTAACGATGCTTGGTGCTAATGAAAATAGTTACTAGCCGGTAAGCCCAATGATAGCTTCTTCTGTTATTGGATTTAGACTCCAAAAAAATCGATTATATTATTGATACTGTTTTAATCAGTTATCGAAATAGTGGTAAAATTTGGTGATTTTAGTGAGGCTGACAAAATAGCCCAAATAGTATATCAATGTACGAAATTAATAGTAAACATCTCTTAAAAAATTACGTAACTAAAGCTTAATAAAGTGCGTCCAAGTTGTTTTTTGATCGTACATAATGTTAATAACTGACACACGTACAATTTTCAGCAGAGCTGTATAGCAATATGGAGTGAATCGTATCGTATATAAATACGTACATATAGATGAGACGCTTAAAATTATTCCTTATCATGCATATCGCCTTCAAAATAGTACGAATATACCAGCTTTGCGCGTCAAATACGATTTAAAAGAATGCATATCTGTACGTAATACTGATTTTTGATTTTTATAGACATATGAAAATGCTAGCTGGAAAGGTTAAGGTAGTGGTATTAGCAGATGGTGTGAAATGGACAACAACCAAATTTTTTTGTTTTATTAACAAATATATATTAGAGCATTTGAACCGTTTGTTTGAGAAACCCCACAAGCGCCGTTTGACATGAGTCAATTTTGATGAGTTTTTGACAGTTTTGAATTCTCCGGGATATTTACATCTTTTCTCAAATTTTGGAAAAAGGTTGGTTCTACAAACCCCTTTTAGTTGGGGTTGAAAATATTTCGAGAAAATCAGGTTTTTGTTGTTTTTCTACCAGGGATGGAAAAAATCGCTTCTAGAGATCAAGATCATAGGAGCGATCAGATTCAGATTCATTGACATCACTACTTGTAAGCGGACTTTGTCGCGATCCGTACAGATTATGACAAACCTCATGTCAGATCATGTTCATTGCATGAACATTGCGTTGAGAAATATAACAGATACAGACGATTGGTTGTGTGCATTGTATAAATCGCAATATCCGGTTTGCCCACCTCCATGTCTTTCGGTGATAATACAGCTGACACCACTCAAGGTATCTGCGACTTATTTCGCGAACAATTTAGCAGTGTTTTTGTTTCCGAAACTTTAACTAGTGATCAAGTAGAACTGGCTTCCGCAAATGTCCCATGTCATATATCACTAACCATGCATCCCAACATCTCAAACGAAACAACCAGTAGTACCTGTGCCAAACTGAAATGCTCCACCAATTCTGGCCCAGATGGAATCCCTGCAATCGTACTCAAAAAATGCTCAAATAGCCTTTCTGTTCCTTTAACGTACCTGTTCAATTTATCACTCGGCTCAGGCACCTTCCCAAAATGCTGGAAGCAATCCTTCGTCTTTCCAGTGCACAAAAAAGGAAATAAGGCAAGCTGCTGCAACTACCGTGGAATCGCGTCTCTGAGCTCCGTTTCCCAATTGTTCGAAAAGATTACACTCGACTTTTTTACTCACTATTGCCGTAATTTTATAGCGGAGGAACAACATGGGTTTATTTCTAAGCGCTCTACAAACACTAATCTTATGGTGTATTCATCTGCAATCATCCGTGCGCTGCAACAACGTCTCCAAGTTGACGCTATATATACAGATTTTTCTGCTGCATTTGATAAACTAAACCACCAAATTGCAATTGCTAAGCTTGAACGTTTTGGATTTTCCGGCTCCATACTGAATTGGATACGCTCGTACTTGGATGACCGCAAGATGGCAGTAAAAATCGGTGACTCTCAATCGATATTTTTTGCCGCAACATCTGGTGTTCCGCAAGGAAGTCATTTAGGTCCATTAATATTCCTACTATACCTGAATGATATCCACCTACCTATTGAATGCCAGAAATTATCTTATGCCGATGACTTTAAATTGTTTCATATTATACAAAACGTAGACGACCAAATCTTTCTTCAAAAGCAACTGGATAGCTTTTACTCATGGTGCGTTACCAACCGAATGGTTTTGAATGCTTCGAAATGCTCTGTCATCTCATTTTCTCGAAAACGCTCTCTATTGCCATACGATTATAAAGTGTCTGGTCAAATATTGAATAGAGTAACTGTAGTCAAAGATTTAGGCATCTTATTGGATACTAAGCTTACCTTCAAAGAACACATCGCTTACATTTCTGCAAAGGCTGGGCGCGCTCTAGGTTTTATGTTTCGTGCAACTAAATTATTCAAAAACGTCCATTGTCTTAAATCAGTCTACTGTTCTCTGGTCCGCTCAGTTCTGGAATATGGATCTATTATCTGGGCACCATATTACCAAAATGGCATTCAGAAAATTGAAGCAATTCAACACAAATTCTTGCGGTTTGCCCTTCGCTTCCTTCCATGGAATGATCCTAATAACTTACCTTCTTATGAAAGTAGATGTCAGCTAGCTGGACTTGACCTGCTAAGCGTTCGTCGCGATGTTGCTAAGACTACCTTTGTTGCCGATCTAATTCGCTCGGATATTGACTGCCCCGATTTGCTTAACCGTCTCAATTTCAATGTGAGGCCTCGAAATTTACGTCGTAATAATCTCCTGTTCATCCCTGGCTCTCGCACAAACTACGGCCACAATGAACCGTTAGTAAGTGTATGTCGCGTGTTTAACGTTTGTAATGAAGAATTCGATTTCAATGTCTCTCGTGCTACGTTAAAGAAGAATTTTCGTCTTGTTATATCTGCCTCATAAGTATTTAATCAGTGTGTATAAATTAGGTGTATTATTTGTGAATTAGCGCATAGGATAGTATATAAGCAATGTTGTACTGTAGGATGTCATGTTATCTGTTGTACAGTTAAAAGATGAGAGGTTTTGTGCCCACGGGAGAAGATACAATGACATAGAGTATCACTCCCGAGGGCTTTTCCCTACTCCATAGAAAATAAACAATAAACAATAAACAATACAAACAACATGTGTGACCTTTTTTCTCGCAGCTAGATAAAATGTAACACTATGATCGACTGCTAAGACTGTTTAGAGAACAAAATCTTGTGATTAACGCTAAAGATTCACTGTTTGTCATGATCTGTACGGATCATGACCTGTGCGTGTGGCGATAACTCACAGATTTTATCAAAATCACTGATCTTCTATCCCTGTTTTCTACAATTGTGTCAAAAGCACAGGCATTTTGAAACTATAAAAAGGAATGTGAGCATTGCTCGAAAAAATTGATAGCTTTGGATGAAGGCGAATATAAAACATTTACTCCTACAGTTTTACTCCTGGTAGTATTCTTTTACCTGCCAGATCATGGACACGACTACTGAGCTGCTGACAGTATTTATCTTTCTCAGTTGTCTACCCTTCACCACAATTCATTCAACTTTCTTACTCTTGACTGATAGTGCGGGTCTTAAAATTTAGTTTTTAAGACTGCTTGCTTTTTAAAATGAATGAATGAATGAATATGTAGAGAACGACCCGAACATGAACGGAAGTGATTCGCTCGAATCGTTGGTATCAGGTTGGCAATGCTTAGTTTATTTTATCTGTACTAGCAACAGCAAAGAATGAGTATATTGCAACAATTCAGGCGTATTCCATAAATTGAATATGAGATTTCTAAGCACTGAATATGAGGTAAATTTGCTTTTTGTTAACATTTAATAACTTTAATTTCGAAGTTCTATTTCATATACCAAATTGTAAGCATTTGGCGAATTATGGGTCTACTGAGAGTCGGATTTTATGAGGTAATTTTTCCGTTCGAATTGTTTGTTTGCTAACAATCTTGTGTACACACATTTGAAGCTAATGGCACATGTTGGTGTTTTGAGCATTTGGAATGCTTTGATAACAATGATATTCTCAGATATTGTTTAAAAAATGGGAAGTGGCAACAATTGGGTGGTTTAAATAATTGACAATAATTGACAAACTAGCATTATTATAGCGTGAAAAGAGGAGATCCTAGGAGACTGCCTTGAGAAACTCCAGATGTATCGTATATAACGAAAGATAATCTAAGCTCGTGACAGACATTGGAATATGTCACGATACGAAACAACATTATCAAATTATGGCTATTTTTTGTTTGGTTGCATGTATAAATACATGGCATGGTGTGTTGCTATCTCTTTCTCATGTAGGAGTGAAGAGAGCAACTTTCAAATGGTCCTCGGTAAAGGGGAATTCCCAGCAAATTTTTTGGTTTCTGTCAAAATTAACATTTTGGTACCTATGCGTGGGACATCGAAAATGTATGAATTTGACAGCCACTTCACCCCGTAGAAAATCGCAGGTGCCTAACCTAATTTTCTATAATGTACTTTAATACGATATCCTAGATTCACTATAACAAAGAAATGTAGGGAGTCCAACGTGTCACCGCATTATATCTTCATTGACTTCAAAGCAGCATACGATTCAGTCGATCGAGACCAGTTAAGGCAGATAATGCGAGAACATGGTTTTCCGGATAAACTGACGCGATTGATCGGAGCTACATTTGATCGAGTGATACGTTTCGTGCGCATCTCGAGGACACTCTCGAATCCCTTCGAGTCTCAGCAAGGGTTGATACAAGGTGACAGCTTATCCTATATGCTGTTCAACATCGCTCTTGAGAGGGAGATCCGATAAGCGGGCATCGAAACGAGAGGCCCGAAGTTGACTAAGGGTAGACAACTCCTAGGCTTTGCAGATGACTTTGATATTATAGCCAGGAATTGCGCGATGGCAGAGACAATCTACGCCAGACTGAAAACAAAATCTAGTAGGATTTGACTAAAAATGCGTCGAAACCCAAATATATGAGAGGAAGAAACACAAAGGAAACAAGCGCGTGCTTCTCACGGATGGTAATCGTTGACGGTGACGAACTGGAAATGTTAGGTGAATTCTTGTATTTGGGATTGGTGGTGACAACAATACTAGTGAGGAGATCCAGCAGCGTATTCAAGTGAGAAACCAGACTTACTTTGCCTGTCGCAAAACGCTACGATTAAAAAGCATACCGTACAAGGCCGTAAAAAGCTGGCAATGTACAAAACCCTTATTACTCCGGGGGTTCTTTATGGACTTGAAGTTGTGTCATTGCTCATGGAAGACATACGCGTCCTTACCGTGTTCGAGTGGAAGGTACTGTATTTGGTGGAGCACAAATTAGGGGCGGAGAGTAGCGGTGACGTATGGATCACGAGCTACAGGCACTGCTTCCTCTTCTGTTGGGTACTCTTACTACTGCATCCATTATTTTGAACTATTATGGTTAGGCACTGCTTGGAGAGATTCCCATCGTATATCTGGTTGGGCTGGACACCCCGTGAGGATGCCGGAAGACAGTGCGACGAAAACGGTTCTCTTGAACAACCCCACTGGCACCAGAAACCAAGGGGCTCCACGTAGAAGATAGTTCAACCAGGTGGAAAGTGATTCGCGAGCTCTGATTTGCCTGAGAAATTGGTGACGAGTAGCCCAAAATCGAGTTCAGTGGAGAGGGCTGCTTGAAACAGCACGAGCCATCCCGGATCTAGGCTGCTGACGACGACGATGACAACGTAGCTGTGTCGCACGGAGATGATCGGCGCAATTCAAATTCTTAACTGTTTGGTTGATTTTCTAAGATATAGAGACTATAGAAGGCTACACCTAAAAATTTTTGGTTTTGTAAGCATTCGTAAAAATTGGCATGACGAACTAGTTACTATACTCGGAATAATAGCACGCTTTACCACTCACTGGTCGGGCCAGCAGTGTCACGATGATAGCCTTTCTACGACGCGGCATCATCGGCGGAGGCAGACCCATGCCAGCAGCTTTTTTTGGATTCGGGCGATAACCGCGGCAATCACGGCAAGCTGACAATAGAGGACTTCATCGTTTCCTCCGCCGAGATTGCGCGCCCGGGTGCGCGCGGTGTCGTTCTACGTGTTTATTTATTTTTGCTCGAATAATACTATTTGCAAAAAGGCGCCGTTTTATTGCTTGCCGATAGCCGGAAAGGTCAACTGCGCCAAGCTTGATAGTCGGTGCGAATCAGGCAATGGTCAATCGTTTTTAAAGTCCCGAACAGCAAATGATAATGTTTGTGTTTAAAGATTATGCTACCACAAAAAGTAAACATTAAAGCAATCCCGACACGCTGCCACCGCTCGTGGCAAATTGGACATGACCCAGTGCAATTTTCGTACCTCCTTCGCGGTTTTCCACACCACATTACCAAACAACGCAACCAGAAGTCAAAATGTGTCCCCTTGATGAGTGCGAGTGAAGCAATATGTGCCAAAGTGAAATGGACTGCACATTTGACGGTTATGGAACGTAAATTTTCGCCCAGATTTGCACGGCAGCCCGGATAATGCGACTTGCGTGCCCCGTTTGCTTTCTATTTCTCTTCTGCGAATCCTAGACGGTGGTGCACTGCGCTGGTGCGCGATGTTAGTAAATGAGGTGCGCAATACCGCATATCTCTAGGAATGCATGTGTGCGTAAAATGCGCGCTTTTTGCCGCAGCTAACGTTGTGCGTTCGTTTTCTTTGCCGGAGGGCAATAAAGTGATTTGGATGGAATCGAGGTATCGAGAGTGGGACTTAATTAGCATTAGCATGGTCGAAATTGTTAGTAGATTTTAGTGAAGATTTTTTTAAAAGTTTGGCCTCGGGTAAAGGTAAAATGTGCTAAAATATTCATTGCAGCTTTCTTTCATCTATCACAATAAAATATCGCAAAGTATGCGAAGTCCGAGAGATATTCTAATTGTCAAGATGATTTGAGGCTTGTTCAAATAAAACTGGGTTCCCTAACTTTTTTGGATGGACGTTATTACTGCGACCACCATTTTGATCTATTGTGATATAGTCCAGATGTTTTTTCTCTGTATTCCGCACTTCGTTCTTTTTGCAATATCACTATTGAATGAGCGAACTGCTTTTTATACGTACTTGAGTATTCTCCCTTCCTTCCCCTTATGTTTTTATTACTTTTCAACCCATCTCGCTCTCTAGAACTAGCAAGTGAAGTGCCTTAAACTAATGAGTAAGGAACTAGCAAGTGCGAAGAGTTTTAATTTCCGCTTGGACAAGAGCCTTCATTACGCACCTCGAGTCAGTATCACCGTTGCAACTTACACTGGTAAGAGACTCCATTGTTTATAAATGCATAATTCAGTATGAAGGAAAGATGTGGAGGGGTTTGAGAAGAAACCAATGTTGAAGTCATTTAATATCGAATGGCCTGATTCTACTAAGATTCGAATCAACGAGCATGAATTTCTTTGCTCTCCAAAAAATGAAATAAATTGGTTTTAAAAAATGAATTTATATGAATGCAGTTCTTTTAACAAACAATGCTTTAAACGTTTAAACGTCAAAGCTTAGTTTAAGAACACTAAACAATGATTGGAGTATGAACTGCATTACCCCAACTAGGATTAAAATTATCTGCAGTGTATTTATCTGAAAGATTTTTATTGTAAACTAACCAACCAGAATGCGAATCGCAAAAAACGCACTTCCTCTTGAGCGCTGTTCCAATTTTCTTGCTCTGCAAAGATCGCTTCTCCTCCCGTAAGGAATCTAGAAATGATCCCCCCAGCAGCAGCAATCGAAACGTTCCCGTCCGGTCGTACTCGTCTATTTTTACACAATAAATTACAAACATTTCATTTTTTGGGTCTACCATCGAGCTCCAGTAGCAAACCAGCAACAGAAGCTGGCTGGCACAAGAAGAATGAATGATGCGACATAATTTTGTATACCTTTTTGAATCCCCCACCAGCCGACCTTCCGACCGTCGCGTCGTCACCGTGCGTCGTTCCGTTTCGTATCTGCAGCCGGGCTTGGTTCCAGCTTGCGATACTTCGTTCTACCGTTGTTGTTGTTCTCGTCCGCTGCTAGTACGTCAGGGGCGAGCGGAATTCGGGGGGAAAATCCTGCTTTCGGAAAACCGGGAAAAGTTTATCTTCCTCTCTCACTGCGCTAATATAATTGACCTTCTTCTGTTTTGTGCCAGATTTTCGTCGTTTCACAAATGACGCTTAGGCGGCTACCGTGAGGCTGCGTCTCATTCCATGCGAATGTGGGTCGTACTCCGGTCCTGCCCGGTTTGCCGAGATTCTCGCGAGGCACGATACGCGAGGGAAACGGGTAGACTTTAAGAATGAAAATAATACAAAATATATTTTGATGAATTTTCCTCACTTCGTGCGTATCGTTTGATCACGATTTAAGACGTATGTATCATGAAGCATTTACGAGTTGCTCTATTTGGCTGCCAGGCAAGGTTCAGGAGTTCAATGTTTTGGATGATTTCAGCTGAAATACGTCGCGAGTGGCAAAGTGCATCTGCATAGGAATGCACCCTGGATGTGGATGAAGAGAAATGGTACTAATTAGTGCCCGGAAAATTCGAAGAAAGTGTCGTCTCATTATAGCTTGGATTGTTAGAATTATTTCCCAAACATGTGATTCTCAAAACAGTCTAGGTTTGAGGGACTACGCTTAGAGACTTGTGTCTCCTTCCATTTTGTTGGATAATGGTCATACTTTAATTTTATTTTTATGGATGAATTTAAATGCTGTGCAGTATAAATTATTGTATTACTTTTGCGAAACAGAAGCTCTGAATATTGACCAATATTCTGTACTAGAGAGCTTACCAGATTGACGCGTCAGGCTAAACTGAAGTCAACCGCGTGTGTATGGCATTCCAAACCCGTTCAAATGACAACATTTATGGCCATCCCCGAGCCTTCATGTGACATGACATCGCACAAATGGAAACGGGCCATTTTTACCGGCGCACGGATTCAAGCATTGCGGATTGCGTAACATGCCACGATTGCCTCCATATGAGGTTATTAGGCCTAGATGGCTAGAGTGTTGAAAAATGGGCTTTAAAATTGCACCCGTTTTGTCCGATTTCGGTCAGCGCCCCCTAAACGTGCGACCGGTGGCAGCCTTGTAATCGAAGTGTAATCACGTTCGAAGGTGTAGATTTCCTTTTGCTGTCAGTGGCTTGTCATTTTCGGCCCAGTGCCGCAGGTTGAAGTGGAAACATTTTAGGAATGGAATAAAATATCACACATCACACAGCAGTCAGTTGACGAGCTGCGCGGCTACCGACTTGTTGGGACGTTGTTGGAAAAACGTTCGATTTTCCTAGTTGTTAGCTCAGGCAAAAATTGACAGCACAACATACGAACAATATCATCTAGGCAGTTGGGGACACCAATTTTACCACGGCGTACATCAACGCGTACGTCACAGCTGTTGCTGGTGCTGCTACCGTGGTGCGCAGGAGTTTCGTTCGAATTGAACTTTGACATATGTATGTACGTCGCTGCGGTTGACATTGCTGACACTGATGGTGCTGCGGTGGAATGTTCAGCGGACTAATTAAATGTTGTCAGGTTTGGTTTTTGTCAGATTGTTTCGGCATTTTTTACTGCCGCCAAAATGGGCTGTCACTTGTTTTCGGCTAATTTCACTTTAATAGTTCATTAATCTTTAGTTTTAGCAGAGAATTATAACCCGGCTTTTTGTTTAAAATGAAATATCAACCTCAATCCACTCAATCTCGTATATTTTAAACATAACAACGTCAGCTCTCTGTAAATTGAAGCGACGCGGTGATTGTTTCATTAGTGAAGATAAATGGACGGTATGTTGAATTATTTAGGTATGAGAAAATGATATCAGTACCAATTAATTATGCTGTGCAAATTCGATTAATCTTTTCTGGATACTTTCAATCGGCAAATTTTACAACTGATGTGGAAATCAAACAAAGTTGCAGTTTCCAGTAGCGAGTACCTTTGGCGGACCAAAGAGCAAGAACTTTCAAGCACTGTGGGTCCTTGTGGGTTGAGCTTTCGATTACAAGGCAGCTTAGTGTACGGTGAAATGTCATAACCTCACAGTTCACAATACTAGTTACGAACCAATTTCTCCGGTACCAACAAACCAAATTATCGTCGCAAATAAATTATTATTTGCAATCGACTGCAATCTTCCAAGAGTCGACCTGCCAGGCACAATGTTAGATCGTCAGCATATACTCATTTTCAGCCAGCTGTTAGTAACAGAATGACGTCTTTAAAAAACAGCATGAATAATTATGGTCCCATGTGGCTTCCTTGTGGAACTCCTGTTAGTAGTTGTTAGTTTAGTTGTTAGTAAATTGCGAAGATATACAAGTACCGAGCTTAACGCGTAAACCGCGTAGGGTGAAGTTTAACCATTCGACGAATCGACAAGAAGCCCCAAGTCGCAAAATTTTACACATAATTATTCGATGATCGAGGGCGGTTAGCATAAAATACATCAACTTGTGCTTGTAGTTCCATTTGTGAGATATACAACAAGGTAGACTCTAGCAAGTTGGTAAAAATGAAGCGACCTAGTACGAATCCATATCGAGAGGTAGGGATGTAATGTTTAGTACGTGAAAGAATAACGACACTTACTACAATATGAAATGTTAAATAGTTAAGAGCCAGCCTATAAGCTAGAACACGCCCTGCAAACATAGCTCTCCGACATCGACTGCCAGGTGCGCGTTATGATAAACTTCCGAGTCTTCAGCTGTTTTGTAGGCTTGTGCTTCAACATGCGCCCAAATCGAATAATCTTACTACTTTTACTTTCAGCAAAAATTTCATGTTTTCCGACAGCCATCGTTGGGTCGTCCTTCAAAATACACTTCGGTATTGGTTTTAATACCCTCATCAATGAAAACAGGCTGCATTTTTAGATCGTTAGACGGACCCAAGCCAAATACCATGAGCTGGATGTTTGGTTTGGAACTTAAACTTCACCTTCACCTGAATATCCCAGCATTGATGCTGAACAGCTTGTAATCTGAGAACAGAATTATCATATTTTCTTTCTTCAGCAAAGAAAGCAATCTTTTCGAATGATTCACTCGTGGTGCCTTTAGGTGCCTGCCCTGTTACTTACTTACTAAGTTGGCTTGCCGTCCTAAGACAAAGCCTGTTGAACAAAGTTTCTCCATGTAACTCGGTTGAGGGCTACCGCTCTCCAATTCCTCGGACACCGAGTACTTTCCACCAGATCTTCACCTGGTCTAACCATCTTATTCGTTGCGCTTCTGGTCGTCTTGTTCCTACCGGATTTGAGCTGCACTGTGATCGCGGCATTTCACCTCTTTAAGAATCAGGTTATGAGCTCAAGTAGCCTTATCACGCTCTGCTGAAAGCAGCAATAAAACCGATTACACTTTTCGCTGCTTGATAACCACCGCCATAATTTAATGAAGCTTTTCGCTCGTTGCACGGCAAAGAAGCTAAATCAGTCAGCCAGCTTTGAAAACTTAAAAATATACTGCTGTAACAAGAAAAGTTAAAGTTTTACTGTCAGATCATCCTGACCGATTTTGTTTATAGCGACCAGAATAAAATTTTCGATAGAATAAACAATAAATTTTCAGCAGTTTCCGTAGTTGTGCAACATATGCGCATTAAATTTTATCATGCATCATGCATTTAGGCCATTACAAATATTTTAAAAAGTTTTTGTCCCTCCGCTGTTGGGCCACTGAAGGAGGGGGGCGAAAAAAAACAAAGAGAAAAGAAAATTTTTTTGGACGATTTTCGGAAATTCCGCTGTTTGAATTTCCATTTCTATTTCATGCTAGAAGCATTAACTCAATTCATACACTTATTTTTCAAGTTTTTCAGGCTGTAGAGCTCACAGACAATTGATTTTATAATAAAAAAAACTAACTCATATCCTACAAATTATTTTTTTGCCCCCCGATTTTTCAAGGCAATTTCCAAGGGGGGGGGGGGTGATAAAAACTTTTAAAATGATTTGCAATGGCCTTATTATGTGGTGAACCAGACCAATAATCCAATAATGGCGCTAGCACCTGGAGAAGCCCAAAAGATCACGACCATCAGAAAGGCATTAGCAATAAGTTTAGCGAAATACAGTTGGATTTAGAATTTGGCAACAAATGCGTGTCGCCTATGTTGCCAAAATCGAAACCGTGCCAAAATCGAGACCCTTTTTTAATATGAAAAAAATTGAATGCAAATGCAAATTAGAAATTGAGTAAATGTTATTAATCAACGATTGCAACCTTTTTATGTTTACAAAATCCACCAAGAACTATCCGTGCGGTGCAAGTAAGTTTTTGGCGACCTGCGGCAACAAAAATATTATTGTTCGAAACCGCAAACTTTTTCTCATGAACACACTTAGGGCAATATTTTTTCGTCATTAAAAAGTATGTATGCGGAAACTGACTGATATTTAAGCATATTTTTGGAAGTAAAATATTTTGTGTTGCCAAAAACGGATACTTTTGTTGCCAAAATCGAGGCATGCCAAAATCGAACCATGCCAAAATCGAACCATGCCAAATTCGAAATCCAACTGTACTGGATAAGATGCCCCATATGAATCATCGAAGTAATTGAAGTAATGATAAACTTGGAAGGAAAACTGCGCTAGGAAATGATAGGCGCATCAAATCGGTTCTTCGCCAAGGACGTCTGAAAGTCACATTACGGCTCAGATCGTTAGCGTAATTAACGTAAATCGCCAATTTACTGCGGTGAAAATTCATAACTTGCAAGCGGTAGCAGTCAGCTTTATATGCTACCGCAGTAAACAGATGCGGATTATCAACTTGCAAAAAAGAAGCAAAGGTGTTGCTGCCTTGCACAGTTCTTTCGAACAAAATACTCGCGTCAACTTTCGTAACACAGTTACTCACGCGTCGCATTTTATACAACGCTCTTTATCTCGGAAAATCTCGGAATGTTGCCTGTAGAAAAAGTTCTGTCTTCGCCAAAGTTAATTAATAGTTCAAGGCCGTTCGCTTAAGGGATAAAACTTCATAAGTTTGTCACTGGCGGAGCTTAAATGCTTAGCAATTTTTTGGAAGAGCGGAAGCGTCTGGTGTGATAAACTTGGACAATCTAAAATTTTTTTCGAAATCTATGCCAAAAACCCGATTTAATCCACCTAGTGGTGAAAGGAACCTTTGTTATACGGTCTTATTTGCTATTTGAGATAGAAATCGACACGTTTTCGGAACATAATTCATCTATTGGTCAACGTTGCTTAATGCGTTGGTTTACATAAAATTTTTGAAAATTGAATAAGTTTACAAATTTTGAACAAAATAGGAATACTTTTAAATTTTGATAGATCCTTTTTTCATGAAATTGCTGAGTAAGGATAAGTAAGTTGTTATTAATTTGAGTAAGTGCAAATAAAAGTAAGTTGTAAGAGAAAATCTTATTCTTTAACATATACATTGCCTAGTAAAGGTCTAGCTTATAGGTTTTTGAACTATGCATAATTTCCTGTAATGCCATTCTATTTGATTCACATCAATAGAGTTTTCCAGAATAATTCATCAATTTTTATTAACCTTCGGTTACTCACGCTGTTGTATTTTGTACAACACGTGTAGGTTTTTCAACGCCATATTGTTATAAAGTTACAAATCGTTGTTTAACTAATGTATATTCTTCAATAAACTTATTCTGAGCAAAATGTCATAATTATTCAATGCTTTACTTACTTACTTTTACTTACTTAATGCATTCAATGCATTAATAATTTAAATTGTTGGGAAAATAGATCAGCATAAACCGCCATCACAGAAACGAAGCAATCAGCAAGCGAGGTGTATCGCAATTGACCCCAAGTGGAATTTTCTCTCGTTTCTCCATATGGAAAAATGGTGTCTGTATGCAGCAAAACTACCCAATGTAAAATGTTTAAAATGTATCCGTCTGCTGGTAGTCAAGTAATTCGTAGTCAAAATTAGGGTATTTTTTATAATCAAAGTTTTACAGTTCCTAAACAAGCAAATATAGAGGTATACTATATTCAGCAAAGTTGTGTATTTTTATCATTTGTACAACTTTGTAATACATGAAAAAGTCATACTACAATTACAAAAAGAGCAAAAATATAAAACCTGATTTTACAAATTCATATACAATAAATAAGATTTTTCTATCTTAGCTGCAGAGATGGAAGGTTACTGTCTTTAGCAAAATTTCTTGTAATAATATGCTCTATAACTTTGCAGAACACATCAATGTGTTATATTGACACTGAAGAAAAATATTTTTTTTTATTCACTTTTAGGGGGATTAATCAAAATTTAGATTCCACCAGACGATAGAGCTTTTAATTTCAAGAAACTATTCTAAAGGTTCGATAAACCTAAAACCAAGTTTTCCCAGTCAAAACTCTAGTACGCACGTTTTCTTTGGTTTGAGGCTATTGTGCGTGCGAGTAACTGTGTTACAAAAGTTGGCGCGAGTGTTCGAGGGTTAATATCTTTTGACCGCTACAACCAATTCTTATGAAATTTTGCATATATATTCGTAGTGTCAAAACCTCTCGTTTGATATTAAAATAATTGAAATTAGGTAAATTATCTTGGTTAAAATCATTATAAATTATTGTTAATTTTGGTGTGGTGTATACGGTTGCTCATAACTTTCAAATTAAACGTCCAATCAAAAAATCATTCAATAGTGATCTATTAGGATATATTATCTTTCAAACGAGACTAATAGCGCATAAATCGGTTTGGCCATCTCTAAGAAACAGGCGATAATTATTACCTTGTCAAAACAGGTTTTTTAAGCATAACTTTTAAACTACTTGTTTGTTTTCAATTAAAAATTCCTGAATAACTTAGCTTTAATAAGAGCTTTCATTTGATACTAAGATCGCTGAAATCGGTCATGTAGTTCTAGAGAAACCCGTGTCACGTATTTTTCACATTTTTGCTTATAACTTTTAAACGAAACGTCGTGTCACGAAGCAACTCAATAGTGATCTACTAGACAATAATATTTTTCAAACAAAAGTAATAGCGAACGATTCGGTTCAGCCATCTCTGAGAAACAGGCGATAGAAAAAATCATTACATACATACACACACACACACACACACACACACACAGACATTGCTCAAATCGACGAACCCTATCGATTGGTATATGTGACTTGGCCCTCCGGGCCTCGGATCAATTTCGTGTTTTTCGACCAATTTTTAAACCTTTGTTATAGTATAACAAAGGTAAAACATATCGGGTTGTTCAATAGCAGGTGGGACTCCAATCTTCGCTCTTTCGGTTGCTGGCCAAATGTTTTATTGCTCTAAACTACTGCTGAACCCTTATATTAGGTAGTCTAATATCTAGTTTTGTTCTAATTCTTCCAATTCTTTCATTCCACTATTTGCCTTGACGATGATATTATTTTTTGTATGATTTCTCTTTTTTCTGCCACCAAGAAGAAAGACTGTTATCTACTCGGCAGCTCGATAAGCTCTTTTTATTTCATTTTTACTCTTTTGCCTATAGCGCGTCAGCCAAACAGAATCCGAAAAAGTGATATATAGGGCAATTGTAGATTTCATTATTATCTAAAATATTGTTAAAGAAAGTATAGTTTTATCTTTTGTATTTATGGTGCTATGGGGAGCCAACCCGTTGGTAGCTAAAAGAGCACTCCTTTTGCTACCAACGACATTGCAGTTCTATAGCGCCACAAATACACTATAGTTTCTTCAATATTATTGTAGATAGTAATTAACTCTACAATTGTTTTATGCACTACTTTTTAGAATTCTGTTTAGCTGAGGCGCCACGGTGAAAAGGGCAAAAATAAAGCAAAAAGAGCAAATCAAACCTGCTACTCGGTCAGTGCGATAGAAACAGGCAGTCTGTTGCCGGACATCGCTCCGGCAAGTTTAGTGATTTTATTAGGACTTGTTGATTCTTTTTGGAGAAAATCATAAACTGTTGATTTGGTTTGACGTTTCTGCCAACAAGTGCGTTTCAACAATTTCTTATAATATTAGTGTCATCTAAATAAGCAAATAAAGTTTAGTGATTTACGATCACCAGGTGAGTTTTTTCTTTTTGTACTTGTATCTGTCTCTGTACGTGGTCAAAACGCAAACTCTTTTTTTTGCAAAGTGAGGAAGTGTCTGGCGCTCAGCAATTGCCCCAAGTAACAATTTATGTTTTTTTACACTCTTATGGTGGCATTTAAGACCAGAATTGGTCATGAAAACCGCCATAAGAGTACGATAAAACTCACATTGTTGCTTGGGGCGGCTATATACAGGTTTTTTTCTGCTTCAGTTTAACCATTCGTACGCACACACCGTACGCTCCACCCGCTGACGGTAATTATTTTTATATGATTGCTCTTTTTACTTCTACCACTCAGAAGACAGACTATTATTACAGACTGGAAAGATCGAAACTAGAAGTGGGATCATCAAATATAGGGTGTCGTGTACTGATAGTTTAATTGTCAAAACACTTGCGCGTAAACCGAGAGATTATGGGTTAGAGTCCCTCAGTAATTGAACTACGCAATATATTTTTGGCCCCATATCGAAGTTTCACAATATCATCCAGTCTACCATTCTTCCTCACCAAAGGCTTCTCCACCTTTATAAAAAAATATATATACTGGTTGTTGCATTTGGAAAGATCATTTTATCGTTTCTAAATGGTGTAGCGTTATGTTCGCATGATTTTTTTTCTAGTGGTTATCATGTTTCATTAGATACTAGCTGACTCGACAAACTTCGTATTGCCACAAATTAACCTGCGTTGTACATAAATCATGAATCTCGGATGATCTTTGTCACAATCTCGAGTTTTGCAAGCCCCCCAGTGGGCGGCGCTTCTGACGACGGGTCGCCGGCAACACTCGCGACCGTCTCGTCCTGAATGATCTAGTGTTACTATAGATAGTTTTTGTGGTCTTGTATTGACTAATGTTTTATGGAAGAGTCTCGAATTTCTCGAGTTCGATTAGTTTTTGAGTTTCGCAAAAATTTCTGTTTTATTTGTATGAGAGTCCATATCCCCCTACCACAGGGGTGAGAGGTCTCTAACTATCGTAAAATAAATTCAAGACTCCAAAATCTCCCACATGCCAAATTTGGTTCCATTTGCTTGATTAGTTCTCGAGATAAGAGGAAATTTGCATTTCATTTGTATGGAAGCCCACCCTCTTAAAGGCGAGATGGGCCATAACTCGCTTTCTAAAGAAGAGAGGGGTCTCAATAGAAAAAAATCTTGCGTCCAAAACCACTTACATGTCAAATTTGGTTCCATTTGCTTGATTAGTTCTCGAGTTATGAGGAAATTTGTTTTTCATTTGTATAGGAGCCCCCCCCTCTTAAAGTGGGGAAATCCATAGAAAATATACCATAGAAAATATTCTTGCCTACAAAAACACCCACATGATAAATTTGGTTCCATTTGCTTGATTAGTTCTAGAGTTATGAGGAAATTTGTATTTCGTTTGTATGAGAGCCCCTCCTCTTAAAAAGGTAAGGGGTCCTAATTCATCATAGAAAAAATGGTTGCCTCCAAAAACACCCACATGCCAAATATGGTTCCATTTGCTTGATTAGTTCTCGAATTATGAGGAAATTTGTATTTCATTTGTGTAGAAGCACCCCCTCTTAAAGTTGGGAGGGGTCCTATTTCACCATAGAAAATATTTTTGTCTCCAGAAACCTCCACATGCCAAATTTGGTTCTATTTGCTTGATTAGTTCTCGAGTTATGAGGAAATTTGAATTTCATTTGTATAGGAGCCCCCCCTCCTAAAGTGGGTAGGGGTCCCAATTCATCATAGAAAAAAATTTTGTCTCCAAAAACACCCACATGCCAAATTTGGTTCCATTTGCTTGATTAGTTCTCGAGTTATGAGGAAATTTGTATTTCGTTTGTATAGGAGCCCCCCCTCTTAAAGTTGGGAGGGGTCCTAATTCACCATAGAAAATATTCTTGCCCTAGAAAACTTTCACATGCCAAATTTGGTTCCATTTGCTTGATTAATTCTCGAGTTATGAGGAAATTTGCATTTCATTTGTATAGGAGCCCCCCTTCCTAAGACGGGCAGGGGTTCCAATTCATCATAAAAAAAAATTTTGTCTCCAAAAACACCCACGTGCCAAATTTTGTTCTATTTGCTTGATTAGTTCTCGAGTTATGAGGAAATTTGTATTTCGTTTGTATAGGAGCCCCCCCTCTTAAAGTGGGGAGGTGTCTTTATTTACCATAGAAAATACTCTTGCCCTCGAAAACTTTCACATGCCAAATTTGGTTACATTTGCTTGATTACGAAGAACGTTATGAGGAAATTTGAATTTCATTTGTATAGGAGCCCCCCCTCTTAAAACGGGAGGGGTCCCAATTCATCATAGAAAGATTTTTTGTCTCCAAAAACACCCACATGCCAAATTTGGCTCCATTTGCTTAATTACTTCTCGAGTTATGAGGAAAATTGTGTTTCTTTGGTACAGGAGCCCCCCCTCTTAAAGTGACGAGGGGTCCTAATTTACTATAGAAAATATTCTTGCCCTCGAAAACTTTCACATGCCAAATTTTGTTCCATTTGCTTGATTAGTTCTCGAGTTATGAGGAAATTTGGACGGAAGCCCCCCGTTTTAAAGAGGAGAGGAGTTATAGTTCCCCTTATAAAGAGGGGAGGGGTCTCAATTTATCATAGAATAAATTCTTGTCACCGAAAACACCCACATGCCAAATTTCGTTCTATTTGCTTGATTAGTTGTCGAGTTATGCAGAAATTTGTGTTTCATTTGTATGGGAGCCCCCCCTCTTAGTGGGGGGAGTGGTTTCTAACCATCACTAAAACCTTTTCTGGCCCCAAAAAACCTCTACATGCATATTTTCATGCCGATTGGTTCAGTAGTTTTCGATTCTATAAGGAACATACGGACAGACAGACAGACAGACAGACAGACAGACAGACAGACAGACAGAAATCCTTCTTTATAGGTATAGATTTGTCGCATAACACATAGAGTGACATCATGTCTACTGTTGGTAGAATAGAAGGAGTGCTGATATGGTGTTTAAATTTGCTTAAGCTGAAAATCTTAAGAAAGTTTTTTGCATAATAATGGCAAATAGTGAAAAATTTTGAGCTTCTGTTCATCGACCAAGCGTTCTCGATCCACAAAGATTATTTTTTGAAAATAAGACCATGAAAACAGATACCGGATCTCAAAAACCAAAGACCATTGGTAAAAGCCTAATGTCAAAAATTAAAAGCATTACCCAAAAACAAAAACAAATGTGGAAAGTTGCAAGTCAAAGAATCAAAGATTGAGATCCACAATTAAAAGTAATCAGTTGAAAAGTTAGTTAGAGCCGCAGTTTGAAAGCTAACACTCAAAAATCAAAAAAAAAAGTCAAAAGTCAAGACAAAAAATCCGCAATAAGGCAAAAAATCGAAATTGAAATTCAGAAGTTATGCTAAAAGTTGAAATTTGAAACTATAAAGTAAAATGTTAAGAGTCAAAACCCAAAAGTCAAAATTTTACTTAGAAGGAAAACTAAAATCTGCAAGTTCAAATTCGAAGGTCTACAACCAAAATCGAAAGTCAAAAAACAGATTAAAAATAAGTAAAACTTTAAAGTCGACACAAATCAGACAAAAAACCAAAGTTCTACTTTCAAAAAACAAAATTTAGAAGACAGAGATTAAATTTGGAAGTTTTAATCAAGCCGAACTTGGAATTGGACTCCAAACTGGACTCCAAACTGGAGTTGAAATTGAATTTGAAATAAAACACGAAGGTGGAATGAAATAAAACTTTATAAAATTTGAAATTTCACTGGGAGCTGACTTTAAACAAGACATAAAATTGGACTTCGGAGATGAAATTGGGCGTGAAAATGGACTTGAAATTAGACCTGAGTTTAGATTAGTTTAAGCATGAAAATTTACTTTGAATTTAAACTGCAAATTGGACTTCAAAACCAGATTTGAGTTTGGATTTACAATGGGACTTAAATTAAACTTGAAAACTTACTTGAAATTAGACTGGGATTGAATCTCAAACTAAACATGAAACTTGGCTTAAATTTAACTCGAATTGTGCAAGATAGCGGAACTGAAATTGGACATAAAATGTTACTTGAAATTGAAATTAAACCAAATTTGCCAAACGGACCCAGAATTGGATTTTATATTGAACTTAAATTTAGATTCATTTGAGTTTGAAGTTTTACTTCAATTAGAACTGAATATTGGAGTTTAAACCGCATTTGATTTGCACGTGAAATTATGTCTTAAAATTGAAGTTGAAATTGGTATTTAAAATAGACTTAGATTGGGTCGTAGATTGGACTTGGAATTGGACATGAAATTTGACACGAAAATGTAATAGAAAATAGACATGAAATCGAACTTAAAATAAAATTTCAAATTTTACTTGAAATAAGACTTTGAATGAAATGGACTCCAAATTTACAACTTAAGGGATTTGTGCGTTGAGAAATATATCTTTTAGAGACGGTGTGGCACGTGCCCCAGTGTGCCTCGCCTCTGCGCACGCCTTTGCAACTCACACACCGCTTACTTGTTTTCTACGATTTCGGTTTATACGATGATCTATTTTTTCGAACAATGCAAAGTATTAGGTACATGGTGTTATAGTATTGAATGTTTATTCCTTTTAGTAGACAAGTTTATTAAAGAATACACATTGGCTTGACATCGATATGTATCATCACAAAAAAAAATGCATTCAAAAACCAACATGTGTTGTACAAAATACAACAGCACGAGTAAGCGAAGGTTAATAAAGACTGCTGAAATACTGAATCTGGCTTTTATACGTGGAAGTTCACTTCTAAGGTATGATTACGGTCATCCAATCAGTTCTTGGGAAGTACCGAGTTGAGACAGTTTACGCAAAAGTATTGCATGTTATTTCGATCGAAAGTCGCTTTCAATTCAGTATGAATAACATCAATTTATTTTTTGTTTTCCATTTGCAAAATACACGTCAAAGCGAATTCCAACAGATCTGTACTGGCAGATCGGCCAGTCATGAAAACGTGCTGTGCAGTTTACGAACGTCTTAGTAGAATCTCAGGACCAAGTAAAGAAAGAAGAATTTTATGTAATTCTACTATACAAAAGGTAGTGCAACAGAATAGAACGCTTCTTCTTTTATTCACGTAGAGATTTTTATTCTTCTGCTTTTTATTTCATCACAAATGAGAATCCAATTCAACAACAAATATTAGCTCCACCTACATTGTTTGGTGATTGATCAACAGCAAATTACAACGATAGCTTCTCAACCCCTTTTTTATTGCGGTCGCTCTCGTGTGTACGGAAAACCACGCGTCTCCGCTTGTGTTGTTGCAAGAGTCCACCGGGCGCACACGCCAGTCGGGGAGTGAATAATTATTTTCGGACACCCTTTATTTAACTTTGATTTGTCAGGTTCTGCCTGTGGATATCAATAATAGTGTGGTTCCGGCGAAAACTAAACCGCGCAAAACCATTCCTAGAAGAACGTGAAGCTACTTTTTTTTGGGTGAACCCCATCAGACGAAACATGAAATCACAACAGTAACTGCTATATAAATATTTGTGAAGTGTCATCTAATTATTTATGCGAGCAGTCGTCGCGAGTTGTTTGTTATTTTTCCGCCGAGTCACGATTGTCTGTTGCTGGTGCTACTGCTGCTTCACTGCCGCGACGGAAGGGCTGCAGCAAATCTACAAGGCGTTCCGAGTGAACCGAAGGGAAGTCCGCCAAGTGAATGCGACATCATAGGTCGGCAAACGATAATGCATCATCCATTCTGTGTATGCGGTATTGCCGCGCATAGATTCCCTTCGTCGGAGAAACAGATGTTCGACATCAGCGAAGGCAAATAATGACGAACCAACGAGCGGCTTGGAATAAAGGAAACGCTTTCCTTGTTACATTCGGAAATCTAAAGTCGGAAGGCGATTTGAGCTGTTGAGATTTGTGACAGAGTTTGTTTGTCCAATATGGTTCATATTTTCGGTATCGTGATTGTGAGGAAGGTTAACTAGTCATGTTTGCGACAAATGTTAATCACTCTAGATATAATAACTCAGCAATTGAAAACAGCTGCTAAAGGTTCAATCTATCACCAGAGGCGTAAAACTCCCTTTCAGCTCGACACCCGTCAAAAGCAATTGAACTTCATACCGTTGCTGAGTATTTTGTCACCTATTTAACCGCACAAGCAGACCGGAAAATTTAATGCATTTTCGAACATGACCGCTGCGCGCCTGTCCAACCACACACCAGGTTCAGGTGAGCGCCTAGTGAAGTTTTTATGCAAACGGCCGCATGATTTATGTATGAGTAGTGCGATTGTACTTTGTGCTGTTCGAGAGAGCAAACTCACTGGTCGGTTTGGTCCTGAAACATGCTAGAGGACTTGGCATTCGGTTAACACGGGACGACAAGGTCAGCATTTGAACGCATGCACAGCCCCAACACTTCGCTGGCTTTCCTGACTCAGACCGCAGCTGCACGGAACTGCCGCGAAGATTCAACGAGGCAGCCGGCAGATAATTGCACGTTCAAATCTAAGTTCCGAACCAGTGCTCTTTCACTCACTTTCGACCGACGGCTGGAGTGTCGCGAAGGGCGGGTAAATGGCATGTACTGCATGATTGCACCTTAAAGCAGCAGCGCAGCTCGCCGGTGCGGTGCAGCCAAGAAAGAGTGAATAGCGGGCGAAAAACACAGTTCCGCAAAAGGAAGCAGCTCATTTCTCTCTTTCGCACCTCCGTGCAGCGATCCGTTACGGCAGCAGCAAATGCATCATCAATAGTCTGTGCAGCCATTGGTCGGTCGATGCGACGTAAACTCCCCCTCGGTCGGCCGGTCGGTTGGCTGGCTGGCTGCTGACGAAACGACCTAGTGCAACCAGACGGAGGGACCTGAGAGCGTAAATACAGCAAAATGATAATGAATCTCGCAAACTGCAGCGGTGCAGTTCCATCGAGCAGAAATGCATCGTTGTCAGGTGGATTTGAAGAGGAATAAAAAATGCGAAACGGGATTACCATAAATTATATTCGCGTTTACGTTTTAATGTGACAGTATGAATGCAAATAGGAATGGGTTTGTTGAATTATATATGAATATACACCTTTATGAATAGTCTGGTTGGTTTGACGAAACGGTGAAAAAAAAAACAAATAAGATATTTGCATGGGTTCGTAATGATGGACTGCAAATTTCTCAAAAAAATATACAACAAACTTTCCTCTGTCCACTGGGTAGGAAAAATTAACGAAGTTACGAACTACTGTGGAAGTGGATTATACTTTTAAATCAGTGCAACAAATGCAAAAATCTTCATCATTTAAAAGCTAATTTTCTTGGCCTGAGATTTTATCAGCTGTTTAAACATATTTAATAATCTCTGCATCTCTTTTTAAATGAAATACTGATTTACTATTCATTATTCACTATTCGATATTTACTACATCTATGTACATATATGATGTCTTAAAATAATAATTTGCTATTGTTAATCAAAAATTTTAAATTGCGCGCAAGTATCTACATATTCTAACAAATTACCAAAAGCTTTTGAAAACTGCAGAATACAATTCGTATTGTTCATTTAATACTCTATTTAAGAAAAAAATTAATCGAAAAGTTTATAGAATACTGTAACGAAACAAAATAAAAAAAAATTAGTGCTGTGAAGGCCTAGGGGCGTCAGTAATTCTATTCTTATTTTCAACATCATATAAATTCTATATATTTCTGAATTTTCAAAATTAAAAAAAATGTAGGTAGCAATCAGTTTCCTAATTTTTTTGGCTTTTCTACAACTAAAACAAACTAAGGTTAGAGTTCTTTCAGAGGAATAACGGGAGACAACTAAAATTTTGGAATTTTTTTGAGGCCCCTATACCCCACAACAAACGAGCTCAGAGAGAAATGAGAGTATGTATGTGTTAGCTCTCTCTCCTCTTTTTGTCAATATTTCTTGTTTTGTTTATGCTTGCCTTGTTTTGCTTAAAATGACGCCGAATCAAGAAGCATTTCGAGAGCGCGTTGTACACTTCTACGAACTGCCACAGAAATCTCGGCAAAAAGTGCACGGTACAACATTTAAAAAGAGAATATGTTCCGTCTTCGACTGTTTACAATATCCTAAGATGCCCAACAACTATTCACATCGCGCTCGCTTGTCATTGCAACCTGGCAGTTGACATTAGATCGCTCGTGAGGGCTTGCACTCTTAGCCGCATGTGTAAGCGTTCAATAATGGGTTAAAAACCCATTATGACCCGGGTATACCAAAATTTGGACCAAATGAAGTGAAACTCTGTAATCTATTATATTATCGCTCGAATGTGTCGGGAAACGCAAAATCGTCATTTGGAATGTTTTCAAGGCCAAAATATCGCAGGTTTAATATTTCATAGGCTCAGTTTCAAACAAACAAATTACAAAGTTTTTTACAGATTTCTTATTGAATTTTGTGATAGACTTTACATATAAATACCAATTTACATGTCAGGTAATGTTTCGTCACTAAATGTAGACTTTTCCACGCGTTTTGGAGACAAAGTTTTTTTCGCCATTTTTTCAACTATTTTTCCGCCATTTATCACAACTTTGCACTGTTGAAAATACAGATGAAATGACAAAAACCTCATCAGCATATCCATCAGCTGTTGACTGTTTTAAAGACTGTACCCGAAAAAATCAGGCACAAAAATTGTCACCAAAAACACATTTTCTTCGAATTTTGGAGCAATAAACTACAACATTAGGCTCCTACAACTTTAATTATTTTGATATCGACTTATATAGGTTAAGACCTAGATAGTCAATTATTTTTCACACTTTGCATATAATTTTTCCTAGTTCTTCCAAAGTTTGTCCTTCATTTACTCCCTTATATAAATTAGGTTTCCACTTCATTGCTTTAAGGAATCTGTTCTTTATAACCTTGACCACTTGAAACCTTGAAACCACTCAAAAGTTTTCGGTGGAGGATCCGACTTCTTTTGATACTTTTACCTATCAGTCCTTCAAAGCTAGCTTGTTCTCAATACTTTAGGTGTTTTAGGCAGTCAGGCATTGCACTATGGTCCAGAAAGCCAAATTAGGTGGAAAAAATTGTTTACTCAGTAGTCGTTGATTTTAGACTATTTACGTCTTAGCAACAAAATCTTGATTTAGGATGCCGCTTTTTTAGCATGAGCTATTTTAGGGTGACCCTTAAATTAACCAAGGTCCAGAAATTATCTTGAAAACGAAACAAGATAGAGCGATATTCACTTCAGCAATTTTATAGCTTAAAGTATTTTGAGTAATATTGCAGAAGACGAAATCCTTCTATCTCGAACCGTTTCCATATTACGGCGATTTTCCTGAGTCAAGTGAGGGTGACCCTGCTGTTTTGCGATTTTTCTCCATAACTTTTTTATTTTGCATTTCTCGCAAAACACTTCTTCAGACTACTTTTGAGGCTCAATAAGACGCAACTTTTGGTGAAAAAAGAAATTGGCTATCTACTTTACTTCTACACTTATATTAAATTTTATCACAAAAATAGGCCATTTTCAGATGTTAGTACCTCAGAAAGGTGCAAGCAGAATTAAAATCGGTTGATTGCGTTTGAAAGATCGTGATTTTTTATGTATAATATCAAAAAATTGGAGAGTGGATTTTTGTCTATCTCAAATAAATCAACTTTGAATATGTGTGGTTTTAACATATTTAAATATATAAAAGTAAACGAGTTGCGCCATAACTTCGGAAGGCCTTGACTGTTTTTGATTAAACTTAGCGTACATGTTTCTTGACATTAGTTAATCAGCACAGGGGGTTGACAAAAGCGGGGTGGTCGCTAAAAAGGGGAGGGGGAGGTACAAATAAGTAAAAATGGCTGCAATTATCTTCCATTTAAACCGTTATAAGTTGTGTGAGTGGTCCAAATCTAAAAGAGAATGTATAAACTTAACCTCATGTTTGTTGACTTAAACTTTATAATGAGGTTAGACATTAAAAACGGTAGACTTTCCAATAAACAGAGGGAATGGTAGACTAAGTAATGAAATCATATGTGTTTCATAGTATCATGGAGTGGAACTACCGAATGAGAAGTTTAAATAGTTTTCTACCCGCGACGGGGATTTCCGTGATTCGCACCTCCCCTTTTATCAGAGGCCACCATCCTTTTGTCTTTCAGCCACTTATACATCTATTTTCTGTAAGGTTGAAAGTCTCAGGCGAGCGAGTGTGTAAAGCATAGCATCCCAAGCATACTCCACTGATGCAAGCCTACGACAAACAACTGTTGGTACTGTGTGCATACATTCTGCTACCTACACACTCGCAAGTGTACAGCCTCATAGCAACTTTCTGCACATCCCGCCCGCGAATCCAAAGCTCACGAGCTGTCCATAGGTCGTGAGCACGAGCGGCACACTTGGATGTACGGATACGGATTTTACTTTTCTTCTTCATTTTACACCCTTGCTTACAGACGCGGGTAAGTGTGCGGGCCAATGCGAGCGATGATAGGTATCAACTGCTGGGTTGCAATGACGAGCGTAAGCAACGACCGGGGCTGATAACTAAATAGTAAAGCATTGCTGTTTTTTTATACGACAGACTTTGCAGCCAGCTGTTAGAGTGCAGGACAATTGCAGGGCCAGTTGCTACGATCCTATTGACTCTAACAGCCTCTCCCAGTCGGGATTCGAACATATGACGACTGGCTTATTAGACCAGCATCATACCTCGAGGCCAACTGGGAGGTGATAACTAAAAACACTATGGCAAAAACTTGTTGCAGTGCATGAGAATATCAGAAAAGAAATCCGAAAGAAATACTCATGCATATGTGTTCGTTAGAAGAAAATCGTGAGACAAAATTGGACCACACGAATGCGGGCTTCACAACACTACGTTTCAGTTTGCAAATTCTCATAATACAAAAAACAAAGCTTTTTACCTCATTTAGACATATCTACCCCTCCCCTTGATTAGATCTCCTCGGTCAGCGGCCCTTTTGTCTACAGCAACTTGTACGTTTCTCCGAAGATAATGAAAGCGAAACAAAGCCTTCCTTATATTGTTCTACTTCCGTAGGTGTGACCCTCCCATCTTTTCACACGCTCTTCATCTTATCTCCCAGCCACTTATACAACTTCTAACAGACAAAATGCAAGATATTATTATTATTATTATTTTATATTTGAGAGTTTTTCAGCCTTTCGCTCCTTAATGCAAGATGATCGCAGCCACTTTTACCTATTTGGACCTCCCCTCCCCCTTTTTAGTGACCACCCCCTTTTTGTCAACCCCCTGCGCTGATTCACTTGCAGCAAGAAACATGTAAGCCAAGTTTGCTGAAGAACAGTCAAGGCGTTCCGTAGTTAGGGCGCAACTCGTTTACTTTTATATACTTAAATATGTTAAAACCACACAAATTCAAAGTTGATTTATTTGAGATAGACAAAAATCCACTCTCCAATTTTTTGATATTATACGCAAAAAATCACGATCTTTCAAACGCAATCAACCGATTTTAATTCTGCTTGCACCTTTCTGAGATACTAACATTTGAAAACGGCCTATTTTTATCACAAAATTTAATATAAGTGTAGAAGTAAAGTAGATAGCCAATTTCTTTTTTCACCAAAAGTTGCGTCTTATTGTGCCTCAAAAGTCATCTGAAGAAGTATTTTGCGATAAATGCAAAATAAAAAAGTTATGGAAAAAATCTCAAAATAGCAGGGTCACCTTAACTTGACTCAGGAAAATCGCCCTAATATGGAAACAGTTCGAGATAGAAGGATTTCGTCTTCTGCAATTTACTCAAAATATTTCAAGCTATAAAATTGCTGAAGTGAATATCGCTCTATCTTGTTTCGTTTTGAAGATAATTTCTGGATCTTGGTTAATTTAAGGGTCACCCTAAAATAGCTCATGCCAAAAAAAGCGGCATCCTAAATCAAGATTTTGTTGCTAAGACGTAAATAGTCTAAAATCAACGACTACTGAGTAAACAATTTTTTCCACCTAATTTGGCTTTCCGGACCATAGTGCATTGATAGCTCAAAACTTCTCAATTGGGTGAAGCTCCAGCGATTTCGCTTGACGGTTGACGTCTTTTTGTACAACAATAACATGTTATCTCTACCAGTTTAACACCGACACCGACAAATCCGGCTAAAAACAGTGTTTAGTCTCCGCAGAAGAGGCCGCATCTACAGATAATCTTCCAAATCAAGAACTTATTTGATAATTTGGCAGCCTGCTTCCTGCTTACGTCCTGAAAAATGACCAACCGTGCTATGGCTATGTAAAACTTCTCCCGCGGTAATTGCTTTTTGTCCATCTTGATGTAAGTGTCGTCGTCCATCACGACGCACTATCCTTTTGTCAGCCACTCTCGGTACAGCTTCTTGACGTAAATTTGACCCTCTGTGTTTTGTTTGTCGTTCCGGGTTGGTGCCTTCCGGACCTTAAACCCGGCATATTTATAAACCCGAAAAAATGTTTCGGTCTCCGCTTGAACAGACTCAACATCTTCCTAGCCCTCGCCAGTTCAGCTGTTTTTGATCTTCTCTGCCGCTGCCTGACCGCCGCTACGTCGCCTGGGCGTTCTGCAATAACTTCAAAAAAAAAAAAAAATAAAGCAAAGCAAAGCCTTCCGTTATCGAAACTTGACCTTCTGTTTTTATACGACAAACTTCGCAGCCAGCTGTTAAAGTGCAGGCAACGGGGTAACAAAACTGACAGCTCCCATATATAAAAAACGTACCTCGAAATGCTGGTTCCTGGTTCCGCTACTAACCTTTGAGTGTGGTAAATAACTCGAAATGATAACATTGCGTGAACTTTCATGCCATATGCGTTCAAACTTTGTCTTTCAGTATACTATTTAGAAACTATTGTTTCACTCAAGACCGTGAAAAAATGCCGGCATGGACCGACAATTCCAAAATCATCGTCGTAAATGCTTATTGTAACAAAGTTGATCTACCTTTTCATTCTACTTTTTTCGTTGGAATCTGCGTAAAACAGATACAGAACGTTTGAAGCATGAACCTACAAAAAGGCATTTGTGCAAACGAAAACCAAAACAAGTAAAAGATTGTTTTTCTACACATGCTGGTTGGTACTGCAAAAAATTTCCACTCGGTTCGTTTACGTTTGTATATTTGCCATGTGATGGATTAGGTAAATCTTATTTGCTTACGACTTTCATCTTAATTACATAATTATAAACAAATACAACAAAGAATAAAAGCTATCGATTTACAATCAGCAAGATAAATGTGCAATTTTGTAATACGCGCATGTCAAATGTAACGCAAGATGAGCTTTTGCTTCCATAATTGATGCTACAAAAGTGAACGTTTTCCTATAGAAATAATGCATCACTTATTGTGGACGGCCCGAAAATGCGATTGCAGCGCCGCTCACAGCATTGGTAGCAGCTAATGCTCTGAACTGTCATTATAATAGGGGGTAGAGTGCAGGACAATTGCAGGGCCGGTTGCTACGATCCTGTTGACTCTAACAGCTTCTCACAGTCGGGATTCGAACATACGACAACTGGCTTATTAGGTCAGCGTCATACCTCGGGGCCAACTGGGAGGCCCTTCAATAACTTCGCCAAACAGAATACAGTCGAATGATGGATTCTCTCTGGTGTTTCCCAATCCATCCGTGGAACGCTATCGTATATTACACGATGGCGCACATGCTATTTTGGCGGATCGAATCTTTCTTCGATGCTAAGATTACAAATGTTGTATTAAGATCATCGCCGCAATACAAAATAAAATACAAAATAAAATGAAAATGACTATAAATCACGAAATATGAATTCCAGTTTGTTCGGACGTTTCGAACTGCTCACTGTATTTCGCTCATCTTCTGCGAACAAATCTTTATGTCTATGATGCTATACGCTTAGTTGATTTTCCATTATGACAAATCAGAAACAGTGATTTTAAAAGGCTGTACCTTACGCTACTGGATGGATATTAAATGAACAAAGAAACAAACAAGATATTATTCGGACAAATTGGACAAAAAGGATGTTGCCTGCACCACAGGTAACAATTAAAATTTTATTCCCTTGTTGTCGCAATTCTATAGTAACTGTTATGAGTGACCGTAAATACCCAAGTATTTAAAGCTTTAATAACGAACTCAATGACAGCATTGCTTGCTTCAATCTGTACGAGACACACCAGTAAGAATTTTTCTCTCTTATAATACACGAGTTCATAGTTTTGTGCAATGAGTGATGCACAATGGAATTACACTAGAATCTCGTTTTACGTCCATTTAATTCACGAGATTTCATTTTACGTCCGAAATTTGAATTGACGTCTTCTGTTTTAGGATCCAAATTTGAATTATCGTCCTCTCTTTTTACGCCGAAAATTTAATTTAACTGCGTCGCTTATTACATCCAAATTTTGAATTAACATCCTCTGTTTTTACGACCGAGTTTTTACTTCCCCGAATAGTGGACGTAAAACGAGACTTGAGTGTACAAATTGCGAGTTCTATTCCTATTGAAATATTTAGTGTAGTGGTTAGAACAGTCAAATAATGTTTTATTTATTGGTACTTATGCGACCATATTGCTTAACCACACTAGAAACTATTGTCATTCCTTTGAAAGACATCACAAGGTTTTTTGCCTTATAATTTTTTTTGGTTACATTACGTCATTGAGTAAATAATTTATTTTCTTCAATTCCAGCACCAGAGCGCTAGGTTTCTTGGTCCACCCCGCGAGCGAAGTCCAGATCTCTCCAATGCCTGCCAGATCAATGCGAACAATAACAACATCAACCACCGAACGTGCATATCGTGCACGGATACCTGTGAGCATAATCTTAAGGCCAACCACGTGGCCGGAGCGCATCTGGGCCCCAGTCATCTTTACCACGACAGTTGTCACAGGTGTGCTGAATGATACTATTTGCAGTTCCGATTTGTGGACCATCCTCGTTTTATTTTGTTTTTTTCAGTTACGACTCCATACCAGACCGGCTAGTAGCGGACCGGCCTAATTACTACACCGATCTCAACCGAAGCGACTGCTCGGATACCAGCAGTAGTGTGCTGAATAGTTGTATACAACTGAAGTCTGAACCGCCGGGTGGCCCAAGTAGTCCCGAATCTTCCAATGAGTTACCTCCCTCCGGACTAGAAGAATGCGCTGGCTGTGATATGCCTATACAGGTGAGGTTTCTTTGGGTTATGATTGCGGTTTGCACAACAAACGCTGTATTCATTCATTTCACATGGACCGTCAAGTTTGGAGGAGCAAAAGTGTTGATAATTATAGTCCGACTGAGCTGACCGCAGCCCTCCGAGTACTCGTTATTGACTTACTCATTTTCCTCATTAAATTGGACCACCTTGTGAAAATTTAATTGAAGTTCTGTAAACCACAATTCACTACACACGGGACCGATTCATAACAGTGTCGGTTTTTCTTTACGGAATAATGATGCTGCTGCATCAATCAACACCGGCAGTCGACTGTCATTACGAGATGTGCAGAATTGATTGAAAATTTATAATTTTGAGCAAACCA
The DNA here is from genome assembly GCF_943734655.1 of Sabethes cyaneus. Classification (NCBI taxonomy): domain Eukaryota; kingdom Metazoa; phylum Arthropoda; class Insecta; order Diptera; family Culicidae; genus Sabethes; species Sabethes cyaneus. Next base: position 173,474,880 of record NC_071355.1, read on the forward strand.
CACATTTCAAATTGAGCAAAAAAATCCAAATGTTGTATTAATTTTAATTAAATTTCTGAACGTGATTGAATGTGGTTTGACTTGTCGGTACTGGCCTTTTGTGCGAAAGTATCAATAAAACATGCAAATCTTGAATTCGAGATAAAAAAGAATGCCTCAAACTAAACCCGTTCTCGTTCTCTTATCTTTCTTATGATACCGCAAAAATAGGACCGCTTCTACCTGTCAGCTGTAGAGCGCAAGTGGCACGCTACCTGTCTACAATGTTGCATCTGCCGGCAAACGCTGGAAGGTGCTAACTCCTGCTTTTCACGTGATGGCAATATCTACTGCAAAACAGACTACTACAGGTGAGTTAGAGTTTTTTTTCTGCGGCGTTGCTGCTTTTCAACAGGTTGGAAAATTGATGCAATTATCAGTGCAAAAAGTGCAACATCAACAGCAGTCAGTGCAGTAGTGGTTTGGCGTTGCAGGCGGTCGTCGTCCAAAGAGAGTGTGGAAACAAGTGTGAAAAATCATAAATCTGTTGAAAATTGTTAGAAGATACCGAACAATTAGGATAAATATGCTTCGTCTTCCCGGTTTTTGACGTGGTTAAAAATTCCATTCGTCTTGCGCGCACCGATCGTCATCATAATCATGCAATCCAAACGTCATAGTTTAGTTTTCTTCGGATCCCTAGAAAATGAGGTCAAACTCGGAATACCTTAAAAATGAAGTTTATTCTTGTGCCTCCCTCAACCTTTCAATACCGTGTCGCCAAGTGAATGATGCTATTGAGAAACCAAGATTAATATAGACAGGTGACACAACATCGAAAGTTGGAAACAGAGGGAATGGTTTGTGCCAATGGCTTTGCTTGTACATGTTATATAGTTTTTACTTTTTTTATTTCCCAAAAAAAATACATTATGTATTTTTGAGCGATAAAAGGATGAAAAAAATGACAAATAATTTTGAGAAAATAAATTGAAATTCTTTCTACCTTCTTCTTCTTCTTCAACAGCATAGAGCCGGGGTGGCTCGTGCCTGGCTCGTGCAGTGCCTGTAGCTCGTGATTCATACGCCTCCGCCACTCTCCGCTTTCAGTTTGTACTCCGCCAAATATCGTCCGCAGCACTTTCCGCTCAAACACGGCAAGGGCGCGTATGTCCTCCGTAAGCAGCGTCACGGCTTCAAGTCCATAAAGAACTACCGGTCTAATAATGGTTTTGTACATTGTTAGCTTCGTGCGGCGGCGTATGCTTCCTGATCGTAGCGTTTTATGAAGGGCAAAGTAGGCCCGATTTCCCGCTTGGATGCGCCGCTGGATCTCCTTACTAGTGTTGTTGTCCGCGGTCACCAGCGATCCCAAATCCGCGAATTCCTCTACCACTTCTAGTTCGTCGCCGTCAACGGTTACTGTCCGTGGGAGGCGCGAATTTGTTTCCTTTGAGCCTCTTCCTTTCATGCATTTGGTCTACGACGCATTTAGTTTTAGCCCAATTCTCCTAGACTCCGCTTTCAGTCTGGCGTAGATTGCCTCCGCCGTCGCAAAGTTCCTGGCAATGATATCGAAGTCATCTGCAAAGCCTAGAAGTTGGCTACTCTTGGTAAAAATCGTGCCTCTCGATTCGATGCCCGCTCGTCGGATCACCCCCTCAAGAGCGATGTTGAACAGCATGCAGGATAGACCGTCACCTTGTCTCAACCCTCGTCGCGTCTCGAAGGGACTCGAGAGTGTCCCAGAGATGCGTACGAAACACATCACTCGATCCAATGTAGCTCTGATCAGTCGCGTCAGTTTGTCCGGAAAACCGTATTCGTGCATTATCTGCCATAGCTTGTCTCGATCGACTGTATCGTATGCTGCTTTGAAATCAATAAAGATGTGATGCGTGGGCACGTTGTACTCCCGACATTCCTGCAAGATCTGTCGGATAGTAAAAATTTGGTCCGTAGTTGCGCGAGCCCCCATGAAACCCGCCTGATAATTCCCTACGAAACCTTGTGCTATCGGTGACAGCCGGCGCAGCAGGATCTGGGAGAGTATCTTGTAGGCGGCGTTTACCAGTTTACCGTTCTTTCTACCTACTTTGTAAATAAACTCATGCGTTATCAAGGGCTACATCCAATATGACTGATTCACACCCATCTTGGTTTAAACCTTGGTTTGAACATGATTATGTCATGACTACTGTTTGTCAAAAAGGGTAGGGCAAGGAACCTATAAGCAGTCTAGTCGTACCACTGATTATTTTACCTTATTATAAGCGATGGGTTCATAAGTGGGGGATATCAGCATACCAACCTTCTTGATGCGTTGAACATAATTTTAATCAGCCCGAACGCATTTTAATCATCAAGGTGCTTTCTTAAGCAGTTCTGAATTTTACTAACTTATTCCAAATTATCATTGTTACATGCTTGTGACCATGACATCAAATAACGCAATCGCTCACATGTTTACTACAATATGGTGTGTTAAAATTGAGTGCTTGGCTTGTAGAAATACCGTAATCAGCGCTCAAAGTAGCGAGGTGGAGATCCTTTTCAACAGTCGTGAGGTAGTGATTCGCTTCACTAGCACACAGTACACAGTACACACAGTCAATTGTGTTTGTATGAATTACATCTACGGTTAAGTGATTCAAAATGATGTTCTTATCAACAGTTTCTGAAAATATGAACAAAATACCGTATTTTGAGCTCATTCATGTTCAACTCATTAAAATAGAGGATTCCTGATTAATCCTTTACTTACCCTACCAAACAGAGTAATTATAGCTTAGAGCCTTATAATATCATCTTGAATTTAAATTATTTGGTTGAAGCAAGGAAATCTGTCCTTCTTTCGATTGCTTGCTTCAAAGTGTATGCAGTGTACATATGCACTCCGATAGCGCAGATTGTTAGTAGGCCTACAGTTATTCAGTTTGCTGAATCTCACCACCACCACCACATGCAGTCTGAACCACTTTTCAGTTCGTAGCTTTAAGTAAACCCTGTGGAGCAAGCCCCACAAATAGGGCCCAGAAGAGTTCTAAACTGCAGCCAATCTCCGCGGCAAACGCCGCCGCCCGGTCGTTCGGCTGGCTGCTGTGAGGAAATACCGTAAAACATCAACGCCCATAAAAGTGTAAACGAATAAATTCGGCAAAAGTTTACAATCGATGACAGTCGGTTTCTGTCTGTCTGTCTGTCTGTCTGTCTCCGATTGAGGGATACCTATATAAATCTTGGATCTCGCGGTTGCCCATAGTAGGGTGACTGAACTGCCAGCAGCGGTCTGCTTTTTATGTGGGTACGAGTATTATTGCATAGCCCGTCCGTGTATACGCAGATTGGTAGGAAAGGTGGAATGTTTCTCCTGGACAGTTTTCTCCCCTTTCCAGCTGGTGGTGCCAATTTCGACCTGTTCGCTAAGACCTGTGATGGCTAAATTTTCCGCACTTCGAAGCGCGAGATTTATGACTGAAACAAGTTTTTATTTTCGAACGATAATTTTTATGGTCATCACCTCGGTGCTTCGGGAGAGTGCTTAGAGAGATAGAGACATTCGGCATTTCAGGCTGAATTTTCCCGGGTTATATAATTTCCATTATTATGATGCTTTCGTTGCTAACTTGGGGCGCGAATTGAGCAGCCATCAAATTGCGCGAATTTCGGAATGTTTTGTACACAATAAAATTTTTACTGTCATATCCCGGTTGAGATGCGCTTGAAACGTGTAAAATGCTTTCGAATGGTACAGTCGGCTGAACGAGCGGGGTGTAGGGAGGAGAGACGGCGCTGTTCTCAGCGGACCATTTTAGAGTTCGGCAGATAATGTCGATAAACATGAAAGAGAAGTCTCGGGACGTGTGATCCAAACCGTGATCCGGAACGGTTCGTTGGAGTCCGCCGCTGAGACTGACGTGACAGGCTGAAGAATAGTGCTTGCTTATAAATATTATGCGCAAGAAATGCTATCCAAGGACGCCACAGTTCAAGAACCGATAAGTGTTGAGTTCGAAAAAGCAAAAGAACACCAGAGAAATACGCTCCGGACCAGTTTGCGTGTCGGAAAATGTAGATTACGAAATTGAATATCTTTAGCAACGCTGCAGGAGAAGTGAAATCCATCAAAGTAGGACGGTTTGCTAAGTTTGGCACGTCAGCTTCTTTTGTTTTAATCGCCAACAAAAGGGTACATTCATGGCAAGGTATAACAGGGGGATGCCTTATTAATGAGTGCCACAGAGTCGTGTCTTACGCAGGAAGAGGTGACAAGTGAGGTGCAACAAATTTGCAGGTTTTCGCTGTTTGAAAAGTTATGCAGAAGTTGCTATGCAAATTATCTCTGGAATCAGCAGACATCGAGGCAAATAAGTGCACACGAATTAACAAATTAGTTACATTGTTTCGAAGGTGAATATTAGGGTGACAGGCTTTGCTTGAGATAGAAGATTCAAAAGAGACGTAAATTCATTGTTTGTAAAACACTCGTTGGTACATAACTTTTAATTTTCCTTCAGTTGGATCTTATATTAAATATTTTCAAGCCCGAGAGAATTGATTTTAAACCATATGTTTTATTGTTTTTATTGTGGTTCTAATGTTTTAATGTCTGCATTTCTCAGAATAGGTTTTTAACAATAAACCTTACTTTCTTAATGCGAATTGGATGAACTGGCAAATTTCGGTATAGACCAAAAGTATAGCGAATTGTGCAATGGCAGGTGAGGCTCACCACCACGCGCTTTCGGTTGGTACCCGAATGTTTTACTTACTAAACTACTGCCGCCCGTTGCACAACCCGATATATTTTTGGTTTTTATCTAAACTTTCCAGTTCATGCAATTAATCATTCTTCGCATCAGACACTTTCTTTGTTTCAAAAATAGTTTACGTCATGATTACGTATAGTCATATCTTGAAGAGGTCGAACGGGTTTGCCAATTTTCGTTTTAGTTTTATCTTTGACCGCAAAGCCTGGTCAGTAAAAACGGCTTTCAGCATTGTGCATTTGTGCTATCACCCTAATGGACAGACCCACTTACAAGGAAGTGCTTCCAGTTTCAAGATGCACTGAATTTGATTATAGGCATGGGATGTTACGGTGCTGAGGAGAATGATTTTTGATATTACCATGCACATATTTCCGAAGCAACAATTTCAGGCAGTTTCAACCTTACAGACAAATTTAATTAACATTTGTTTGAACAAATATTATGTTTTGGATACAGAACCTTTTATTTAGCTCATAAATAGCACAAGTTGTTGATTTCTTCAAGGTTTTTTAAGTGGTCTTTTTGGATTTGTAAAAAAACTTTTTCGCGTTTTATAATTAGCGTGATACTTGTCAAGTTTCCAATTTTATTTTCAGATTGAAAAATAGTTGTTCAAACCTCTTATCTCTTGGTTGCATCGCCTTCCATGCAGGAATAGACAGATTTTATGATAGAACAAAACACATATGAATTTCTATATACACATATATATGTTGCTATATCATTGAGTATGCTAGATTCAATGTCTAATAATTCGAATCCCATGATCCATAGGCACTATTATCTGTTCTATCAAGGTTCTATCCACACCGCAGGGTTCATTCATCATGAAAATACAAATAGAAAAAGAAATATTATCAATAGATTTGCGATTAAAAAAAACTATGAGTACACTATATTTCTTGAAAAGCTCATAGAAATATCTTTCATTTGGTATCAAAATTATTAATCGGTTTAGTGGTTTAGTGGTTCAAAAGCCATCATGCAATGAATAGAAACAGCAAAAAATTCTATAGCTTACCCTTTAATGTATTGTCCCTTCCAACATTTAATTACCCATGGATTGGCACAAGCTATTAAGCTCAAATTTGTCGACTTTAATAGAAAGTGGACATTTGATCTTTCCTATATGCCACATTTTGGTGGTTATTGGGAGCGCCTGGTATAATCTGTTGAGAAGATTTTAAATGATGCATCCCGAGCAGGAGCCAATACCTCATCCATACCTAATGAATATCAAATTCAGCTATCATATCTAAATTTGATATTCATTAGTTACCGCATTTTTATAAAGAATAACTCATGAATATCTCGTTGAGATATGATACCTTAATATGCTATTAATAACCCAAGCAGCAATATGAGTTTCATTACACTCTCATAATGGCATTTAATAACAAAATTGGTCTTAAAGACCACCATAAGAGTACAATAAAACTCACATTGTTGCTAGGGAAGTTATTTTGCATTTTTGTACTATACCAAATGAATTACTGAATCAGCTATGAAGCTACAAAGAATGACATGTAAATACCTCATTGAGATATAATACATCAGTTGACGTCCCGTGTAGCAAGAGCATTTGATATTATTGAGATATTTGTAATAAAAAAAACCAGTTATTATTTAAGTGTTTGTAGAACATTTTTGGCTATTACTTTAGCTATTTTACCTCTTATGTCAAGCTCGTCTATACCAAATTCAGATATGCAATTATTCACCCAAAAATATCTGGATCAGGTATTCTGCACTAATTTTTACTGCTCGGGATACCATCCACTTTTGAAGGAGTTCTGCTCCCCTAATGCGTTGCTAATAGAATTAAGACGAAATTGAAATCAAGACCGCTCACAGACATACTTCTAGACGACAACAGTGGACGCTCCACTGTAAATCATTTTTTGCATAGATCCTCTAACCAGAGTAGGCCCTCATTCAGTTTAACGATAGACCTACTGTACTGAAGCGATCATGGATAATCCTAGCGCTTCGCTGACAACTTTTGGAAGAAGCTGTTGCATAAGTATCTACATACTTTGACCGGCAGGAGGAATTGGCTTCAATCCGTAAACACGTAAAATCCTTTCTCGATGGGTGATCTGGTGCTGATCACCGACTGCAACCTTTTTAGGAACTACTGGTCACGAAGCTGATTAGCTCGCGTGACCATAGAAGGGTAGGTTCATCGAAACACCTTGTAGACTACAGGATGACTGCTGAAGAATCCAGCCAGCGATCAAGGTTGCGGTACTAAATGTCGTCGAAAAGGAAAGCAAACTATATGAATGGCAGTGTCAGTCCGAGGGGAAGTGTCACAACCCGGCAAAACGACCGAAAATCGAAACTTTTGTTGCCGCTGGTTTTAAGTAGTAAAGTTACTTTTCTTATGTAAAAAATCACGAGAAATCAATTGGTAATGATCTTAACGCGTGGAAATGACGAAGAGTTGCCCGTTTTGCACCATTAACCCCTATTCCTTACTTGGTTTGGAAGAATCAGTTACAAACTCCCTCAAATTTGAAATACAAGGAAAGTCGAATTGTTTTTAAAATTATAGTAAACTTTGGAGTCAATGATTTTTTGAACATTTTTTTTTTTGCATCATTGTTACTCGTATTGGAAGTACTTTCGAGGGACAATAAGAAAAGCAGGGGTATGATCTGACTTCTTTCAAACTCAATTTTGATGCCATTTCACTATTATTTAATCCTATAATCTTCTTATTTTTGCAATAATAAACACGACCTGTCGCGGTCGCCATGTTATGTGGCATAAATTGTTTAGAATAAAATTTAAGTTGATCGAACGGGACTTCTTGTTTTGCCTTATAACTGGGCAGGGAGGTGTTTCAGACTTCTTTATTAATTTAATATAAATAAAATTTCTGATTTTATTTATATCTAAATCGAAATCAAAATTTTCAAAATTTTGATTGAATTCTGTCCGAGTAAGCATTAAGCGCTGCAGATTAGCTAATTTTTTGATATAGTTAAACATATAAATAAAATATTTTTTTCATTTAGTTGTCTTTTTGAATTAAATTTATTTTAGATCTTATTTTCTAATTCCTAATCATAATTTCGATTAGATATTGTTGTTGTTAACTCGAAAATATCAAGTAAAGTTGCGATGAAATTTTTAAAAACTGAATCCAAAATGTCGAAATGTATGAAAGATTGATTTTAAAATAGGACTATTAATTAATATAAAATATTGAAACTTGATAGAAAAATAATATCCCAAGTAATAATTCAAGTTTGCTTGCAACTTGAGTACGGCTACGGTTTTTAACGTTGCGTGACGTTAGGCATACGTACGATAGGCATACCAAAGTTCGGCATACAGACTTCAGACATAAGGACGTTAGGCATAACATCAGGTAAATGGCCATAAAGACATAATGGACGGTAGGTATACCGGACGTTAGGCATTATTTGACAAGCTTCGCTTTCCTATGCATATGCACTTGAGTAAATCTATCACAATACAATGAGGTTTCTTAGATCTGCCGACTCTAATTGGTTTTTCTTAGTCCTCGCATTGATTCACCCTATATGCAATCGCTTCTTGCTTTTAAAAACTGAGTCAATTGAGTCTCTTCCAAGTTTACGGCGGATAGTAGGTGCCTTCTCACATTATGCCTATCGGCCATAATGCCTAACACCCATTATGCTAGCGCCCATTATAACTAATTGTTGTTGTTTTTACCTTTGTTATACTATAACAAAGGTTTAAAAATTGGTCGAAAAACACGAAATTGATCCGAGGCCCGGAGGGCCAAGTCACATATACCAATCGATAGGGTTCGACGATTTGAGCAATGTCTGTGTGTGTGTGTGTGTGTGTGTATGTATGTAATGATTTTTTCTATCGCCTGTTTCTCAGAGATGGCTGACCCGAATGGTTCGCTATTACTTTTGTTTGAAAGGTGTTATTGTCTAGTAGATCACTATTGAGTTGCTTCGTGATACGACGTTTCGTTTAAAAGTTATAAGCAAAAATGTGAAAAATACGTGACACGGGTTTCTTCGGAACTACATGACCGATTTCAACGATCTTAGTATCAAATGAAAGCCCTTATTAAAGCTAAATTGTTCCGGAATTTTTAATTGAAAACAAACAAGTAGTTTAAAAGTTATGCTTAAAAACCCTGTTTTGACAAGGTAATAATTATCGCCTGTTTCTCAGAGATGGCCAAACCAATTTATGCGCTATTAGTCTCATTTGAAAGATAATATATCGTAATAGATCACTATTGAATGGTTTTTTGATTGGACGTTTAGTTTGAAAGTTATGAGCAACCGTATACACCACACCAAAATTAACAATAATTTATAATGATTTTAACCAAGATAATTTACCTAATTTGAATTATTTTAATATCAAACGAGAGGTTTTGACACTACGAATATATATGCAAAATTGCATAAGAATTGGTTGTACCGGTTAAAAGATATTAACCCTCGAACACTCGCGTTAACTTTTGTAACGCAATTACTCGCGCGCACAATAGCCCCAAACCAAAGAAAACATTTGCACTAGAGTTTTGACTGGGAAAACTTGGTTTTAGGTTTACCGAACCTTTGAAAGAGTTTCTTGAAATTGAAAGCTCTATCGTCTGGTGGAATTTAAATTTTGATCAATCCCCCTAAAAGTGAAATAAAAAAATATTTTTCTTCAGTGTCAATATAACACATTGATGTGTTCTGCAAAGTTATAGAACATATTATTACAAGAAATTTTGCTAAAGGCACTAATCTTCTATCTCTGCAGCGAAGATAGAAATATCCAATTTATTGTATATGAATTTGTAAAATCAGTTTTTCTATTTTTGCTCTTTTTGTAATTGTTGTATGACTTTTTCATGAACTACAAAATTGTACAAATAGTAAAAATACAGAACGTTGCTGAAAATAGTATACCTCTATGTTTGCTAGTTTAGGATCTGTGGAACTTTGATTATAAAAAATACCCTAATTTTGACTCCGCATTACTCGACTACCAGCAGACGGCTACATTTTAAACATTTAACATTTCCTGATAGTTTTGCTGCATAAATTTTTCCAACAATTTTAACTATTAATGCTTTGAATAATTATAATATTTTGCTCACAATAAGTTTGTTGAAGAATATACGTTAGTTTAACAACGATTTATAACTTTATAACAATATGGCGTTGAAAAACCTACACGTGTTGTATAAAATACAACAGCGTGAGTTAATAAAAATTGATGAAAATTATTCAAGAAAACTCTATTGATGTGATTCAAATAGAATGGCATTACAGGAAACTATACATAGTTCAAAACCTATAAACTAGATCTTTACTAGACAATGTATATGCTAAAGGATAAGATTTCCACTTACAACTTACTTTTATTTGCACTTACTCAGATTAATAACAACTTACTTATCCTTACTCGGCAATTTCACGGAAAAAGGATCTATCAAAATTTAAAAGTGTTCCTATTTTGTTCAAATTTTCTAAACTTATTCAATTTTCAAAAATTTTATGTAAACCAACCGTATAACAAAGGTTCCTTTCACCACTAGGTGGATTAAATCGGGTTTTTTCATTAGCGACACTTTACACTTGATAGTGCATTTGTGTCGGATTAAAAGTAATATATTTATGCCTAGCGTTTATCATGCCATGCCTACAGTAGGCGTATTTATGCCTAAGGTCTATTATGACTATCGTCCATATGCCTAATGGGGTACACCCGGTTTTCATGACAACTTTGTGCCATTATAACCGTTAAAAGTGTGAAAAAATATACATAATATCCAATAATATCCATGTAGCATGGGATCTTCATTATACTAAAGGAAAATTATATAGATAAAATATAACAAATATCGTCAATCTATTTAAATCGGTAGTATCAAAACTTTTTCATCTTTTTCAGTGGAAATTAATTGTTATCGTAATTATTCATTTTTGAAATTACCTAGTTAATTTATTTTTGAAATACATTTCTTTTTGAAAACTCTTAAACGCATCTTAAATAAAACCGTACTTTTTTTACACGATTTGATAAAATATTGATGATTTTCTTTCGTAAATGTTATGGCTTTGATCTGTGACGTTTTTATACAACAGTTGTGGTTATTTATGATCCATAGGCATTTGAATTGACCTGCTAACTATGGTTTGTTTCCTGGATTTTTTTTCCGACAAGATGGCTAGTAGTCTCTCCTCGGTGAGAAAAGCAATCGTCTTTATCGTCACTTCTTTCGTCACTCCCATCCGAAGCCATTAGCTAGGTTTAAAAATTATCTTCCTCGTCACACCGCATCGCAGGCAATATTGCCAGGCAGCGGAATGTTGCGAAATTTTCCCCTCCGGCATTGTGGAATAAATAAAACGAGGGAAAATCATAAAATATAAACTTATGTCAATTTACTTTAATGGCCACTGGAACGTAAAAAGTTAATTCTTCATAGTGGCCCATAGTTCATCGTTTACTAAAATCATCTGCGTAATCTTCGCTAATATGAGCTTCCTTTGCTGTTTTCATTTAAGTATTTTGCAATGGTAAATTTTTTTCTTCGCTAAACTCGAGTGCGGTGCGTTTAAGTTTTATTACTAAAATATTGATGTAATTCAGGATTTAGTTTGAAGCGTAAAAAATAATCTTTTCTTATATGCTTCTAATCGAGAGACTTTTCGCAAATGAAATCGAATAAATATTCAATAATTCACAAAACCCGCTTCATTTTCGGTGGCTACAAGCTGCTCGTTTAATCACTAGTTAACGGATATATACGGTGAATTGTGAGGAATCGAGTTTTAAAAGCTCTAATTAGGAATCATAAATTTGCCCTGCCCTTAGTCATTAATCTTTCGGGGGTTGGCAGCAGTATATGTTACATCCTACATTTGTAGTGTAATTTTTTACCGACACGGCACATACGAAAAAGGCCATGTCTTCTTAATCCGGTCTAACTGCCTGTTCAATTCCAGTCAAGTCAAGTCAAGTGGTCATATAATTATCACCACGCTACGACCCAACGTCAAAAGCACTCGATAAAGTCATTTCTTCGAGCAGCCGGCCATGGATGGATGTTTTCCCAGCGCTGAGCAACCTGTCGAAGGCGATTCATCTCGGAGGTCCGTAAGACTGAGGAGGGCTTTCGGTTCGTTGGCGGGTGCGGTGGTGGCGCATCGCTTCTATGTTCCGCATTCAATTTCCCTTGCAAAGCCTAGCTCGTCGCGCTGGTAATTTTAATCTAGAATGCCCTAATTTCTAATGCTATAGCAGCCTATATCATTTACACTTTGTACCCACTAACAAAACTGACTACATCGGATTTCGGGCGACCTGCCGCGAATTCTCATTAGAGTGATGGGAGTAACATTATCAAGTTATGAAAAATTAATTTGGAAACATGTAGCTGGAATGCTACGGCCGAACTGCGCTCCATATATTTCACCGTGGCGCATCGCATTGGGAGGGCTATTGAATTTCAATTCGCTTTATTTAGGCGAATAAAAGACTATTTACGAGAGGGGCAGAGAGAAACAGAGATAGAGACAGAGACAGGGAGCTGGAAAAGGGGAAATAAGTGCTGCAAGCCACTGTGCACGGCAATGGGAAAAATCCAACAAGCACAATATTTATGGTAACCCGTTTTCGATGATCTAAACGCAAGAATTGTTTCGAATTTTTTTCCTCTTCGTTTTAGTTTATGAATGAAACAGTGGATTGACCCTGAATAGCATTTGAAAAGCAGTGCACTTTGGATGAATTAGGCTAGCAGTAAATTGGGGGCTTTTCTTTTGGTTTGTTTATTTACTGGTCTGTTTTTGAAGTTTATTTACAATTTTTTTGTACTCAAAAGTTGGCGTAAAGTCTAATAAAAATACTCAAAAGTAGGAATTTTTAAATATTTATTTCGGTACTCTTGAGATCCAACAAATATTGATGTTGAAAACTTACTGAATAACGTTAGTTCTAGATGGTTTGCTACCAGGATTGGAAATAATTTTTTTTTTTCATTTTATAAACTTACTGATTACTGATAATAATTGAAATTTGGTCTGTCTAATCCAATCTAATTGAACAGAAAGTAAACTCATTTTATCCTTTTAGGTGCTTTAATCCAACTATTGTACCATTCCTTCCAGTCTATGGATCTTTGCGGATTGCGTGACCGTTCTTCAGTCGAAAATGTAAACTGAAACCCAGCGAAACATTTGTATAAATAAACCATTCGCTGGATTGCACAGTTAGTGAAGCATATTACAAAGCATATAATTTATTGATGGCATTAGTTTTATTTATTTTGCCGGAGTTCAAAACTTAGGGAAACAGCCCCTGGAACGCAGCTACGTCCACGGTAGCCTCGGCGTCAATCGTCAATGGATCAAACTTGCTGGTATGGTGGTTCGACTGCAGCGTACGTACCCAGAAAACCGCTCTGCCGTCCGGTGATTGCCTGATATGAATTTTAAATTGTCCAAAACTACAACCATTATAATTAAAATAGTAACCGCTAGTTCGCTTCAGTTTTAGGGCGCCCTTTTGAGTGGTGGTTAGGTTCTTCTTGCATTTTTATCAACGAATGCGTAAGCAATGATCCTGTCGTCGCTGTTGGAATTTCTTCCCAATTTTTAGTAATTTACTGGATCGTGAGTTTGCGGTAGGATTTTCACGCTTAAGTTTTGGAAGAAGTTTTTTTTTACAAATTTGATACAATTTTGTTCAGAATTTAATGTATTTATCGAATTGTGAAATGCTGTAACACTTCATTTTAGAGATAATTATTATGAAAAATAACCTGGCATCAACAGGAATAATTTTAGAAGTAGATGTGTGCAGTTAATATCTGCAATTTAAAGTTCTAACGAGCTCCCGTTTTGAGGAAAAATTTAAATATGTCAAACACTATCAAAATATTGAACAATATTGCTAAAGATACAAGTTTTCTAGGTCTTCGTTTATAAAAGGTAGACTGTGACGTCACATCTGCATCTATTTTGATAGATAACAAAATAGAAATATTTTTTCGAAATTTTCGACACATTTCTTGTAGAATGGATTGTCAAACTAGGTATTTACTAATCAAAGTAAAGTAAAGTGTTGGTCCTAAATTTCGCTTTTGGAATTTGTGCTTCTCTTTTGATTCGAAAGACAGGCAGCTAGCTGTTATAGAGTGTAGGACTGTTGCAGGGATAGTGGTACAATCCTGTTGACTCTCATAACCTCACCCAGTCGAGATTAACTGACAATAATTAACTAATTATCGGAACCAAATCTTTCTTTTCTTTGGAATATTTTTTGCGGTCATTGAAAGATAGATGCTAGATAGGGCAAGATGTATTGTAAATGTTGGCCATCAAATCAATCCAATACAGCAATGTAGTAGTCACGGTTGGTTGTCTGGTTCTTCAGTAGAAAGGCGATAAACGAAATTCCATGCGTCGCGAAATACAGAGGCCATGACCGTGCATGCTAACTGCGCAATGGCCAGTTTTCATCTTCTCTTCTTCATTCGGCTTTCGCTTATTTCGCTTATTAGCGTAGTGATTAGTTCATATTTTGTTTATTTTATGTGTATACCGATGAAAAACAAAACTTTTAATCACGCCGAAACAAACAGTGCGTAGAATTGTATTTTCAAGCCATTGTGAAAAAGCATTTCTTCTCATTAAAAATAGAATTTGATAAACACTGGAAACTAAATCATAAAGAGCAGAGAAAATGGTTTCTCACAGCGACCAAGCGTTTTCGCTTTCTTTTTAACCGTTTGCTCTGCTTTCAAATATTGTTTTCTTTACAACTCATATTGCACAGAAATGGCACAACTACAGGCAGAGTTTCACACTTTGAAGACTATTTGCTCCGTATGGCAAAGAGAATATCGGACAAGTAATTGTTCTGTGACCTTGAGGACATGCATTCGGTGGTGATTCTCTGGCAGAAAAAGAAAGATGAAGCAAAACTGATGCTCTCTGGGTTGCAGAGCAAATCTCGCCTTTCTGAAAAGTTAACAGCCGAAAAAGAAAAAGTGAAAGAGGGAACAATAGTGAGAGAGAGAGAGAAAGGCAGAGAAAGGAGAAAGAGAGGAGAGATTTATGTCCAATTTATAGTTCAATTTTAAGTTTAAGTAAAAGGAGAAAAAAGTGGAAAGGAGAAAACAAGTTAAAAAAGAGAAAACGAGATAAAAAAGAGGAGACAATGAAGAAACAAAGGGAGATCGGAAGGAAGAAGTAGAACAATGGGAGAAAAGATGGAAAAACGATAAACAAATGAAGAAAATGAGAAAGAAAATAAGTCAAACTGAACATAATAGAAGAAAAAATAGAACAAAAAAGTAGAAAACGGGATGGACAAGGAAGAAACGAAAAGGAGAAAAAATACTTCCTTACTTATTCAGCTGAAAGCCGGGGTGGCTCTTGCCGTATCACGAATTTCTCTCCATTGTAATCGGTCCTGGGCTGCTCGTTGCCAATTCGTTGCGCGTCTCGACACACGCAAGTCGGTTTCAATCTGGTCGAGCCATCTATCATGTTGTGCCCCTCTGTTCCGGGTGCCGGTGGGGTTCTTGAAGATAACGGATTTCATTGCACAGTCGTCCGGTATCCTTACGACGTGGCCGGTCCACCATCTCCCAACTTTCGCCAGGTGTACGATGGAAATCTCTCCAAGTAGTATACCAGTTCCACTACCTCCACTACCAGTTCATCGCAGTATTGTTTTGGACGCATTGATTTGCAACCTTATCCTCCTTGCCTCCGTTTTTACGGAAAATATGGCAGCACGAAATTCGCGAAACGAGAAAAGAAAAAGAGAACAATGGATAAATAAAATTAAAACGGCATAAAATGAAAAACAGAACGTGACAGAATTGTAGAACATACAGGACATAATTAGAGGTAGAACAGAACAGAAGAAAACAAAAAAAAAAAAGAAAAGAGGTTGACGGGACAGAAAACGAGAATGACAAAAGGTAAAACAGGACTTGAAAATGGAAGACGAAAGACGAAAAAACGAAAAACGAGAGGAGAATCACGACAGAAATAGGTGAAAATGTGACAGGAAAAGATTAAAAAAGGGAAAAACAAGACTAAAAAGCTGGGGAAAACGAGACAAATAAAGGGAGGGAAGACGGCACAGAACAAGAAACTGAAAAGATGGGAAAATAAGACAAGAAAGGAAAAAACGGGGTATAAAAGAAGAGAAACCAAGAAGAAACGAGGAAAATGGGGAAAAGCTTCCAACGGGATATAAAAGGAGAAGGATGGTTCAAAATGGGAATGGGACGGGAAACTGAGACAGAAAAAGAACAAAGAATAGGAAAACTGACTAAAAAAGGTAAAGACGAAAAACAGGAGACAAAAAAGGAAAACAGGAAAGTAAAGAGATGAAAGGGAGCCAAAAACAAAATAAACGTGACAGAAAAGAAGATAAAACAGAGCATCAAAAAGAGGAAAAACGGCACAAACGAAAATTAGTGGGAGGAGAGTAAGGAAAAGACGAAAACTGGAAAAGAAAATATGAAAAAGATAATTGATTGAACTGAAAATAAAAAAAACGGGACAGTAGATGAAGAAAAGCTATGAAACAGAAAACATCGGCCGAAAAAGAGAGAAAAGAGGAAAAACGACAGGAAAAAGAAGTAAAAAGCCAATGAAACCAATTTAATGCCCATTGTCAAGTTCAACTTAAGTCTATATAATTGTATGTCCGATTTTAGGCCCTATTAAGTTTATTTTAGGGGTGCTCAGTAGCCCGAGTATGCTTTGACAAGCGAGTGGTTGTGGGTTCGAATCGTAATAAAATCAGGCCATTTATTGATTGTGTGGTCATTTAATTGTGAAGTGACTTTAGCATGGGTTTATTCTCAGGAACCTCATTTCTTCATTTCTTTAATTCTTCAAGTTATTACCACTGAAAGTCACAATTATTAAGCTAAACTTCTATTTTTTTATTGTAAAAATTGAAGCATTGTAACTTATTTTAATCAGCCCGAAGGCATTTTAAGCACCATGTTGCTTTCTTAAGCCATCTTGATTTTACTCACTTGTCCCAAATTATCGTTGTTATAAACTTGTGACCATGACGTCAAATGACGCAAGCGCTCACATGACTACTGTAATATGGGATGTTAAAATTGAGTGCTTGACTCTTATAAATACTGTAATCAGTGTTTAAAGTAGCGAGCTGGAAATCCTTTTCAACAGTAGCGAGGTGAGGATTCGCTACACCAAGTGAAAAAATGAAATTTTTTTGATCACAATTTTTAATTCATTCGAAAACACAGTAAATTGTCTTTGCCTGAATTACACCTATGGTTAAGTAATTCAAGATGAGTCCATCGTAAGGGTCAGAAAATATGAACAAAACACTGCATTTTAAGATCATTTATGTTACACTGATTAAAATAGGCGACCCATGGTTAATTCGTTCCTTACTCTACTCCTTCACGTTTGTTCTCCGTCTCGTAGATCATCCAGCCAGTACTGCTGTACACTTGGCAATAATAAAATCAGCTTGTTGTTAACAGATCTGTAAGTGCAACGCATCCTGTAGTTGAAGTTCAATTATCTTAAGTATTTAACTAGTAAATATGGCGTTACGTGCCACCAACCATACATATCCACACCAATTGTATTTCCAGTTACTGAATTAGTAACTAGGTGAGTACAACTAGCTGACACAATTTCGACCCACTTTTCGCTCACCACCGCTTATCAGCTAGTTTTGATTTAATTATTATTATTTATCTTTGTTTCGTTTTTTTGGCGGTCACTTTAGAGCAAATTTTCAACGCCAAATTAACTTTTGTGTGGCTCCCCAACGATGAAACATAGTTCTGAATGAATATGTAGGATGACAAATTGTGCGTATAGTTTGAGATGTTATAAATACTCATATAGTGGAGAAACTTTGCGGCGTGCCCGGTGCTGATTTAGTAACCTCTCTCTCTGTGTTTAGTGTCAATGTCATTCAATGTAATGCAGTTTCAATAGGCTATACTTTTCGCAGACCGTTTAATAGCACGGACTAGATGACGCCTTTGATTACTTGGATAATAAAACTATTAACTTTTTCTTATTATTTCGCAGCCAAATATGTTTTTTTATTTGCTTAATCACCCTTGCAGACAAGGCATTCATTATTGTTTTAGCTAGCAGTGAGAGGTCTGATGCTAATCTTTTCACGTGAACTCATTAACGACGTGCATAATACTACTCAATACAAATTCTGGTTTGAACAAAATAGCATTTCAAGATTTGTTTCATAATTCAACTGCACCTAACAGGAATCAATTAAGCGTTAAGTGTGTTTTGATTTTGATGCCGATGCCATAATCCTCAAAGAAGACTGAGCCGATACAAACGATAACATTCATAACATTGTTAATCGTATTTATTTTGGCATGCAGTAACGATTCGATTTCAATTCGGTAACGTAATCTGTAATCTTGCGGAATAAATCTTTATAAAATTTTTCTTCTTTGGTCGTTGCAAAATAGGAACAACACTGTAGCGTTGAATAAATGTTTTGCGGTTCATCTGTTATGATAGACCAATTGATTTGCAAATTAATTGGTAGAAGTAGCTTAACAATCGAAATAATTGAAAGTTTGAATACATTTAGCCTATCAATATTTTTCCCTGCAGCACTACCAACAATCGTTTCTATTCTGACAGTAGCACAAAGGCAAACTGAACTGGATATAATCGAAAAGATATACATCTGCATTGTGGCACGGCAGGAAGGCAGGGTCCGTCGGAACTGTCTCTGCCCAGTGCAGGCATGAAAAATTAAGCCAAGCACCACCACCGACGTTGCCCAGCAGCACCTGTTGATTGCGTCCTGCTCTTTTCGTCCGTAACGTTGTTGCGGGCTCCGAAATTTATGACCCATTTATCAGCAAATTACAAAATAATGAAGATATGAATGTATTAAGACCACAATTTATTTACCTCTCGTATGCACGAGTTCCTAGACTAGGGGGCGCTTCGCAGAATTTATAAGCTGTTTTGGAATATTTATAAAGTGTAATGCGATCGTGTGCGTGCAGGGGTATCCTTTCCACCCGATGGTTTCGCCGGTCAACTGTGTACGATCGTCGACCCGTTCGGTCCTGATGGTTCAATACACCAAGACAGGACCAACGATATCCTTTCTGTGAGACTCCAGAGCAAGCAATGAAGAATGTCTTGCAAGGAAGGAATCCCATTAATCTCCAATGACCATTAAGTGAAGGACGTGATAATGATTTACGACTGGGCATCGTTCTTTCCACCTTGTCCGAATGATAAGCAGAGCACGACAGGATGACAAACTGTCTCGGAAGCCACGTGGTTTTTCTTTCTCGGAAAGACGAACGTTTCGACCGCTTCTTTAACGCTCCTTGCGCTATCGGGACGTTGTTTGTTCTAGTCATTATTAAGACATTAATCAATTCAATTCGTTCGGCTGTCCCAGATGGTACATAAATTAAAACGGAAAAATTTAGTTTGCTCTTTTTTCTATTGCGTAAAGCAGGAAAAAACTAAGAATTGGAGTTAAATTTGGAAACAAACAATCTACCGGTTTAGGAATTGTTATGTTAAGCTGATGTCATGATTGTTATTCCATTGTTAATGGAATATATATTATCACTTCAAACAAACAGAGCAAATCACGTAACCTGCATGAAAGCTTACATATTTTTTTACTGTAAGGCAAATAATTGCGATCTAAATCAACAATATTACTACGTTAGAAAGTACATTTGATAGACATAATTTAAAACTTGTTTAATAACTTAGTCATAAACGTATTTTTTGCTAGCGGGAGCAAAATGTCATTGAAAGTCGGATCCTCGTCGTACCGGGACTCGCTGGAATGTGTCACTAGTTGATTGCCTTTGAATCTTAGTCACTTGAACATATGTTATTGTAAAGAAAATTCTCATAATGTAAGAAACAAAACCCTTTTTCTTCATTTGAATGTGACTACTTCCTTCGTCAGATTTCCTCCTGTTGTCCTCCAGTCACTTGAAAAATCTATCTCCTTCTTGGTAATTCCTATAAATCGACACAAACCCTTTTTACATTTATGAGCTCCCCTTATTAATAGCCACCCTATTCCTCCTTTCCGAAATCCATCCACTTGTACAATTGCTATCGTTCCAAATGCAAGAGAAACTTACCCGTTTACACATTTGAACCCTACTTTCCCCTTGTAATAGACCATCTCTCTCTTTTGTCAACTCCCCTGCGCTGATTCTATAGGCTAAAAGTTACTAGACAAAGACGGTTTTAACTTTATAAGCCACACATAAATTACAAGATAGGCCACAATCTATACCTATAAAAAAGGATTTCTGTCTGTCTGTCTGTCTGTCCGTATGTTCCTTATAGAATCGAAAACTACTGAACCGATCGGCGTGAAAATTTGCATATAGGGGTTTTTGGGGCCAGGGAAGGTTCTTATGATGGTTAGAGACCCCTCCCCACACTAAAAGGGGAGGCTTCCATACAAATGAAACACAAATTTCTGCATAACGCGAGAACTAATCAAGCAAATGGAACAAAATTTTACATGTGGGTGTTTTTGGAGACAAGAATTTTTTCTATGGTGAATTAAGACCCCTCCCCACTTTAGGAGGGGGGCTCCCATACAAATGAAATACAAATTTCCTTATAACGCCAGAACTAATCAAGCAAATGGAACCAAATTTAGCATGTGGGTGTTTTTGTAGGCAATTTTTTTTTCTATGGTGAATTGAGACCCCTCCCCTCTTTAGGAGGGGAATAATGACCTCTCTCTTTTTTAAGAGATGGGGGCTTCCATACAAATGAAATACAAATTTCCTCATAACTCGAGAACCAATCAAGCAAATGGAACAAAATTTGACATGTGGGTGTTTTTGGAGACAAGAATGTTTTCTATGGTGAATTGAAACCACTCCCTGCTTTAGGAGGGGGGGGGGCAGCTATACAAATGAAATACAAATTTCCTCATAACTCTAGAAGTAATCAAGCACATGGAACCAAGTTTGGCATGCGGGGGGTTTTGGAGGCCGGATTTTTTTTAATGATGGTTTGAGATCCCTCACCCCTGTGGTAGGGGGATAAGGACTCTCATACAAATAAAACAGAAATTTTTGCTCAAAAACTAATCAAACTCGAGAAATTTCTGACTCATAAAACATTAATCAATAACAAGACCACCAAAAACTATAGATAATTCAGCGCGAGTCGGCCATAGATCGCGAGTGTTGCCGGCGACCTGCCGTCGGAAGCGCCGGCCACTGCGGGGGGGCAGCCCACCGTAGAGTTCACCTCTATCTAGGTTTATTTATTTTCCTAGATCTACTGACCTCTATTACTTTTCTTCAGTTGGGTCACCCCTGCGAAATGGTACTTTCTACGAAAAGATTTTCCGTGAAATGATACATCCCGCGTAAGGTTTTTCGCCAAATGGTATTCTGCAAAACTATATATTCCGCGTTATGTTCAACCGAGAATTGGTGTTCCGCAGAATGGTATTCGGCGAAATGGTTCGTAATGATGGCGAATGTTTAAATGCTATCAGCTTTATTTTATCAGGCTGAGCGTTGGGGGGAGTTGTTTTCTACTTTACTGTGAGGAAAATTTGTATATTAAAACACCCATGAACTCCTCAGAAACTTGCAAAACTCGAGATTGTGACAAAGGTCATGTGAGATTCACGATTTATGTACAACATAGTTTTATTTGTGGCAATACGAAGTTTGTCGGGTCAGCTAGTTAACTAATAAAAGACACATTCTAGAAGCCCTGAAGAAGATCTAAACCAAAGATCGAAACGCTGGCGTAAAATAAAACAAATCGTCCACTGCATTTAAAGACTGAACAGCCAATCCTCCAATCTATTAATTATTTTCTTCGAAAGAGGGCTGCTGTTATATCCGATTGGTTTTGATACTTTTACCCGCTGTTTCTTTAAAGTCAGAATTTTCTCTGACAGCTTGGGTATTTTACGAAGTGTGGCCTTCATGATGGCCTAAAACTTCTCAATCGGGCGAAGTTCTGGTGAGTTCGGTAGGTTGACCACATTCGGTGGCAGGATGCCAAGCCAACTGCGACCAAAACAGAGTTTCGCCTCGGTAAGACCGCAGGCGCTTACCTCGCACCCACGGATGGCCTATCAAATCATGAATCTTCCACCCTGGCAACTGACATGTATCTGTTTTGCTGTAAGCCTCGTCGTCCATCGCTGTACAACTCGGCTTTGTTTCCAATTTTCGGTACAGCTTCTTGGCGCAAGTTTTGGCTACTGTGATTTGCTTGTCGTTCCGGTTTGGTAACTTTCATCGTTTTTTTGGGCAAACCATACGTAAACATTCGCCTTTTCCGCCGCATCGCGAATCGAATTGGCCGATGCTTAAACAGATTACTGGCCTTCATCGGGACAGCTGTCTTTAGTTTTCTGCCGCTGCCTGACGCTGCTGATGAGTTGTCTGCGTTCCCTCGAATGACTTCACATTCCGGGACGCCGTCGAATGTTTTTCGATCTATTTGTGGTACGCAGTCGAATTTTCCATGAAAGCGTACACTCAAAAAAAAAAAAAAAAAATCAGCGCGTCAAGTTTACGTGAAAACATAGGTAATTCTCATCCATCACACTTTTCATGTAACATTCACGTGAATTGTTGGTAACTCTCACTCATACTAAACAGTTTACGTGCGATCCCAGTAAATTTGATCAATTTTCCCATTAACTAGTACATGAAGTTCACGTAAGTTGCTGTACAGAAGTTTACATGATTTTTCACGTGGATGCGACGTGTCGATTTTTTTGAGTGTACATGAATTTTGGCGGAAATGCTCCTGCAGCGATATCATCTCGTTAACCACTTACCTAATAGATTACAATGAAATACCGCCAACGTAAACATTACACTCTTCGCTAGCTTCAGTCAAAACTTCATTAATTCTTACTCAGCCACACTCAAACACGAGTGATTGCAGTGTACGAGTGTGAGTGATGCCTTCTTCTCAGACTGCATTTGACAAATATTGGGCATATGCAAAACAAGCTGAGTCTTGCAGTGAACAGCAGTTGAAAATTTATAGATAAAATACAGTACAGTGTATGTATACAGTGTAAAATATCGCATCGAATAGAAATAACGTCCAAAAATAATAAAAAAGACTAAGAAAAAAGACAGTTCATTTTACTTCCGTAATGCAGCGGAATGCAACTTTTTATTTAGATGACACTATTGACTGCACTCATCAGCCTCACCGTGATAAAGGGCATCCCTCAACCGACTAGTATAGTGAGCTTTTAAATGAAGTGCGGATGTTCAAAATACCGTGCAACCTTATCGAGACACACAAATCTGTTGCCTAATGTTTTGATAATGTGACATACGAGATTTATGATTTCAACTATGTTTTCGCGATGAAAGCAACTTCCTCGCCGTTTGCTGTGGTTATGCTAGGTAGTGAACGAACGGCATTGTCTAAAAATAGCGCCGCCTGCCAGACGGATCGAGTAGATTAATCCAATCTATAGTGTGCTAAAGTTTTTCTATGTTCTGTAATGAGTTAGTTAATAGTTTCACTTTTACACGCGCTTCATACGCATAGCTAGTCTTTATTATGAACAACAGAGTTTCCTATGAATTCCGAGCCCTTTCTTGTATGTCACAGTAAAATAGCGACGGAGAGTTATCAATTTAGACTAATCTCTTTGGTCTTTCTATATGTTTTAAACATTGTTTTTTCCTACTCTTTGTTCATATGACAGTTTAGTAGGTACCGACGGCAGCGTTGCTTTCCAGTTCGCTTGATTCCGACCTCGAATGTTTTGTTGTCGTTTGAACTGCCCATGTAAAACATGCCGAATTCGTGCGTGCTTTTCTGTTCCCGCGCTAGGCGCTTATCAATGGCGGTCGATCTAGTTGTCTGTCTTCTATCTGAAACGTTTGGCTAAGGCGCGATAGACAGCAAACAATGTGATTGACGTTAGGGTGTTGTTTGTTTATAGCTCAGTACTTTTGTTGGTATGCTCTCTAAAAAGATCAGCTGAACCTTCACGATTTTGGAAAAATAATTCTTTGCAATATTTAGTTCATCATTTGAACATTCCAAATCCACGCAAAAGTAGGTGAAAATGCTACGAAGAATTTAGCTAACTTCTGAGACCCCCTAAGGGTGGGTCAAATTCTGTGTGGGCAATTCTTTCATGATTACGAGCAGATAGTGAGCATACTAACACTGCACAGATTAGCGTTTTGCCATGGTTCGGTGATTTGAGATTAGGAGAGCAAATTTTCCAGATAGACAAAACCACGGAGCTGAAATTAATCGAGCATGACCTACGCTGACAGAAGTTAAATGTTTAATCACTGCAAACCTAATCTGCATTATGCTACGCATGTCGTTGTCGTTTTTTTCTGTATAAAAATTAGGAAATCATCATATAATATATGACTGCCTTGGTTCCGGGTGCTTTCCTCAATGCGGAATTCAACGAAACATGACGAGTTTACTTGTAGCTATCCGTTACGTACTATGCTGGCATCAGAATAAATTTAGATAAGTTTGACGATTTCTCACTTTTGTAGGTTAAATGCAAACAAAAATATGTTTCCAACTTTCACGGCACATCGTGCCTGCGCGTTACGCATGCTTTTTTGACTGACAGAATCAATTCGGAGTTTGCCGTAATGGTCCTGAAAATGGTTCCGTCATGCTGTTGGATATCCACACAAGCTTCCGTCCACACCCCGAGCAACGGGACGGTCGAATGCATTTTAAAGACACCCGAAGTAATTTCGCACCGCGCAGTTAAGAAACTTTTGAAGTAATTTTATGAACGTGATGG
The DNA here is from genome assembly GCF_943734655.1 of Sabethes cyaneus. Taxonomy (NCBI): domain Eukaryota; kingdom Metazoa; phylum Arthropoda; class Insecta; order Diptera; family Culicidae; genus Sabethes; species Sabethes cyaneus. The sequence goes on from NC_071355.1 coordinate 173,499,455, forward strand.
CAGCTAACGTAACTGTTTTTCAGGGCTTTTCAAAGAAATGATAGCTCGTACAGCCTACTAACAGTAAATAGTTGCAGTGTTGGAATAATTACTTCATTAAGTTAATTTATTTACTGCGTTAATTGATCAATTATATCGGGTATCGCTGTCATTGTGGCGGTGATGCCTTCGGCGGTCACACCAACGGACGAAGGGAAGCCCGGTTTGCAGGAGTGAGAGGAACAGCGCAGCGGATTGGTGTGGCTCAGTAAACGCAACGCAAAGCTACTCTTGAAAAAAGGCTCAACCGAAACGCCAGCGTTCGGGCATAATAATCAGACGTGATCACTCGTGAAACGAGATGTTATCGGCACCGTGTCTTTAGGTCTTTAGCTAAAGAAGCTCGGCGAACAAAGCTTTGAGCTGAAACTGTCAAGGGTGGGAAATGAGCTTCGATAAAATCGTTTGTTGTTTAGAATAATTGAATTGCGTAATTATCAGTTTTTTTTTTCAACCAAGAAATCGACTTAATTTTCATCAAGTGTAAACGGACAAATGGCAGATCCTTGTTATGGTAAACTACTGCTGTTCGCTAAACCAGTTGAAGAATTCATTGCATACATTTACTACGCACACGTCTGTACATGAATAATATGCATATAGTTATGTTCCAAGCCGAAACCCCAACCTTCGTCTTCAAGGTTAAGAAAACACAAAGGAAAACGGTAGGCAGACAGGTAGGGCCAGCGAAATGTTTGATGTTTATCTTGCGTGAAGCATGCGAGCATTAAAGGAAGAAACAATCATAAAAATTATGCTTCTTCAGTAAACTCTGGTTAACAATGTGATCAGTTAGTAATCAACAGCCAACGTTCATAGATAGATAAATAATGAAATTTAACGTGACCTTTAGAGATAAAACGAATGATTATACGATACGCATCGTGACGGGAAGATCTACAGGAAAATGTCAGCCCACAAACGGTTCTGGACTTTCCACCGACTGGCTGCGTTCGAGGCGAGGGTCCGAAGAATGCGGTCACGAAATGATGGCTGGATTTTATGGATTTCCGTTTCATCTGCAACGCATGGCGTCCCTCTAAGCATGTGGTGATAATTCTGCTGTCACTAAACCGTGTTATTTTTCTATCATCAATTATATGTTGGTAACCATATTTCCTACAGCCCCAGGGGCTAATGCTCGAGAGCTTCTCAGTTGGTATGCTCCAAATCAGGTGGAACTCTACACGAGAAGCCGTTGTCCAGTCCCAGAAGCGTCGATGCGTACCGCTGCTGACTCGGCTGTCGCTTGTAAAATCTGATGGCTTCTGTTGATGGTTGTGGAGCAGCAGTACCTACAAACCAGGTGAACCATGCGTGACAGATTCACACTTGGACGGTAACTTGTCGCTTTGTAATTAACGCTAATTTGCTGACGATTGGCCTGCTGGCTGGGCTGGTGACGGGAATTCTCCATGGCAGTCGTGGCGTTCTGATTTTCAGCTGATGGACTTATCCATTTTTTGTACATAAAGAATGAAGTGATAGAAAACGTTGCTTTGCGCGACAATGTCAGTAAAATGCAGATTCCAGAATCAATTCATGCTTAATTATTATGAAAGTGTACAAATTACTCACTTCATTTAGCTGTAGATAATTTTTTGTAAGAGTATTGCACAATAATTTGTTTGACAAAGAAAATCTCGCTAGGGTGTACAACCACTGGCAAGCGAATAGGGTTATACACTTTTGGCAATTTTATCCTAAATAACATTTTGTCATTATCGGTTGATACTTACAAATAGGACAAATACCGATTGAGATTGCCCAGCTTTCACGAGAGTCGAGAACAACCCGAATACATATACGACAATGAGAAAACATTCTCTTTTGTACGGTGATTGGTCACATAAAATGTCACGATGCTTTTTTCCTGTCGTGACATATTTCATTTTAGTTTTTATAGCAATAACAGGGATTCCTCGCTTACGCGTACTAGACGTAGTTGCATTTTTGAACTGGTGGACGTGAACGAGGTCTAAATTATTGATACGATTTTCACCGCGTAGCAATACACTGGCGTACTAATACAATATTGAACTGATCGTCAAGTCGTCATAAATGTGTTCATTTTACAATGCTATTGAAAATTGAAGATATGATAACAGCTTGACCAAATAGATTTTTCATCTAAACAAACCGTGATTTGCAGGAAGGAAGTTATTGTCAATCGATTTTCTTGTCACAGAATGCAACCAGAATGATTTTGCTAGAAATCGAGATTGATTAATCGGATATGTTTTTTTTGCCTTTAAACAACTGGTTTTAAATAATTCCAAAATTTCATTCAAATTAAACCACCTTTCGTTTCAATATGCATGATAAAATTTAATGCGCATATGCTGCACAACTACAGAAACTGCAGATAATTTATTGTTTATTCTATCGGATATTTTACCAAATTATAAGAAAATAGTGAAATCGCAACGATGAACAAAACAAGAGGGCCAAAAGCAGGGGGCTGATATGAAGTCATATATTCGTCGCTCACATGAAAAAGGCGGCAACCGCAAAACGGTTTCACAAAACGAGTTTAACTAACCATTTTCATAATTTCATGTATTTCACATCAATTGCCTGCCTGGCATTGCCATGTGATGCTCAAACCTCGGCTAAAACCAAACCAAAACTATCAAATTTAACAATTTAACACATTCGACTAGGTTATCAGCTTGAGCCCATCGATGTAGCTGTCAACTTAAGCCCGCTCTATGTTGGCTACGTTTTTTTGTACAGGTTGGTATTGGAAGTGTCATTCCCGTGGCCAAAATGCGTTCCCGCAAGCTGTACAAGTCGATGCTGACGAAGTTCGATTGCGTTGTGATGGACAAGAAACTTACATCAAGGCAGCCTTCAAGCACCTTCCTAAGCAGAAGTTTTATACGAAAACAGGATGGCTAGAGATGGTAGCCCAAGTAACAATTTGGGTTTTATTACACTCTTATGATGGCAATTAAGACCAAAATTGGTCTTGAAGACCACCATAAGAGTACAATAAAACTCACATCGTTGCTTGGGAGATATTTTCAAGAACAGGAAACTGTTGAAGTATGATAAGAAATTTCTGATTTGGCACTTTGGCAGGCAATCTGTACGTATTAATCGATTTCCAATGAAACTTGGAAATTAACGCGAATGAATGTGTGGAATAATATTTGTACTCTTTCATGAATCAGCATGGTTGTTCCGTGCTACTTTGGCCGGATTTAGCATACTGCTAGTGCGGAACAAAGACCTTGCGCCAACAATGTGCAGGTGTTACCCAAAGGTAAAAACCTTCCTAATAGCCAAGAGCCAAAAAATCGTTAGAAGCGAGAAACAGTTTACGGTAAACTGATGTTCTGTGACGAGCTAGCTGGACGAATTAACTGTACAGAATCTAATGGCAGGAGTTAAATGAAAGGCCTGACAATTCGGACTTGGCTTCGCTGAATAGTTTTTACCCATTATATATACTTTACTTATTGGAAAGAAAATTAATTCGATTTGTAATAGAAAGTTTAAATAATTTACACCTACTCTTGTCTGAAAACAATTTGATCCTATCATTCTTTAGGGCTGTCGTAATCGTCAGATCGTGAATTATTGATTCTGCGCCTTTCTCAACAATTGGGGTAAAAAAATTTACGTAATGACTTTGCTCTAAAACGTAAAAAATGCAGCTTCGTTGTTACAGAAAAATAGTGCCTTGCGGCGAAGTTCCTTTCTGGTTGAAATGAACAAAACATAACAGATAATGTAATTTAAGAACTGTCAACGCATCCTGCAGAATGCACTGTTTGGTAAGATTTTTGGGTGGATTCATTGGTTGGTATTTTTTAAATATGCAGATGATCGATGTTTACGGCTTTTTTCCCAACAAATTTCAACAAGACTCTAGACTATTTTTTAGAAGCTGATCGATGGCATTTGGCCGATATGTGTTTTCAACGAGACGGCAATACATGCCATACAACATGCTTGCTTATATAAAGCATTTCGTCTATACGGTTAAACCACCATCAACAATTGTGGTCTTAGAAGAGAGTGTTCCATGGGTCATGAGATACCAGCCGAAATGTTAGAAATAGTGAAGCAAAGTTCGACTTTTCCCGTCCGGGCCACGTAAGGCGTAGTCGCGACCAGCATTTGTATGAAATTACTTTTAAAAAGTAAATGAGGGATACCAGTTTTTCAGTTTAAAGAAATTTTTCATACAATTTTTGAAATTTTTCTGTGTTTTATTAGCTGAGTGTTTGATTTTGCTCGGGGTGCTTTGTTTCCCAGCCACTTGACAGTTGTTACTGGTTCAGAAGTTCGCATAATACAAGACAAACAACACTTTTTTCTTTCTCTATATAATCCTCCCCCTTCCCGTTCTTCTGGGGACTAGTCCTCTTTTGTCAATTCTCGTGCTGATTTTATTATATCAAGTTTGATGAAGAACGTCCTGTAGTTATGGCGGTGCGTACAAACAGTCATACAAGCATATATTCACGTTTAGGTTTGCACCTTGTTAGAGGCCTCTCCTGGTAAATCTGTTTTCGGATCAGAAATCCCTATAATGTAAGAACCAAAGAAACTAAGCTTTTTTCCGAATTTGGACGACGTGCCTTTCTCACTTGTTACCTCCCCCGGTCAGTTCTGACTTTTGTCCCACAGTAGCTTACGTATCTGTTTTCTCCTCGAAGATCCCTAAATCTCTAATCTTATTTTGACCAATCCTCCACAGTAGTGGCTCAAGTAACAGTTTTATTATGCAATTCAAAGGGTTTTCAGCACCAAATTTATAAAACTGCAAATAAAATTTAGAGAACTTAAAAACCTTCGGACAGAAGCTATAAAGACAACCTAATAAACCAAAGTAAGACTGTAAGCTGAAGTAGTCATATTTCGTTCTACTCGACAGCATATTATGGGGGTTTTGTGCTTTGTTCTACAAAGCGATAAAGCACAAAGCTTGCTGCATAAAAAAGCTAAATCAGACAGCCAGCTTTGTTAAATATTCGAAAGAAAGAATAAATTTTCAGTAGTTTTCGTAGTTGTGTAGCATATGCGCATTAAATTGTAACAAGCATATTGGTATAATAGGTGACGAAAATCAACGCGCCGTCGAAATTTAGCAGTTTTCGAAAACCAGTTGTTTAACTTTAAATAAAATAAATGCATCCGATTAGTCATTCTCAACTTGTAGCAAAATCTTTCTAGTAGTTCCGTGACATAAAAACTGCAACTCACACTATGTTTTGACGAATTTTTGTTTGCAGGCTAAAAAATGTTCAAATATGGCAATATGGATGGCATAAAAACTCCAGTTCTCTTCATAATAGCAGCAATAAATCTGTTTGGTCAGGGTATAACTATTTTAACAGCACAGTAAAACTAACAGATTTATTGCGTTTTTGCAAGCAGCCACAATAAAATCAATTCTGTATTGGTACGCGTTCTAATAAAAACACTTAAGATAATTTTATAGAAGCTGTAGCACAGTGAATTAGTTTTACAAAGCAAATTAGGTAATAAATGCAACAGTTTTATTATGATTTTATAGCCAGCTATAAGTATTTTTTGACTCGTATTATCGTGATATTACGCAGAACCATAATAAAACTAGATGTATTGGATATAACGCAATAAAACTGCTATTAAACTGAAATAAAGCCAAGCGGTTTTAAAATTGTTACTGTGTCGTCCTTCCCTGTTTTTCAGTCCCCCTGTCTTGTATTCCAGCCACTTTTACAACTTTTCCAGTGCAAATGCAAGGAAGCGCTGCTCCTTTTTGTTATTTTAACCCCCCTGTTAGGGACCACTCCCCCTTGAACGCTTGTGTTGATCGCTTAATGTCAAGCATCTATTGAATAAACAATTTTGTATATGATCAGGCTTCATTTGCTGTTTTAGCTCTAACAGAGCGCCCTTTTTGCTACCAACGACATTGCAGCTTTATAGTGCCATATATAGAAGATGAAACTATATTTTCTTCAGCAATACTGTAGATAATAATTAACACTAAAATTGCCCTATACGCCACTTTTTCGAATTCTATTCCGCTGAGGCACTTTAGTCAAAATAAGAAAAACTGAGCAAAAACCACAAATGCAGCCTGTATATGGCCAATTGCAATGAACACCTTTCAAACGAGTCTTTCAGAGTGCAAATCAATTCGGTTAATTCTGAGAAACAAACGTACATATACCAGCGTTGATACACATGAATGCTACTCAATTCAAAGGAATTGAATAGTATGCGTAGCCTCTGTACTTTGTATTGAGTATTGACCGAGAGTCTATTATCAGCCATTTAAGGACAGCATCAGGAGCATAGTATTATGGAGACGACTACTAAAGAAGCTTATGAGGCTTATTGTATGTTTGAAGGAGACAGATGAATAGAAAATTAGAGTTAAAAGCTGTCAATGGTACTGAACCAATTCCAACGTGATCATTAGGTGATGTTTAGAAAAGAGAGCCTGGCCTAATAAGCCAGTCGTCATCTGTTCGAATCTCGGCTGGGAGAGGCTGTTAGAGTCAATAGGATCGTAGCAACTGGCCCTGCAATTGTCCTGTACTCTAACAGCTGGCTGCGAAGTCTGTCGTACAAAAACAGAAGGTCAAGTTTCGATAACGAAATGTAGCACCTAGGCTTTACTTTTCTTTGCATTGCTTTTAGAAAAGAGTTTGGATTAATTTTTATTTAAAAATATTAAGCTGAAATATGGAAAACTTTAAAAATACGCAACTCATTTGGTTATAACATATTACTGCGGATTAATTTATTACTATTTGTACACTTTACCACTAGTTTCAAGAAGTTGAATCATCATTAGGACCACGTAAGTCTGTTGATGTAATAAATTAATAAGAAATAAGAAATAAGTAATAAAAATTACAAAAACAAATGGAAAAACCTCTTTATAGAAAAAAATTGATGTTTTTTCATGAAGTGAAAAAAAGAAAAAGAAAAAATATAAACTAGAAAGTGGCTCAAAATTTGATATTTTCAATATCAAAGACTTGAAAATTACTTTTATTCTTCCACTAACTTATAAAAAAGATTGATTTTACTTAATTTAACTAAAATAGAATTTATTTTTATTTAAAATTCATTAAAATTTAACTCAAAAACGGAGAGACGTACATAACTTAACGTTCCATTTAGGTAATGCACCACGAGAAAGACCCGAAAGAGGTTAACGTCCTTCGTGTGAGCTATGTGCCCAATTTGCAACTTCCCGTAATTGCCAATATTATGCAACGAGCCACATACCACACCAACTATCAGGATACAACCCGAAACAAATGGGAACTTGTAATATGCTCGGAACGTGTACTTATGTATTACTCTCGTGTATGAACACTACTTTGTTACAGCAATTCCTTCACGTTGCAATTAAAAATTAATATAATAAAATGCAATTATCAACCTGTTTATTACTGACGATCAGGTTGGTTCTGACATGCGTAAATTTTTCACGCTACACACCACGTGATGATGATCTCGTGTTGTCGGCATACATGTTCTACAGTAGTATTAGTAGTAGTAGAGTAGCAGCAGCAGCAGCAGCAGCAGAAGCAAAAGCAGCCCCAACAACAAAAGTAGTAGCATTACTTATGATAGCACCATTGAGAATAATGATAGCAAACGTGGTGAGTAAATGAACATATTTTTATCCACTCCGGGGGATGTTTAACTCGGAGCCTTCTGCCAGCGTCGGGTAGGCATCGTTGGGCTTATCTTTTCACAAGCCTTTAATTATGTTGTCAATCGAAACGCAAAATTTGTTTATACATTTTCATCGTTTATGCTGGCTTTTTCTTCGCCACCTCTGTTGGTCCTGTGAATGAGCCAAGCGGCGTTAATATTGTCGTTAATTACAATTTTTGCTTGCTGCGCTGCGGTAAGGTGCGAGTTTACGGAGTAAACTTCATCAACGCCGGACGAAAAAGTGAAAAACTTTTACAGAAACAAGTACCGATCTGCAATAAATTATTCTTTCCGGGTGAACCACTTTTGAACTGCTACGATGAGGAGGAGAAGGAGGAAGAGGAGGAGGACGGGACAGGGTGAGAATAAGCGAAGATGACGCGAAGATTCGGCTTTCCGGTTGGGCAAGTTCCCGTTGTTGTTGGTTTTGTGAGAACTGGCACCAGTTGGAAGGCACCGCACCAGGACGGTGCGGGAAGGACACATTGTTGACACATATCTTTCCTTGCGTTCGAGCATGATATGATAGTTATTTTACTTTTGATTGTGTTACCTGTCATTGGTTCCGTCAGATTGACATGCAAATGTGTTTCTGTTCTCTTGCTGTGTTTTCTGTGCGTAGTGTATTGTGTGACAGAGTCACCTGAATGCAGCCGGACAAGGCAGACATGACGAGGAAATCAATCATATCACCAGTTCGGTGGGATCGAATCGGTTCATTCATCATGTTTTATTTTTGGGCTGCATTTGACCCTCTTGTTCTGGTTTAGTTTATCTGCAATACCTACAAGCGGTGCCTTGAAAGTTCGCTGGATTTGATCGTTCTTGTGAACATTTTAGATGAACCAACTTGGAAAGAATAATTTTTTTAAATTTTTGGTTGAATAGATATTACGTTTCATTATTTCGCAGTCTGCCGGAAGATTTCTCCAAAACTCACCACGTTACCAAATGCTCTTTATTACAGAGGATACATGTAATAAAAGGGTCTGGTAACCGACAGCACTAGCCATTGCAGTGCGCCTATTACTTCAGTGCCATCAGCAAATAGCAGCAGGTAGCAACTGAATGAACCTCAGGCGGAGTGCCCCATACAGTTTTATGGCAGCAAAATTTTCAAGAAATGATATAAAACTCCCAACTTAATGGTTCCAACTCTCGGATAACCTTACCGCTCAGCGCAGCGGTGAACTGACGGCAGGCACGGATGGGTACATTTGTCCATCATGCCGCGAGCCAGCCGCGCCGGTTCATCTTCCGAGCATAAACACAGCGACCCCTTTCTGAAGGCTGCGCGCACGCATCATCACCTACCATGCTTCAACAGGCTATTCTGTGTGGCTGCAAGTGTTTGGGGTGACCTGTTTGAGGATCAAGTTACACAGGTGATGTGCAACTTTGGCGCGGCAATCATCGCCATGATACATGGCTGCAGGTTTCACTTGTTTGGATATGGATTCGGAGCTTTGGGTCATGAATGTCATCACAGCACCGAAACCAGTAAAACTTGCTTATTTTTCTTAACTGATAAAATGTATAAAACAAAAATATTTTATCATTGGTTCGAGATCAATATCTGGGCAGTAAAAAACTCAGAAGTTTTCATGTTTAGTACTGGAGTCGCGTCAAGTGAAATGTATTTTTATTGCAGAAAAACATTAATTAACATTCATAACAAAATAAATTGCATGACACATACGATCTGCGATCATGATTACTCTTGTGACGATCTTTGATTCAAGTATTTATTGCTGATTTCCAATTTACTGCCTAAATATATTGACCTCCCGCTCCGGTAGAACTTCAGCTGTCAAACCGCGGTTCTTCTCTCTGGTAGGTTGACATTTCCACAGCTTTCCACATTCCAACTAACCAGAGAACAATCTCCCTAGCAATCGTAGCTGTGGGCACGGACCCATGGCGGTTTGCTCTCCAAACTTGTGACTATCGCAAAGTATGATCTGCATATTTGTCCATCAAAACTCAAGCCTGGTGTGACAAATTAAGTTTGTTTTTTTTCTCGACGGGTCCTTTCTGCAGCACCTGCGCCACCGCCCGCCCGGACAGAACCGACAGCTTTATAATCTAGATCGTTTTCTTTCCGTAACGTTGCTTCCTAGCCAGCTGAGGAGGGACCGCGTCACGATTGGGTTGTTTGAAGAATTTTAATCGTAAATATTGTGGTTTCCATAGCATGAGTTGCTGATTTTTGTTTCAATTTTTGTTTATCAAATCATTGTTTTAAAGTTAACTCCTACTCTACGAGTTATCAGTAAATGGTTTGTAGTGACCAAAATGAACTTGTCTAACTTATGATGCTTTGTCTGGCAGGAATGCGATTTTACGCTTTGTGAGAGTTCACTAGCGTGTGAGGATAGCCGATTTGGTTCTAGCATTAGTGTGAGACTATCCAGCGGGAAAAAATATAATAGTTGTAAAAATAAACAATGTTATTCATTCCAAACGATTAAGCTACCGCCGAGCTTGGCATATCTCTTGGCAGAATGAATGCTTAGGTGGGTGAAATAAATATAAACAACCAGCCCGGTTGGGCTGTGTGGGCTCTGCTGCTGCCGACGGCGGGAATGTAGAAGAGATACAAAGCTTGGAACGATTTTTCAATGGTTTGTTCCTAGCCGGAAACAAAACGGTACAACCATTTGCTTCGCATTTATTAGAAACATTCACGGTCGCAGCCACGACTACCGTGGCCACAGGGTAGAAGCTTAGCTATATTATAAGTGCTTAGACTGGCGATTGAGCTGGCAGTAAGTTGGAGGATTAAAATCTTTAACTTAAAGCTTGAAGCTTCTGTACGCTAGTGTTTGGTTGAGGAATGATTTGCTAATGTGATTTTTTCGATCATTTTTCACCTATGCATGTTGTGAAGTTGTAAGTTTTTGTTGAGTTGTAATAGTCTCATTTGTTTTGATGAGTGTCATGTTTGTTATCCGCTAGTATGAGTCATTCCATGGTTATTTACATCCGTTTTTTTTTTCATCGAAATTCCTAACCGATTATTCACAAGTAAGAAAGATGTATTACAAGCATTAATTGCACCAGAAAGATAATACGATAAAATACCCATTCTAAATTAATTTGTTGTGTTGTGAATTGGTCGGTGTTTCTACAGGGTCCGACACTCGATGTGTAGCAGTTCGAGAGACCATAATTTTGGCTTGAAAATGACTTTTATTTATTTCATGCTACAGAATATGTAAAATGCATTAGCCTATAAGGTTGTACACTTCGTAGATGGCTACATAATCGCATTATATACCTGGCTACGTCCAAACAATCACAGGGGAAGTCGACAGGAATGTTAGTGTAACAGCTACAGCGTCCAATCCATTATTAGTGGCGTATGCTGCTTCCTAGCGGCCAATCGGTTGCTCGAATCCTCGTACGTTCGGTCAAGGTTTATCGTTTTGAGAGTTTACAAATTGTTCAATTGGGAATAAGTATTCTCGTCAGAAAACACGATGTTCAAAAATCTAACGCTTTCAGCCAAGCAAAGCAACTCCTTCGTTCTCCTAATTATAATTTTTGTTGCTTCGAAAAAAGATCATGCGCCTTTTGGAACTTGTTTAAAATAGAATTGAGAAATGGCCGAGCTAAAGATGTACAAAACCTGACCAGATTTTGTCGCTGGTTTAGTTTTTGTGCTAATAAAGCGCGTCCTGCTGTAGTAATTATTATAAACAATCAAAAAACTGATTTCCCGATCTACTGTAATTTAAAAAGTTGACCAATATTTCACAAATGTGGTTTTAATTTACCCCAAAATAGCCAAAGCCATTTTTGGTGCCCGATAATCCGGAACATCTCCGGTGTCCTCGGAACAACTCTTCAAGTATTAATAAAAAGTTTATCTACCCTACATACAAGCCATTTAAACATCTGATGACCACATTTAGTACCCTATTTGGAACCGGCTATAAATCATAACGATATAATTACGCAGTAAAAAAAAAGTAACAAGTGCCCATTTTGTTTCAATGCTAATGATGCTAATGACCGCCGGTAGTGGCAGTCTTTGATTCACAAAGACACGAAAATTGCACTAATTAACCAATGAAAAAGTGAACCATACATGAGGCGGTGCGCTCAATCTACAGCTTTTTAAAACTACTAAGGCCGATAAAGATGCCGGCCCCGTACCCGTTGGTCCCATTTCGGGGAAAGGAAAGGATGTTAATCCATTTTGTTGCTACTAAAAACTTGACTAATGTTAACAGTAAATAGGGGCAATAGATCAACATACGTTATTTCTGTATGGACCTTATTACAGCGACCACTATTTTGATCTATTGTGATATCGTCCGTGTGTTTTTATGTATTCCGCACTTCTTTCTTTGAAGTATCGCTATTGAGTAGGTGAACTGCTTATTATCCATGCCTGAGTGTCGGTGTTTTCACCGACTTTTTCCTTCATGTTTTACTGCTTTTCAATACCAATAGCTCGTTTCTAGAGCCAGGGAGTGCGGAAGCTAATTATAATTTGCCCTTGAACAAAAAGCTTCATTACGCTTCTTGAGCCCTTTGATTACTGTTATAAATTATCCCGGTAAGTAAGCTTGGCACACTCAGTTTAATACATTTTTGCTCATTTGACTGTACCGCCCCAGTCAAGCAGAATTAGGAATTAAGAAGCTGTGTATGGAAAACTTATAGCATAAGTTATTACCTACAATATTGTTGTAATAATTATTGCTTTCTAGTGCCATATGTACAAACGGTAAAGTGATGCTTAATTCAGCAATAAATTTGATAATAACCAGGTCTGTAAGACTCCCATACACCACTTATTCTGCAAATTCTACTTGGCCGAGCCGAATGAGCAAAATCGAATCTAGGGTAAAGAACTAGTTTTAAGCAGTCTAAGCGGGTCACTGATTGTTTTACCTTATTACAAGCGATGGGTTGACTAAGTGGGGGATATCAGCATACCAATCTTCTTGCTATCTTTAGTTCTTCAAGCTGTTACCATTGGAAGACACTATTGTTGAGCTAAACTTTTGATTTTTCGCTTTAAAAGTTGGAGCGGCGGAACTAATTTTGAAGAGACCGAACCCATTTTCACCCGCAAGGTGCTTTTTTAAGCAATCCTGAAATCTGAATTTTTTTACGTCCCCTTAAAAAATCCCTCGAACTTTTCCCCCTATTCAGTAAGCTCGCGTTCCTATCCGCGACCTACTAATCGGCATCTGATGCGTAATCGGCATAGTGTATCGGCATATATGCGTAAAATGCCATCTGTCTAAATTGTTTATCGGGGCATAATAACTGCACTCGCACATCGGGGCACTCACCGCACCGTTCGGCAAACGGTATTCGTCGTCTCTTTTATTCTCTGGTGTTCTTATGGGAAACTGCGAGTTTGATGTCTCACTCGCTGTTCATAAGGATGGTGGGAGAACAAAAGAGGTAAATATATAGCAGTACAAACCATCCGACTCTGAACAGTGTTGTCAAAGCAAATAACATTGAAACACATCGTTGCTTTATTAAATCACTGAGAAAATCTTCGAAAATTATTGAAAAAGCTGTCTTTTGTGTTGTTTTTAATAAAGAAAAATTAATTATGAACATACATTTCTCTTGAAAGTATTGAACCACGTTTTCACCATAGGAGTTTTCAGTTAATTTCAAACTTAAAATTCTTATTTCCAGAACCGAAACAGTGTCTTGGCAACACGATAGTTCATCAGTTGTGCTGCAGCTGCTGCTACTGGTGAACAGGTTCCGTCAATTCAGAATTTGTTTTCAGTTTTGTTAGAAAATGATTAAACTTGCGGCTAGTGACAAAGCCTTAGATAATAGAAAAAAAGAGACTGAATAATATGGTATGTGACAATTGAGTGCTTGACTTTCAGAGTGGTTGTAATCAGTGCTGAAAATTTGATGAATTCGTTAGTAGCGAGGTGGCGATTGCTGAAGAGCAGCTGAAAAATGTACGTTTTTGGACAACAATTTTTAATTCATCATATTTCTTGTCGGAAACCCAGTAAATTGTGTTTGCGTGAATCAAATATATGGTTAAGTGATTTGTGAAGATGATCCTATCAAAAGATTTTGAAAATATGAATAAAAAAGTGCACTTTCGGATCATTTATGTTCAACTGATTAAAATAGGTAACACTGCTTAATTCGTTCCTTACCCTAAATTAGCTTGCCTAGTCTGCTAGCAGGAGTCATCTCTTGTTATTAATTTGTTTCGGTAATGAATATGAAAATTAATAAATTTCTGAGCACACGTTTGCCCAACCAAGACGACATTCCTTTACAAATTGCAGCTTTCAAATAACAGGAACATGAATTTTTTATCTTAGCTGCGCAAATAGGCTCTGCGCGTTTCAAATTTGATAAATTTACACTTTACAAGTCGAGAGCCGGGGTAGCTGTTTCCGTATCAAAAATTTCTCTCCATTGTTGTAACTGTTCGGTCCTGTTCTGTCGGTTTCAACCCGGTCGAGTCATCTGGCACGTTGGGCCCGTATATTCTTGGTGCCGGTGGGGTTCTTGAAGAGAACAAATTTCACTACATAGCCGTCCGGCAACCTTGTCACGTGGCCGGCCCATCGTAGTCTCCCAACATTTACCAGGTGTACGATGGGAATCTCGCCAAGCAGTGCCTGTAGCTCGTGATTCATACGGCTCCGCTACTCTTCGCTTTCAGTTTGTACTCCGCGAACTCGGCAAGTGCAAGTATGCCTTCCGTGAGCAAAGTTACTGTCTCAAGTCCGTAGAGGACTACCGGTCTGATCAGCGTTTTGTATATCATCAGCTTTGTGCGGTGGCGTACGCTTTTTGATCGAAGCGTCATGCGGAGGGAAAAATAGGCTCGATTTCCAGCTTGAATGCGTCGTTGGATCTTCTCACTCGTATTATTGTCGTCGGTGACTTGAGATCCCAAATATACGAACTGATCAACCACTTCCAGTTCATTGCCGTCAAAAGTCACTGTCCGTGGGAGGCAAACGTTGCTATCTCTGGAGCCTCTTCCTACCATATATTTGGTTTTCGACGCAATTATTTGTAGCCCTATTCTTCTATCCTCCTATTTTAGTCTGGCGTAGATGACCACGAAGGAGGTTTATAAATAGTAATAATGTCGAGGTCGTTTGTAAAGGCTAGGAGTTGGCTACTCTTGCTGAAGATGGTTCCTCTCGTTTCGGTGCCTGCTCGCCAAATCACACCTTCAATAGCGATATTGAATAACATACAGGACAGTCCATCCCCTTGCCGCAACCCTCTGTGCGATTCGAAAGGACTTGAAAGTAGACGAGAGTGGACGAGGACGAGAAAGAGGACGCGCACGTAGCACAATACTCGCTCCAGGGGAGCTTTGATCAGCCGCATCAGTTGGTGTGGAAAAGCGTACTCGTGCATTATCTGCTATTGCTGTTCGCGTTCAACTGCATCGTATGCTGCTCTAAAATCCACGAAAATATGATGCGTGGGCACATTGTACTCTCGACATTTCTGGAGGGTTTGTTGTAGAGTATTGATCTGCAATAGCACGCGGCGCCCTCATAAAGCCCACTTGATACTGCCATACGAATTTTCTTGCTATTGGGGATAGATGATGCAACAAAATCTGGGAGAGCGCCTTGTAGGCGGTGTTGCCCAACGTGATGCCGCAGTAATTACAGCAATCTAGCCGGTCGCCCTTTTTGTAGATGGGATAGACTACACCTTCCAACCACTCCTCCAGTAGTTCTCCTCCTCTCAAATCCTTGAAATTATCCAATGAAGTACCATTGCTAGGGGCTCTTGGCCATTTTTGTAGAGTTCTGTCGGGAGTCGGTCCTTTGCGGCAGCACTATTTCTTCAGCTGACGGATTTCTTGCCATATTTCTTAGAGATCGGGAGCCGGCACGCTGTTGTCGTTTGTGGGCACTCCTAGGTTGTTAACTTTCGTTCCGTCTCCTTCTGCTATAACGTCATTGAGGTGCTCATCGAAAAACTGCTTTCACCTGTCGACCACCTCGCGCTCGTTTGTGATTAGATCCCTCCCTCGTCCCTACACATGTCAGGTTTTGGTGCGTAGCCTTGATAACATTAACTGTTATTTATAAAAACCAGGTTAACTGCTTTTGTTGCCGAAATATTTAATAACGTTTAATTTTGACCTACAAACCTATCTACGGTTTTGAGGAAATAAAACGAAAAATGAGTGCTTTTTTAAACAACAATCGAGAAACATTATCGAACTTTTAATGAGAAATTCGTAAGTATCAAGTAAAAAATCTATTAGTTTAATATTCGTTATGATTGAAATCACTTACAATAAAGTGCTAACGGTAGAGTTTTGCCCATCTCTAGCACGATCATACAGTTTGTACGTGAACCAACACTATCTCGTACACGCGAACAGAATTTGCACCCGGCGCTCACTTTGCCAAAAATGTCCGATAAGGTGTTGGAAAAAAATGTACAGTCATTTCCTTTGAGTCATTACCATTACTAATGAGCGCACGCGCACAGGACTGTTGTTTGTTGCTTGTAACTAGGTTAGATAAGGATTTCCAAAATATAAAAACCAGTAAACAACCGTCATTGGAATGTGATCATTTTATTCACTTAAATTTTATTAACAATCAGTGGTAATGCTGGCCGACGTGCTGTTTTTATATTTTTATGAGCAAAGGGTGTTACGATCAAAATTTGATCAAACTGGAATGCGTCTAAATTATCTAGTTGACTGAATCCGACATGCCAAGTTTTACGATTTACGTTCACGATCCGATTCTGTACAGCCATCTCGTCGCCGCAGAACGCCGGCTCGCTTGAAACTGTTTTTGGCTTCGAACAATATTAGATTTCTTCAGGTTCCGACCGGGGTTCAGGACGTTGGTCCAATGTTTCTCAATTGGATGAAGCTTTGGCCTGTTCAGTAGCTTCTTGTCTGCACCTTGGCAGCATACCACTCCATTACATTTGGAGGAAACCAAATCCGCCCAAAACTGCACAGCACAGTCGTGAGGCTTGCGGAAAGGCAACAGTCGTTCTTTCAGACGTAAAACTCACGTAAAACTTCTGTACACGCTTGTAATAATAATATTACTTTTCAAGCCATAGATACCCTGTTAATTACAGATGCTTCTTAGCGAATTTCGTCAGTTTCATATACTTGAAAATGTCTGGCACCTTTCCCTTCCGGTTACCGCATGGAACTCGTTGCAAACTTGCGACAGCTCTTGTGATCTTTTTACACATAAAGCGATTTCAATTGTGACAAATCCGTTTAATAATGATAATAATTTAATAATGAACTGCAGTTTTGCAAGTTTCTAAGGGGTACAACCTTTGATGATTAATTTAGGCAGTTACGTCAACTATGAAACCATGGGTTGTTTAATATACAAATTTTTAACTTTTCCTCGAAGTAAAGTAGAAAACAACTACCCCTCTGCTAAAAAGCAAACCAAGCCTAGGTGCTACACTCTGTTATCGAAACTTGACCTTCTGTTTTTATACGACAGACTTCGCAGTCAGCTGTTAGAATACAGAATAATTGCAGGGCCAGTTGCTACTGTTCTATTGACTCTAACAGCCTCTTCAAGCCGAGATTCGAACATACGACGACTGGCTTATTAGGCCAGCATCATACATCGGGGCCAACTGGGAGGTTCACCCCCACTGCTACGGCTACTAAAATAAAGCTGATAATATTAAACTATTCGCAGTAAATGTATAAAATTTCGTCGAATACCATTTTGTGGAGAACCAATTGTCGGTTAACGATAACGCGGAATGTAGTGTTTCGCGGAATACCATTTCATGGAAAACTATTTTGCGGTAAGTGCCATTTCACGTGTGTGATCTCTTCCTTACTCGCTGTCGCTTGTTCGAACCTAACTAAAGGAAAGTAATAGAGGTCAGTAGACCTAGGAAAACAAATAAACATGGAAAGAGATGATTTTTGCGGGGCAAAATTTGGTTCCATTTGCTCGATTAATTCTCGAGTTATGCACAAATTTGTGTTTCATTTGTATGGGAGCCTCCCCTTCCAGAGGGGGTAGGGGTCTCGAACCAGCATAAGAACCTTTCTCGACCCCGAAAACCATTGCATACAAATGTTCACGCCTTATTTTCGCCTTATTTTTTATTATTTAAGGAACATACAGACAGAAATTCATTTTTATAGGTATCTATAGATTTTTCCAGATCAAAAGGGTGTCAATTTTGACACGATTTAGATTTTGGTTAACACATTTGTTGCCATGTTCGAAATACTACTGTACACTCAAGTCTTTTTTTACACGATTTACTTTTACGATTAATGAATTAACGCGGGTTTTTTTAAGACGATTTTTGAATTAACATGGTTTTATGACGATTTTCGAATTACCGCGGTTTTTCACATCATTTTTCGAATTAACGCGATTTTTACGTCGATTTTTGAATTAACGCGGTTTATTTTATGACGATTTTGGAATTAACACGGTTTTTTCAACATTTTTCGAATTAACGCGGTTTTTTAAACAATTTTATTTTGCACGGCACGTATCCCCCGTGTAAAAAAAGACTTGAGTGTATTATTTTACTGAGAAATTACATACTCGAGCACGAATATGAGTTTTATTGCACTCTTTTTGCGATTTCCATGACCAATTTTGTGAATAAAAGCCATCATAAGAGTGTAATAAACCGAAATTGATACTTGGGTAGAATTACTATTGCAGTAGAAAGCTATGTTGCAAGTTGAGCGGGAAGCCAACGTTATTACATGAGTGAGTATGAGATGCATAGCATTCAATGCCTACGCTGCACACGCAAATGTAAAACAAAAAGCCACCGTTGCTGTGTGCAGATATTCTGCTACGTACACACTCGCACATCCTCAGATAGTCTTTCTGCATTGCTTATTCGCGAGTCAAATAACTCCTGAGCAGTCAGCTGCCCGTGAGGCCTGGCGGAGCTTTTTATTTTTTTTGTCACATTTTTATAGTTATCAGCACTAAAGCGTTCTGAAGTTCTATCGCACTACAGTAATCATATTAGGACCCATCACAATGTGCGAAGTAGTAGAAACGAAAACATTTTGCATTTTCACGTACTCTCATCAGGAAATTACTCCCTGAAGTAATACCGATAAGGTGGTGCCAGGGGGATTGAGGCTGGAGACTCGAGTAGGGTTTTAGTGGGTCTGGATCCTCACGCCCCAGTAGGGGGGTCGGGATACCAAACCCCACTCCCTGAGTTGTCTTCTCAGGTGTCTGATAGCAGATTTCCCTACTCGTTAAAAAAATCATCAGAAAATTAGCAGTACATATTACTATTGAAGTGAATACCGAGTAAAAACTTGTCGCACGACGTCGGACAGACGCAAGCAAAAGTTTCACTTATACCGGCTGAAGTCCGTCCGACAATTCTTTCCGGGTATGCTATTGTCAGAGAACGAATACCGGAAAGCGAAGAATGCCAGGCCATCAAAACATATAATGGTGAACAGTTCTGTCTACCGTGGTCACACTAAAAAATGCTAGTTCGTATTGACAGGATGGTACTGTAGCATTGGGCAAAATTGCCATGAGTATCGATAATTGAATATCGATATATCGTTTGTGAAGTATCGATATTAGCTTTAACGATACTATTTAAGGCTGCATTCTGAGATTTGGAAATGCTACACAAAAAAAGGGATTTATAAAAATTAATCATAAATTCATGTTGAGCAAAATGAGTGCCTCCAAAAAACACACGTAACCTAGCACGTAACACATCGCTCGCTTCAATGTTACTTTATTTCAGCCACGTTACTTTGTTCAGATAACCGTACTCGTGCGAGTCGTATGCTGCACTGGAATCCACAAAAATGTGTCAGATGGGTGGCTTGTCGTACTGCCGAGATTTCTAGAGGATTTGTCAGAGAGTAAAAATTTGAGGCCTCCATAAAGTCCACTAATGTTCAAGTTTTATAAGCACATATTATGTCGCGAGAAAAAATCCCTAAAAAATTGCTTTCTTGAACATTTCTTGACCTATTCTCAAACCCATATTCTTTCAGCTGCATATCCCGCTTTATCAAAACAGTATCGGGATGAAAGTATCGAATTAGCATAATATCGGCGTCGTAAGTATCGATGAAATATATCGAAATATCAGACCTCGAGTAGCGAAATCGCGGGTATCGATTGCGGTATCGCCCAATCCTAGATGGTAGCATTAACGTAAATCTTTTTTTCTCGTTACAGTAAACCCTCTTTGCTATTCTGTTCGTTTCTATTTCTTAGAATAAAGCTATTAAAAAGTTTCATACCGACTGTTAAAGGACAACTGCAACTGGATTCACTACGTTACTTGCAGTGCATTTTTCGTACAGGTTTATGAAAATCCGTACATATGTGCACTTCATTCATTTCAAAATCAGTAGATCTGGTATCACTAGTTAGTGGTACGACATAGGTAAACCTCATCTTGATTTTGAATAGCTCAGCAAACCTATCGAACAATAATTGCTCTCGATTTGCACCACTCATCGCTTTACTAAAGGGTTGTGTTGAGACGGGCTCCAACGAATGTCTTATAGTCTGTCCTCCTCTGGTCTTCAGGACCTGTTGCAGGTGCTTCGGCATGCTCTCCACTAGGTTTTTTAGGTGCTGTGAGTCTAGCTCGTTCCAGGCGTGCTCCAAGGCTTCAAAATTGATCAAATTTTTATTGGCAACACCTGTTTTGTCAACCCTGGAATCAAGATTCGCTCATGATTTCTCGATGAGGTTGTAGTCTGGGTTTTGTAGAGGCCATTCCAGTAGTTTGATCTGACAAGACCGGATGAAACCAAAACCGGAACACTTGGTCTTCTTGGCAAAACGATTCGGGTGGTTGTCCTGTTGAAATACGAATTTCTCTTCAAGGCACGTCTGCATTAGCGAAGTCTTCAAATTTTTCCGCAGGATGTTGATGTAGGATTCTGCCATCATTATCCCTTCGATTTGCGTGAAGCATGCAACTCCACTCCACGGAAAACACCCCCAAATCATCATATTTTCTCCTTCATGCTTCACCGTGCTTTGGATGTAGCGCTCCTGAAGCTACTCACTTGATCTGTTGCCACACATGAACCCACTGCTTTCGGTTAAATAACTCGAATTCGTCCGTCCAAAGAGCCGTAAGACAAGCTAAGCTACTTAACTATTGTACAGTGCTGCCACTTGCGAAAGTTTGTTTTATTTGTGAAGCTAGATAGGGGTTTGTTAAAAAATGCAAAAGACCAACAAGACTTTGCAAACATTGCATCACACACTCCATATGGGCAGTTCTATCAGTGTTCAAGAGATTGATTTGTGCTTACAATCCATAACTGCATAGATTCGGGACGATCAAATTCCACAAAATCGATTTGATTTTAAATGGTCTGGTCGCAAATAAACACCGCCATTGTCAGTTAGGACCGTAATATGTCATTCGATACCCGGTTGATTAATAAATAAGTAAATTTGTTAGCTATCACAGCGCACCCCAGGAGCTAAAAATACTCATTTTTATAAAACCATATGAATTATATTCCTTTGGAAGCGATTCGCACGCTGCTGCTGTGACGTGTGATCATTTTCTCCACACACAATCGTCGTCTGTGTGCTGTCGAGGTCCAAAACATTCTCGTTTAAATTGTTGATAGTATCGTTCTTCCGCAAATGAAACAAAATAAAACCCTAACGACACGGCATGCTGCTTCTACAGTTGCAGCGCACCAGCCAGCGAGAAATTCCGTCCCATGCCGAATGTTCCGATCCCTATCGGATATGAAAATCGTCATTCCGCTGCATTCACGACGATGCTAATCAGAGAGTTCAGCGAGACCCGTTTCTGGTCGGTTTCCTAAACGGTTGCGAATAGTTTTTTTGTTGTTTTGTTTTATCCGCAACAGTCCGTTCAACACTTACTTCCTCCCGACTCGACGACGGTAAAACCGGGACCAGCCGGGGGTTCCATGTCAGAGATCTGATCAGATTCAAGGCGCCGTGGGCCTGAACCGGTAAGCCCGAACGGCTCCGGAGACTATGGGACGAGAAAAGCGCAGTGAACGAGCAAAATAATAAAACGCCACGAAGTCACCCCCCGCGTGCGATCCGATATTATTGAAATTTTTACGACCAACAAACAAAACATTTAGGACCCCATTTCAACAATGGCGCAAAATACACTCGCGAGACTCAACGGGCACTCCGAAATGCTCAGGCGATAACACTAAAATTCAATATTTTATGTCTCTATTTATGAAATGCTTTAAATTTTCAATACCTCCATTCTTCATATCTGAATTGTCTCCTTTTCTGGGTCGTGCTGTAGGTGTTTAGAAACAGCTGTAGTGCAGTAAAACGGAACTAGTGGGAGAGGAAACCGTTCAAGCTTACCACCGAGGGATTGTGTAGATTGAATCATATCCTCATAAAACCAGCTTCCAGCGGCGATAGGCCCGCGCGTTTCTTTTCTGCGTGTTGCGACCTGCTGCTGCTGTTGTTGCTGCCATGGAGCTCACAAACTGTCACACGCTCACTCCCGGAGCTGGACTTACGCAGGAGTCGCGCTGCACGCCGCACGGTTTAGGTTAGCGGAATGAATATTTTCTGAAATTTACACATGATCGTAAAAGTTTGTCTTCTTTTCTGGCCACACGATGGCGTCCAGCTGGGAGTAACATGTGTCGTGCTGTAGCTCAGCAGTTTTTCAGTTTCTTGTTGAAAGCTTGTGGGGATCTTCTCCCCAACAATTTGGCAGTTGGCAATCAGTGGAAATGGTAATGTTCAGTCAGTGAAGTTTAATCCGATTGTGACCGTAGAAGCTTTCTTGCCGATAACAATTTAAAACGGGGAAATAGTAAGTCAAAATGAATGTGAATCACCTCAGATTAACTGGAAATTTTAGGTCCCCAAGTAACCTTATAGCTCCCTAAAAACAGATGCCAGTTTATTCACTATGATCTAATTTGTCACCTTAATTACGTCACGCGTTCTAGCGTGTATTTTTTCTTAGCGTGCGGATCATGATAGTGCTACCTGGTTAAACCGTCACCGGGCGGCACAACTATACTCAGCGTCATGACCGTTGAATAAAGATGCCGCCGAGGGTCACTGAAGGCGGTGAAACATCCGCTCGAGGAAAGTGCTGCAATGGAAGCACAGCAGCACATTCATTTATGGATAATGATTATAATTCTAACGGATCTTCAACGGATATACCGAAAATCATAGACGAAGAGAGCTGACGTAGAGACCAATCCGAACATACTTGAGACCACTGCACTGACGACTGTCTGACGGAGGGGTACCTGTAAGGTGTAAAATTACAGAGTACACGAGTGACCACATCTCGACCACCGGTAGTGGTTGCTGGTAGGTCTGTTATTTCCACGATATAGGGTCTCGAATTGAAAACCATAACCACTTGTTGAGTGTAACTTAGTGGCTAGTGTAGTGGAGCGAAATGCGGAAAGTGTGAATGACGGGCGCGTAAATAGGGCCCTTCTGCGCGTACTTTAGCTCGTGCCACGTGGATGATTCGCGGCTGTCTGAATGATTGTTATTACTATGACCAGTAGTGTGGTTGCTAATTACCAGGTGATAAAAATGAAAGCTTTCATCGGATTTTTTACCGCAGTTATGGGCAATATAAAACATTTGAGCGTTTGTTATGATTCCAAAAGCATGCCCAATATAACATTGTAGAGCAGGTAATAAAATGCAATTCATTTCACCACGTGATTAAGAGGTGCACTTCTCTAGGATTTCTCACAGTTCCAAACCAGACCCTTAAATCATTCAGCTGCAGCAATTCTATCCGGAGCGGACATTAAAAATGGATATGTATGACGGTCGAAAACATCAGTCCATATATCATAAGGTTTATTGTCGCGGAAATAAATCTCTCACAGCACAGTCGGTTTCTATGGCTAAGGCTCTACACAGCCCGAACAGCATAGTTTGAGAGGATCGGATGTGTTCCACCTGATTCACACCAGCACCACACGTTCGGTTGGACGGTTGAGAAGAAACAACACTTATAAGCACTTTGTGGCCAGTGATCCTTCCGGCGGGCGCAGTGCTGCGATGCGGAGATTTATTAATATTTGCTGTAATTTATGGCGTGTAGAGAAAAAGTGACGAAGAATTTCCAGAGACCAGCGCTTGGTTGGCTTTCTGGTGAAAGGGGATCCATCGGGAGAGGTGCGATTTTTATGGATACAGATTCATAGGACGATACTCGTGGACTTCGGGATTGGAATCTTTTATGTCTTATTCATGCCAACCGGTTCCTGCCATAAGGGACCGTTCCAATTACTCTGAAGAACGAAATCTGAGATCACGTACATTTAGTCAGTTATCACCCATGGGAAAATTAATGATCCGCGGTCTCGAAAATCCGTTTTGAGGATATTTGGGCATGGCGAACGTTCATTTGAATCGGAATGCTGTTTAGTTTACTTACTAGTAATTGCTTCCAAGTAGTTTGGCTCTAGGATATTATTTTTATTCTGGAACTTGTTGTGAATTTTTATACGAGGAAAGTTTTCGTTTAACGTAGATTTTCGTAGATTTTCTACTAACGTTCATGGTTTGATGAAAACTAAGATTGTATTTTATAAAACATGCTGCAATTGTTCTGGTTCTGGACCAAAACTAACGTTTTTACCACAGAGGTTCATTAGATCATTCAATCTCGGGTTTCTCGGGTAGCTACAAAGCCTGAACGTCTAGCTCTCTCTCCACATAAAGGGTGTCCCACATCAAATTGCACCTCAGAAGAAACGCTGTAGAAAATTACCTAATTGACCGATCCTTTTCAAACTTCCAGACCACAATATATAAACCATTAGTAAGCATTTGGCATATTTGTTTCATTCAACTTCAATACTGTAACAATATACTCGCACCTTACGCTTAACTCCACTCAGAAAGTTTTGTACAACCTAGCTGTACCTTCATCTGTATGGAAATCCACTTTTTCTTCATGTCTTCCTCAGACTTGACCTTCTTGGGATGCTTCCATAGTGCCTGCTTCATAATAGCCTAGTATTTTTTGATGGGCCTTAGTTCCGGTGCGTCGGAGGCGTTAATGTCCTTGGCTACGAAAGTGACTCCGTTGGCTTCGTACCACTCCAACACATCCTTTGAATATTGGCACGAAGGAAGATTCGGCCAGAAGATCGTAGGGCCCTCGTGTTGCTTCGACAGCGAAGGCAGATGCTTCTGTAAACACTCCTTGAGGTAGATCTGCCCGTTTACAGTCCTGGTAGTCACGAACGGCGCACTCCGTTTGCCACATGATGCATTTCTTGGCCAAATCATGTAACATTTCTTGGCAAACTATGAAAGTTTCTGCATCCTTACTTCCTCCGGAACATCAAACTTGTGCTAGGCAGTGAAGTACAGTGGCCCGGGAAGCTGCCGGAAATCCGCCGTGACGTAAGTCTCATCATTCATGATGAGAGAGTTGAAGATTTTTCAGGTGCTTGTGCAAAATAAATTCGCGACGTTGCTTTTCGGGTGACGGCATTTTTCCAATTTTCGAAAAACTGACCGCGACAAAAATAGAGTGTACACAATACACTCAAACTACTTCTACTCAAATTTTCAACAGAAAAAACCCAATGGGTAATTTTTTACACCGTTTCTTCCGTGGTGCAATTTGATGTGGGACACCCTTTACTTCGTACAAGTCCTGGGCTTCGCAGATAGCTTTGATATTATTGCGAGTTTCTTTGTTACAGTGAAGCCCATCTATCGTGAAAATTTCGATTGATTCTTAATTCCGATCTCTCAACCAAACTAGTCGATTTTAAAAAAATTGAATCAAAATTTTTAGCTCAAGGGAAAGCTTTGATCTTGAGTATTCTCAATAATTATGGTTTTTGATTTAATCTTCTAAAAATCGACAACTTTAGTTGAGTGATCGGAATTAGGAGCTGATCGGTATTACCTGCGTTTACGGTACATTAAACTGAAAGTGGAGTCTAGGAGGATTGGGCTGAAAATCTGGCGAAAATCGATAGGCTACAGTAGGCCGGACATGTGATAAGGATGCCGGACGACAATGCAGTGTCAACGATTCTCTTCAACAACCCCACGGGTACCAGTAGAAGAGGAGCCCAACGTGCTAGATGATTCTACCAGACCAGGTAGAAAGCAACTCGCGACTTCTGAAACACCTGGAAATTGGCGACGAGTGACCCTAGATTGAGTTGAACGAAGAAGACTTCTTGAAATAGCAGTTCAATGCTGAAGATTACGGGTTCATTAAAATCACACAGAGGGTTTCGTCAAAATCTTTTATGTGTGACTTTTATGTAGCGCTATAGCAAGTGGATATTAATGCTCTAACGGGCAACACCGTAAAAATGATGCGATCAAGCTAATCATAAAAGTACACACAAAAAAACCTTACGTTCTAATTTTCATGCAAAAATAATTATCTTGAGGAGCGCCAGGTAAGAAAAAGTCCAATTTCTCCTTTTCTTTTTTCATGTCTAACACTCTGCCTAGATATTTTTTCAATTCAGATATATTACAAAATTAAAATAATGCATGAGATTTACTCATAGAAAAATTGTTTAGGTCAATCATTTTGTTCTAGATGTCCTTTTCCTTCAAAAGTAAAAAAGGGAATATTCGCGCATTATTTATTTTCGGAATTTTTCGGAATTTTTGTTTTTGAAAAATGATAACTTTTGAATGCATGTTCAGAATGTTATGATATTAGTATCAAAATGTCAAGAAATCTGTTCTGAACACATTTTGCATATTGCCAATTAAAAACAAATTTCGTATGCGGCTCTGGAGCTCCAAAAGCGAAGGCCGTCTCTAGACGGTGTTACCCGTTAGGGTTAGAGGATTAACACGCGGAGCACGATCTTCAACAAATGTAGTCAATTATTTTGCTTTGCCAATGACATGGACATTGTCAACAGAACATCTGTGGCGGTGGCTGAACAGTACACCAGACCAAACCGCTACCAGAGAAGATTGGGTTAAAGGTTAATACGTCCAAAACGAAGCACATGCTGGCCGGCGGAACCGACGTCGACCGACGCCACCGCATAGGCAGTAGTGCAACGACCGACGGCAATGAGTTCGAGGTTGTTAACGAATTTGTCTACCTTACCTCACTGGTGACGGGGGACAATGTCACCAACCATGAGATTCGAAGGCATATTATCAGCGGAAGTCGTGCTTACTATGGACTTCACAAGCAACTGTGGTCGATCAGATTAATCCTCAACGAGCATGAAATGTAGACAATGCTCGGGGAGAACCTGCCAGTGCAAGGAGTTTTCAAGAGACGAGTGCTAAAAATGATCTTCGGCGGCGTATAGGAGAACAGATTTTAGAGGCGGAGGATGAATCATGAACTTGCGCAACTCCATGGTGAGTTTACAAAGTGTTGTTAAATCTAGATGAATACGATGGACAGCCCAGCTAGCACCAACTCGTATATCAATGTACGAAAACTATCGTAAATATCTCTTAACAAACTCGAAATCGTAACTAAAGCTGGATAAAGTGGGATCAAGTTGATTTTCTGTCGTATATAATGATAATGACTGACATACGTACGATTTTCAGCACAAAATCGTAGAGCAGTACGGAGCGACTCGCGCTTAATCGGATATTATCGTATATAAATACTTATATAGTCGTAACGCTCAAAATTATTCGTAATCACGTATATCGCCTCCAAAATAGTACGGATATGCCAATTTTGCGTATGAAATACCATTTATTTAGCATGTATATCTGTACCTACTGCTGATTTTTACCTTTTTTATACACATGAAAATGGTAGCTGGGAGAGCACGACTACCAGAGGCTCAGCGAGCAGGATGGTTAGACCACGTGGGGCGAAATCTGGCGACGTGTATATGGTGCCCAAGGAACTTAGAGCGGCAGCCCACAACTACCCTACTAACGCAGTTGTGGCAACTGATTTAAAACCAATTTTAGTCGTAAATAAGTTTCATCAACTAAAAGTGCCATAATTGTGCTACTTGGGTAAGTGAATTGGAGAAATTTGGTTCATCAGGCTATGTCTTAAAACGAAAAGCCAATTAAATGACAATACGGCAAGGGGTTACAAACGTTTCAGGGCTGCTAAGCGACTCCTTGGTGGTACGACGTCATCAACCACTGAAGCCGTCTCTTACGAAGGAATTATTCCGCCTGTGTCGGGTGTCCAGAATTCACCTTAGCGTTAAAGTAGAAGCTGTAGCTGATCTAGTGAAGAAATGTTTGCAGCGTCATGATTCGTTTAAGATCATTTCCTCTACTAAATAGGTTGCAAACTTGAGCGTTATGAATTTCCGTTCATTCTAAATCGGAATGAATCTCCGCATTGCATGCGGGGACCTGACCTCCAGGTCTACTTAGAATGAGCTTGAGCGGGGTTGCTAAAAAACTATTGAGCGCCTCTCAGGTGCCTCTCAACGCCTATCACTCCACGGATCAGGCTAACTCCTGCGACGACCCAGGAACCTGCTTCAGCGCCAAAATTTTCATGAATGTAGTATTTTCTGGGACTACAAGCACTACCGTCACTCCACCGTCGACCTATGCTATCGGAAGCTGGGATGCAACGTTTCTAGTGTCGTGGAGGCTTCTTTTCCCTCGGTTACAGCAAAATCCAGATCGCTGTGGTTCAACGGTTCGCCAATATCTACGATCTACAGGGCCGAGAAGAGAACTTCAGCTCAACTCCATATATAATTGGTTCCCACTATAGCTTGGTTCGATCAGCGGATCCCCCAGCTTGGGTAAAGAGGAACGGAACACATGCTTAATAAGCGTTGCTTCAATAATCCTCCTTTACCTAATTTTCCACTCTTTCACCTTCACGTCTTGTCCCACTCTATTTAGATACCTTTGTTTATATACTTTCTTATTGTTTTTACAATCGACGAGGGGAACCGTCGAGTGTTTTCCGCGAGGGTTGACGCCCTTATGAATTGGTGAAATCTGAACTGCTCATCTGCTCATCAATTATTTCTACCGCCTATATTCGATAACCTGTCATCTTTAACTATAAGCTCCGTTGTACCTTGTCGACCAGGTGCAGAATCTGGGCGTTATTGAGGATGGTCAGCTATCGTTTAAACGGCATATTTTCTACATTGTGGACAAGGCATGCAGAACTTTGGGACTCGTCTTCCGCATCGCTAAGGGCTTCACTGATGTTCGTATCGCTAAGGGCACTCGTTCGTTTGACTCTCGAATACGGTTTCGTTGTCTGGCATTTATATTATATTTTTATATTTTATATTTCTATATTGTTCAATAAATCAATATTCAATAATGTTCAATAATAAACACACTACTAACTAACGTAATTAAAGGCTCTTGAGAGCAGCAGTTGTTCTTTAAATTTACTACATGAAACATGGAAATCGTAGAAAACTTGGGATGTCACTGATGTTGATTTGAGCCAGGATCGCTGGGCAATCTAATTCGCCGACTAAAACGTTTCTGATGAAGAGGACTCTTTCAATTTTTCGTCGTCTTTCCAAAGTGTCCATATGCAACAAACGACAGCGGTCCCCGAGCAGGAGCGAAGAGCAAAATAATATCAAAATGTGTTATTGGAAATCGAATAACTCATATCAAAATTTGGTCTTGTTTTGGCTGACATAGTTGGTAAAATAACAAACAATTATATCAAAATTTTACTCCTTTAAGGCCAAAAGAATAGCTACTTGTGTTATTTGAATAACAAAGCAATAACATGACTGTATTCAGAGTTTAGAATAACATATTTTAGTATTATTAAGGTATTGAATAACAAATGCAGTAGTATATGAGATATTAAAAAATCATTTTATAAAATATTTATAATATAAAATCTCTTTATTCAATAAAAAAATGTATAAAATATATCGAATGTCATTTTAAGGCCAAAATAAGATATGATAACAAAATCAGTTATTAAACTCATCTTATAACCACTGTTTTAAATATCTACTCAATAACAAAATGTGTTATCAACGTACCGCCATATCTATTCAATAACAAAATATACCATCAGAACACAGTTTGATATTGTTTTTATATTATTTTGCTCTTCGCTCCTGCCCGGGTCTTGATACGGAGGCAGATCGTATGTGTTTCGCGATGGAAGATATTTAAGCGCGTATCGAACGAATCTACGCTGGATGGCTTCCAATCTGGACGACCATATACCTGTATAAGGGCTCCACACTACAGCTGCGTATTCAATTACGATTCGCACAAGTGAGTAGTAAAGAGCGCGTAGGCAATATGGATCCCGAAATTCCTTGGTGACTTGAAAGTTTTTATTGGCCTTCGTTATTATGTACGGGTAATGCACACGGAACGAGAGCTTCTCATCCAGGTGTACGCCAAGGTCTTTGATAACTGAGACTCTATCCAGTGATTCGCCATCGATAGTGTAGCTCCATTGAATCGGTTGTTTTTTGCGGTTGAAAGAGATGACCGAGCATTTACGCACACTAATGAGGAGCTCGTTCGTTTTGCACCAGTCGACGAAGCCTTTGAAGCTCGCGACAATCTTTATTAGACATTACACTGAGGAAGATCTTCAAATCATCTGCATACAAAAGTCTGCATCCTCGAAGTAACACAGCGCATACATCATTGAAGAATAGTGAAAACAGCAAAGGGCCAAGATTGCTACCTTGCGGAACACCAGGTCGATTAGAAAATTGATTCGATCGTGCGCTGCCCAGTCTCACAGAAAGACGCCGGTTAACTAGATATGACCTCAACAAGTCTACAAAGGTCGGTACCGCATCCATCCGTTTTACTTTGGCCAGAAGCAAATCATGGTCCACACGGTCAAAGGCCGCCTTCAGGTCTGTGTAAATAGTATTTATTTGAGTGTCGTTTTCCATGTTCTGGATGCAGAATGATGTGAACTCTGTGAGATTTGTGGTGGTCGACCGTCCTGGAAAAAATCCATGCTGGTCACAGGAGATATGACGCTTTACTTCCTGAAATAGATGCTTATTTACGAGAGTCTCCAGTAGCTTCGATCCTGCGCATAAAGAGGTAATTCCTCGGTAGTTTTCCACAGCTGTGCGATCGCCTTTCTTAAACACAGGAGATAAAAATGATTCTTTCCAGGCATCTGGGATTGATGCTTGACACAGCGGCAAGTTGCAAATTGCGGTTAAGGATGCACATAACGTATCTGCACAGTTCTTGAAGATGATTGGTGGTATACCATCTGGTCCCGGTTGCAAAGACGGTTTTAGCTTCTTAATTGCAGCTGCAACGTCTGTTTCGGAGCAGGAAATATCTCGCATGTCAAGTATTCTTTGTGGTATATTTCGAAGAGCATCGTAGATTATTAGTGAAGCAACTGGTTCAGCCTAGAATACGCTAGAAAAATGATTTGTAAATAAGTGGCAGATTCCATCTGCAGAGCTCGCTGTATTTGTCCCAAGTGACATTATCGTTGGAAGCCCTCGCTCTTTCCGTTTACCATTCACAAATGACCAGAACCGTTTGGGATTCTGCTTCAGGCTTTTTTGAGTACGCTGCACGTATAAGGTGTAAAGCAATTGATTGTAGATCAAAATCAAAATCAAAATCAAAACGGAATGGAAAGGAATGCATCGGTTCAACGCCGCTACTTACGCTTCGCTTTCCGTCGTCTCCCTAGGAGAAACCCATTACAATGTTGAGTTTTAACAGTCGATGCCGCTTACTCAACTTGGAGACACTGCAGATAGCGTAGAAACATCGCAAAAGCACTGTTTGCTGTCGATAGGTTGCAGGGAAGAAGTAATTGTCCTTGGTGATTGATACAGACATGGCGAAAAGACGATTTTCTAATTTTAAATTCTAATGTGGCAGCATCGATTTCAAAATGGGTGTCGAAAAATGTTCGTCCCTTTACCGACTGCTGTGGTTATACACAGGATACATTGGCTTTGGTATCATGGTGTCACTTCCCTATCACAGTCTCGGCATTCCCGCCAGTGAAGTACTTGACTTGTAAAATTCCAGACCAGGCAAATTGAGATGACCCGTTTCCCGTTTTCTATTTAGTGCATGGCCCGCAACTGAACTCTTCCAATCTGCTGCTGATTTACTACCAGAACGAGCGTGGACTTCTGAGCAAAATCGATGATTTTTAGTATAGTTGTGATAGAGTCAAACTTAAACATACACTCAAGTTTTTAGGCGAACAATACGTTCAGCGTAAATCAAAACCGCGTTTAAATAAATCGCGTAAATTCTATAACCTCATGTATTTCAAAACCACGCGTAAAATTAGACTCATAAAGCACAACCGCATAAATTGCATTATGCATCTGCTTAATTATAAGTTGCTTTAAAAACAATAAAACCGGTAGGATGTCTTTAACTCTGAATTTGTCTAAAACAAAGCGTTATACACGCAAAGGGCGGAGTAACAATATAGTCGTAATTGCTTCCTGCCTTTGTAAATACTTTTCAGTACTACAAGTTTGCCTTATTTGTTTATTAATTCGTACATCTGTATATAAAAACGACCTGTTGTACGTGTTAAATTAGTTGCACTGACTGGTGCATTTCCGAATTTATTTTGTTTTTAACATGGATTTAATTTGCCACAGACTTTGTCAAAGAGCACATTTGATCTTAATGAGCCTAACTAGAATCAGATCTCCTGCATATGAAGACAAACTGATTTGCATGTAAATCAATGCTGCGGAACCGGCAAATGCAAACGAGGGCTGTAAAAATATAAAACAACCCTACTGTGTCATACTTCCTTGCAAGCACATTGTAACTTTCGCCGTGCAACGGGCGTCGTATTTGCTGGCTGCATTCGAGTGTATTTTCCTTATCGCTAAACCGACATCAACGGTTGATCCAGCATCAGCAGCAATCGCTCCGTCGTTCATCGTCCAAAAGGAGTGGAAATCAGTGGGATCCAGCGGACACTAGTCCATAGAGGTATAGAGTGACTATCATTCCACAAATCACACATTTTGCACTTCGTAGCATAACAACGGTACACACGAACAAAAAAGGGCCCGAAAACCCATATGCAACACGGTACACGGATGCTCTTCCCCGGCAGGAGCAGTGCCTTAGTATTTGCCTGGGGACACCAAGCGCACACGCTGTCTTTGAGTTCGGTAATCTGATATCTCGAAGCGAAAATACCTTATCAGATTTTAGTTGCATGTTATGATACGAACATATGTTAATATATCTTGTGTTATTATTACGGAGTGTTTTTTATATGTAAATATAATTTACATGTTTATACGGAAAATTCGCACTCCCTGGAGAGCGAGCGGTGCGGTTTTGGGCGACCGCGAGGGGATGCATTTTTATTTGCTTTTATCATTCTTGGGCAGTATGTTTCCACCGGGCAGAGCTCCGCTACAAAGTATGATTTACAACCGCTTCTTCTCTGGGAGGCCTGACTTACGGCGTGAGCTGGGAATTGTTTTATTGCATCAGGTAGGTACCTACTCGGGGGCTGCCTGAAACATGCCACTGACTGCCGCAGCCACCGGCGCGGACCGCGCACTCTGTTTGCTCTGGCAGCTCGCTGCTTTTATAGTGGAATTTTTATGCAAAAATGCCGCAACAACGGTTTGCGATCTTGCGATCTACCTCAAGGTTGATTTTTGCGATCGACAAACAGCAGTTGGAACAACTCTTTTTGCGCTGCCAACGTGCGCAGCAACATCGATGTGAGTCAGTGTCGGGAACAACTTTTCTGCATTGCTGCGTTGCTATTCAAGGATAAAAAGTGTGTAAACTGATGAATCTATTCGTTTTGTTACATACGGTAGCACATTCCAGCCGGGGATGAATCAGATTCGGGGTGTAGATACCGCGCAGTGTTCTTTCTGCTGTCTGAAAATTGAATTCAACTATAAACTGTTATGAAACAAGCGACCGTTAACTACTGCAGTGAACTTCTGTGATAAATCATTTAAACAGAAATCATGTCATTGTTACAAACGTCCTGATCATTTCTGTCACAGAGAGAGAGTACATTGAATTTCTGGCAAACATTTCAACTCTCAACCGATACGGGAACTGCGATATGGTTTATTAGCCGTCGAAAGAAGGGGCTTCCGACAGTATATTTGCATCCCCCGCTGCTGTTGCCGTTTACGATATAGTGGTTTCGAATTTCAACCGCCACCGCGCGCCACCGCCATCACCACTGCCGGCAAGGAAGAAACGGATCCGATCGTCATCGCTTGTCCACCTTATTGGCAAGTGAAGTTGTTTTCGTTCGATTAGAGGACTCCGGTTCTGAGTTCTGCTTTTTTTCGGCAGATTTCAGCTTGAAGATTAAACGATGCTGTTTTGTGTTCTTTTCTGAATCAAACGAAGAGCAACCAATAAATTGTTTCGCTGATGGCTGTCGTGTTGCTTTCGGTCTTTTCCATAAAATACACGTTTTACGCACAACTATTCATCTTTGTAGCTGTCACTATACCTACTAGAGGGAAGCGAAAGTCCGGACCGGCTACATGCGTGCATTATTCCCAGGAAAGTCTCACCAGCCTGGCTGGGACACTTAACGTACATTAAATCGAAACGATTCTATAAACTTAATTTATAACTCAATATAACATTCATTTTATTCTGTCGCTCCTCATCGATGTAGCTTCCATCCTCTGGAGGAGATGCGCTGCAGCACCATCTTTGCCGGGCAGTCGCCGTCCTAGAGTCAACCGTTTAGCTTTATCACCAAACGATCTTCCGCTGTGTGTCTTTCAAATCTGCTTTGTCTACCCATCAGTACCTGCCAGGCGGCCAGCTTGGGGCTATTCTGTATCTGTCCACACCATCTCAGCCAGGTATCTTCGCTTAATGGGAAGCGTGGAGGCATGGCAAGGCAGGGTACCAAGCATGCATAGGAAAAAAATGCAGGGCTATTTCATTATTATTTTATAAAATCAATAAAAAATATCTTAATTTAAAATCTTCCCCGGATGGGTGCCTTACTTCTGGGGACAAACTCAGTTGCTTGCTTATACCATTTTAGCTGGCTAGCTAGCAGGTCAGTGGAAAACAGAATAAATGTTAATTCATTGTGGACCCGGACCGGAGAGAATATGGGATCCACTTTTCAAAATTCATGAGATCATTTGTATGTAAGACCGCAACGATCCGGGCTGTCGTCGGGTTTCATTAGCCGTTTTTCGGGCGTTTTCGGTTGAAGGATGATGAATGGATTATGGTGCGTGGCGGTCGATTAACGTGGTAATTTACCGTAACTATTCTGTGCTTGGAATTATTCTTATCTTATTGGGGACGTGACCAGAGAACCGCCCGGATCGGGTCGGAGACTTTCCCTGCACAGTTGGAATATGGTGATGTTTGTTCTATTTTTTCTTCGGAAAAAGGAAAGTGACACGTTGAGGTCAACTTTTAATTGTTAACTTTCAATCTAATTTACCACAAGTATCTTAATATGGCTCAATGTTTCAGTTACATTCAAATTGTCTCAGTTTTGTTTGACTTACTGATACTTTACTTCAATGGCGACATCGGCGACAATGTTATCGATTCTGCAGCGAACGAATCGTGGACCTTCAGAACTGTTAATCCTCGGTTACCGTTCTCTAATTCTATCAAACACGAGCTGAATGTACCATAATCCTAAACAGTGCTCGTCCACCGAGTGCAAGGTCTGTCCCGGAGTCTACGGCCTCTTCCATGAAAATACTTGATTACTATTTCGTTGGGCATTCTGGTCGCGTCCCCCGCCTTGAACTAGCTATGTGGCTCATTGAAAACCCAATTGTAATTTATAGTTTTAATTCGCGATAACGATATAATTATTATACACTAGCTGACCCGACAAACTTCGTATTGCCACAAATTAACCTGTGTTGTACATAAATCATGAATCTCGGATGATCTTTGTCACTATCTCGAGTTTTGCAAGCCCCCCAGTGGGCGGCGCTTCCGACGGCGGGTCACCGGCAACACTCGCGACCGGCTCGTCCTGAATGATCTAGTGTTACTATAGATAGTTTTTGTGGTCTTGTTATTGATTAATGTTTTATGGAAGAGTCTCGAATTTCTCGAGTTGGATTAGTTTTTGAGTTTCGCAAAAATTTCTGTTTTATTTGTAT
This sequence comes from Sabethes cyaneus, assembly GCF_943734655.1. Classification (NCBI taxonomy): domain Eukaryota; kingdom Metazoa; phylum Arthropoda; class Insecta; order Diptera; family Culicidae; genus Sabethes; species Sabethes cyaneus. Next base: position 173,535,258 of record NC_071355.1, read on the forward strand.
GAGAGTCCATATCCCCCTACCACAGGGGTGAGAGGTCTCTAACTATCATAAAATAAATTCAAGACTCAAAAATCTCCTACATGCTAAATTTGGTTCCATTTGCTTGATTAGTACTCAAATTATAAGGAAATTTGTATTTCATTTGTATGGGAGCCCACCCTCTTAAAAGGGAAAGGGGTCGTAATACACCACAGAAAAAAAATTCTGCCATCTAAAACTCTCACATGCCAAATTTGGTTCGATTTGCTTGATTAGTTCTAAAGTTATGAGCAAATTTGTATTTCGTTTGAATGGGAGCCCCCCCCCCCTCCTAAAAAGGTAAGAAGTCCTAATTCATAATGGGAAAAATGGTTGCCTCCAAAAACACCCACATGCCAAATATGGTTCCATTTGCTTGATTAGTTCTCGAATTATGAGGAAATTTGTATTTCATTTGTGTAGAAGCCCCCCCTCTTGAAGTGTGGAAGGATCCTAATTCACCGTAGAAAATATTTTTGCCTCCAAAAACCTCCACATGCCGAATTTGGTTCTATTTGCTTGATTAGTTCTCGAGTTATGGGGAAATTTGTATTTCATTTGTATTGGAGCCCCCCCTCCTAATGTGGGAAGAGGTCCTAATTCATCACAGAAAAAATTCTTGCCTCCAAAAACACCTACACGCCAAATTTGGTTCCATTTGCTGAATTAGTTCTCGAGTTATGAGGAAATTTGTATTTCGTTTGTATAGGACCCCCCCTCCTAAAGTGGGGAGGGGTCCCAATTCATCATTGAAAAAAAAAATTGTCTCCAAAAACACACATATGCCAAATTTGGTTCAATTCGCTTGATTAGTTCTCGAGTTATGAGGAAATTTGTATTTCATTTGTACAGGAGCCCCTCCTCTTAAAGTGGGGAGGGGTCCTAATTCACCATAGAAAATTTTCTTGCTCTCGAAAACCTTCACATGCCAAATTTGGTTGCATTTGCTTGATTAGTTCTCGAGTTATGAGGAAAATTGTATGGAAGCCCCCCCTCTTAAAGGGGAGAGGAATTATAATTCCTCTTATAAAGAGGGGAGGGGTCTCAATTCACCATAGAATAAATTCTTGTCACCAAAAAAAACACCCACATGCCAAATGTTGTTCTATTTGCTTGATTAGTTCTCGAGTTAGGAGGAAATTTATATTTTATTTGTACAGGAGCCCCCCCTCTTAGAGTGGGGAGGAGTCCTAATTCACCGTAGAAAATTTTCCTGCCCTCGAAAACCTTCACATGCCAAATTTGGTTCCATTTGCTTGATTAGTTCTTGAGTTATGAGGAAATTTGTATGGAAGCCCCCCCTCTTAAAGGGGAGAGGAGTTACAATTCCCCTTATAAAGAGGGAGGGGTCTCAATTTACCATAGAATAAATTCTTGTCACCGAAAACACCCACATGCCAAATTTGGTTCTATTTGCTTGATTAGTTCTCGAGCTATGAGTAAATTTGTATTTCATTTGTATAGGAGCCCCCCCTACTAAAGTGGGGAGAGGTTCTTATTCATCATAGAAAAAATTCTTGCCTCCAAAAACACCTACATGCCAAATTTGGTTCCATTTGCTGGATTAGCTCTCGAGTTATAAGGAAATTTGTATTTCGTTTGTATAGGAGCCCCCCCCCCCCACTTAAAGTGGGGAGGGGTCCCAATTCATCATAGAAAAAAATTTTGTCTCCAAAAACACACACATGCCAAATTTGGTTCCATTTGCTTGATTAGTTCTCGAGTTATGAGGAAATTGGTATTTCATTTGTACAGGAGCCCCCCCTCTTAAAGTGAGGAGGGGTCCAAATTCAACATAGAAAATTTTCTTGCCCTCGAAAACTTTCACATGCCAAATTTGGTTCCATTTGCTTGATTAGTTCTCGAGTTATGAGGAAATTTGTATGGAAGCCCCCCCTCTTAAAGGGGAGAGGAGTTATAATTCCCCTTATAAAGAGGGGAGGGGTCTCAAATTACCCTAGAATAAATTCTTGTCACCGAAAACACCCACATGCCAAATTTGGTTCTATTTGCTTGATTAGTTCTCGAATTATGCAGAAATTTGTGTTTCATTTGTATGGGAGCCCCCCCTCTTAGTGGGGGTAGGGGTCTCTAACCATCACTAAAACCTTTCCTGGCCCCAAAAACCTCTACATGCAAATTTTCACGCCGATTGGTTCAGTAGTTTTTGATTCTATAAGGAACACAGGACAGACAGACAGAAATCCATTTTTATAGGTATAGATAGCACAAGCGTAGGTACTACTTCATATTGTTCCCTATTTAGCTCTACTTCTGTACTTTGTATTGGCAGTGGAGATGAGCCCCAATCTCACTGCTTCCAAATTAAAAGACTCTTTTCGGTCTTTGAGTTTGATTCCAATGATATCAATGACATCTGCAAATTCAAGAAGCCAATGGGAACTTTTGATAATTGTCCCATTCCTTTCCACGTTTGCTTTCCATATTGGACTATTCAAGGCAATATGCATTCTTTTGTTTTGGTCCTTGCAACATCACAAAAGTGCCTATTCTAACCCACGATACTGACTCAGTCAGCACAAATCAGATTCACTGGTTCCATCGGAAAACTATATTCTAGCATTATCCACCATAGACAATTTCGTTTGACTTAATCGTACACTGCTTTAAAGTCAATAAACAGATGATGAATTTGCAGACTAGTTGTACTCCCGGAACTTGTCTACTAACTTATTTATTTACTTATTGGTCCATGTCCCCCAATCCGGCGGAAGGACAGCGTCAAGCAGCTGACACAGAGTAAATATCTAATCCGTTCTGAAACGATCATCAACCAAACCAGCTTGGTACTTGACGATGAAGGAGTCCATTAACGGTGTCAGTCTCTAGAACAGGATACGAGAATGCACCTTATAGGCAAAACTGACCAATCTTATGCCTCGATAGTTTTTTCATTTGAGTCTCTGAAGGCTGTTTATCGCTCGGATTATGAGCTATGAAATATTTAAAAAATCATACTATTTGAATAGAGTAGCTCAATTTCGGGTACTTACGGGCAAACCAAACAACTATTAGTGGAAAGTACAATATTTTCTCTACAAAATAAAAACCAATTTCGTAAAAAAATAATCAATTGAAAAGTGTGTTAATTTCGACAGAGGATTTTATAATTCATTTTTTTTGGTGAAGTATTTGGATAAATGTTTGAAGTGTAAAATGCAAATGTAAGTTTTGGGTAAATGTTTGATGTGTAAAATGCAAATTTAGATGTACTGAAAACTCTCGATATTAGGCTAAAATATAGACTCAGCGAATGTGAGACTCGAACTCACAGCTCTCATTTTTCAGTTGAGCGTGTTAGTCCGTTTGCACCATCAGTTTCGATGCGCTCGTCCAATTCTATTATTCTTAACACATTTACCCAGCTCATTGAACATGCATCCTAACGATAAATAATCTTCAGTGACAATGTGTATTTATGTGTATTTTAATCTAATCTAATCTCACACTAACGCAGCCAACTCTTGAAGGCATCTTGGAAAATGACGATTACTTGAATCAATCTTTTTTTTCTTGTCAACGGCCAGGCCAACTGCGCAGCATGTACCGCAAAGAGAATTCCAAGGAATCAAGTGGAACCAGAAAAATACCCAATTCCATTAAACTCCTTGAAAACAAGGGGAAAGAAGAAAGCGTGGACCTCCCGTACCAAACGCTTCCCATATACATAGATAATGATTTATTGACAGTCGTTGGGAGTATCTTTGCTAATAAAGGTTAGTGATACTCCGGACCCTCAGGGATGAACTAATGGCAGTTAGACCAGAAGCCTGGCTGCAATTGGCCAAGGATATAGCGCCTTACTGGGCTCTCTGAAAATAGATTAGTTTGCCAAAAATATTAGTTTAAATCATATAATACTTGAAAATAAAGTCGTGTGGTTTAATGGTTGCCTAAAACTACATTTGTAAGGTTAGGAACTGAAAACCGCACGACTCCGCACCTTCTAGCTTGGCTATTCAATTATAGAAATTGAAGTATTTCCAGGTATGGCCACGTGGAGGCGCTAGGTAGGGGCTTGGGATGGCTAGAGCTATGTTGGACGCTTCTTCTTAGTTGCCTTCTCCATTTCATACCCAGTGGCAATGTGTATTTATGTGTATACACCAAATAACTTCGTTGAACGTTCGAAAGCACTTAAAAGATCGTGTGAAAAATTATTGAGCAAAATTGACTTTTACGTGCTTTTTCCAAACAAATCATCATATTTCGCCAATAGTCAGAGATAGAAAGAGGCTGTATTCTACAAAGTTGCTCATTTTAGTATCTACTACAACTTTTATGAAGTTGATTAATTTCTTTCAGAACAGTTTTCTGTTTTAGCATTTAAACGGATGGGCTATTAAGGATATTAAGTAACTCGGTAAATATTTCAAGGAGAGATAGTGGACCACATTTGACGAAAAAGCCTTCTACGCCATATGTCGACCATATGTCTAGTCTCAATCATTACAGAGTTTTTTTACAACTTTATCATTTTTGTAATTGACTTATACTGGTCAAGTTAATTTGTACTTCTTTTTAGTGAGTAAAAGTGTTGTGAGAGTTGTGGGTTCAATAAATTTGTGTAGTTTTCAGTTTTATGTTTAAAATTAAATTGCAACGAAACCGAAAGAGATAGCCGTTTCACGCTAAAGAACTAATTAAAGAATGATACCATTGCTTTAAATTGGTAAATAAAAGCAAAACTTTATCTCGCTTTTTTGGGAAAAAATGAATGAAAACGCCTCGAGGAACACTTATTTCAAAGCTTTTTTTCTTGAAGTAAAAGATTTAAAGGCAGAACAAAAAACCAGTCCATCAAAATTTTCCTTCATTCGAACCAAAAATTACTGCAATGTTTGAAATAAGCGCGCATGTGTTTGTGTGGGACGGCGCGACAAATGTCATTCTGCAAAGTTTCGAGAATGCGTGCGTGAGTTAGTTTGAAAGTAGAATGCTGGGTATTGAAACGATTTATTGACATTTTTCCTTTTTCGTACGAAAAAAGGCAGTAAAATTTGGCTGCATTGATTTGTACTAAATTTATATCACCCCAATGATAAAAGACGCGCTATATTTAATTTTTAGTTTTCACCAAAAACGCCACACTTGAAAAATTACGCATTTTTTAGGTCATTTACTATCTCGTTTTGAGGCTTCCCTACAAGTCCCACGTGGCACCTGTAGGCTGTAGCAAGTTTTACAATTAATTATTCATCTATTGGAATTAGTATTAGGAAATAACCAAGTAGCTTATAGATTCACAGCTATTATCAAAGATAAAATTGTTAATTTTTCAAGCTAACCTCAAGCTAAGAAAGACATAGAAAATGATAAAATTTTATAAGATTAGTAAAAAAATTATAAGAACAGTTTACTTTTGGGACTTCAGTTTATAATGCTTTTTAGTTTTAGGTGATAAATTATACCCAAAAGATACATACAAGACAATTTAAATTCGAAATGCTCCACTATTTATCCATTTATGATTGATTAATAGATAACTTATTACTCTATAGGTGTCACCGCTTGATAGAAATTCCACTTGGAGTTGAAATTTGGTAATATTTTTGATAGCTTTATTTGATCAGGTTAACCGTGAAACCCATTCCATCTGAGAAGATGTAGTAACGATCCAACTCAGTGAACGTTTATCGATTCGATCCGATATGCCAAGTGTCGTTAATTGATGATTCAATTTAGTCCGAAATGGCATTTTTCGTGTTCGAAAATCTCCGAGCCAGTAGAAAAATTCACCCAAACAGGAGAACCAGCGTTGGTCGTTCACTGCTGGGTTCGCTTGAGTTGCTTTCGAATGATACTGTGTCTCGGGCTCGGCCAGCCAACGGAGGACACGGTGCGGCGATACGTACAAATTTATCGGGAATTAAGATAAAGCGAGCGATGTTATGCCGGTGTCATCCGAATGTGACAAACCCGATGGCACATATATCTTAAGCTAACTTGTTCACCGAACAGGGTGCCTCCTGTTCCTTAAGTGGAATCTAATGTTGGCCGACCGAAGGGCACGATTAAAACGCTAAATGATCGCCACTACCGATGCGCTGTCGACGCTGAGGATGGGCCAGGAAATGCCACAATACCACCGCGCCACGATGCTACCTAATCAGAAATTTATTCAGATTACGAGCTTCTAACTAATATTTTGTCGTTTTTCTCCTCTGTTTCGTTTCAGGTAAGACATTAAATCCCACCGAAACACATCGGTTCGAAAACTAGTTCTCGTGAGTATGCTCTTGCACAGGGTTAAATTTCCATAGAACGAGAATCCAATCCGATGGGATGTCATCGATCGATGGGCGGCCACCCGGAGTTTCGACCTTTCGTGGTTCCTTCAAATAGACTGTTTTGTCATGGGACCTCGGTATGTGTTATAAACAGCTTGAGTTTGTTTGCCGCGAGGCGGGTTCGACAAAGCATTCCGACATTTTCCCATCATTTGACACGCGATGGTTTCAAAACAAACAAAACACCGCATAGCAAGACACTTCCACACCACATCGGTTCCAGCCTCACTGAAATCCATCCATCATACTGTGATTCAGCAGCATGTCTATGATGAGGAAGAAAGGCACCCGGTTCGTTTAGAGGCGTTAACCATATGGATATCGCCCGCTGTGATAATACGCGATTTCGGCATAGTTCTCGTTTATCCTATATCCTAATAATTCGAGAAAAACATGCTTCCGATGGTTTGTCTCATGTGATGTAGACAAGCACACTGGTTCAAGTTAGTATATTTTACAATCACTTCGGCTCACTCTTCGCCAACTTCCCTTCGGTGATTTTACATTTTGACCAACATGCGTTGGAAATTGTTGGCACAGTGCAGGCAAAACGCATCCGATTTTCCTTATATTTCACACAAGGACCCTTACTTGGCGTGCATATGCAATTCGAACCAACCTAGTTCAATAGGCTTATGACGACACACTCACTCATCGAGAGTGTGGTGTCGATTGTTGTGTGGAAAATCTATACAGTCGTTTCCTGCAAAGCGCCGAGCACCCGGCAGCGGCGCTTGGCTCAGGTACCGGTACACGGCGGGGGGTTACCGAAGGAAGTTTGTCGGTTTTGTATACCCCGAGCTGAGCTCAGCACTCGATTGTGACTCCCGTTGAGAGGCGAACGAGCGAAACAAATTCTGGAGGGTCATCGAGCAAATGATATAATTACAATATTTGTTTAAACTTGTTTTCTTCGTCTCTTGCCAACAGTCAGTGGTGAATAGGGAGCAATAGGAGTGAGGAAACAGGCGTTTTATGTGAAGTGTTTTAGTTTTTCGTAAATTTCGAATACCTGGTTTTCTTTGGCTGATGAAGTTGAAGCAGTGTCACGGTTTTGGTCGTTAGCTGTCATGTTTTCGACAAAAACCGAAATGTTGTTAATTCGTCTCTGATGTTACTTATCTCATTAATATTGCGACTAACATTTGCCATTTGAAGAAAGGCAAAATTTATTTTTTTCAACTTTTCGAGAGTTTTTTTGTTGTATTTTTTGTAAACGTCAGTTGCCTTGGCGTAATAATGTTAGATAATCGATTTTCTTTCGTCAATCGTTTCTGTCATTCGACTGCATCGGTTGCTGTACTAAGAAAATTTACTATTAATAAAAATATAAATACCTATATAAAAATATAAAAATATGTCAAAAAAAAATTTAGTGATGTAAATGTAAATCGCTAAAAAAGGGGTTGGAAAAGCGAGTGAACGAACATATTTGGTTGTTTTTCAATTACCAGATGGAAGAAGCTCAAGTTTTTTTTTCCACATATGACATTTGGTGGCTTAATTCAAATATTGAATTTGGAATCTAGAGATATCTTTTTTGCACGTTTGTTCGATAATTATGAGTGATTACCATTTATTTTTTATTTAATTTAGCGACATAACTACGGTGATCTTTCCCAATAGACGAAGGAAACGGTAGAGGAAAGTAATGAAATCAAAGATGTTTATAGTATCCAAACAGAGTGGGATGAGACGTAAAGAGGAAAGAGCGAAAAATTGGGTAAGGGCAACGCATGGTGAGTCTGTATAACGTTTCTCTTAACCCTTGCTGGAGGATCCGCGGATCGAATTAAGCCGTAATGGGAGCCATTTATAACCGGATTCGAACCCAACTTTTCCGCGGGCCCTGTGATATTGGTGAATCTGTGAACCTTTGTATTTCTTCAATTAACTCGGTTAAGAACTGCCGCTCTCCAATTCCTTCGGCACCGTGTAGTCGCCGCTAGATCTCGTCCCATATGGTCTAACCCTCTTATATGTTGTCGTCTTATTACTACCGGGTTGCGAAATCTGTCGATAAAGAAGGGTTCTTTTTTTCTAACGACGTAGAGCAGTCGGCTTAACTTTTCTGTTGGGGAAGAATAGAGCCTGAGCGAAGGTGAGAGCTCTCACCTTCGCTAAGTCTATATTTTTGGCCTAATATCAAGAATTTTCAGTTTACCTGAATCTACATTTCTCGCATTAAGCATTTATTCTTCCCCAACCGATAAAGAAGGGTTAAATCTCTGAAAAACTAGACATTTAAGCTCAAGCCTTTGTGTATTTAAGTCAAGGAACAAGTAATACGTAGGAATTCGCTATTCACTATATGGTCAGCTTTTCCAGGCCCATCTGCATAAGTTCCACTCCGATCACTTATCTTTTTGAGCTGTTTTTTGTGTTTCATTGTGAATAATGGCTTCCTTAACTTTGCTTACATATCGTTGGGGTTGGACAACTTTTTCCACGTTTGTCCCACCGACGGAATAGATATCCCGCTGCCATGAACCTTTGCCAGAGCGCCTTCTAGGTGTTCGTCGAAGTTGTAGCTTCCATTTATCGGTCAGATACTAAAAATACTACCATTCTTATTCCGACACATTTAGGTTAGTGGCACAAAGCATTGGCGGTATGCGTTGAGATTCTCATCCAGGTGGCGCAATTTCTCTCAAAAGATTTAGAATTTCTGCTAGAATTCATCTTCAGCCTGTGTTTTCCACAATCTGACGAGTGGCTTAGCGCATTTTTACTTCCCTTTTCCAATCATTACCATATCAACCACTCCGCTGATGCTATTCTGCCTGTTTAAGGATCCTCTGGTAAGTTCCCAGCTAGCATTTTAGATGTATATAAAAGTTAAAAATTAGCATTACGTACATATATACATGCTAATAAATCGTATTTGATTCGCAAAATTGGCATAACCGTGGTATTTTGGAGGCAATATACGTGATGAGGAATAAACATACGCGTTTCATCGATATATGTAATTATATACGATAATATCCAATTAAGCCCGACCCGCTCCGTACTGCTATACGATTCTGTGCTGAATATCGTATGTATGTCAGCTATTAACGTTATATGCGACTAAAAATCAACTTGAGCGGACTTTATTAAGCTTTAGTTACGATTCCGAATTTGTTAAGAGTTATTTACGATAGTTCCGTTATTGATGTACGATTTGGTGCTAGCTGGCTTGTTGATGGCTGGTTGTTGATGCTCCAACAGCCCTAGAGAGGGGCTGTTTTCGGCTTTTCTTCCGGCAGTGCAGCTTCGAGTGAATGCGCGTAATATGTGGCGCCATCAGGCAGCTTCAGCCACGCCTTTAACCAAGGCAGGCGTCGGTGTCGAAGCACTTGTATCCATTGTACTCGGTCCTGAGCATATTTATGTTACTTCACTATTTCGGCGACAATCGGCTTATTGAATCAATGCCGATTTTAGGAGTTGTCTCCACGTTTGTCGGTCTTGGGTTGCAACTCTCCAATCACCTCTGACACCCATTGCTTTAGCAAATTCTCTAATGAATATAGTTTTCGCTGATTTCTCATCCGGCATCTTTGCTACGTGGTCAGCCTGTCGTATTTTAGTCGCCTCACAATATTCGCATCTTCATATTATTCTCCTGCGCCACACTCCTTCTTATAATATGCAGTCCAGAATTGATCGCAGGATCTCACGTTCAAAAACGTTAAGAACTCGTCGGTCGCTCTCTTTCAACATCCACGCTTTGTGGCCGTAGAGTACTACCGAAAGAATCAGCATCTTATATAGAGGGCAAGTTTCGTATGGAGCTGCAGACTGTGGGATCTCCATCTATCACCACCACAGTTCCAACACCAGAAGGGCTTCCATTTACTTTGTTTTGGTAGAATTTATGATACGCCCTATCCTCGAAGCTTCTTCCGTAAGATGTGTGTACGCTTCTTCTACAGCACTACGGTTAACCCCGAAGGCATCGATGTCATCCGCAAACCATAGAACCATGTGACATTTCGTGATGATGGAACCGCTTCTTTGCACATCTACCCTTTACATACCAATACAATGCTGAACAGAAAATTCAAAAGCCCGACACCGTCAAACCATTTAGCTTCACAAACAAGTCCGATGCCTCATCCGCTCTGCTGATGCTTAATTTTGAATTATGAAGGATAGCACGTACCAGCCTAATCAGTTTTGTTGGAAAACCATGTTGAAGCTCATTTCGTTTAACTGAATCATACGCCGTCTTGATGTCTATAAACAAATGGTGAGTCCGCAAGTTGAATTCCTGGAATTTGTCGAGGTCATGTCATAAGGTGAACATTTGGTCCGTCGTGAGCATCCCTCTCGAAAACCGCACTGGTATCCGCCAATAAAGGATTTCTGCAACGGTGTCTTGAAAGAAGTTGGTATGCAGAACTGAGAAGAGTGATGCCTCGATAATTGCTGCATTTGAGTCGATGGCCATTTTTTAACTTCCAACTAGTCCGTAGGTAGTTCCACCTTAATCTATACCTTTAGTATAACCCGATGAATTGCACAATACAGTCATTTACTCCCAACTTTTAAAAGTTCGGCAGGGATGCCGTCCTTTCTAGCTGTTTTGGCGTTTTTTAACTTTCTAGTATTGCTTTTTGAAACTCGTCCAAAGTTGGAGGATCCACAGATTATCCATCATCTCAATCGCTCCCAGCTAGCATTTTTGTATGTATATAAAAGTTAAAAATTGGCATTACGTACATATATACATGCTAATAAATCGTATTTGATGCGCAAAATTGGCATATCCGAAGCATTTTGGAGGGTATATGCATGATGTGGAATAAACATACGCAATTTATAGATATAATTATATACGACAATATCCGACTAAGCCCGACCGCTCCGTACTGCAATATGATTCTGTGCTGAATATCGTATGTATGTTAGCTATTATCACAGACTAACAGACGTAACACCTCGAACAAATTTTCTAACAAAACATCATTTCAATGACACCCCTAAAACTTGGAAAAACACTAGCATCACCTGGTGCAGTCTTCGCGCTACGCAGAGTAAGTTGCTATAAATTTAGCAATGCTATAAATTTACTTGTATATTATCTGACAACAGCGCCAGTGCAGGCGAGAGGCGTTCTCGCGCAGCGACTGTTGTTTGAGTCTTGGCTTAAGCGAAAATTTGAAACGATCGTTTTTATTGACGATGGAATGAGACTCCAGTGTTACGTCTGTTAGTCTGTGCTATTATCCTTATATACTACTGAAAATTAAGTTGGGCCGACTTTATTCAGCTTTAGTTGTGATTCCGAATTTGTTAAGCGTTATTTACGATAATTTTCGGTTATTGATGTACGATTTGGTGCTAGCTGGGTATTTTGTTTCTGTTGACAGCTCCATCTTGTTCACCATTCAACAGTCGAAATCAAAAGATTGTACTCAACGCCATGCTTCCTCGGATTTTACGGTAGTCAGGAGTTGGCACGGTCCGGTTCCTGATTCCGTTGATCGTTTAAAAGAAGCTTTTCGTATCCTGCCTCTCGAAGTCATCTCTGTCTCCGCAAGAACACGATCCCAGTGTTGGTGTTTCTTACGACGGTGAAGTTTCTTTTCGGTAGCTCTAGCATCTTGGTGTCTCTCTCGCTGTTCTGACGTGAGCCACCATATGAGTTCTGGTTCGATTCTTCTCGTCAGTCACTCGTTGGCAATCTGCGTCGACCCACTCTCTTTGTAAGTGACTGCAGCAGTAGTACGCAACACTTCCCGCGCTGTAGTACTGATCGCATCGTGGATGTGCTTCCGCTGCTCGTTCAGGTCTTTCCAAGTTGTTCGCCGATCCGCTAATCATTTTCCCGAGAGTACTTTGCAGCAACACCTTCCGCTGATAATCGCCAAATGTTCAGTTGTATCTTCCTCGTTAGTCTCGATTTGAATTCGTTGTACAACTGAGCGCGAATCTGGCTTACTACACGGAAAGAAATTTGATTCCGATGCCATGAATGAAACCATGAAAACATGAAATGTGAATTCCTGTCAAATCATGACTGAGCTGTCGTGCCAGAAAGCACAAAATCATGAATAATAGTTCATGATTTTGCGTTGTGTTGTACTGCAAGAAGCTCGGGATATCATGATTATTATACATGGTGTATTTTCATAAATCATAAGCTAGAAACCTGGAATCATGAGTCATTTTGCTCGTTTTGGAGATCAAATTTCTATCCGTGTACGAGATAGTGGTCTGAGTCGACGTTTGGTTCCTGGAAAGACCGTATGTCTGCGACGTCAGACAAGTGCCGGTCACCAAACAGAACGTGGTCGCTCTGAAAGCAGGTCTTCCCATGAGGATGTTTCTAGGTATGCTTCCGAAAGTCGTGCAAAAAATTTACTACAGATAACAATTCATCTGGTTATAGCGAAGATGACTAGTCTAAGGTCATTGTCGTTGGTGGTGGGATGGAGGCTTTCTCTGCCAGGAACGAGATGAAAAATACCTTCGCGCCCGACCTGTGCATTTGTGGTCCTGGGCTACGCGTCGCTAATTCATTAAGCTTCTCGATACTCGCGAGGCGTAAGATACAGTGCTGAGTAGTGCCTGTCTTTAAACGAGGTCGTGGTCGTGGACAATTTGTGTTTCTGTCTGATATGGTGACTTTCAACTGTACCTGCGTAGTATATTGTGCTGGGAGAAACTACTACGTATGGCCATATTCTTGAAGTTTTAGTTTTGCTCAGCTTTCCAATGGTGGTCTTGAAATTCAAATCGGTTGGGGGATCATGGCGAAAACGGCGAATTTTTGATAAAATCCAACATGGCGGCCAAATCCAAAACGGCAGCCAATTTTTTTTTCACTTCGTTTATAAACCCTATCTCTTCTCTTTACAAAACCGTGTCGTTTGTCACTTACTTACTTACTTACTTAGGTGGCTTGCCATCCTAAGACAAAGCCTGTTGAACAAAATTTCTCCATGTAACTCGGTTGAGGGCTACCGCTCTCCAATTCCTCGGACACCGAGTACTCTCCGCCAGATCTCGCTCCACCTGGTCTAACCATCTTGCTCGCTGCGCTCCTGGTCGTCTTGTTCCTACCGGATTTGAGGCGAACACCATCTTTGCAGGGTAGTTGTCCGGCATTCTTGCAACATGCCCTGCCCATCGCATCCGTCCAGCTTTAGCCACCTTCTGGATACTGGGTTCGCCATAGAGCTGTGCGAGTTCATGGTTCATCCTCCGCCTCCATACTCCGTTCTCCTGTACGCCGCCGAAGATCGTTCTTAGCACTCGTCGTTCGAAAACTCCGAGCACTCGCAGGTCCTCCTCGAGCATTGTCCATGTTTCATGCCCGTAGAGAACAACCGGTCTAATAAGCGTCTTGTACAGGGTGCACTTTGTACGGGGACTTAGTCTGCTCGACCGCAATTGCTTGTGGAGCCCATAGTAAGCACGACTTCCGCTGATAATACGCCTCCGAATCTCACGGCTGGTATCATTGTCCGCCGTTACCAGTGAGCCAAGGTAGACAAATTCATCGACTACCTCAAACTCATCGCCGTCGATCAATATACTACTGCCCAAGCGTTGTCGTTCGGCCTCGGTTCCGCTGGCCAGCATGTACTTTGTTTTAGACGTATTTACCTTTAACCCAATCTTTTCTGCTTCGCGCTTTAGTCTGGTGTACTGTTCAGCCACCGCCACAGATGTTCTGCCGATAATATCCATGTCATCGGCAAAGCAGACGAATTGACTAGATTTGCTGAATATCGTGCCCCGCGTGTTGATATCCGCTCGGTTCATAACACCTTGTAGCGCTATGTTGAACAGCAGGCATGAAAGACCATCACCTTGACGAAGCCCTCTGTGTGATTCGAATGAACTTGACAATCCACCCGAAATCCGAACACAGCACTGTGTACCATCCATCGTAGATTTAATCAGTTTGATTAGCTTCCTGGGGAAGCTGTTCTCGTCCATGATTTTCCATAGCTCTTTCCGGTCGATGGTATCATATGCGGCTTTGAAGTCAACGAATAAATGATGCGTGGGAACTCTGTATTCACGGCCCTTTTGGAGGATTTGCCGCATTGTAAATATTTGATCCGTTGTAGACCGACCTTCGACGAAGCCGGCTTGATAAGTTCCCACAAATCTATTCGCAATTGGTGATAGACGGCGGAAAATGATTTGGGACAGCACTTTATAAGCGGCATTGAGAACGGTGATCGCTCGATAATTCTCACAGTCCAACTTGTCGCCCTTTTTTGTAGATCGGGCAGATAACCCCATCTTTCCACTCCTCCGGTAGCTGTTCCGTATCCCAAATTCTAACAATTAGTCGGTGCAGACAAACGGCCAGCTTTTCTGGTCCCATTTTAATAAGCTCCGCTCCGATGCCATCTTTTCCAGCTGACTTGTTGTTCTTTAGCTGCATGATGGCCTCCTTAACTTCGCCTATCGTTGGGGCTGGCACTTCTTCCCCGTTTGCTGCACCGTCGAAATCGCTTTCCCCGGCGCCATGGTTTTCCGCCTGGGCGCCATTCAGGTGTTCGTCGAAGTGCTGCTTCCACCTATCCGTCACCTCACGATCGTCCGTCAGAATACTGCCAGTCTTATCCCGACACATTTCGGCTCGCGGCACAAAGCCTTTGCGGGATCCGTTCAGTTTTTGGTAGAACTTCCGCGTTTCCTGAGAACGATGCAGCCGCTCCACCTCTGCATATTCCTGCTCTTCCAGGTTGCGCTTTTTCTCCCGAAAGATTTGGTTTCGCTGCATCTTCTTCTGTTTGTGTCTTTCCACGTTCTGACGTGTGGCACTGCGCATCTTGGCCGCCCGCGCAGCGTTCTCCTCATCCATCACCCTCTTACATTCATCGTCAAACCAATCGTTCCGCTGATTCCGGGCCACATGCCCGATGGAGCTCTCCGCTACACTGCTGATGGCTGTTTTGATAGTGTTCCAACAGTCCTCGAGAGGGGCTTCGTCCAGCTCGTCCTCTTCCGGCAGTGCAGCTTCGAGTGAATGCGCGTAGTTTGTGGCGACGTCTGGCTGCTTTAGCCGCGCGAGATCTAACCGAGGCTGGCGTCGGTACCGAATGTTGTTCACAACGGAGAGTCTTGGGCGCATCTTAACCATAACTAGGTAGTGGTCCGAGTCAACGTTAGCGCTTCGATAGGATCTGACTTCGATAATGTCTGAGAAGTGCCGACTGTCGATCAAAACGTGGTCGATCTGTGATTTTGTCTGATTTGGTGACCTCCAGGTGTACTTATGATAAATTCTGTGCTGGAAAAAGGTACTACGTACGGCCATATTCTTGGAGGCGGCAAAGTCGATAAGTCTTAGGCCCATTTCATTGGTCCATTGGTGTGCACTGAACCTTCCAATCACCGGTTTGTATTCCTCCTCCTGGCCGACCTGAGCATTGAAATCCCCGATGACGATCTTGATATCATGTTTTGGGCAGCGGTCGTATTCACTCTCCAACTGCGCGTAGAATTCATTCTTGTCGTCATCGGTACTTCTGAGGTGAGGGCTGTGCACGTTGATGATGCTTATGTTGAAGAATCGGCCCTTGATTCTCAACCTGCACATTCGAGGATTGATTGGCCACCACCCAATCACCCGTTTCCGCATCTCGCCCTTCACTATGAAAGCTGTACCCAGCTCGTGTGTGTTGCCGCAGCTCTGGTAGATGGTATGTCCATCTCTGAACGTACGTACCGTTGAGCTCTTCCAGCACACCTCCTGCAGCGCTACGACGTCGAACTTGCGGCTCTTCAATACGTCGGAGAGCACTCGAGTGCTCCCTTGGAAGTTGAGAGATCGGCAGTTCCACGTCCCGAGTTTCCAATCCATAGTCCTTTTTCGTCGCGTGGGTCTATTCCGATTGTTCCAGTAAGAATATATTTGTTCTTCGTTCCATGCTTCAGTATTTTTCGTGGTGACGGCTTGCAAAGCCTGCTACACCAACCCCCTGTTTCGCCGGAGGGCCAACGAAGCTCGAAAGAGCCCTCCTTTCCTGTCAGCATACGACCTTGGCTTCCACCGGGGTTGGTTACCCGATCTCCACCAAAGTTGCTCGTATCCCGGCTGGTACCACGAGGCGGTAGGAATAGGAGTTGCTGAATAAGAGGCTATGAACCACTGTAGGGTCTATTTTATGCTTACACGTGCACAAGGCACCGACGGTACGCATTATTCAGCCGTTTACCAGCCGTCGTTTGTCACAATAATTATATGAAAATTGTGAACGTTACTACTAATAACTGGTTGTTTTATTCAGTTGATGCCATTGCACACCTAATTTTATAAATGTTTCTTGTAGCATTTTTTCTCAGCTTTCCAATGGTGGTCTGAAAATGAAAATCGGTTGGGGGGCTTATGGTGAAAACGGCGATTTTTTGATAAAATTTAATATGGCGACCATTTGTTAGTTGTTTCATGGCAAATTTATGAAATATCACATGATATAGATCTCAAGGTTTGCTCAAAATTCAACTTTTTTAAACTGTTAGGCCCCTTGGCGAACGAGGGGTTCACTATTTCGAGGTATATTTGTCATTTTTTAATTCTCATTTTTTAATCATTTTCAGCCAATTAAGTGCAAAAGTTCCAATTTTTGAAGATCTCGTGTCAGTAGTGGCCCCGTTTCAGCGAGAATTACTCATATAGAGGTTGTTTTTTTGTTTTATTACAATCATTTTAACAGTTTGGGTCATTCGTGACTTTTGCGGGGTTGGGATTCGAACCCAGGTCCTCGGCGTGAGAGGCGTGAATGCTAACCAGTACACCGGGATTGGCCCCCAAGAGGTTGTTTTATATCGAGGTTGTCGTATATTGAGGTATCCATGTAAATACATAAAACTGCTACACAATTTTGATTTTGATCCAATGAATATAAAAGAATTGATGCAATTAAGTGCAATTTCATGACCTATCCTGTGCTAATTTTGAGCGTGATTTCAAGTTCAATTTCAAGTCTACTTTTTAGTCCAATTTTAAGTTTAATTTCTTGAATAGATTTGAGAATTGGCCGTTCCGCCTTTAATTAAAGTAGACGTGTTGCTTTCTTTTACGCCAGCGTTTCGATCCGGTTTTGGATCTTCTTCAGGTTTAAAATTTTAAGTTAAAACATCGGAAAGTCGTTCATGATAATGATAATAACAATGATGTCATCCATGATGATGACCTCCAGTAACATCAGAATGGACAACATATGACTTTGTTTTGATACCAAAAAATACTGTAAGCTTGCCTGTCAACGATTACGATAATTTCAATTTAGTTAATTTATAACTTGCCTTCTCTATTAGTAGGTATCATTTGTTGTCATGTTCTAAATACGCATTACCTTTCAGTTAAAAAGAAGAAAAAAAGTAGTTATATACTTTTTTTCTTCTTTTTAACTGAAAGGTAATGCTAAATACATTAAGTATGTATTAGTTTTAGTCAATTATATATGTTTACTTTTACAACAAAAGTATTTTCTGCTATTTTGGTGTTCTAATAAGTTTGGGAAAATATTTAAAACCGGAAAACAAAACAAGTTTCTTTCTCTTTTAAGCCAATCAATGGCGGTACCATCCTAAGCACCTACGCCTACAACTAGCATGCAAAACATTAATGTTTATTGTTAAAAGCCTACACCCACTGCCATACTGCTTCTAACCTGAAGATCCAGTTCTGCGCTGCGGCCATTTTCTCAGGTCATCTCGCAGCACAGCGCAGCGCAGCGAAAGCCGAGCCAACAATTCGAACCGACCACAAATAAACAATCAAAGTAAAAGTAAACATAAATAAAGAGCTACATCGCGCCGATGAAGCGCACAAAGAGCGACGAATCGACCAACAACAAAGCCGCGGAAAACAAAACGGAGGCGTACAACCATCATTGGCCGATCGAGCGTGGACTACCACATGAATATTGTTCGGTGCTACTGAATTGGCCGTGTACAAACACTGGGCTGGGAAACGGTGCCACAGACACGCAGGTCCATTCGATTGCATGAAAGAAGACGGTTTTATTCATTCGACTCGTACAAAACTAGCCGTATATATAATATGCATACGTAATGGAGATGGCCAGAAAAAAACGGGTCATAAATAAACCATTTTACCGGATTCACTCGATCGGGTTTTCGGTAGCCGGATTGGATGAATAGCGATCGACTCCCATCGTCATCGTCGACCGGGGATCGATCGTCGGTTGTCGCGCGTTTAAGTCACTCTGTCGAATCAGCTCATAAACTTGAAATTTTGAAATTCTTTCAAAAACATTCACACGCCTCACAATTAGGCTGTGAACAGTTCACAGCACACAGAGCAAAGAGTTTGCTAATTAGTCCATCTTCATCTCATTCAAAAGAGACAAGAAATTAAGGTGGTAAATTATCTCCATTGTGGCTCAATCTCTGTTAAAACGTTTGCTGTCAGTTAAACATTGACTTTGGCACATTTTGCCGGTTTTATTTGTTTCACGTAAATAAGTCAAGAAACTAAACACCAGCAAGGCATGTGTGCTACAATGCAATTGTTATCGTTTACTTTGGTTTTGATGTTTGTTCTATCAATTGCCGTGCCGTTTTTAACTACTGAGTCACTAGCGTGGCAAATTGATTTAACCGCTCCTTGGATAGCAATTTTACGCGGATCAAGCAACATTTACATATCTGCTCAAATAGTATGCTAAACAGTGTTACAAGTAACATCAATCGGAAGTTCAGCTGCAAACGAACCCACTATCTAGTTGGAGAAACCAACACTTTGAAATCTACCACGCGACTTCCAATCGATTGATCTTTTCGAGGGAGGGCAATACATAGTTACATTTGTTGGCGGCTAATCCCACCACCCACTACTATGTATTCCTAGCGATCTCCGTTTGATCATGATTCGGCTAGGCGCCCCGTGGAGAAAGCAGGCGCGGCGAGACGATGATGGTGCGACAGCCAGGGCCAAGGAACGAGCGATTATTCTTCCATGGCGCAGGTAAAACGGTCGCTGCTCAAAGCCAGATGCCAAACAGCTGATAATCCCATATAAAACTACGCTTAACACTCGATTAAATTACCATAATTGTTGCACGACTTGCTGCTTAGGTCGAACCTATTGGCAGCGCGCAGCTGTGACGAGGCGAAAGATTTACGAGTTGTATCAATTCAGTTTTCTAGCCATAAATATGTGAAGCTGTGTTGACATTTCACAGCATTTTTGCAAATGTCAAAATATTTAGTGTAAAAGATTTTTACTTGATTAAAATGAGTAAAAAAATAAAAGCTGCTTTCTCCACTCCAACAGTTCAGGTTGCTGCTATAATCAATTAGCCGTATGTGTTAACCATTCGATCCCATTAGCAAATTGAAGGATAACAAATCCACGATAAGACCGAAAAAGTGTGGTTACAAATGGTTTTAGGTCTGAAGCTATCACTTTGATACTCTTATGGAATTATACTCTTCAAGCCGAAGCAATCGGATTGAAAACCGTTCCTACCACTTAGGACAGAGATGAATCAAATCAAGAAAAACAGGAGAACGGCGAACAGCATAGAAAACAAAAAAAAAAGAAACAACCGAAAGAACGGATTGAGATAATTAGAGAATTATGCAAATTTCATGTTAATTTCGTTTAATCAGGCCGTAATTTATGAATATTTGGAAATATTTGCCGAAGTAATATGTTGTACCTTTTTTATTGTTTCTCGTGATGACCGGTGACAACTGCGGTGGCTCGTCGGCGGCGTCCGAACGTCGAAGAGCACGGACAATATCGGAAACATTCCTTCCGATGCAGCCAGCAAAGAGGAGACCAATTTAGGATAAAATAGTTATAGAACGCTGAATACGTTGGCGATTATTGGCATGCAAATTCTTCAAAACATCTTCATTAAAATAAATTTTTTGAAAATAAACTGAAGAACTTTTAGTAGCATGCGATCGTACAGATGAAAAATATAATAAATTTGAGTGGACAGGTCAAGCGCCTCCTAAAATTATTGTTAGAAAATCATTAAACAACTTTCGTTCAGTCTAAAGTCAAGGTACATGCAATTTAAATGTTATTAGCTTCTATTTATTCTATTGCAAACTTTTTGTCGCAATCGATGCTGCCTACTGACACACAATGTTCTGCTTTTTGCTGCATCTTAACTCAATTCACAAAAATAACGACTCAATTTGCAGTCATAATGACAAGCTCATTGGATTTAATTTAGAACATAGTTTTCCGTTATAAACAATTTAAATGAGGGTATAAAAGTAACATATTTTTAATCAAATGGCACTATTTTGTCAACATAAAAACAGCTATTGAAATATAGTAAAACTTCTTCCATTCAATATAAATGAAACTAACCAACAACTGGCAGTAATTTATTTTGTTTGCATGCTCTGCAATCAAAGCTACGAGACGTGTTGGCCGTTGGTTGGCGAAGCAGCCTTTACATTGGCCTTTACATTTAAATCGTAAAATAATACCCGTTTCAGTCTACTAGAATAGTAACTTCAGCGACAATTCAAATGATTTTATTTGTCATTATGATCTATATTAAACCATTAGTGAAACGCGCTCGGCGCGGTGAATGAAGAAACTAAATAAACGTTCAATCGTTGAGAGGGACAAACATGCAAAGATGAAATGGACTTTTGATCGTCTTGCCGCTTTTATAGAACAACCACCGCTTAGTAGCAGTATAACGATTGACAAACTAACCGATTTCTATGTTATGCTTCATGGTCAAACTCGGTGCGCATTGAAGGTGATTCGTAATAGAATGCTCACATTAAGTTGGACGTAAATTGAACATAAAATGGTATGTACGCTAATTCTGAGTTTTTGCTACAAATATATTTTGAGCCTTTTTTAACACAGCTTAGAATGTTAGCTTGAAATTTTTAACTTGATTGAGGATGTTTTTTATTTTTAGCAAAACTTTTAAAATTGTCGAGAGCGTGTTGAGAACTTTTTTTCTTCCATGCAAAATTTATCAGAAACTCTACAAGAATATTGCCAATATTTTGTATTCAAATGTACCTGTAGGCACAGTGGTTCTTTCTTAGCCTCTCACACAGCAACTTCCATTCCTGACTATACGCGGTATCAGCTGGGCCAGGGTTTTGCATGTTAGGAGCGGCTAAAAACGACGTCTGATCTCCGTGGCCGATCATCGTCCTCGTTCCATTGAGTGACTCTACACTGTTGCGGAGGATGATCACGCCTCACCAGCCACCAATCAATACACAATGAACGAAGAACAATCAGCAATCGGTCTTCACTCGTATTGAAACACACGGGCAAAGTCGATCAGCAAGGCCACATATTCGCTATGACGGAGCTGTTGATATTTTCCTGGTTTTTGTATGGGAAAAAGAGGGAGAGGAATATTTTTTCTTCTGTTTTCACCCACACGTTGACAGTGTGGGCATGGTATTTCCTGTAAGAGCGAACAGGCCTTAAAATCTTTTTCGGCTCCGTCATAGCAAATTGTAATTCTTTCTATCAGAGCGCAATACAAAGCACAGCATAGGGTTCCCGAGTTCACACGGAAAACTTATTCCATGGAGTACAGAGTCAGCACCTTTGCAGAAAGTAAAGTCAATGTGGTCTTGCGGGCTAATTTTGAAGTTTGCAACAGCGTTTGTACTATATGAGGATACATTGGATCCTAATCAAATTCATCCAGTTTTTTTACGAGTAGGGAAATTTACTAAGCACCTGAGAAGATACGGTGCTATTAGCCACCTGGGAGGAGAGTGTGGGGTTGGGTATCCCGACCCACCAAAACCCTACTCGAGTCTCCAGCTTCAATTCTCCCTGACACCACCTTATCGGTATTACTTCATGGAGAAGCTATTGTGCTTCAAAACCCCGTCATACATGACGTTCCACAACACCGGGCCCAGTATAGAACCTTGCGGAACCCCTGCGGTGATTGGAACGCACTTCTGACCCTCCTCCGTCTTGTAGCATAGCACACGATTCTGGAAATAATTTTCCAGAATCCTGTATAGTAACACCGGCACTTGGACGTTCCGAAGCGAGTTGGTTATGGAGTCCCAACTAGCGCTATTAAACGCATTTCTCACGTCGAGGTGACAACTGCGCAATAGCGGATATCCGTCCTTTTGCGCTGAATTGCCACCTTGGCTGTCTTAGTGACAGACAAGATGGCATCCACCGTAGATTTGCCTTTTCTGAAGCCGAATTGGTTCCTTGACAGACCGTTTGTACCCTCAGTGTACTGTACGAGTCTGTTAACCCTCTCCAGCACCTTGCCGGCAGTATCGAGCAGACAGATATGACGAGAAGACACCCGGAGGTTTTTCCGGCTTCGGTAATAAGACCAGGTTCTATCGCTTCCATCTATCCGGGAAGTGGCCATCTTCCAGGCATCTACTCATTACTGCCCCAAATGATTCGGAGTCTCTAAAATAGCCGCTTTAATGACCAAATTCGGAATTCCGTCTGGTCCCGGTGCCTTGCTCACCTTTAGGGATTTAGCGATCTCAATGAGTTCCTCGTTCGTAACCGTCGCTTCCTCCCTGACCTTTAAAGCGCCGTCGCCCATTTTACTTTGGATGTTCGGCAGGGCGGTTGACCATCTTACGCTATGGTCTGAGATACTGGAACGTCGGTCGTGGGACGGCTCAGCGATCTGAGGCCAGGGCCCTGGCTCGTAGCGCGGAAAGAGGTCCTCGCTGATCCGCTCCAGCTCCTCGGAGTTCCGCAATTTCGTCTGTCCACCAGTAAGCCCGTGGCCTTCCATACCTAGGTCGGCCTTTCCTAGGCATGGTAGCGTCACACGCTCGCGACAGTACCTCAACCAAATGATCAGCGTTCGGATCGGGCATACCGTGATCACCGCACTCTCTTCGGATTGCTTGCACAAATACTTCGGGATCGAAGTATAATGTCTCCCATCCACGGGTGGTTGGAGTGTGGACTCTTCTCGCCACCTGCCGCCTCGTTATCTGACCGACACCGTGGCGGACCACCTGTCGGTGTAGCCATTGTCTACCCTCCAGTCTCCTATCAGACCAGGACTGCCGAATGTCACGTCGATGATTGACGCCGCACCATTCCTACTGAAGGAACTTATGATGCCGACGTTGGCTAGATCTACGTTGAGCTTTGCCAGAGTCTCAAGCAGAATCCGACCCTTATGGTTCGTGCGATGACTTCCCCACTCTACCGTCCAAGCTTTGAGGTCGCCCGCCGCAATAACTGACCTTAAACCAGTCAGTAAAACTGATATTAGGTCTACCATCCGCGTAAACTGCTCGATAGAGCAACTCGGTGAAAGAACACTTCACCAACTTTGCCAAACGCAAATCCCTCGTCTGCAGTTGACACAACCTCTTGAACCGGGAACCTACTTGTCGTCCATATAGCCGCCGTCTCGGACCTATCCGACCCCCATTTGCCGTTTCCGGCAGCTGATGAACCGTGCTGCTGCAATCCATGCAGTTGACAGCACGCAACCGTAACATAAGGTTGAAGGAAATTCAGGAAAGAAATGGAAATTTTCATAAATGTGTTGAAAAAATAAACATTAAGCACTCGTCCGCATTAAAAGTGTCAAGTCGTCTTTTTCTCTTGGACCTTGTATTATTTCTCAACAGCCATTTTAAAATAGTGCTCCGTTACATGGTAACTCCACTGACCTGCACTGATCCAACGCCACAGTTGACAATGATAAATTAGTATATGGGTCAGTCCCGACGTAGTGGTCAGCATTCACGCCTCTCACGCCGAGGACCCGGGTTCAAATCCCAACCCCACAGAAGTCACGAATGACATAAGCTGTTAAAGTGACTATAATCTAACAAAAAAAATTAGTATATGAATATAACCGAAAACTTAAACAAATTATACCAGATTGCATTCAGGACAAGTATATTAGTAACGTAGTTGTATGTTGAATCGCATAGAGTTGTACATCATTAGAGATACATTTAGGCGTTATGGTCGTGTATTCCGGTTATCTCCGTTATAGTGAATCTAGATTATCGCATTAAAAAAGTATTTTGTCACGAAAATTAAAGAAAATATGGTCTGGTTTTCGTTACAGACGGGATCAGGCTCTTATAACATTGAATTAAAAAAACACTTTTGAAACTTTCAGACACTATCAAATACCGTGGAGTATTTCTTGACAGAAAACTTGATTGTAGCACACATCTAGAGCAAGCAGTAAACAAAGCTGCAACTGCTCTATGGATGTGTAAAAATACTTTTAGTAAGTAATGGGAACTGAAACGGCTATTGTGAGTCCTAGAATTACCTAGGCTTCGTTCGTCTGGTGGTCCAAAGCCGAAAGAATTTAAAGAACTGAGCTGAAAACAGTGCTCTGAGGAAGCAGATGAGCTGTTATCTTTGAAGGTGATCTTACAGGTCATCTTAGTATTCTAAAAACCCGAATTAATCCACCTAGCGGCGTGACCTAGCCTTTCTACTGCCACAATAATCATTATTTAATTTCTCAGGAACATCTATAATTAACTTGACTATATTTTTAAACATTCCTCAAAATCCTTATTTGCCAGTAAAATTCACAACGTATTGCGTACAATAATTATATTTTCTTTCCTTGGATGCGTAACTACTTTTAAGCGTCATTTATGTTAATTGATGAACACCTTATGTAGTTTTATAATATTATGCTTTGCAGCTGTACCTGGATTAATCCAGATTATTTTCTCTAATGCCAATGTATATGACAAAAGAAAACAGCAACATTGTAGTTGTAACTCTTTCTCTTTCTCACTCACAGCATTCGCATTGTCGCACTTTTTGTGCCAGTCGCACTTTTAGACTGCGGTGTCCAGTAAGGGGCAAAATGCGGGATATTTACGTGATTTATAGAAACATAATGTAAACACCAAAGATAATTTTTGCAGACTTGTATGAATATATATAGAAAATTAGAAATTAACTTTCTAACGGGTCTACAGACGGTCTTAACATTCGGGCTTCAGAGCCACATTCGAAACTTGTTTTGAATTGACAATATGAAATATGTATTCATAGCAGATTTTTTGATATTTTGATATTAATACCATGCGTTCAAAAGTTAGCATCTTTGAAAAACAAGAGTTCAGAAAAATTATTATTATACTTCGCTTTTGAAGAAAAAGGATATCTACAACAAAATGATTAATCTCAAATTTTACTATTAGTTTGCGTGGCTTTAATTTTGCAATATATCTGTAATAGAAAAAATAGCTGAATAGAGCATTAGATATGAAAATTGAACTTTTTCTTAGTTGGCGCTCCTTCAGATAATTATTTTTGATCGCATCGCTTTAGAATGTATCCCATTAGAGGGTTAGGAAAACAAGATGAGGTCGAAAAATAGTGCAAAAGCTGCGCCATAAACATGTTTGAGAATTGGAAATATGATCGATATGATTTCCAGTGCTTGTCAATTCGATTTATTTACTAAAATATGATACATGGCATAAGATTTCTGTTTTTTAAAGTGTCACTAACGAAAACAAATCGTATAAAATTACTACCGTACAATGTTTTCCTCCTATTTTTCATATAAAATTTCTAAGCTCTAGTATCTATTGATTGGAAAAAGCGTCTATTGATGCGCAAAAATTGTTCGAAATTTATATAAATTTATTTGGAAAAATCAACTCACTAGTATTTTTAATCCTATATATCACTATACCTACATGCTTAAATTTACTGCTTTTCTTCGCTTTTTGCTTTTCTTGTACAATTGTGAGTAACAGCAAGTGAAGAAAATGACAATAAAAATCTGAAATCAAAGAAAAGAAAAAGCTTTCCGGTTGAATCCCACTATTTAATATTTATTTGCGACATTGCAAAATCCTAGAGCTATATTACGAGAAAGCTTCAAGAAGGTATGTCGCCTCTGTGGCTAATATTCGGTTCAAACAACTGGTCGCAATGATAAAAATACCTTGCATCCTTTCATGAATATCTAAATTTATCTACACCAACATTATCTGAAGTGGTACAGTAGCCAAAGGCTGCAGATGTGCCTGAAGACATGCCCATCGATTTTAAAGAAAAAGGAGACACACGGTTCTTGTTGGTCTTAAAAAGCTTTTTCGTTTTTGAGAAAAAGAGTACCACCATTCACAGCCGCCGGATAAGCATTTGCATACAGCGATAATCAAAGTAGATCGGAAACGTTTTCAATCCAGAAAGAAGCTATACATTACAACTCTATGTCACTGGCTGTATGAAAATCCACAAAGCCACGGAAGCTTCTTTCCATCATTTATTTGGTATTGTCAAGTTTTATTACACTGCTTTATATCGAATTCAATAATTCTTGCATATCTTTTTATAAAACGTATAAAGTTTATTTTTATGGCTGGGAATCAATAACCAATCAACTTGTGTAAATTAAAAGAAAAATTGCAGAAGGAAGTTGCCAATTGGCAGGAATTATGTTTTTATCGTTTGGGTCTTTTGAACTTTCTTTACACTGGTCATTTCCATTGTTAAAATATGGCACATCTATTCATTTTCAAACAATAAAACTCGTAGAGCAAAGGTCTGATGCTCTAACTATTATATGGTTGCAAAGTTTCACATTGATAGCGGTGCAAACGTTTCCACAGCAAATGAGCGCCCTCTGTTGCTGCAATTGGCAGAATTAGTGCATTCCTGGCGTCCGTTATCCATTCAAGTTCCGTATGGCATGCCAATTGTGAAAATCTTGCAAGAATACTAAATTACGATTTGTGTGTTTGAATAGTTTTATGAGCTATAAATTTTTTTTCTCATTGTTGCTCGATTCTTGACTTTATTGATAATAATTTCTGTTTTTCCTTGTGGGCTTTATTTCTATTGATTCTGAAAATATCCAACGTCAATAGAAGTTTTATGGAAGAATTAGAGGAATGTAAAATGAAAATAGGAGCACATCCCCAACTTTCTAAACAATTTACCACCGCAGCCTACATGGAGTCGATAAAACGCTTTACGGGAGTATTCTGTATTCGTACGAATAGATCAAATAAGCATCAGATCGGTATGTTATGACTATCCGACTCATCGCCCAGTTTTGCGGATAGTAATAAGCCTATGCTGCGAATAACTAGAACGCATTAAAACCTCGGCTGCATCCGGTCATCGTAAAAGCTGCGGTTTATGACAGATAAATCATCTCATAGGATATAACGTCTCGGGCGTTCAGTTACTGACGTTACACCACATGAAGGCCGATTGTCTGGCGGCAGGCAAGTGGAACAGAGTATTTCCCGCGCAAGATCATCGTTTTGTGACACTTGTGCCATAAAAGCGTTGCTCGACGTATGCCATTCTGGATGCAAGAATTGCTTCGTACCCTACGCACGAGACGCTTCAAGCGCGAAATAATAAATGTTTGTAAATAAAACATACCCATTTTCACCGTGTTGAGAGGAGTCGAAAATCGTCTAAGCGACACGGGTTTCGTGAATGAGCTATGAATATAACTCAATTTAGCTAACATATATTATGACAGCGAAGACACCGCGTGGTTTCACGGCTCCTTTCCGCGGTCGACAATAAACAACTTTTGGCAATCTAAATTATGACCCGATCCTAGCCAGGTTTGTCAAAACAGGCTAGCAACCAAGCAACAACGGCGGATAGCACAGGAACACCGGCTCACGTCAGTCTGGTTGTTGGGTTAAGTAGACTTCCCTTCCCTTGCCATTCAGCCTGCTGTTATCAGTAGTCAGACAGTCAAACAGACCTGTAAACCCACCGTAAAAAGATGATTTATTCCGAATTTAAATTCATCGTAAAAACCGAAATTAAGTTTCGTTTTTCGCTAACCAAAGTTGGCCCAATGAATGGAAAGGCTGCCGGTGTAAAAGTGAAGTGAGAATCGCATAAAATTTGAAGAGGATTCAAACACAAGAGGAAGTTGCTTTTGCCTGGCTTCAGACATATTTAAATGTTATTGTTTCGTTTATCAGTAAGACTGCATATATAAGCTTACAGGTACAGGTGTTTTCGATCATATTTACATGTTTTTGGTTTGCATCCTTTAAAATTTTTTGAGTTGTAAAGTGAATAACTAGTTGTAGAAGTTATTAAATCACGTTTCGTTGGGAAAATCAACAAACTTTTATTGACGAACATTTTATAATGTCACAGTTAAGTCTATATAAATAAGAATATAGATTACTAAACTTCTAAGCCAGCTGGCGGAGAATGTAGAACTTATTAAAATAACTCTTACAAACCAGAAAAGAGATTCCTAATGACAATAGAATGATAATTGTACACAAAAATAAATATTCATTTAAAATGCATAACTCTATCAATCATAAGTGTACTTTTTTTCGGGCAGACCCCCACAGCCAGGGGACTGCCAGTTCCTCCGTGTGCCCGTCCTGCCGTGGTTCGAGCGAAGGATGCGGTTATGTTAATTGGCCGCGTCGAAACGGCGCTTTCGTGGAATTATGGGGTGTCGAGTTGATTTCGCCGGGGCAACATTTTTCCGCTTCGTGCGCGATACGCTCGACGAAAATGCGAAACGACGGCAAGTTCCGGCCCGAGTGTCTGCGTTTGTCAAAACATTTGACGTTTCAGGCTGAGTGTTTGTTGTTTTTTTTTTTGTTCGCTGTTGACCGAATTCGTGCAGCTCGTTTGGCTGTCTTATTTAGCTCAGATTCGTATGACATGTGAATGGCTGGGGCGGCGTAAATGCTCTGTGACTGTGGGCTGGGAAACATGTTTTGGGAAAATAGTCTCGCTGCAGCTGTCTGCATGGGCAAACGGGCTTCAACAGGGTATAATTTATTTTTCTGGGTATGAATTCAAAAAGCTTTCGTATGAGTCACATTTGGATGCAGTTGAAATTCAGTGCTTGGCATTCTAAACATCAGCAAGCACATTAAAACGATGACGATTATTAGTAAGCAAATTACATTTTAGAAATTATTGTAGAATTATGACATGTCTGTCATTAGTTTATCCGCCAGCTTTGTTGAAAAACAAGATCTTCTTTAAATCTACATTTCCTTAAATTAGTTAATAAACTTGTCTTGTATTTACGATCCGGCATTTTCTACTTCTACTATTTTCTTCCTATTTTCCTCAGCATCAAGCGAGAAGAACAAGATAGAAGAAGATCTTTTGAAAATTTATTGCCGAATTCCATGCTGTGTCAAATTTGTGTCGTTTTTAGTACATATGCTAAGAAAGCGAAGTATTTTACTAGCACCCACATCAGTCGATCATTGGTTATGATCATTGTCAGTGCAATTGCAGACAAACATGCCAAGCGTAAAGAGTATACAGATGTCTCCCTATTAAGAACGCTAATAGGAATCGCCTTAATGGAGTTTACCTGGCATATCAGAATTGTCTCAACGGGAAATTAGCAGTCATTGATTTTTCGTCGGAGAGCCCAAGTTCGGAAGCAGTTTTTAAGCCCAAAAGCGGGGTACTGTTTGAAAAAATGTAAATACTGCTTTCTTCTTGTCAATCTGAACACAGCGAATATATTTTCATGAACAGAATTTTTGTTTCAAACAAAAAAACTGCTTTTGAAATTGGCAGAATCGATGACTGCTAATTTCACCTTAATAGATTCTAACAAGAGATAACTCATCTTGCTGATCGTATAGAAGGCTGGTGTCTTCGAAAAAGTTGTTCAAAAGATCAAGAGTTTTTCGTTGGGTTACAATATTTATAAATTGTCTCACTACGTAGCGCTAGTGTACAAAGTAGTGCTGACTATTTAGAAAGTTGCGGTCATCAGGACGGTTGTGTTAGTGACTGTCATCTTTAAAATTCTTTAGAAAATAGTACAGAATTTTTAGCCTGGTACAATAGAGCTATCGTAGGATGACGAATCTATTGTTACTTATCACAAAAATATCGGCCGACAAATTTTAGCTTGCAGCTAGAAATAGGAAATAGGTCTTCAAATTGAATTTGAAATTGGACTTAAATTTAGAATAATTTGGACTGAAAGTTTTACTTGGAACTAGACATGAAATCGGATTTAAAACAGAATTTGTAGTTTTTATTTGAAATTTGAATTCAAAATTGTACTTAATATTAGAGCTCAAATTTAACTTAAAATTGAAATTAAATCAGGCTTGAAATTGGGCCTAAAATCGGATATGCAATTGAACTTGATATTAAGCTTGGCATTAGATATTAAAGTAAACTTGAATTTGGACTAATTTAAACTTGAAGTTTTACTTCAAACCAGATATGGACACGAAATTAGTTTTAACTTGTTTTTATAACAAAGTTTTACTTGTTGAAATTAGGATTGACATTTTTATCTTACTCTCTAACACAATTGACCTAGTTTCAGTTCAGTTTTTTTTGCAGTCCCGTTTCCCAATTTTAGTTCCGTGTTTTCTCCTTTTCTGTATCGTTTTCTTGGTTTTCGCTCTCATTTTTCTTCGGATTTCCTTCTTTTCTCTCGTTTTTTCTTTATATTCTTTCTGTTCCGTGTTTTCTCTTTCCATTTGTTCTGTTTATCTTCGTCTCCCGTACCATTTTTGCTTATTTGCAGTCCGGGTTTTCTCATATTAAACCTCATATAAACCTCATAAACCTCAGATATTTAAAACCAGTTTTTTGATATTTTGTTTCTGTTTTTTTATGCACCCTTTTTCCATTTTTTCTATCGCGATTATTCTGTTTTTGGCTCTATTTTTGTCCGTTGCTTTACGGTTTTTACTTTTTTATTTCCCGTTTTACGTCTTTTTCTGTTTAATTTTACCTTTTTCTTTAGTCCGATGGGATAACAAGAAATCTTCTCTTATTTTTTTGTCTCATTTTCTCGTTTCTTGTCTCATCTTTCTCCTTTTATATTCCGTTTGACATCTTATGCCTATTTTGCTGGTTTCTTTCCGTTCCAATTTTGTATTTGTTTTTCATTGCGCATTCCATTTTTGTTTAGTTTCCCCTCTTTTTCACTCTAGTTATTCTTTTTTCTGTCCGCTGTTACCAGTTTCTTCCTCATCCTTTTCCTGAGTCTTTTTTTTGCTTTTCCATTTTTCGCCATTTTTCTTCCGTTTTTCTTTGTTTTCAGGTCCATTTTCCTTCTTTTCCTGCCTCGTTTTTTGTCTTTTTCTGTCACGTTTCGGCTTTATTTTTTCTTTTTTTCGACTCCGGTTACAAAAGCCAGTTAGTAAAAAAGCAGAAGTGGGTCAACCCTTTCTCCGTCGCCGAATAAACTTCCGAAAAAAGTAATTTCTTAAATTACTAAGATAATGAAAGCGATATATTCACTAGCACTTCCATGTCATCTTAAAGACGAAACTTGAACAACATTTACGAAGACTGCCACAATCTTGAGACAATCTGCAGTGCAACATACAGCCTTGCACAAGCGTAATATATGTACACTAGCGTCACGTAGTGAGGTAACTCTATACTATTTTCTATATAATCTGGAAGGTTGCTGTTACTCGAACAACTTTTCCGAAGTTCCGATCCGAATATTTTTCCGAAGACAAATAGCTTTCAGAAGCAATTTTTTAACTTACCCGTATCACGGTATATAACGTATACGCATAAACACTAGCGCCACCCGATTAGAAAGTTCTATTTTTCTTATCATCTTGAAAGAGACAGTCAGTGCTCGAAAAAATTGATAGCTCTGCATAAAAGTGCATTCAGCGCATACAATTTTACCATTGGTAGTATTCTTTCTTTTATCAGCTGTAAGTTAAAAGGGGTTCTACTTATGATTTGATTCGAGCATGTAGACTTACCGTTTTCTCCCAGGGGGGCTTCCTATCTAACCGATGTAAAACGAGTAGAACTTTCCCCGGACGCGCATTGGCTGCTTGGTGGGCACGGGACCGTTGTTCTGCGGGCGGGGCTCTTCTTAGGTGAACGACACGAGGCTGTCGCCTGCGGGGCAAACTTTTCTTGTGGGGGGGATTTTCCATACTCTTAGCGCACTGACTGACTCTTAGTCCGTCCACTATGGTGGCAACCACGTGCCCGGGTACATTTTTGTAATGGAGTCCTTGCACTGGCTCACCCGCCTATATTTTACGGAAACGGGCTATCGAGATAGCAGTTATTATTTTCGCGGACACACTTCACCTCTGGGCACACGGATTCTTCCTTCTCTCCTCGGCGTTTACACGGACTTCGCCCAAAAAGGCAGATCGACACTAAATCGTGTTGAGAACCCGCTCGCACGATTTACGCAGCGCGGGTCTAATGCGGTGGATTTAAGTAGCGGGGGTTTTTCCCAGGCTACGCACAGCACTTCACGGAACACGGTCGATACGAACTTTTTTCTTGATACCGCATGGGAATAGCAACTCGTTCCTCCCACTCTTAGGCACGTCCGATCGCCTCGCTTGCCAGAACAAAAAGCCCCGATCTCCTTGCTGATCGCAAGCAACTCCCCCTTGTAGGCTTAAGCGGAACTACCTTGCGTTACGGCAGAACTCCTCCGCTCTCGGTCGGTTCGTGCAGTGGAGCCAATGGTAACAGCGGCGTCTCGATAAAGGGGTTTTATTATATAAATAAACAATTTTTTCCTTACTCCTAACATGCAATACAAAATACAATTTTTTGAACTATTTACAGTTACTATGGGACATGGTCACATGTTACACAGCTCATGGGTATGACTACTGAACAGCTGACAGTGTTTGTCTTTGTAAATTTTCTACCCTCCGAAACAATTCATTAATGAATTGCAGTGCTAAATGATTGCTCAACTCGAGTAAATTTTCTTGCTCATGACTGATATTTTTGAGCAATGTATACGTTTACTGTAATGGTGGTCGTTGCCGGCAGTTCAAATTGAATGAATGATTCACAGTTGATTTCGTTCACTATTGTCGAGAATGAATGTAGAGAACAACACGAACATGAACGTAAGTGATTCGCTAGAATCGTAGGTTTCAGGCAATGCTAAGTTCATTTTATCTGTACTAGAAATAGCATAGAATGAGCAATACACTGCATCAATTCAGGCGTATTGGATAAATCGAATATGAAATTTCTAAGGACTGGTGACAGTCACTCGAAACTTTTCAAAGATTGCAACTTTCTAGACAGTCAGCAGCGCAAGATACAGCCCATTCAAAAGTAATACGTATGCATTAGCGCCAAGTAGTCAAAGTTCGAGGCTGGTCTAACAAGCTGGTCCTCGAATGTTCGAATCTTGGCTAGGCGGTGGTGCTAGATAGAGTCAATAGGATGGTTGTATTAGCCCTGTAATTGTCCTGTATTCTAATAGCCGGCAGCGAAGTCTGTCGATAAAGAAACGTCATAGAAAGACGTTTAAGCTCTAGACTTTGCTTTTTATTCGGAGGCTACTGTATTAGTTTTTTCTTGGAGTTCTTTCAGTCTGCTTTAGTTTCTTTAGCCATTTCCTCTGTCGTTTTTCAACTTCTCAAACACGGATGCCATAACTGTACATGGCACAACTGCTGGCAGTAATATATTATACATAAATTAGAACTGGTTTTCGATTCTTAATCACTATATTAATTGCTATTTTTCATAATACATATATACATATATATATTTTCTATTTTTTCAAGAACGGATCAAATTATTTTGCACAGCATATGCACAATATCGATACACACTGATCCTAACTGCGACCCAGCCGTCTACAGCATCACCCAGCTGCCTAGTGGCTCCTCTCCTCGTCCTTTAGTGTCAATTCAAAAACCGACAACTGCGGTTGAAGAAAAAAAAACGCATCACTTGCATTCCGTCTTCACGGAAAATTTATTGCTTCGACCCGCGCAATGTGAACCGCATATTTTAAACACAATTATTCATATTTCATGTTTGGCGTCCCGAGCCGAGCCAATTCTCGGTATGGAGTTATGAATCGCTCGGGAACGCCCCCTTGTCCCATAAGTCATCGGTGCGTGAAGAAGCGCGGGATCGCAGCCTCTCGATCGTTTCTTTCGGCTTCTTGTCAGCGGCCGGAACGATTCGGAAAAACATCTCGCGTACACTAAATAGGTTGACGGTGGCATGGCAGCAACAAGAACATGCGGATGCGAAGGAGGGAAACACTTGTTGCACCACGACCCCGAAAGCCAAAATCATATGAAGATTAATGACTCGGTTATTGTGCCTTCTTCCTTTCCGT
The DNA here is from genome assembly GCF_943734655.1 of Sabethes cyaneus. NCBI lineage: Eukaryota > Metazoa > Arthropoda > Insecta > Diptera > Culicidae > Sabethes > Sabethes cyaneus. The sequence continues at coordinate 173,569,636 of NC_071355.1, forward strand.
TCTAAATGTGCCATTACCATGTTTGTGTGCTTTCAGAGTATTCGGCTCGCGGCGGTGTTCGAAATGTCTGGCTTCAATTAGTTCCTCCGAGTTAGTTATGCGAGCTCGACACCTAGTTTTCCACATACGGTGCTTTTGCTGCGCGATCTGCAATACCCTGCTCAACAAGGGCGACCACTTTACGATACGGGACTCGGCGGTACTTTGCAGGTAAGGAACCCATCCATAAATTCACAGGTTGCATTTTGTGTGCCTTGATTAAATTACTATCTGCGAGGTGGAGTCACAATAAATTCTGATTTCTTTTATCCGGCTGCCATCAGGTCCCACATCGACATCCCGCTGGACCCGGGGGCTCCGCTTCCACTGGCGATGCAGTGTCAATACCCGACCCAGTATGGTAGCTCACCCAATGCACCGTTGAGTCCGAGTGACTCGACCGGAAGCAGCAAGATGCCGCCGGCCGGTTATTTTTCGCCTCACCATGCCGTTACCGCCCTGCCGCAGCAGCCCCGCCAGAAGGGACGACCCCGGAAACGGAAGCCAAAAGACATCGAAGCGATGACTGCCAGCTTAGGTGAGTAAATGTATTTCGTTTTATTACTTTGCTCTCTCACTCCTTCTCACTGTTCGTTCCGCTCAGCCAAATAGATTTACATGGACCTCCCCGAAAGTGAATTTCGTGCATGAATAAATCGCGCGGGTTGAGCTTCTGCCTGGCCCTGGGGCTCTCGGGAGTCACGCTCTGATCGGCGAGCGCTGATTACGAACCCGTCGTGTGTTCCCCGGGAGCAGTGCAAACTGGTTCGGCCGGAATGGGCAAATTTATTGAATGGTTTGTGGTTATAGTAACGATTTGAAAAAAAAAATGGATGGTTGCGAAATACGGCCAACCGAAGACTGGGGAAATAAATAAATATTTAATGTGCCGTTCGTGACAGAAGGGAATTTCTGGCTCCGCTTGCCGCCGCAGATTTCTATCGATAATTGTTCCGCAGCGGCAATTTGACCTTTGCCTGTACAGAGGGATTTGTACCGCAAGGGATCACCGTTTAGGAGCTTATTTATAACGTATTTGTTAGTGCTTCCGAAAGCATAACAGTCGGGGCTAGCTGCAAGCTTAATTGTTCTAGCGAATGCAATGCTGGCTTTGATACGTGAAACTGCTCAAACACATTGATGTGTTTTATTATTCTCGTCTGGAAGGTTTTAAGTACTTATAATTATTTGTTTTATGTTCGTTGCGAAAGCGGAATTCAAGAAATTGAAAAATTTACCGTGAGTAATGTCCTAATAATAGGTAATTCATAATGGAATAATATCATTGACTGCTATTGTGATTCCGAAGAATGTGGGTAGATTTTCTTTACAATATACTATTGTGTTTATAGAATTTATCTATTGTCCATGACCAGAATTGTGTTTGAAAGTATTTTTGTCAGGTTTTAGATTGACATCTCACACTTGGGATAAGCGTACTTTGATTATGATATCGCTGTCAGCTAAACTATCCTAGAACCAAGAAATACTCGTGGGTGTCTCTCCCGATTTGCATTGTATCATTTAATCAAGGGTTTAATTAAAGTTAATATCTGATTGTTTCCTGAGATATGATATAAGTTTGCATGTTTTTCACTTCGAAGTTGGCGGCCTCAATCGAGGTTTCTGCTACCGGCAATTTGCCGTGTTTTACACGTCTAAATATATCCACAGAATTGTACGCCTGATTCCCTTTGTAGCTATTTGTAAGTGATCAATAATTCGTCATGATCTGTACAACTACCGACAAATCTTATAAAGAATGATGCTGATTTTTCACGCAAGGAGCGACTGGTTTATTTTTTGAACAGAACCCAGCATGCAAGCTTCTATTGAAGCTGGTAATTGTTTCAAGTAACGGCGATTGAAAATCGGGCATGATTTGATGATGTTGACCAAATCATCTATAATATGTGTTGAATTGCAGGAAATTTTACTCAATTACTTTATTTGCAATCAAGGTTGCTAGCCTTCCATAAAATATTTGAAGCCTTAAAAGCAATCGTCACGAGGAAATGAAATCCGCTTCTCCGATTGCAGCTGATTGTAGCCAATCTTGAAACGAAGTGGCATCTCAATTGAAACCAAAGCATAATTACATCATTGCTGAGTGACGATTAGCAATGAAAGGTGACGTTGTCAAGCCCAGGCTGAAAAGGCAGTGTGAGATCTCTCGAAATTTTATCTTTAGCGAAATCGACCAAAATTTACCATAAATTTAACTATCGTATGATAGTGACCTACCATAACATCTATGGTAAATTTCGCACGATTTCGTTAAATTTCGGTAAACACGAAATACCATCCAGCCATACTGTTTAAGAGAACATAGTCTTGTGAGTAAGACTAAAGATCCACTGTTTGTCATAAACTGTACAGATCATGATATTTTCAAGTATCGATATCTCACATATTAGATCAAAATCAATAATGCCAAGAGCTTGTCGTTTGGCTTCCCTCAACGTTCATGCTTCTTGCCTGTAAAACATCAGTAGAAGAATTAGTGCCTTTCAAAGTGCGCGTTTTGTTCAGATTTGCGGACACTTATAGTTTCCTTCGCGACCCAAGCTGGGAACGCAATCCATAAAAGATCAGCCTCTCACAGCCAGCCTTTTTCATTGTCTCATGTTACTAGTGTATTCAGGTAAACACATTCGTCGACTATTTCAAAAGTTACATAGTAACCATTTCCCCTATCGTTATCGGTAAACGTCAATGATATTATCCGTAAAATCTGGGACCACGTGTGGCTTCGTAATGATGGTCACACTGTGCATATCCATCCTAGGGACGGCTATTAACAGTGATTCCATTGAACGTAGTACAATGTAGTTTCTCAACGTAGTAAGCCTCAGGACGCCATGCTAAGAGCGGTTCACGACAGTGTCTGACCTGAATCGGGCGGCTAAATTAAGAAGCGCGTTGCCTCGAACATTAGAGTTAAGATCGCAGCCCTTACACTAGCGTAGTTCTAGTAAAGCAATATACCTACCTGGAATAACAGCTTGGCACCTGGGATTATTGATCGCTGAAATGAGGTGACAACATGGTCCTGCTCGAATACCGCAAGTTCAGCATAGTGGCACTGCAGGAGAACTGTCGCAAAGGTGAAAAGGTAAAGAAGAGCTGGGGCTGCATGGCGAACATGTACGGCTGATAATGAACGAGAACCGTTTTTCAGAAATTGACCTACCCTGAAGCGAGTGAAATGCTACGTGGGTGTGTCGGGGAATCTCTCGAGTGCTTTCGAATCGTACGGATATTTACAGCATGGAAATGGACTGTCTTGTATGTCATTTAGTAATGTCATTGCCAACTCCTAGGATTCGCACACGACTTCGATATCATTACTAGAAACCTTGACACGGCAGAGGCAATCTACGCCAGACGAATTGGGATTGGGATTGGGTTACAACTTACAAATCAATACGTCAAAAACCAAATATACGGTAGGAAGAGGCTCCAGAGAAAACAACTTTCGCCTCCCACGGACAGTGCCTATTGACGGCGATGAACTGGAAGTCGTTGATGAGTTCATATATTTGGGTCACTCTGGTCAATGCCGATCATGTAGACAATTTATAGTCAGATGAGGTACTCCAATAAATAACAAATACTTTCCCTCTCCAAAACGTTCCGATCAAGGAGCATATGCCGCGGCACAAAGCTGACGATGTACAAAACGCTAATCAGACCGGTAGTCCGGTATTTTGCTTACGAAAAAGATACGAGCACTTGCCGTATTTAAACGAAATGTGCTGCGGACTAGTATTGAGGGAGTACAAATGAAAAATGGCGGTGGAGCATGAACGACGAGCTACAAGCATAGTTGGAGAGATTCTCATCGCGCACCTGGTGAATTTCTGGAGACTATAGTGAGCCGACCACGTAGCAAGGATGCCGAACGACTTTCCAGTGAAATCTGTTCACCTCAAGACCCCTCCGACAATGTTGCGAATCGAGCGAGAAGTCAACCATGCCTACTCACATGCGAAAGAGTATGAGAAAAATAGCATTCAACACTTACGCCGCACACGCAGGAAAAAAACAGCCGCCGGTGCTGTGTGAAATATTTTGTTACCCACACACTCGCGCACGCTCATTTTCAAATCGTCTTCCTGCATGGCTTATTCCCGAGGCAAAAAACTCTCGGGGAATCAAATGCCGTGAGGCTGGTGGTGCACTGAGATACAAATTTTGCATTACTTTTTCTTCTTCTTCATCTTTGCCTTCGATTCTACTTACGGGCGGGAGCGCGAGCCCTCGCATGTAATCGGCATCAGCAGATCGGGCTGCAACGACGAACGACGAGCGACAACTATAGCTGTTAGGTAAACACATACGCGCAAAAACTCGTTGCACTGCATTATGAAATAAGAGCGGTAGTTTTAAAGGGATATTCATGCCCGTGTGTTCGTTAGAACGAGTACGCGTGTGTGAACAAATAGACCACATGAGTGCGGGCTGAAGCCGACATGTGTGTGTGTGTGTGTGTGTGTGTGTGTGTGTGTGTGTGTGTGTGTGTGTGTGTGTGTGTGTGTGTGTGTGTGTGTGTGTGTGTGTGTGTGTGTGTGTGTGTGTGTGTGTGTGTGTGTGTGTGTGTGTGTGTGTGTGTGTGTGTGTGTGTGTGTGTGTGTGTGTGTGTGTGTGTGTGTGTGTGTGTGTGTGTGTGTGTGTGTGTGTGTGTGTGTGTGTGTGTGTGTGTGTGTGTGTGTGTGTGTGTGTGTGTGTGTGTGTGTGTGTGTGTGTGTGTGTGTGTGTGTGTGTGTGTGTGTGTGTGTGTGTGTGTGTGTGTGACGAGACGCACAATGAGTAGCCCAGGACCGAGTGAGGACAATTTCATAATACAGCACGAGCCACCCCGGCTCTATGCTACTAGATATAAACAGAAAGTCCCAATTTTACTACAGCGCTTGTGGAGTCTTTAGCTTGATGAAAACGGGCTTTGATAATAATATTGAATAGAATGCAGGATCGTGTGATGGACTGGAGGGCGCTCAACGGGAGAATGTGTCTGTTGGTGAAAACAGACCCGTTTATTTAATGAAGGTAGGCCCGAAGATGAGAAGGTAGCATCACAAACTAACAGACGTACTACTACAGCATAGTTCCATCGCCAACAAACATTTCAAATTTTCACTCTAGCCAAGACTCAAAAAACAATCGTTGTGCCTACGAATACGTCGACCGTACGCGTAAATTTATAACATGGCTAAATTTTATAGCGAGCTGCTTTGCGCTGCGTGAAGACTGCACTGAGTGACGCTAGTGTTTTTGCGAGATTTAAGATAATCATTAAAATGACATTTTGCTAGAAAATTTATATGAAGTGTTACGTCTGTTAGACTGTGGAAGCATTCTACGTGCTACTACGTACCAGGCAACGTACGAGGGCTGTTCCACACGAGTCATCAAGATCGTCATCGGGGAGATGAATGCCCAAATCAGTAAGGAAGCGAAAAAACATAACGTTGATAGGGCCCATAACCTGCTCAATGAATCGAATGATAATGGCCAGCAATGCAACAAGTATACAGCTTCGCGGGGCTTGGTCAACAGAAACATTTTTGTTTCATGTTGAAATCCACGTAATTAAGGTGGACAAGGTCACGTGGAACGCATCTGATCAACGAATAATGGACCCATCTAACGTTATTCTCATCGATGGCATGTTTTTCTGATGATTTGGGACATCACCTAGTAGCTTACTTACTTACATACTTACTTACTTAGGTGGCTTGTCGTCCTAAGACAAAGCCTGTTAAACAAGGTTTCTCCAATTATCTCGGTTGTGGGCTACCGCTCTCCAATTCCTCGGACATCGAGTACTCTCCATCAAGTCTCGCTCCACCTGGTCTAACCATTTTGTTCCCACCGGATTTAAGGTAAATACCATCTTTGCAAGGTAGTTGTCCGGCATTCTTGCAACAGGCCCTGTCCATCGTATCCGTCCAGAATTAGTCACCTTTTGGATACTGAGTTCGCCACAGAGCTGCGCCACAGAGTTCGTGGTTCATTCTCGGCCTCAATACTCTGTTCTCCTGTACGCCACCGAAGATCATTTTTAGCACTCGTTTTTCGAAAACTCCGAGCACTCGCAGGTCGTCCTCGAGCTTTTTCCATGTTTCATGCCCATAGAGAACAACCGGTCTAATAAGCGTCTTGTACAGGTTGCACTTTGCACGGGAGCTCGGTTCTGCTCGACCGCAATTGCTTTTGAAGCCCGTAGTAAGTGCCACTTGCGCTGATAATACGCCTCCGAATCTTACGGCTGGTATCATTGTCCGCCGTTACCAGTGAGTCAAGGCAGACACATTTGTCGACTACCTTAAACTCATCGAAGTCGATCATTATACTACTGCCCAAGCGGCTTTGGCCCAAGCGGTTCCGCTGCCCAGCATGTACTTAGGTTTAGACGTATTTACCTTTAACCCACCCTTTTCTGCTTCGCGCTTTAGTCTGGTGATCACCTAGTAGCAGCATATCGGATTGAACAATCCGATAACTATGGCTTTAACTTCTTGTTTGGAGCTTTAAAACGGTTAGATATGCTAATCCATAAGAGAGGTCACAACGGCGGAGGTTGGCAAAGAAACCTCAAGTTCGCGAAATAACTGGTTTTCTGGGGGACAACTTAACCAAGTACCGATAATCGCGGATCGAGTTGATCACGATCCAGAGGAGAAAAAAAGCGTCAAAAGGAGGACAGAGATAGTCAAGAATTAAAATAATTATTTCGGGCTAATGACTCGCGCAAGATCTATGCGAAGATGCTCTAATCTCTTAAGGGCTACACACCAAAACCTCATCGGAAAAGGACGCCGGACGAAGATGGAAATCTAATCTCAAACAAGCGCGAAATAGTCGCCAAATGGAAGCAGTTCTTCGATGAGCACTTCAATGGGTCCTTGGGTACGAAAGTGACCCCGTTGGCTTCGTATAACTCTAGGACATTCGTTGAATAGTAGCACGAAGCTAGTTCCTGCCAGGAACTTCCTGCTATTTTAACGGAGGAAGCAAACGCTTCTGCAGACATTCCTTGGGGTAGATCTGCCCGTTTACAGTCCCGGTAGTCACAAGCACTCCGTTTGACACATGAGCAGATCATGTATTTCTTGGCATATTTTCTAAGTTTCTGCTAACTTACTTCCTCCGGAACATGAAACTTGTGCTGGGCGGTGAAGAACAGAAGCCCCGGAAGCTGCCGGAAGTCCGGCTTGATGTAAGTCTCATCATCCATGATGAGATTATGAGGCTTCGTCAGCATGTGGGTGTACAGTTTCCGAGCCCATGACTTTCTCATCATATTTTGCAGTTTGTCACGATTTGGAGCCTTCTGCACTTTGTACGTATGCAGTCCCTCTCGGTCCTTGGCTTTCTGAACGAAAAACTTGGATAGGTTCAACTTTTTAGCCACATCCATGACTGAAGCATTGGGATTCCACCTAAACGCTTTCACGACATGCTTGTGATCCTGATTACTAATAGAACATCCATTCTAACCGTATTTCTTCTTTCGTCATAGTTTCATAGTAACGTTTAATATCACGACTCACCGTTGACTGCACGATTCCGAGTTGTTTTACGATGTCTCGATGAGAAAGTCGAGGATTTTCCAGATGCTTGCGCCATATCAATTCGCCACGTTGCTTTTCGGATGATGCCATTTTTTCCGAAATTTTCGGAAAACTGTTAGCGATAAAAATACAGTGTAAACAATACACTCTAAACTACTTCTACCCAATTTTTCAAGAGAACATACTCAATTTTCTACAGCGTTTTTTCCGTGATTCAATTTGATATGGGGCCCGCCCAGTTAGCTCCGGAGTACGATGCTGGTATAATAATCCAGTCGTCGTATATTCGAATTTCGACTGGGCGGTGCCGCTACAGAGTTAATAGGATCTTTGCACTAGCCCCGTAATATTCCTGTACATTAAAAACCGACTGCGATATCTGTCGATAAAGAAGGGTCAAATTCCAAAGGACGTTTATACCCATGGCTTTGCTTAATTTGATGTGGGACACCTTTTGGGCATTGTGAGGAACGTGCTGCTCGAGCCACAGATGCTGATAAGTACGAGCTCCCTTATTACCCTTCCTTCATGCTGAATTCTACTTTACTCCGTTGGCAGTTGGCAAAAAAGTTACTCTTATAGTGAATGTGTAATTCCCAAGCAGCACACTTTTATGATTTCTGGTTGCACACTTTTATCATTTCTGGTACTGACTGAAATTAGTTATTATTCGGTTACCACAACTAGCTTATAACAACTGTGCTAGCAGGGTTGTCAGAGGGTGGGGGGTTGTCAGGTAACAAAAATAATTTAGTTTGGCTCATAATAGTGGCACAATTTATCTATTTTTTCGGCGTCCAAAATGACTCAACATTAGTCGAAACAGTATGTTCACAGCCAGCAATATCTCCTATCTGCGCAACCGGAAATGCCACCGACGATTTCCCAGCTTCTAATCATAAAACTACACACGGGGACCACCACAATCAGTCCCACGCACAATTCTGCTGAAACAACCTGTTACCACTCGACTGGCTCTGGCCACTCGACAACACATCACTCATCGTTTTAATGTCCCAACGTAAAAACTTTCATTCACCATTCCGGCTAAAAACAAAAAAGCAAAAGTTTATCGCTATGAGTGGATGAGTGTGGAAACGGTTAAACCAACGGACAGGCAGCTCCCCCGTTGGCTCCATCCAGTTTCATTCAAGATTTAAAGAAAGCTCTATCCGATGGTGAATGTGCTTCAAGACCGAATGGCAAGCACCTTTTTCCTAGTGCTGTTTTATAGTCGCACCCGTCGCAGAGATATATAGTCGCAGCCGATCGTTCCCACGGTTTTTCGGGTGTTTCTCCTTGGAGCCAGCGAACGGTCGGAAGCCAGTAGCAGCCGACTGAGTGGGACGTAGCGTAGGAACAGAAAAGGAGGTGTTGGTTTTTCGAAACCAACAAAATCTTCGGCAAGTCGGGATCGTAAAAAGAAGCAATGTAGTAGGTTGAGAAAAAAAAATCTTTTCAAATAGGTTAGCAACATTGCAGATGAATAGGAAACGATCGCTAAGAAGAAAGTTCAAAATTATACAGGACGATGGTTGAAGGACGGGATCATCGCTAGGCTGGTTAAACACAGAGTCGGTTGGTTACTCCCTCGCAACGTATTCTGAGGGCCGTGGCGAGCAGAACGAACGGGTGGTGGTGAAGCTGGAAAAGATCACCGACAAGGGGTGCCGAAATTCGGTAGCACTGCCACTGTCTAGCCAGAGGCGGTCGGTCGATCGGTCGGTGTGGGGAATTTCGCCCGCTCAAAATAAATAATAACCGGCCTTGGTACAGTGCCGGCACACAAGCGAGCGCGGCGGCGGTGTGATCGAACAGACGCAATGATACTCTCTACAGCGCAGCCCCCGAGGGCTTCCGACTGTGGTACGTGGCGTGGCGACCGTCGAGCTATAGGTTACTGGAGCCACGACCGGCACCGGGAAGGCGTTAACGGCAATCGCAAACAATCGCAGAGCTCGAGTTCTTCAGAGTTGTTTTGTTCCGAAGCAGGCTATTTGCATTGCTGGTTAGTGTCGGGATCTGTAAGAACGGAATCGATCGAACGGCGGTCTTGTGATAAAGACACAAATGTTCGAATCGAGAAATTTAGTGGCATCAGTGCCGGTAACAAAGAAAAAGGTATAATTTTAGAAAATAAGCGAACTTTTATTTCAAAAATCATGATGTCAAACTTGATGATACTTCGATTTGCGATGCATACAAGAATATATTTCCTGAGACCATGTGCGCTTATTATTGATTCACGTTCAATTATTGCTTATTTATAAATATGAATCAAAGCAATAATAGACCTGTGCCTTGTTCCGATGCATGTGAGCTTCCCTAAAAATTTATGATTATGTCAATCTTTATCTTTAATAAAGTTTTATTAATATCTTTATCTACATCCACTATAATCTAATGGAACGGAACGACGCGCAACTATTCTGCGCCTTCATGCAGCCGCTTAGCAAGCTTCGAATCCCCCACAGACACGGTCCAATAAAAAAGGTTCAAATCAGTAGCCAAAATGAAGCAGAAAATGTGCCAATTCCGGTCACGGATTGCGTTTCGCAAATACCATTGGATGATTCGTTTTCCAGGGATTGAAATTGGTCTCCGGACTTGAACTGATGACATGTATAGTCACGAACATCCCACCCAAGTTACCGTGCGCCACCGTCTTTGTGATGCTCGATGAAGGATCGGGTAATATATTCTGTCATCCGTTTGTTCCGAACTATTTACTAACTGAAAAATTGAGACAAAACCAACGATCGTTTATCTTCATTAGGACCAAATACCGAAACTGCCCCTCTATTAACGTGGCCTAATCGCTACTCTTCTGCCAACTGTTTCTCCTATTTCCAACTTTAGCACCTTGTGCAAAGTCAAAAAGTTAATAAACATATCATAAAAACACTTCAATAGTCTTCCACAGTAAACGTAAACAGCACAAACTAATAGAGAGAAAAAAAGGAACCTTATCTTTTCATCTGTACAGCCTACGGAATTCCATACACTGCGCCTTCTGTTCTGAGGATCGAGCCTGCTGTTTCGGTAAAGATCTCTATCAGCTACTGACTCGAAAGAAAAAAGGAACTTTTTCGAAAAACTAGAAGGTCGTTCCCGTGCGGCAGGGGTTCATTATTCGCTAATTTACGGTATGGTCACAAGTCTAGCCCACTTCAAACACATACACCCAAACACACTCACAGCTGTATGGATTAGAGATTTCGAGATAAGCTTCGATTCGTTTCCTTTTTCTCAGGCTGACAGAAGAACGAACGGCTTATGGTTCTATTATTTAATTTAGAACATATTCGTCGTCGTGCCTTTTGTGAGTGCAGTCTCGGTGTCGGTCGGTGCCGGTTCATCCCCCTGAAGCCTCAATGCTTCCTTCAGCAAACGGTGGCTGCACGATGATTACAGGGGACGAGCCTCATCGATCCATCCGTCGTTGTTATTCTTTCAATTTTATGAGCATGACTCTGTCGAAATTTCATTTCGGAAATTTTATGGTCCGCTCGACGGCGGCCGATCTTCATTTTATGGTGTATATTTAGGTGATCGTAAAGTAGGCAATCGGAGCCATGATTCGTGGGCTTCAATTGTGGCAGGTTTTTCAGATCGTGGCTTTGTTTAAGGGTGATATGCATCTACCGCGTATTATCCAGTGAATCGCATGAAAACACACCAGAGGTAATCTGACGTTCGATTTACTGCAAACAAAGTGATTTAGATAGTGGAAATCTATAGGGGTAAATATTCAGCAACCGAATTGGAACGGCAATTGCATGACAGCCTAAGAACTTCCTTCTGTAACCTGTGATTCGCAGCATGTCATTGAGCAGATGGACATGCGGAAATACATCGCTCGAACGAAATCAACAGACGAAATATTCCCGCAGGCAATGCCTGAGTTGGTTGCACGCTGGTTGTTTCGTATCTGAAAAGTTTTATTTGAAAACAAAAACGCAGGCTGAGGAAAAATGGACCACTGTAAAGGTACAATAAAAGTACAAATAAACAGGTTCCAGATTTCCGAGAAACGAATCTCTCGGAGTTCACCTATTCCAGTTATGACCAAGGAGCACCCATCTTAGGCGAGTCCTCCGTTGTGTACCTTCCCGAAACGGCGTGGTTGGACTTTAACGATTCTTTTATTATTTGTACGGATTTTATGACTGCTTTATTATCTGTGCTGTTAACGGGTTAGTGTTAAACATATTAATATAAAGCAGGCGGAAAACAGCGAAGGTGGAGCGCTGCGTCCGAACTGTAGGATTGCTTATGACTTTTTAAGAACCATTCCTGGTCAAGTGCTGAACATTAAACAGCTTCCGATCGGCATAATGTCTCTGAGAAATCTCGCATACATTAGGCTACCTGTTTCAAAGCGCAAGCCGGTCCATTGCGCTACTAAATGGTTATGTCAATGTTTAACTGACTGCCGAAGAACAAAACTATCCGGCCGGATTCGGGAGCTACGATGAGCTTGGTGGTTACTTCAAGTGACCGAACTCTTCTTTCCGCCGATTTGCTGCGTTGGCGCAATAGTCGAAAATAGAATATAAACAGTTTTTACTTTTATTTTGTTCAAAGCCATTTTTTAGTTTGAAAATTTCGTAATTCAATGAAATAATTTCATAAATTACAAATTGTAAAACAGACCTATAGGACAATTATGGGACTAGTGCAACGATCCTACTGACTCTTTCCCTATGTTCTGGACTACCAGGTTTGGCAGAATTCGTCGTCTCTTTTATTCTCGTGTTCTTATGGAACTGCGAGTTTGACGTCACACTGGCAGTCCCATAAGGACACTAGAGAACACGGGAATGACACTTCCAATACCAACCTGTACAAAAAAAAAAAACGTAGCCAACATAGAGCGGGCCCAAGCTGACAACTCCATAGATGGGCTCAAGCTGACAACCGAGTCGAATGTGTAAATTGTTAAATGTTGTTAGTTTTAGTTTGATTTTAGCCAAGGTTTTAGCATCACATAGCCAATGCCAGGCAGGCAATTGATGCGAAATACATGAAACTGTGAAAATGGTTAGTTAAATTCGTTTTGTGAAATCGCTTTGCGTTTGCCGCCTTTTTCATGTGAGCAACGAAAATGTGACGTCATATCAGCCCCCTGCTAGAGAATGAAAGTGACGACAAATTCCGTCTGCCAAACCTGGTAGTCCAGAAGATAGACTCTTTCCAGCTTTTGACATTTCAGTAATACATCGCACGTTTTGCACGTGCACGGTAAAACCAAAGGAACGTGCGGAAAGAAAACGTGCGATGTATTACTGAAATGTTAAATATGATGGTTCGTAAAAAGCTGGATAGCAGCACCGTCCAGCCGAGACTCGAACATACGACGTTTAATTTGTTAGGCTAGCATCGTACACCGAGGCTAACTGGGCGCTCTACCCAATTATTTTATCCAAACGGATTTATCTGTTTTGCTCTGAACTTTTCCTATTTCCCACTCAAAACGACATCCTTACTCGTTAGAAGGCTAACAGCATTTTTTCCTCAATGAGCATTTTCTATAATATAATACACAAATGAGAGCAGAATGTGTACTTACCTTTCATTTTGGATGGATTGGATAAGATACAAGTTATTTTCGTAAAATTAGACTCCAAATGAACTTCTTCTAGTATCTAATACAGAAGGATTTTCTCAGTTGCTTGATTCGCGCTGTACGCTGCTGACATTCTGCTCTATTAATCGTCTCTTTTATTGTAAACTGCAAACTTATAGGTGCATCTCATACTAGGTACACGCACACACACACTTTGAACGCAAATACAAATGTAAATACAGCGTAAAGCAGCATTTAAAAGCAATCATGCACACACTCATTTGCGCGTGCCCTTCTGCTTCACTTTGCCGTGCTCAATATAAAATACTAAATTTAAGCACTTTTTACAGCAGATTCAACAGTAAGTATTAGCCAATCAATAGCCTGCAGCAGTTTTATGTCAAGATTGCATCCATATTTATGACTAATCCACTGAATTTTACAGCAAAAGATGTGAACCACCGCGCCGCACTGACGAACGTTCGATTCAATACACACATTTCCCGAACGGCTGTCAAAGTATTCATAAACTAACATAGAATTCATCATGTTCATTTTAGATTGCTTGCGAATCATTACCGATTGCGTTTCATTAATTAACCATCGTTTCACGAGTTAATAACAAAGTGCTTCCGAATAAGCATCATATGGACACATTTTGTTCATCCGCTTGTAAACTCACCCAGGTTTAACATAAACGGTAAATCAACCGTTTATTGGCATTCCAGGCATTTTTTACTGCATAGCTGCTGTAAATTGGCATTCCAAAATTCTATTAAAATTCTTCTTATCTACTGCAAATAAGCATTGTCAGCACTGAAAGAGGGTTAGCAGTAAATTTAGCCGTATAGTTCGCGAAAGTGGTTTTTAAGTAGCTTTTGAGGTGACTTAAATGTTTATTAGCTTGTATTTGAATTGCATTAGTAATGCTTATTGGTTGCCTGCCTTGGTTGAATTCTCAAGGTTGAATAAAAAAGTTCGTATCAAAGAAAGGGCTTTGATTTTTTAGTACTGCAAACAATTTCGAAAGAAATAAATTTTTACAATGTTGTTTTTATTTTTCAATGATGAAAGCAAAATTAAAACCTACCTTAAAACGGTTAGCAATTCTGTTGAACGTAATTGCAGTCAGATGAGGTATAAATACCGGGGCAAACGCAATTTTTAAATTGGGTTGTTTAACGGTATGTAGATTTTCATGGTATTAGATTAGGGCAGGAAGTATGGCAACGTAAATATATTGATTTTTGTTTTTACTAATGTACTATCGTCAAAAAAGCATTTTTCTTCTTTTAAATGACTCGTCCAGTCATCAAAACTACATGTCATTGAGCAACTGCATCCAGCTTTTTTACGAGCCATAATGACGGACAACATAATCCGTGTTCGTAATATTTGAACAGCATTTTTGACATTTCTGTATACATCGCAAATTTCCTTTTCCCACGTTCTCACGGCAAAACTAAAGGAACGTGCGGAAAGACAATGTATACTCTTAAATGAGTCTACCTGTAAATAGGTCGGATTAAGTTAAAGCTATGTTGAAACTACTCAAAATGCCCTTAAAGTGTACAAACTCAAACTTTGGGTAAAAATTACAACCAATTTTGGTTACTTGCTACCGATAATTGTATTATTCTCAATGACAAATAACGCACTTTTAAGTTCATACTACTTACCAATTGTTTGGGCATTTTGAGTAGTTTCAACCTAGCGTTAACTAAATCTGACCTATTTACAGGTAGAATAATTTAAGAGTGTACGATGTCAACAGAAATGTCAAAAAGGCTGCTAAAATAATACGAACACTGATTAAAGGGTGTCCCACATAAAATTGCTTCACGAAAAAAAAACGCAGCAGAAAACTAGTTGACCTCTTTTTTAAACTTTCAGACAATAAGTTTTTGGCATATTTATTTTATTCAATTTCAATATCATAACCGTATGCTCGCACCTTTCGCCTAACTCCACTCACAAGGTTCTGTACAACATCTGACTACAGCTTCTTCTGTACGAAACTCACTTTTTCGTCATGTCTTCCTATGGTTTGACCTACTTGAGATGCTTCCATAGTGCCTGCTTCATAATAGCCCAGTATCTTTCGATTGGACTTAGTTCCGGAGCGTTGGGAGCTGAGGGGATGTTCACGTCCTTAGGTTCGAAAGTGACCCCGTTGGCTTCGTACCACTCCATGGCATCCTTTCAATGGTGGCACAAAGCTACTCGGGCCAGAAGATCGCAGCGACCTCATGTTGCTTCAACTGACGAGTCAACTGGTAGTCACGTACGGCGTACTTTAGTTGCACATGAGCAGATCGCTTGCCAAATCATGTATTTCTTGGCTAACTTTGCAAGTTTCTGCTTTCTTACTTCCTCCGGAACATTAAGTTTGTACTGGGTGGTGATGAACAGTAGCCCTGGAAGCTGCCGAAAGTCCATCTTGACGTAAGTCTCATCATCCATGATGAAATAATGAGGCTTCGTCAGCATCTGGGTGTATAGTTTCCGGGCCCGTGACTTTCCCACAGTATTTTGCCGTTCGTCACGATTTGGAGCTTTCTGCATTTTGTGTATATGCAGTCCGTCCCGATCCTTGGCTCTCTCAACGAAAGACCTGGACGGATTCAACTTTTTGGTCACATCTCTGACCGAAGCATTGGGATTCCGCAAAGACGCTTCTACGACACGCTTGTGATCCTGATCGCTAATAAAACATCCATTCTGACAGCATTTCTCTTATCACTGCATGTTGACTGCATGATTCCGAGTTGTTTTTCGATGTCCCGATGAGAGGGTTGAGGATTTTCCAGGTGCTTCACAAAATCAATTTGCGACGTTGCTTTTCTGGTGACGCCATTTGTTCAAATTTTCGAAAAACTTACAGCGATAAAAAATACAGTGTAAACAATACACTCTAAACTACTTCTACCCAAATTTTCAAGAAAAATACTCAATGGGTAATTTTCTGCAGCTGTTTTTCTGTGATGCAATTTGCGTTTCAAGGCGTCCATCTAGTTTTTTTTACTAGCCATAATGTCGGAAGGCATAAAGAGGGTCGCTAAATTGTCAATTTAGGGACCCTCTTCATATCTTCCGCTATTATGGCTAGTAAAAAACTAAATGGACGCCTTGAAACGCTACATCGCAAACGACCTGGGCATCTAAAGTCAACTGGAGTCTGTTCTGTGATTTTTGACATTTTAATGTCACCTAGTACAGTTAAGGGGAAATGAACAGTCATTAACTTTTCATCGGAATGCCCAATTTCGGAAGCAGTTTTTGGGGCCCTAAACAGGAGCTCTGTTTTAAGAAATGTATTTTTCTTGCCCATCTGCACCTAGAATATATTTTCATGAACAAAATTTTTGTTTCAAACAAAACAACTGCTTTTGAAATTTACAGATTCAGTGGCGACTCCTTAAAACTCCATAATATAAGGTATAGTAATGAGGTAGTACAGTGCACCAATCGAACTGCCAAACGCGCGTAGCTATCGAACAAAATGTGCTACCACGATATTTTGCTCAGAAAACTTACTGGATTTTATTGAATTCTCTACCTAGTTTTTTACGAGCCATAATGGCGGAAGGCATAATCCATGTTCGTATTATTTTAACAGACTTTTTGACAGTTCTGTTTACATACACGCTTAAAAAATTTAACTTACGAATGAAATGAGTGACTTTCAACTCAAAAATGAGTAAAAACCGACTCGCTTTTACAAAAAGTGGAACAGCCCAAAAATATGAGTAATTTGGCAATTTCTCAATTCTGATTAGTTTAGGCCGACCTCATAACTGAGTTAAATTTACTCGTAATTTGAGTAAGTACTACTTAGTTTTTGGTCAAATGGGACTCATTTTTGAGTAAATATTGCACATTAATGAACTTCTGCTTTGAACTCATAAAACGAGCAAGAGTTACTCGTTAAAATTACAGTTACAGTTAAAATAGTGTGTAAAAATACGCATGTTTTGAGCTGTTCCATATTTTGTCAAATTTTTAAGCGTGTAGCTCATTTTGTTTCCGCGCGTTCTCACATCAAAACTAAAGTAACGTGCGGAAAGAAAATGTCCGATGTAAACAGAAATGTTAAAAAGACTGTTAAAATAATACGAACACGGATTATGCCTTCCGCCCTTATGGCTCGTAAAAAGCTGGTTACTTTGGCGGGGCGTTGAAGCCTGATTGCGACAACAACTGGATGCAGTATATTTTTTGGAAACTTTCGTTTGATTTTCTCGCATCCTACCAAAATACATACGCGAAACGCTCTGTACATAGTAGGTTAATCATCCTACAGGATCAGGCACGCGTGCGAAAATGAGGGATAATATAAGCATGCTGACAGTCCATTTTAGTATTTTATGAAGGTGATCACTAGACACAATCGCGGACAAGACACTTCTAACTCTTACAAAATGTTAAAATAAAACAAATTACTTTAAACTTACACGTCGACCGGTTTCAGGCATCATATGCCTATCTTCAGGACGAGAGCCGATGTCCAACTGATCACTGTGTCGTTATTGTATCATCATCGATGCAACGTCGTAGAGAGAGTGAGAAAGATGTCAGTGGGAGAGTGCTAAACTAATTAAAACTGTGAAGAAGGTTTCATTGCTTAATGCTTGGGAATCAATGTTCATTTCCAATGCAGCGAAACCGCTTATGAATGATGATGACGCACCAATAATCTCGCCTCTCTTCAATCTTATAAGAAAAAATTAAGCTGTGACATCTTTCTCACTCTCTCTACGACGTTGCATCGATGATGATACAATAACGACACAGTGATCAGTTGGACATCGGCTCTCGTCCTGAAGATAGGCATATGATGCCTGAAACCGGTCGACGTGTAAGTTTAAAGTAATTTGTTTTATTTTAACATTTTGTAAGAGTTAGAAGTGTCTTGTCCGCGATTGTGTCTAGTGATTGTGGTGCTCTTACGTTGCACAAAAAATTTATTTGTTAAATTATGAAGGTGGTTTTTGTTTTGACCTTAACCTTCATGCAAGTTAGAATTGGCTGACAGCATGCTGGCACTGTCGAGCATTGCCGCTCATGTAAAATCCGATTCAAATTCTCGGTTTGGAAAATTATTTTTATTTTTCTCAAAGTACAGAATGTGTGAAAATAGTTAAAAATTCAGCAGAATCAATTCACTTTGTCTTGATACGACCACCATTAGTTTTGGTTATGGACTTGAAACGGTAAAAAAACTGTAACTTGCCGGTATTTTGCTCCTCAAAACGACCCAGAGAGAATATTTTTCATTGGATTTGCCTCTGGTGAATTCGAGAGCCACTGCGTGGTCAGTTCTTCTCCATCCATAGATGGTAGATTAACACGATGGATTTTTTTGCAGGCAGTGAATGTAGCTAGAAAAAAAATTGAGCCTTGTGCGTTCAGCAGCGCAAACTACTGCCTGTATAAGAATACTGAGAATAGTGAGATAATTCTGCAATATTTTCCATGCCATCTTTAAGATTTAAGTAACCTTCCCGAAGACCGCAATTTTCTAGACAGTCAGCAGCGCAAGATACAGCCTGTATATGAATACTACATGTTTACTAGCGCCACATAGCGAGATAATGTCGGAATACTATAGTTTAATGAAAACCTGTTGATCTACCGAACAACTCTGTCGAAGACACCAACCTTCTATCCAGCTTTTTACGAGCCATAATGGCGGACAGCATAATCCGTGTTTGTAATATTTGAACAGCATTTTTGACATTTCTCTAATACATCGCACGTTTTCTTTCCGCACATTTTTTTAGTTTTACCGTGAACGCGCGAAAAGAAAACCTGCGATGTATTAGAGAAATGTCAAAAATGGTGTTCAAATATTTCGAACACGGATTATGCCTTCTGCCATTATGGCTCGTAAAAAGCTGGATACGGTCAGGATCACGAGTTATTCAATGTTGGAACCAATTAAGTCAATTCCCATATGCTACATAAATTCCAATAAGGACGTTCGATCGCCTTAACCGGAACCTAGCAGTTATTAAGTTTTCTTCGGAAAGCCTAATTTCGGAAGCAGTTTTTGGGCCCAAAAGCGGGATTCTGTTTATGAAAATGTATATATTGCATTCTTCTTGCCAATCTGAACACAGCGAATATATTTTCATGAACAGAATTTTTGCTTCAAACAAAAAAACTGCTTTTGAAATTGACAGAATCGATGACGACTCTTTCACCTGAATGGAATCACTCGACACCGTTCTTATTGGAAACGTTCTTCGAACGAAACCGCTATTCGGGGGACTGCTGTATATTTTTCACTTGATTAAACAACGCGTTGCAACGGTGTGGACATTCGCGTCTTGCAAAATGCCTTGTGAGTAAAGTTGAGATTACTCTTTTAGCATGCCAGACGGGCATTGGCATTAGCAAATAGTCGAAATATTTGTGCTTCCAATTGTGATTCAAGCCTATTCAATTTGATTTATTTTTCCAAAGACATCCACCGGACAAATATATTTTGTACACTTGAAACGCGGCTTTTCCCCCTAGTATTCATGACGGGTCCAATAAATTTCACGCGAAAGCAAGCACCCATAAACAAGAAAAAATATAATGAATTTTATTGCCCAAAAGTATCCACTTGTCGCACTCCGAAATGACCCCCTGAACCGGCCATAAATTCCTGCTTAAGCGACCTTCAAGATCATCACCCATCTCCGGTTGCAAACGACCATTACCGCTTTTTCGAGAGGCTGTATCTTGGAGCCGCGCCGGTGCTGCGGTTTCCCAGGTCGCTCAAAGCCACTGACACTCGAATCTGCGCTCGTCGTTCGGTAGACAGCGACATTTTCGGCCATAAAACATGCTTCCTCTTTCGCTGCCTCGGCAAGCGCGGCATCCTGGTTGTTGTTCCGTCACTGCAGCGCGGTTCATGTTTTCGGAGATGAAGACATCTTATTACTTTTACGATTATTACTATTGGCAAAAGTGCTCAGAGCAGATTTCGTCCAGCCGTGTCTGCAAGCCCCGTACTCAGCGTACTGAATTCATGTTTTGTGTTTTTTTTTGGTGAACACTTGGCAGAAGTTCATTACCGCCCTTTGGCTCCAGCCATTTACGTGCTCTCAGACACCACAGCTCGCAGGCTTGTGCTGGGAGCATGGCCTTTTATACACATTCAACAGATCTGGGTAAATAATCCCTGGCACATGTTTTGTTTCGAGAGGAAAAAGTATTGCCATGTAGTGCCCTGTCGACATTTTACCATTTTCAGCCTGTGAACTACTCTATAGCTGTGATATGTCTTTTTTAGATTCAAGTGTCTAAGGTCTTATGGTTGTTTTTTCTTCTTCTATTTCGAATTGCAGACCTCAACACCGAGTACCTAGATTTGGGCTTCAGTCGGGGCCTTGGTTCATCGTCGCGGGCCAAACGAATGCGAACATCGTTCAAGCATCATCAGCTGCGCACCATGAAGTCCTACTTCGCCATCAATCACAATCCGGACGCGAAAGACTTGAAGCAACTGTCGCAGAAAACCGGCCTTCCAAAGCGAGTGTTACAGGTTAGTAGTTGAATTCTTTTTGGTGGAATTTTTTTCTGCCTCAATTATTAAATAAGATGAATGCATTTGTCTTTCCGACATCTTCCTAGTCAAACCTTTCCTGTCCTGCTTTCTTTCGAACCGATCTGCTTTCTTTCCCCACACCTACGACAGTCAGTCTGATCGATTTTCATTTTGCCATTTCTTTTCGATTTCGCCCCACGCTTTTCCGCAGGTCTGGTTCCAGAACGCACGCGCAAAATGGCGCCGGATGATGATGAAGCAGGAGGGCAAAATTATCGACTCAGACAAGGGTGACGGCTCACTCGATCTGGATGGGTACGTGTCCCACAGCCCCGGGTCGTACATCATGGGCGGCCCAGGCAGTCCTGCCTCGCTGGACTAGTAGCACCGGATGGCGGTCACTGTCCGGCGGATGCTGCAACAGGAGCAGCAGCGCTTTCGCTGCCATGAGCAGCCCCGTCGGCAGGATGATTTGCGGGAGCAGCAGCAGCAAAAACAGCTTTGTCATCAAACACGGCAGCAGAGGATGGTAAACGCAAATAACCAGGGGTCTACCAATTCAGCAGGCAATAGTTGACTGGAAGGAAATTCGAATCAGCAAATTCCTATTTCTTATGGTGGGGTGACCACGTTGGAGAGCTAATTGGGCGTATAATGCTGGGACTGCGCCAAAAATATAAACGGAAATGGACCTGCGTTTGCATTCAAGCGCTCTGCTTATTACCATTTGTGCAAAGACAATGATTATATTATATTCAAATTTGGGTTTTGCTACTGCATCAGCTAGCTCGTGCAGAAAACCTGTAGGAATCACATTCGAACAGTCTAAGTTAGGGTCCCTCGAAATTTGGCTTTTTGGTGAAGTTCGAATGTTTCTTATAAAACTTGCATATATGTAAAAAGATGAAAAAAACAGGCACCCAGAAATGCACGGCAAGAGAACAGCCACTAGTGGCCAGAACCGAGACCCGTCATGATGGTTAAAAAGAGAACTCATAGGAAGAAAAAAAAAACACCGGCGCGCGGGGTGTAATAATAACGTATGCACATATGATTACCAGGTATGCTGCATACTTATGATTTTGTTATGTTAAGTTTTAGTTCTTTTTCGTTATTTGCTACTCTTGCTAGATTTGCCACCACCACCGCTGCCGCCGTGCCATGCCGCGCCGCACCGTTCGACGTCATCCGACCATGCCTCTGAACTGTCGACATATTGCATGACTCTGGCGAACCGGCTGTGGACGACGATTGCGCGAATGTGTGTTTTTCGTTGCCGGTGCTGCTGTTGCGTGTCAGCCTTTGCACCGACCGACCGCACGAAAGACAGGTTCGTCCGTCGCTCGTTCCGGTAAACGTTTCCACGTTGCGCCGTTCAATGGTGCGAAGCAGCCTTCGGGTTGAATTTTTCAATAGTTTATGTACGGATGAAACATGGGCACATGTTTTCACGAGACCTGGTTGTTTAAAAAATTCAGAAAAAACACATTTGTGTATTCGGTGTTTGAGCAACCGTAATGTTCGATGAATGGATGGAAGAATGGAAGGATGGAAAAATATTTTTCTAGCGTATGTCCCTATCGAAATTTGGTCAAACAAAAATGTTAAACTGCTTCTCGCTTCCAACCGTTTTTTGGGTCGACGATGGCAATGATCCAATATTTTTTTATTTGATGACCTCTTGCATGTTAGGAGGGTTCTTGTACTTTGGAATTACGCAATAGCAGTACGCCAAATCCGGCCAAAACAGCACAGAACAATCGTGTTACGTCAGACAACGTTCTCGGTTGATAATAAAAATGTTGCTTTCCAAGCCACAGGTACAGATAGCCTGCCAAAACAAAGTATTTCTTATCGGTCTTGACGAACTCAGAAAGCATTTTTCTCATTTTGGAGATTAAATTTCTTTCCGTGTAAGTTTGTTCGTTAATATCTTCGTTTACTGCTTAAGGGATCGTGTTTTGGCCACTACCTTCCCAACTGTCCACGGTCATCCGCCATGACTTTCACCTGTCCAGTTGATTTGGCTACACCGTTATTAGCTTCTACTTCTTCTGCTCTCCCAATTGAATGCCCTCCTGCTGATTTCGTTCGATCCTCTTCTCAAAAAATGTCGGATCCACCTCCGAATCTCTAGTTTAATCTGGCACTAGCGATATCGACGATCGAGTTCCGAATTGGAAATCCATGTGTAAACCCACTAAGCCAGGCCAGGCAACGAGAAACGAAGACCTGCAGTTATCTCCGCTAATACACACCACGTTTTGCAGGCAATCGAACGGATTTTAACGTTCAAATTGATAATTCGTCTCAGAGTTGGTAGAGTGGTCTGATTTGAGCGTCGAACATTCTGAAGATCCAAAAACTCACCGCTGGTCATCCTGGTTGATGTGTCTAAATCAATCTTGGTACCGCTGTCTGGAGTAGTCTGGTTATCAAAATATTGATAAGCTTCCATCTACTCAATCTATGGTCTCGTTATTGTGAAATTGGAGGGATTGTCAACGTTCACTTCCAGTGACTTGGTCTTTGTGATGTTGACTATGAGGCCTATTGTTTTGGAGTCGTCACAGAGAAAATTGAGCTTTCGCTGCATATCATATTGCCATTGGAAAGCAAGAGAATGTCGTCGTCGGTGAAAGTATGTACCCCTGTCTCCCTCCTGCTACCCTTATGGGGTCCGACAATAGGTCATGCAGCACTTTGTACGAAACCACTTCCAACTGAGTGTCAATGACATACATTTTTTCTATTTATTCTACACCTTAATGCGCTCCAGATGTTTTCCAGATTAAGTCGGTCTAATGCTTTTTGGATTTTGATGCTTTGCCCTTATATATTACTGAGCGTCGAGATAATTAATCGGCATGGATCCAGCTTGCTGAAGAGTAGCGCCAATTTTCTCCCGGATTTGATTAAGGACCCTCTTTCATAGCACTTTATGAGTGCTATAGAGCAACATGATGCAGATAGGTTTCTTTTCTTGGTGACTTTTTTCAGGATGCCTTGCATCCAGTCCACCAAAAATGTCGCAATTTCCCAGATATTGCCGAAGAGCTGATGCAACATTTCACAGTTACAGTTTCAACTAACGACGGCTCGGAGTTGACGCGGTGGATGCGACGTACTGTGTACTTCCCGCGCTGGTGATTTTGTTGGCCTGCGACATTTGAGACTTAGTGGTCCTAACACCATTAAGGGAAAATGTCTGCAATAAGTGGGTATGTCTATTGGTAGCCGCCCTTTCTCCCTTTTCAGCTAGCTAGTTAATTGTGGTTCTCTTGTCCCGTTGACAAGACTTCTTAACAGCCCTGACGTTTCGTTGACGGGTTTCTGTCTCAGCTGAAATAGTTCACCGTGTTTGGGAAACAGGCAACGATCGCTTTTATCGTTTATCCGTTCCCATCTCAAGGAACATCAAGGTCGCGTGGGTCCTCTTGATTCTTAGTTGCTCCTTAGATTATTAAATTCTACGTAGATTCAGTCGTCAGTAAAGTGGTTCCTGACGACGTTGGGGATTACTAACTTATCAGAGCGTTCGTGTTCTAACTCGATACGCGGTTGTCAACGACACCGACACTGCCAGCTTATTTGTGACATGTCGGAGGGAAAAGTTGGTGTTCCACTTGAAATTGATGGCAACTCTTTTTGTCGTCACCTTTTGGCTTTAGTCTTCGATTTCCATCCGATTCAAACTTCCGGACTGCCGATGAACGATCCCTGAACAATTTTATTACTTTGATTTGGCCGCTTTTAATCAATTAGCTAACGCAACGTGGGAGCAGTTCAAATTTTCCCAAATAATGTGTAAACAACACACATTACACATTATAGGCAAATCCTCTAATAGGGTATAAATACTAGAGAAGGATGCCACATCCTCCCCATGCGTAAAATGAACAATTCAATAGAGTAAGCAGGGACAAAAGGGCGATGCGGGTAAAATGATTTACCATGGTAGATATTGCATAATTTGACAACATTGGCATGGATGGCTTTGACAGCATGAGTTCCACCGTAAATATTTGCTGTTTACGAAGCATAGTTGCTGAGTTATAAGAAAATGTTTATTTAGTGTGGTTTTGATGTAATAATCCGTTATCCGGGAAACACGAGTTCGTTATAATGCCCTCTTTCCGGTAGTATACTAACGAGCATTTTATTTTAAGTGTTCTAAGTTTGAATCAGAACGGTATAATACTATTACTCTAAATGATTTATAGTTGAATGTAAAAATATTCAGCTGTTGTATCAATATATAATGTATTTTTTTTGTGCTTGAGATTTGAATCATGAAAATTGAAGACAACTTCAAACGTCGCAGTTATGCCCGCCCTACTCTATATATTATTTCAAGGTCAGTTATTATAGATAATTTACATTACTGTTTCGTCGAATTATTCTTGCGTGTTATATTGAAATTCGTTATCTCTCATACATAACCTGTAGAGAAGTTCGCTCTCCGTTTTGTAATGTGACGATCTAAAATAGAAAATACCTACTACTTGACATAAAATCTTAGTATGGGCACGCAGAATAGTTCCATTATCTACAGTATCTTTTCATTGATATTGTACGTCTATGATTCTTATCTTCCCGGAAAAATCATCATGATATTCTACCATTCCAATGTGAACTGACATGACACATAAAAGAAAATCTCTTAACTTATATTTGTAGGGCTTTGAACTGATGAGTTTGTACGGTTTTATACTCCACATTCCAAGCAACACTCGAGCATTGCGGAGTGACCATCTTGCGAAACATGCTTTTTTGAAAAATGAGTGGGTTTTTAATGGACGATGGAATTAAAGACACTGCACAGTGGAAATTTTTTCGAAAAAAGTCTTTTATCTAAATATCTCAAAATGGCGCTGGGCTAGAATCAGGGCTGTGCTGCACTGAGTGCACCTATTTTGCTTCTTTAACTGTATGTAACACCTCAACCACACAAAATTGGAAAATGTTATGTATGGGGCATTTATAGAGTCAATTATTATCGATAAGATTGCTGAACTAAGTATTGCTAAGTATTACTTAAGATAAGTAATTACGGCGTACCCCAGTTCACACTGGGCGGTGCACCAAGAGCCCTCTCTGCGCACCACTCAGTGTGAAGTGAGAGTGCGCCGTAAATACTCAAGTTAGAGCAATACTTAGTTCAGCAATCTTATGTATAATAATTGACTCTATAAATGCCCCATACATAACATTTTCGAATTTTGCTTGGCAGAGGTGTTACAATTAAAGTGCTGGACAGCCCTGGCTAGAATCAATCTTTTGATGTCAAAAGAAAGATATTTTTATAAGGATTCCAATGGTGTGATGCTTGTTTACGATACGCATTTATCTCCTTCTTTTGCAAAAACTGCTGGAAATAAATGCGTAATAAATAAGTATCACACCATTGGAATCCTTATAAAAATATCTTTCTTTTGATATCAAAAGATTGATCCTAGCCCAGCGGCATTTGAAGATATTGAGATAAGGGACTGCTAAAAAATCCCCACTGTGCACTGTCTGGTCTGTTTGTCTGTGGTTTTAGTACTTTGGTTTCAATCACGACGCAGCCTTCTGAGGTGTTTGGCCTTGAGTTTTTCCTGATTAAACTCTAACAAATGTTTTTCCAACTCAATCTCAATATGCTTTGGCCAGGGCCTTTTGCCAGCTCAGCCTTCATTTAGATAGTCCATGGGCTTTTCTCAGCCAATTTTAATATATGTTGGCCAGGCCATGTGCTTTTTCCGGCTCAAGCTTAATATAAATTGGCCAATGCCTTCTCGCCGGTTCAACTTTAATACGAATTGGCCATGGGCTTCGTTTTTGTTGCGAATGCAATTATCTTTTCCCTTCCGTGCCAAACGTTTGAAGCTCGAAGAACATAACACTATTTTTCCCAGCTGCTGCCACCAAATGTTTAAACAAACCCTGTCTAAAAAATCTTATATTAGTGCGAAAAACTTGGAAAAATAAATGCCAGCCAAATCAAATCCGCACTCGCATTCGGAGTTCCACCCGAATGGCCAATATATTGCGCTACAAAATATATTCCGTTTTTCTAACCTCATCTTCTGCCTTCGAATTACCCGAAGGTTCGATTTGGCAACAGATCGCCAATGTGATATCTTGTGGTTTGCGCTCTCCCAACTGTTTGCTTACGCCATTTACGCGAGAAGTTATTAACTTATTCCGACACTTTTACTCTTACATACATGCCCGTTACATACTACCGAGTACTGCCCATATAATGTGTAAACAACATACATCACACACTATAGGTAAATCTTCTAATATAGTATAAATACTAGGGTACTACACGAGGCAAGAAATTTCTTTCAGATATTTATATCTCAACTAGCTGACCCGACAAACTTCGTATTGCCACAAATTAACCTGTGTTGTAAATCATAAATCTCGGATGATCTTTGTCATAATCTCGAGTTTTGCAAGCCCCCCAGTGGGCGGCGCTTCCGACGGCGGGTCACCGGCAACACTCGCGACCGTCTCGTCCTGAATGATCTAGTGTTACTATAGATAGTTTTTGTGGTCTTGTATTGACTAATGTTTTATGGAAGAGTCTCGAATTTCTCGAGTTCGATTAGTTTTTGAGTTTCGCAAAAATTTCTGTTTTATTTGTATGAGAGTCCATATCCCCCTACCACAGGGGTGAGAGGTCTCTAACTATCGTAAAATGAATTCAAGACTCCAAAATCTCCCACATGCCAAATTTGGTTCCATTTGCTTGATTAGTTCTCAAGTTATAAGGAAATTTGAATTTCATTTGTATGGGAGCTCCCCTCTTAAAAGGGGAAGGGGTCGTAATTCACCATAGAAAAAATTTCTGCAATCTAAAACTCCCACTTGCCAAATTTGGTTCCATTTGATTGATTAGTTCTCGAGATAAGAGGAAATTTGCATTTCATTTGTATGGAAGCCCACCCTCTTAAAGAGGAAATGGGCCATAACTCGCTTTCTAAAGAAGAGAGGAGTCTCAATTCACCATAGAAAAAAATCTTGCGTCCAAAACCACTTACATGTCAATTTGGTTCCATTTGCTTGATTAGTTCTCGAGTTATGAGGAAATTTGTTTTTCATTTGTATAGGAGCCCCCCCCCCCCTCTTAAAACGGGGAAATCCATAGAAAATATTCTTGCCTACAAAAACACCCACATGATAAATTTGGTTCTATTTGCTTGATTAGTTCTCGAGTCATGAGGAAATTTGAATTTCATTTGTATAGGAGCCCCCTCCTCCTAAAGTGGGTAGGGGTCCCAATTCATCATAGAAAAAATTTTTGTCTCCAAAAACACCCACGTGCCAAATTTGGTTCCATTTGTTTGATTAGTTCTCGAGTTATGAGGAAATTTGTATTTCGTTTGTATAGGAGCCCCCCTCTTAAAATTGGGAGGGGCCCTAATTCACCATAGAAAATATTCTTGCTCTCGAAAACTTTCACATGCCAAATTTGGTTCCATTTGCTTGATTAATTCTTGAGTTATGAGGAATTTTGCATTTCATTTGTATAGGAGCCCCCCTTCCTAAAGTGGGGAGGGGTCCCAATTCATCATAGAAAAAAATATTGTCTCCAAAAACACCCACGTGCCAAATTTTGTTCCATTTGCTTGATTAGTTCTCGAGTTATGAGGAAATTTGTATTTCGTTTGTATAGGAGTCCCCCTTCTTAAAGTGGGGAGGGGTCCTTATTTACCATAGAAAATATTCTTGCCCTCGAAAACTTTCATATGCCAAATTTTGTTCCATTTGCTTGATTAGTTCTTCAGTTATGAGGAAATTTGTATTTCAAGTGTATGAGATCCCCCCCTCCTAAAACGGGGAGGGGTCCCAATTCATCATAGAAAAAATTTTTGTCTCCAAAAACACCCACGTGCCAAATTTGGTTCCATTTGTTTGATTAGTTCTCGAGTTATGAGGAAATTTGTATTTCGTTTGTATAGGAGCCCCCCTCTTAAAATTGGGAGGGGCCCTAATTCACCATAGAAAATATTCTTGCTCTCGAAAACTTTCACATGCCAAATTTGGTTCCATTTGCTCAATTACTTCTCGAGTTATGAAGAAAATTGTGTTTCTTTGGTACAGGAGCCCCCCCTCTTAAAGTGGGGAGGGGTCCTAATTTACTATAGAAAATATTCTTGCCCTCGAAAACCTTCACATGCCAAATTTGGTTCCATTTGCTTGATTAGTTCTCGAGTTATGAGGAAATTTGTATGGAAGCCCCCCCTTTTAAAGAGGAGAGGAGTTATAATTTCCCTTATAAAGAGGGGAGGGGTCTCAATTTACCATATAATAAATTCTTGTCACCGAAAACACTCACATGCCAAATTTTGTTCTATTTGCTTGATTAGTTGTCGAGTTATGCAGAAATTTGTGTTTCATTTGTATGGGACCCCCCACTCTTAGTGGGGGGAGGGGTTTCTAACCATCACTAAAACCTTTCCTGGCCCCAAAAAACCTCTACATGCATATTTTCATGCCGATTGGTTCAGTAGTTTTCGATTCTATGAGGAACATACAGACAGACAGAAATCCTTCTTTATAGGTATAGAAGATATGTCGGATAAGGAATCCTAATCGATATCCTAAAGTAAAGTACAATTAGTAATAGAGCTAAACTTACTCTTAATAGCTGCCTCAAAACAAAATATCAACGATCCGTACACCTTCGCACCACCGAACGGCCCTCTTTTCCATTCTGTTCGCTCTGATTTCTCATTTCATCTCGCGCTCCATTGTAAACGCATCAAGAGTATCGATGTTTATAATTTTCATTCTTGCAAGCAAGCAAGCAAGCAAGCAGGCCAACCTCATACACGTCAGGGGACAGGTTAATACGGCTTTCGGCGTTGCTGCTCGCTTGGAGGCGGGCCGCAGGCGAGCCAGCAAATGCCGGTACACTCACACAACCATGAGTAGCAGCAGCGGGCAGCAGCAGGCAGCATTGATTGAAGGTTGAAAAGATCGAAACGCCAGCATCATTATCATCAGCACCGTCGTCAGCATAAGCGATGTGTGGTGGTGGTTGGAAAATACCCAGCAAACCGGCCGCATATTCTACTCTTTGAGAGGGCCTTCGAAATGTGGTCGTTCTTTACCATCGGAACGGGCAGGGTGCGTCCCACGGCCGTCGGCGTCGTCTTCGTCGTCATCGGCGTTGGCCATCCATCTGTCCGTCCATCCGTGACATTTCGACGTTGTCTCGTTCCGGGCTCGGTTTTCTCGCAGGTTTCAGACTGTTGATAATTTTCGCAGAAAGTTTGCTTGAATCGCTTGAACCGCACACGACCGGGTCGCCGCTGACAGGCGGGCATTGATGCATGGTTGAATGAATATGCGAATATTATGGTCGTATCCACCTACTGGAGCAGCAGCGGCAGTAGTAGCAACACTAGCACTAGGTAAGAAAAGGCAAAACGATAAGTACATTGGAATTGAAATTGAATTTCAAATTTGACGAATGAGAGCTCCTCCGGTCGATTGTTATGACGGCTTGCTGTTGATGATGGGCAGGTGAAATGACAGCACCCCATAAATTGTATACGTACTAAAAGTAACAAGACAATGTGAAATACAAATCATAGAGTATGATTTTTTTCTCTGTAGATATGAAAGTGAAACAAAACCATAGTTTTAACGCACAAAATCATAAACTTAACAGCAATTCTTTTGAACATACATCCATTTTCCAGAACCACTTTGAATGCTTAAACTCACTGGTAGGTACACGAATTTGATACCTTTAACAATTGATTATTTTCGATGCAGAGACTTAGCGAATTTCGTCCATCTATCTATATAATCATAGTTCTTCAATGTTCTATGAGATTGTACGAAAGAAGAAACAGGCTAAACAGGAAACTTAATTTTCGATATGAAAGTTAAGATTAGCATTAGAAGGTTTACGATAGTGGCGTAGGATACTAATTTAGAACGAGACACAAACGTACTGTTTTTCGAATGCTGCTCAATGAGATTTGACCGTAGGAAAATTTAGTGTAACAGTAGAATTGAGAGTTCGAACTGGAAATAAGATATTGCTTTATTTACGATTTTAAGCGAGCAGTAATCGGTGTACAGAGTGTAGAAAAATTAGGTTGAGCATAATGTGCTTCAAATTAGAATGCCGATAAGAAGTAATCGACCGTAATCGGTTCACGTTTATTTATATAAATTAAATAATAATAAATATTTTGAAACATGAGTATTGGTCTTCTTTTGTTATCTGATATCACAGCCACCGACTCAGGAATAATAATAAAAAAAATTGTCAAGTGCTTGGTATTTTCTACTTCATATATTTCGTTTGTATTGGATGGTTTTTGGTTTTAAAGAATTACTATCTCATCAGCATCAGTATCAGAATTAGTATCTCAATGATCTTGCTGGCAGCTCTGGTCCATATTTGTTGGAAATGTTTGACATTTTTAACCACCTGCTTCTCTCCGGAAAGCTTCCGCATCGGCAAAGTCTAATATCTTTCGATAAGACGTAACTCACGAAAAGTGGGAGGATAAGAAAGTTGTTCGGGCATGTTCGTGACTTCATTGGATTCATCGCGGTTTTACGATAGTTACATGATGCCAAATTGGTCCGAAACAAAGAAATATCAGGATAACTTTTGATGAAATGCAGCAAAAGCTTTTGAGGGCACTTCTCTGGACAATTGTTGATGATACCAGTGCTGATAAAGGATTAATTTTTCTTGCCGCAAATGCAAATTGCTTGCCAAACAAGCTATTTTTCGAAAATCTAGACAACCTTTTTGTCCTGAAGTACTTATGTGTTGCATTTCTGGCAATTGCAGATTAAAAAATTAGACTAGTAATTAGATTCGAAATTGGACTTGAAATAAAATAGATTTGTATTTGAACTTATTTAGGCTAGAAGCTTTATTTTAAATTGTACTGAAAATTTGACTTAAAATTGGATTTGAAATTGGACATAAATTTGGAGTAATTTGGACTGGAAGATTTACTTGGAATTAGACATGGAAATCAAATTTGATAAACATAGTGTGGAGCACTACCGTGGAATCACTTCATTGTGTGCTTGCTCCACCTAGCTTGTGTGCTATTTGAAGCCACGGTCAATGGCCCACGCTATGTCCGAAGGCACTTATTATTTAACTTACATGCACCTCAGATTTCTCTTCACAGAATGTTAGTATTAATCAAAACAATTAATTTAGAGAAAGTCTTAAAATATTCTATCTTGGGTTTTTTGAAAAATTCAGTTTTCAAGGTTATTTAGGGGTCATCGCCTCTCAAGTGATCATATCCATTGTATTCGACCACCTCCGATTTCAACCAAATTTGGTATAATTGCTCATTCCGATCCCACATTCATTTTCCCAAAGTTTTGTACGGATTGATCAATCCCCCTTGCAGTGACGCTTCTCAATTTTTCTCAGTTTTTCGAAAATACTCATTTTTCACTGCATGTCACTGCAAGGGGGATTGATCAATCCGTACAAAATTTTGGGAAAATGAATGTGGGGTCGGAATGAGCAATTATACCAAATTTGAATGAAATCGGAGGTGGTCGAATACAACCGATATGATCACTTGAGAGGGAATGACCCCTAATAACCTTCAAAATTGAATTTTTCAAAAAACCCAAGATAGAATATTTTAAGACCTTCTCTAAATTAATTGTTTTGATTAATACTAACATTCTGTAAAGAAAAATCTGAGGTGCATGTAAGTTAAATAATAAGTACCTTCGGACATAGCGTGTGGCTATCTATTGTTCCTTGTGAAATCATACATCTCTACTTCACAACATGGATTTTATTCTGGGAGTTTACCTCGCTTTGTCTGCGTACTATGGAACAGGGTAATCAGATGGACGCCATTTACACTGATCTGAAAGCGGCTTTCGTTCAAGTCAATCATGATACTCTGCTTGCTAAACACGACAAATTAGGAGTGTCAACTAATTTGCTTTCATGGCTTAACTCATATCTACGCAATCGTAAAATTGCTGTTAAATTGGGTCCCAGTCAATCGAGCTGGTTCCAGAATGGCTCTGGAGTTCCACAAGGTAGCATTTTAGGACCTTTGCTATTCTCGCTGTTCGTAAACGACGTCACTCGACTGTTGCCTCCTGGAACAAGGCTGTGCTGCGCTGATGATATAAAAAATTATCTGCAAATTGAAACCATCATAGATTATTTGCAGCTTCAGGAATTGATCGATTTGTTTGTGGAATGGTGCAACTCCAATCGTATGCTTATCAGCATTCAGAAATGTACCGTTATAAGCTTCACTCGTAAAAAACAGCCTCTGGTGTTCGATTACTGCATCGATGGAACGTCACTACAGCGGAGTAACAACGTCACGGATCTAGGCGTGGTATTAGATAGACAGTTGTCGTTCACACAACATTATACCTTTAGAGATTTCTCTGAACCAGGCACACTACGTATTCTCTACTGTTCCTTAGTCCGTTCCAGTATTGAGACAAGCTGTACTGTTTGGGATCCATATTATAGTTATTGAATACTTCGCGTTGAACGAATACAAAAACAGTTCATACGTAAGATCTGCGGCAGGCTACCCTGGAGAAACTCTGATGCTTTTCCGCCTTATGAGGAACGTTGTCTGCTAGTTGGGATTGCACCTCTTGAGCAGCAACGAAAGGATATCATCGCCAAAACTGTTCATAAGATCCTGTTGGGTGCTCTTGACTTCCCTGCTGTTCTGTAGCAGCTTCAGCTATACTGTCCCCTTCGGCCTCAAAGGTACCAATAGTTCCTACGCGTCGATTCACACCGCACTAATTATGAACTTCATGAACCACTTCGTCGTATGGCTTTGAAGTACAATCGTCGCGGAAATAGCATGGACTTTTAGCTACTTTTTGGTGCAGTTTTAAATGTTATTTTGTGTAGTCAAGTTATTTTACTGACTTTGTTCTATGTATTTTTTATTGTATATCGATGTAAAAGACACTGGGTTTTTGTGCCACTTTGAGTAAGAGTATGTAACTTACTCAAGGAGGCTTTTCCCAGTCCAATCAAAACTCATTAGGACGTAAAGTCTAATGAAGCTAGTCGTCGTATGTTCGAATCTCGGCTAGGCGGTGCTTGCTAGTTAGAGTCAATAGGATCGTTGCACTGGCCCCGTAATTTTCCTGTACTCTAACAGCCGGCTGCGAAGTCTGTCGATAAAGAAGGGCAATGTCTAAAGACGGTATAAACCCATGGCTTTGCTTTAGGACGTAAAGTCGGATGAATTACTCAAATAAATAATAATAAAATAATAATAATATACAAGAAACTGGAGTTGAAATCAGAGTTCAAATTTTACATAAAATGGAAATTAAATTTAACCTGAAATTGAGTTTAAAATCTAACTTGCAACTGGATTTGAAATTCAACTTTAAATTACTTTAAATTAAATTAGACTTGAATTTGAACTTAGACACGAAATTACTCATGAAGTTTTACTTGGAATTAGAATTGACATATTTCGTCTTTTTTTATTAAAAGTGCAGGAGCGTTTGGTACGTAAAAATGGAAGGCTGGATTATATTGTGAAACTTCGATGTGAGGCCAAAAATATATTTCGTAGTTTAATTACTGAGTGGAACTTTAACCCACACTTTCTCGGTTTGCGCCCAAGTGTTTTGACAATTAAACTATCAGTACACGACACCCTATATTAGATAATCTCACATCTAGTTTCGATCATTCCAGTCTAACCATTCGTACGCAATACGCACATTTGCCGTTTGCCGTCTTCTTCTGTTATATCGCTATTAAGACGCCTATCAAAGAAATGCTTTCACCTGTTGATTATCTAGCGCTCGTTTTCTTCCTCGTCCCTACACGTATCAGGCTTCGGTGTGTATTCTGTGATAGATCAGTTCACCTTCTCATAGAACTTGCGCATCTCAGTAGCTTTAAAAAGTTGTTCTAGCTCTTTTCTCGGCCAGCTCGTGCTGTTTTCTCTTTTTTCTGCTTAGATTAATACTTATTGGTTACCTGTGTAGTTTTTTTCAAGTTCTTTTCCTCTTTATGGCATTCCCCATCAAACCCGTCAGTTCGTGCACTCGAGGTTTTTTCACCTAGAAACGTGGTTGCGGCCTTATTGACGGCAGAGCGTATTCTGTTCCATCCATCGTCAAAGATCGAGGCACCTAGCTCCACAGAGGAAGGTAGAGCTTCATTCAGTACCCGCGCGTGTTTTCGACAACTCGCGGGTTCTCTAAGGTTGTCGCGAAATAAATACCGTCGATAGTTATGAGTGCACATGTACAACTCTACTTACTTACTTACTTACTTACTTACTTACTTACTTACTTACTTACTTACTTACTTACTTACTTACTTACTTACTTACTTACTTACTTAGGTGGCTTTGTCCTAAGACAAAGCCTGTTGAACAAAGTTTCTCCATGTAACTCGGTAGACGGCTACCGCTCTCCAATTCCTTGGACACCGAGTACTCTTCGCCAGATCTCGCTCCACCTGGTCTAACCATCTTGCTCGCTGCGCTCCTGGTCGTCTTGTTCCTACCGGATTTGAGGCGAACACCATCTTTGCAGGGTAGTTGTCCGGCATTCTTGCAACATGCCCTGCCCATCGTATCCGTCCAGCTTTAGCCACTTTTTGGATAGTGGGTTCGCCATAGAGCTGTGCGAGTTCATGGTTCATCCTCCGCCTCCATACTCCGTTCTCCTGTATGCCGCCGAAGATCGTTCTTAGTACTCGTCGTTCGAAAACTCGTATTTACCTTTAACCCAATCTTTTCTGCTTCGCGCTTTAGTCTGGTGTAGTGTTCAACCACCGCCACAGATGTTCTGCCGATAATATCCATGTCATCGGCAAAGCAGACGAGTTGACTAGATTGGATGAATATTGTGCCCCTCGTGTTGCGGTTTATAACACCTTGTAGCGCTTTGTTGAACAGCGGGCATGAAAGACCATCATCTTGACGAAGCCCTCTGTGTGATTCGAATGAACTTGACAATCCCCCCGAAATCCGAACACAGCACTGTGTACTATCCATCGTAGATTTAATCAGTTTGATGAGCTTCCTGGGGAAGCTGTTCTCGTCTATGATTTTCCATAGCTCTTTCTGGTCGATGGTATCATATGCGGCTTTGAAGTCAACGAAAAAATGATGCGTGGGAACTCTGTATTCACGGCCCTTTTGGAGGATTTGGCGCAGTGTAAATATTTGATCCGTTGTAGACCGACCTTCGACGAAGCCGGCTTGATAAGTACCCACAAATCTGTTCGCAATTGGTGATAGTCGTCGGAAAATGATTTGGGACAGCACTTTATAGGAGGCATTGAGAACGGTGATCGCTCGATAGTTCTCACAGTCCAACTTGTCGCCCTTTTTATAGATCGGGCAGATAACCCCATCTTTGCACTCCTCCGGTAGCTGTTCTGTATCCCAAATTCTAACAATTAGTCGGTGTATACAAACGGCCAGTCCCAGTTTAATAAGCACCGCTCCGATGCCATCTTTTCCAGCTGGCTTGTTGTTCTTTAGCTGCATGATGGCCTCCTTTACTTCGCCTATTGTTGGGGCTGGCACCTTTTCCCCGTTTGTTGTAC
The DNA here is from genome assembly GCF_943734655.1 of Sabethes cyaneus. Taxonomy (NCBI): domain Eukaryota; kingdom Metazoa; phylum Arthropoda; class Insecta; order Diptera; family Culicidae; genus Sabethes; species Sabethes cyaneus. The sequence goes on from NC_071355.1 coordinate 173,605,947, forward strand.
CGTCGAAATTGCTTTCCCCGCCGCCATGGTTCTCCGCCTGGGCGTCATTCAGGTGTGCGTCGAAGTGCTGCTTCCACCTATCGGTCACCTCACGATCGTCCGTCAGAATATTGCCAGTCTTATCTCGACACATTTTGGCTCACGGTACAAAGCCTTTGCGGGATCCGTTCAGTTTCTGGTAGAACTTTCGCGTTTCTTGAGAACGATGCAGCCGCTCCAACTCTGCATATTCCTACTTTTCCAGGTAGCGCTTTTTCTCCCGCAAGTTTTGGTTTCGCTGCATCTTCTTCTGTTTGTGTCTATCCACGTTCTGACGTGTGGAACTGCGCATTTTTGCCCCCCGCGCAGCGTTCTCCTCATCCATCACCTTTTTACATTCATCGTCAAACCAATCGTTCCACTGATTCTGGGCCACATGCCCGATGGAGCTCTCCGCTATACTGCTGATGGCTGTTTTGATAGTGTTTCAACAGTCCTCGAGACGAGGGGCTTCGTCCAGCTCGTCCTCATCCGGCGTCGCAGCGTCGAGTGAATGCGCGTAGTTTGCGGCGACGTCTGGCTGCTAGATGTATGTCCATCTCTGAACGTACGTACCGTTGAGCTCTTCCAGCACACCTCCTGCAGCGCTACGACGTCGAACTTGCGGCTCTTCAATACGTCGGAGAGCACTCGAGTGTTCCCTTGGAAGTTGAGAGATCGGCAGTTCCATGTCCCGAGTTTCCAATCCATAGTCCTTTTTCGTCGCTTGGGTCTATTCCGATTGTTCCAGTAAGGATTTCCTTGTTCTTCGTTCCGTGCTTTAGTATTTTTCGTGGTAACGGCTTGCAAAGCCTGCTACACCAACCCCTTGTTTCGCTGGAGGGCCCTCCTTTCTTGTCGGCATACGACCTTAGCTTCCACCGGGGTTGGTTACCCGATCTCCACCAAAGTTGCTCGTATCCCAGCTCGTACCACGAGGAGGTAGGAATAGGAGTTGCTGAATAAGAGGCTATGAACCACTGTAGGGTCTATTTTATGCCGACACGTGCACAGGGCACTGACGGTACGCATTATTCAGCCGTTTACCAGTTGTGCTGCTCTACTAGATAATGGTTCGAGTCGATATTCGCACCCCGTAAGGAGCGTACGTTGGTGATGTTCGAGAAAAACCGGTCGTTGATGAATATGGACGAAATAAGTCATATATCGGTTGGGTCAACTGGTTTGTAACAACTGTGTTATTAGGGAGTGCTTCTGATCACCAGGCATCGGGAAACTACAAAGTTGATGCATCGCTGGTTGTTATTGTTCATGTCGGTGTGCAGGCTATGGGATCCAATCACCGGTCTATACATCGCTACTATGCCGATCTGGACATTCATATACCCGATGGAGATCTTGATATCCGGTGGCGAACAGCTATCGTACGTTGCCTGCTTTTACGAAGACACGGTCATTTATCCTCAACATACACATCCTCCCGTTCAACACTTTCCGCATAACGCAATCTTGCATTCTGCCCCTCACCACAAAACCTGTTCCCAACTCGTTGGTTACCGCTCTGGAAAAGTTGAGCCTTGCCTCCAAGGAACCTTCACAACTTGGTTGAAGAATCTTAGTTTCAACCGGGATTGGTTACCCGATCTCCACGCCGGTACCACGAGGTGCAAGGGATAGGAGTTGCTGGCAGGGATGCCAGATATAATCCTGTGTTTTTTGTTGGAAAAATCTGACAATCTGTACGGCGAGGAAAAATATCTGTGCAAAAGTCTGTCCAATGCAAAACAGTGAGAGTGAAAGAGATAGAGAGTAATTTTGCTGACTATTTCCGTCTCTTTCACTTTCATTTAAAAGCTCAAAAATCTGTTTAATCTGTGTAATTTGGCGAAAATCTGTATTCTATGCATACAGATTCTGTTCAGGCGATTTCTTTCAAATATCTGTTAAACGCTGAATAATCTGTGCATGCGGCTGGATAAGAGGTTAAGGAGCATGGGGTCTATTTTATATCTGCTGGTACGGGAGGCACCGATGTTACGCATTATCCAGCTATTCACCACCAACCGTGGTACATATCTAGTTCATTTAATCAAAGCATATTTGGAGCATGGAGAAATGGATTTCTACTTAATGCGACTTCTGTAGGGCGCAGTAGCATCAGATGTAGGACTACGAGATCCTCACACAAGCAACAATTCGAGTTTTATTTTACTCTTATGATGCCTTTTATAACCAAAATTGGTCACAAAAAGCGTGACAAGAGTGAAATAAAACTGACATTGTTGCATGGGCAGTGATCAATCCGGGTTAAGCTAAGAACATGCTAAGAACTAACAGTAGAGAATTATCATCAGCACCGTTTGAAATACTTCAAAATAAGTAAAACGATACGTGAGGTAATAATTGCGTGACATGCCAAATGACTCCATGGACAAATCAGTATAAATCTACGAATAAGTAAACAGTTGTTTTCGGGTTTGTAGTCAAAATATTAAAAAAATAACTTCACCTGTTTAAATAACAATTAATCTCATATTATAGATTGCACTATTTTAAACCTCGTTTAATTTCACAATTCTCATCGCGTGTATATTATATCACAAAAAAAAAAACTTTCCAGCAAATCTCACGAAACTATTTTTTACATCTCTATTTTCAGGATATAGTTAATCTCTAGCTCCAGACAAATAACTATAATTGTTTGAGTATCTCCTTCGGAAGACGCTACCCGGTAGCGGCAATAAATGTCGACCAGAGACATGTAAATTACTATCATTCTCTCAGGCTAATGACGTTCGACTAGCACAAATAGTGCTACCGGATTCGTAGGTCGGCTCATTTTTGCAGTGCACAGCCACGGCCGTCGATTTTATCCCAAACGCCGAGCCTTGCCGAACCACATACCGCATCCAACGCCAGGGCCGGCTAAGCCACAATGCGACGGATTGAATTCACGTCTCGCCGTGCCACACTCGTGACTCAGTCGGTTGACTGACAGACGGCCAGCCTGATTTCGGATATTCATCGCTAGGGGGCTTACAATTAACACTCACCGTACGTGTCTTCGCCTGGATTCTGCATCACGCTCATCGTTTGGAGACGTCGTCTGTCTCGGTTCGATTCATTGACTAATTTATAGCTTCATTCAATGAATGGCACAGACATCGAAATCAAAAATCAATGGTGAGATGACTTTCGAATGATAACAGTCGTAAGGAAAACGTATTTCTGTCCAGCGAAAAGCCCATAATGTGATCATTCTGCATGAATTAGTTCAAAAGTTTTTATTTCAGAGTATATTTTAACTTCTTGTTAATGTTATTTTTGAGCCAGCCTATTCCAGTTACGTGTTTCTTCGAGTATTTTTCTCAACCAGCCAACACACAAGGAAACGGTGGCATTCTGATTGCTAGCAAGGACCTGGGAGTGATCATTACAGAAATGACTGATATTAACAATTTCTCGTTCGTTCGGAAGCGATGTCGAAGATAAACCCGAACTGAGCGGCAGTAGGTAGTGGCTCGACCAACATGTCATTCGATTCTAGGAATTGCAGGAAGATTGTGGCATTGGCGTTCGATCATTAGAATCACGAAATCGTCGAATGGTTATGTTTTTCCTCATCCTGAAGACGTGTCGTGTTGAGGTTCCCTAATCATATGGTTTCTGCTTTCAGTCGACTTTATTACCGCTAATATGACATGGATATACTTTTTAGAAATTTCTTGAATTTGACTCTTTCATTGTGGAAACTGTTATTTTCGAAATTTTTTTTCATACGAAGTTTCCGGATAATTCGTTTGTTGGATGTTCAAAGCTAAAAATAGGAAATGAAATTTCGTACTAATTGTACAACCTACATTTCTTATGAATAATGATTAAATATTACTCAAAACATTTCAAAAGGATCGAAACCCAAGACAAAGATGTTTTTAAATGGTCCATTAAAAGGAAAATTTAAAATCTGTGTCTACTTCTTCGGAGCTGTCGAGTCTCTTGCGATTACATAATCACGTACAATGCCAAACGCCGTGGATCATGTTACAGTAGGGAACATTTCCCAAAAAAAAAATCATTCCAGTCTGGCTTATCTGCCCGGAGATAATCCTTAAAGGGTTCAAAAACACTTGACGCTCGAACTCAGATACAGGTTTTCTGGCAGAGGTCGTCCGCGCCGTTCCGCCTTAATGCGCAGCGTAGATAATGTTAGTTTTTTTTATGTACGTCCCTGCCCGTCCCATCGATCCCGGCGAGATCTTATGTTTCAAATTTATTATTCTACGATTATGTATACGTTTGTTATGTGACAATCCAGCTTTGACTACAGTTCATGATAATAAATTATGGTCTCTTTTTTCGGTTAAAGTGTAACGGGAAGGTCCCATTGGAGACAAAAAAAAAAAGATCTACCCGGCACCGTTGCAGCATTCCGCGCACTGGCAACAGGACTTGAGGGTCATGGCAGATGCGTGTGAGCTCAAACAAGAAGAAAAACAAAAAAACGAGCAATTTTTTGTTGTTGTTTAATATGCCTTGCTTTAATCCATTCCTCGTGCGCTGTATAGCCGTAGTTCAATGTGCTAAACCTTAGATTCATCTTTGACATAATGTTGCACATCATTGTGCGAGATCCTTGTGCTGCTCGACCATTTTTTTCATCTCATCCATTGAGAATTAATAAACAAGTACCATAATTCCTAGAGCTTTGTTCAATTTCCGCGCTGAATATCAAAACAAAAATATTTCTCACCTATCTTGAATTCTGTTTTGATTGATTGATATTATATGTATCTTCATAGTCGTTAACAGTGTCGATCGACTAGATTTCTCGATGGTGACATCGGGTTCGATTCCCGACCGTGATTTTTTTTAGGAATTTTCGTTTATTAGCGTAGAAGCAGGACGTTCGAAATGTGCCCAAAATTCATTTTAAACTCATCATCAGTACAAGGACACATCTGATGAGCAATTCTTTGGATCGGTTTTTCTCGATTCAGTCAAATTGTACGCGTATTGCTTTTTTTTATTCATATCAATGGAGCTTTGCCGGATCACACCGATCGTGACGGATAGAGGTGTAATAAAACTTATACGATTGGTCGGCTCGTCTGAGCCTGTGGCCATATAACTTTTACTGCTGCGATATTTCGTTGGAGCCTAAAACTGTCGGCTCTCACGTTTGGGGAAACTTGCTGAAATCGATAACGACTGTCGGCTGATCTCTGATTTCGAGAACTGCGAAAGGCACATGATCAGCCATATAGATTTTATACGGTTTTTATTCGAGTCAATAAAAAAAAACTACGAAACCCTAGAGTCCATTGATTTGCCATAAAACAAATGGAAGATTGATTTGAAAGAAAAATAAAAGCAAACAGAATGCCGCGACGATTTTTTTTGTTTCTCAAAACGACGTTCTGAACCACGGCGCTTCAGAATATAGTTAAGAATGTTGGTTCCATTTTGTTACAGCTCCGCGTATTAGCTCACCAAATCTGGTGATATTTTATCAAAATTTTGAATACACCAAACCAGTAGTATCAAACCTCACGCTAACGATCCTTTCGCCGCTAATTCTTTCGAACAACCAGCAGCGAGTGCATAAAGAGCATCGTTATATCCTTACATAATCCTCAAAATGCAAGTGCTATAGGTGTACGGCTGGCTGCGTGTGAATAGTGAATAGAATTCCGAGGTTAGGTTATGTTTAGCGCACGTGTTTCCCATCAGAAAGGATGGGTGGCTGTATAGACATACAACTACACACCCGCCGTGCGGCTTGATCCTTACTGCGAACAGGCAGCCGCACGGCCGGGAAGCTCATTATTCCAGTGTTGCACGTGCAGTCTCAACGGGAGTCAAATGCTCTTCAAAACAGTCAGTCAGTCATACGACGGCGGTTGAGTTCTTCTAACATTCACATACGTAATGGCATACGTTTTCGGATTCATTATTTTTTACTAGAGCTACGGTTTTTCTTTCAATTCTATCTTCCCGTGCGCCCTCCCTCCCCGGATACAAACAACCATCACAGTTATAGCGGTAAGGAAGTACATCTTTTTTTCTCCCGCAGCACAGCTCCTTTTTCCGCTAGTCACCTCGGGTTCGGTTTACAGGTTAACTCCCTCATTAAAAATGTCCGCTTGCACGAATAGCCCGGTGTGGGAAAACAGCCGTCAAGTTCTGACTCAGCGGTAGCAATTTGTTCAAAGCATACGTTCATTAATACGATTTTAATCAGTAATAATTGAGTGAGCTGCTGCCGATGCCCACTGAGTAGTATCTACGAAATTGCATTATTATAGTTCCGGAAGCATGAGATTACGAACGAGGATCATGTCGACAACTTGTTATCCTCCGGCCCCGGGAAAGGCAACCACCGGCAGCACCTGTTCCAGATCGTCCATAAATAATGTCACATATATTTAAGAAGATGGCGGGTAGAATGATGCCAATAAACATTTTGGTTAAGGTTATGTTCAAGTTTTTGAGTGTTACCTTTGTAATACTTTTATCAGTGTGTTGCATTCTTCAGTTAAACTAATTTTTTGAAAATTTACTTGGACTGTGAAAGAAAAGGTGTTTCCATTTGAGAAATCGCTCGTAATGTCAATGGATTCAATAAAGTGGTAAGAAACTATTTGAAGGAACCACAAAACTAATGCTACGACTGAACGAAAGTCAAAAATCGAAGTTGTTGGTGAAAGTTAAACAATCCATTATGAAATAGGTTGCAAAAAAGTAAACAAATGCTCGACTGCGAGTACAATAATATAGCAGCTTATTATATGTTTCGTTTTGACTCAGTTTCAATTGTTCAGGAAATTTTCTTCAAATTCAATGTGGATGTGTTGGAAGGACTTATTGCCTATTCAGTATGTAAATACTTAATTGACTGGCCGTCCCAAGATATAGCCTGTTGAACAAAATTTCTCTAATGAAATCGGTAGTGGCCCACCAATCTTCAATGTCGTGGACTCTTCGCCAGATCTCGCTCTACCTGGTCTAACCATCTTGCTCGCTACGCCAATGCACGGAAAGAAATTTGATTCCGATGCCATGAATGAAATCATGAAATGTGAATTCCTGTCAAATCATCACTGAACTGCCATATCAAACAGCGCAAAATCATGAATAATAGTTCATGAATTTGCGTTGTGTTGTACTGCAAGAAGCTCGTGATATCATGATTATTATTCATGGTGTATTTTCATAAATCATAAGCTAGAAACCTGGTATCATGAGTCATTTTGCTCGTTTTGGATATCAAATTTCTATCCGTGTGATCGTCTTGTTCCTACCCGATTTGAAGCAAACATCTTTTTTGCAAGGTACTTGTCCGGCATTCTTGCAACAGTTAAAACAGTCAAGTTTTAAACACCTTCTGAATACTGGGTGCATCATAGAGCATGGAGCGCTTTGGAAATTTCAAAGTTCATCCTCCGCCTCCATGTTTCGTTCTCCTGTACGCAGCCAAAGATCGTTCTTACCACTCGTCTTTCGAAAACGTTGAACGTTCGTTGAAGATTTGTTGAGACCACTTCGACGAAGCCCTCTGTGTGATTCGAATGAACTCTACGATCCTCTAGAAATCCGAACAACACACTGTGTTTCGTTTCTACAGATCGAGAGCCGGGGTGACTCTTTCCGTATTAAGAATTCCTCTTCACTGTACTCGGTCTTGGGCTACTCGTTGCTAATTCGTTGCGCGTCTCGACACTCGCAAGTCGGTTTCAACCTGATCGAACCTTCTGGCACGTTGGCCCCTCTATTCCTGGTGCCATGCCGGTGGGGTTCTTGAAGAGACCGGATTTCACTGCACAGTAATCCGGTATCCTTGCGACGAGGACGGCCCACCGTAATATCCTAACTTTCGTCAGGTACATGAAGGGCATCTCTCCAAGTAGTGTCTGTAACTCATGGTTCATACGCCTTTCGTTCAAATACGGCAAATGCACGTTGTTTTCCGTAAGCAAACTTACTGTCTCAAGTGCGTAGAGGACTACCGGTTGGATTAGCGATTTGTACATCGTCAGCTTTGTATATTTCTTGATCGAAGCGTCTTGTGGAGGGAAAAGTAAGCTCGATTTGCAGCTTGAATGCGTCGTTTGATCTCCTTACTCGTATTATTATCGGCGGTGCGAGATCCCAAATATACGAACTCATCAACCACTTCCAGTTCGTCGCCGTCAATAGTCACCGCCCGTGGGAGGTAAACGTTGCTTTTTGTGGCGCCTCTTTCTACTATATATTTGGTTTTCGAAGCGTTGATTTATAACCCGATCCTCCTAGCCTCCGTTTTTAGTCTGGCGTAGATTGCCACCGCCGGCCCAAGGTTTAATGAATTAAGTAATGATGTCGAGGTCATCTGCGAAGGATAGGAGCTGGTTGCTAGCCTCTCGTTTCTCTCGTTTCGTTGCCCGCTCGCTGGATCACACCTTCAAAAGCGATATTAAATAACATAGCCCCTCTCGAGGACTGTTGGAACAGCCATCAGCAGTGTAGCGGAGAGCTCCATCGGGCATGTGACACGGAATCAGCGGAACGATTGGTTTGACGATAGGGTTGCCAAGTGGTCGGTTTTTGGCCGGCCCGACCGGGTTTTCACTTGCAAAGCCAAGTGAAACTGCAAAAAGGCCGGTTTTCCAACATATGAAGCCGGATTTGTACTTATTGCCTGATTTGTTAAATTTTCTAATGAATTTATTAGTAATCCTGAGCAGTTGTTCATTGAAAAGTTTTGCAGTGGTAATACTTTGCTTCTGGCGGTAATATACATTAAATTGTCTAGCACCAGAAGTAAGTAGTTGTCACTCTAAAACTAGTTATCTTCAATAATCCTACCATTTGCTTCTCCACTACTGACTAATCATCCCATTTGAGAAACTGTCAACCGACTTCCGGTGGCTGACACAACCCCCCCCCCCCTTGGCAACAACAAGATACAGCGAAACTAAATTTTCTTGGAGAAAAAACGCTACCTGGAAGAGCAGAAAAAGGCAGAATTGGGGAGGCTGCATCGTTCTCAGGAAACGTGAAAGTTTTATCAGAAACTGATCGAATCCCACAAACGCTCTGTGCCGCAAGCCGAAATGTGTCGGAACAAGAATGGCAGTATTCGGACGGACGATCGTGAGGTGACCGATAGGTGGAAGCAGCACTTCGATGAACACCTGAATGGCGCCCAGGTGAAGAACCATTGTGACGGGAAAAACGATTTCATAGGTCGATTTCGGCAAACGGGGAGGAGGTGCCAGCCCCAATTATAGGCGAAGTTAAGGAAACAAAATGCAATTCATCGGATTGAAGCAGTTCAACGCAAATTTATTAGATTTGCTCTGCGACACCTACGCTGGCGTGACCCACGTAACCTGCCGAGTTACGAAAGCCGTTGCAAGCTGATTAATTTAGAATCGCTGGAAGGAAGGCGCAATGTGGCTAAGGCGTGTTTTGTCGGCGATCTTCTTCAAGGAAATATCGACTGTCCTGAATTGCTTAGTCGCCTAGATATCAACACTAGAAGACGTAATCTTCGTTCGCACGCCTTTCTCGTCAATCGACATTCAAGAACTAACTATGGGTTACACGAACCAGTGCTTAGTATGTGCCGGGTTTTTAATAGCTGCTATGAAGTGTTTGATTTTAATGAGTCTCGTGAAATCAATAAGCGTTGTTTTAAAAGATGTTTGTGCTAGGTTAGTTCATATATGTTTTAAATAGATATTTGTCATTAGTATTATACTTTATCTGTTGACTATAATAAATGTAAATGTAAATGATAAATCAGCTGGAAAAGATGGCATCGGAACGGAGCTTACCAAAATAGGAGCCAGTAAAACTGGGCGTTTGTAAGCACAGGATATTTGTTAGAATTTGGGATACGGAATAGCTACCGGAGGAGTGGAAAGATGGGGTTATCTGTCCGATCTACGAAAACGGCGACAAGTTGGCCTGTGAGAACTATCGTGCGATCACCACTCTCAATGCCGCCTGCAATGTGCTGTCCCAAATCATTTTCTGGCGACTATCACCAATTGCGAACAGATTCGTGGGAACTTATCAAGCCGGCTTCGTCGAAGGTCGGTCTACTACGGATACAGAGTTCCCACGCACCATTTATTCGTTGTTTTCAAAGCCGCATATGATACTATCGGCCGGAAAGAGCTATGGAAATCCTTAGACGAGAACAGCTTCTCCAGGAAGCTCATCAACCTGATTCAATCTACGATGGATGGTACACTGTGCTGTGTTCGGATTTCAGATGCATTGTCAAGTTCATTCGAATCACACAAAGGTCTTCGTCAAGGTGATGGTCTCTCAGGTCTGTACTAGACACTAATTAGACTAGTTGTTCTTTACGGGTATGAAACATTGGCAATTCTCGAGCAAAACCTCCGAATGCTCGGAGTCTTCGAAAAACGAGTACTAGGAACGATTTTCCACGGCGTACACGGAGGCGCAGGATAAACCATGAACTCGAATAGTTCTATGCGAACTCAGTATTCAACCGGTGCACCGCGGTGGCTAAAGCTGGATGGATACGATAGGCAGGGCATGTTGCAAGAATGCCATAGCTGCTCGCGTTCAACTATATCGTATTTACTTACTTACTTATGTCCGTACTTACTTATGTGTCTATGTCCGCCGGTCCGGCAGAACAAAGGGATGAAATCAGAGAGCTCCGCTGTTGACGGTTACCCGCCATAACTTTTACTTGTCGCCAGGACAGGTTCTCGTCTACAGCCTGGATGTCGTTGGCTAAACTGCGTCGCCATAAGCCTATGAGTCTGCTTCTTCTACGGTGTCCTTGTGGATTTCAGTCAAGTGCTTCTCTGCAGACCTTGTTCGCTCCTTTCCTCAAGGTGTGTCCGATCCATTTCCACCTACGTTCACGAATTTCTGTGGCTATCGGCTGTTGATGACACTGACGATGGAGTTCCTCCCAAGCAACAATCTGAGTTTTATGGTACTCTTATGGTGGTCTTCTAGACTAATTTTGGTCTTGAATACCATCATAAGAGTGTAATAAAACCCAAATTGTTACTTGGGCTCATTGGATATCCAGTTGTCAGGCCAACAGGAACGAATGATATATCACAGGCACCGGTTAATAAATACCTACAGTTTTTGCGTTGTATCCGCTGAGACGCACCACGTTTCGCAGGCATACAGCAGTACGGATTTAACGTTTGAATTAAAGATTCGGGTTTTCGTACGCAAAGTGATCTGGTTTGAACCCCAAATGTTTCACAGACCTGCAGAGGCACCCCTGGTCTTCCTGTTGCGCGAGTCTGCATCAGTCTTGGTACCACCATCGGGCGTTGTCTGGCTTCCAAGATGTTGTTGAAAGGCGTTTACCTGCTCAACTTGTTATCCCGCTACTGTGAAGTTGGTGGGTCGTCAGTGTTAACTACCATAGACTTAGTTTTTGCTACATTGGCTGTAAGATTTACTGCTTGGGAGTTCTCGGAGAACTCATCTAACTTGCTCTGCATATTGTTTCGGCGTTGTGCGAGCAAGACAATGTCGTCGGCTAGGTCGAGGTCATTTAGCTGCTCCATCGTTAGAGGATTCCAAGGCAATCCTCGATTTGGTCTACTGTTAATTGCTCCAACTAATATCTCATTCATAACGATGAGAAACAGAAGCGGTGATAAAATGCAACCCTGTCTTACGCCAGCAGTAACCCTTATAGGGTCGGACAAAACACCGTTGTACAAAACCTTGCACGAAACAGTATCGCATGCTGCCCTGAAATCCACGAAAATATGATACGTGGGCACGTAGTACACCCGACATTTTTGGAAGATTTGTGGGAGAGTAAAAATTTCATCCGTAGTAGCAGGGCTCCCCATAAAGTCCGCTTGATATTGCCCTACAAATTCTCTTACTATTGGGGTTAGACGACGCAACAAAATCTGGGAGAGCACCTTGTAAGTACTAAAGTTTTTGGAGCGTCTTAGTAGAATACGAAACCTAAAATTAAATAAAAAGAAGAAAACTTATCCAATTTAATTCTACTATTATATTTTACTCACGACAGATACGTATTGCGCCTAGGGGCCGCCCATTTGGCATAATGCTATTTGGCATAACGCCAATTGGCATAATCCATTTGGCATAATCATAAGGAGCCATTTAGCATAACGCCATCTGGCATAATTCCTCAAGCATTATTTTATGACCTAATGTTCGCTTTCCTAGATGATTCAGGGCGAGCCGGCCGTAGACAACGGCGTGTGTTTGCCGGTGACCCGCCGTCGGAAGCGCCGGCCGCTGCGGGGGGCAGCCCCCCTGCTGAAATCACATCTGTCTAGGTTTATTTGTTTTCCTAGGTTTACTGACCTCTAGTTCTTTCCTTCAGTTGGGTCCGAACGAGCGATAGCGAGTAAGGACGGATCACTCTTTCTTTGTGGGGCGATCGAAGCATCAAACCACCAAATCTGGCTAGATTATCAATTATGCCAAAAAGTCATTATGCCAAATAACCATTATACCAAATGATCGTTATGCCAAAAGACCGTTGCGCCAAATGGATAAAATGGCGTTATGCCAAACAGCATTATGCCAAATGTCTTTATGCCATATAGGGTAGCCCTTTTCGCCTATGACTTGCAGGCTTCCTCAGTGTCTGTTTTCGAACTCGAATAAAATATACATAGTAGAATTAAATTGGATAAGTTTTATTCTTTTTATTTAATTTCAGACCTTGTAAGTACTTATCACTGTGTACCATCCATGAATCAGTTTGGTCAGCTTCCTGGTGTAGCAGTTCTAATCCATGATTTTCCGCACCTCTTTTCGGTCGATGTTACCATTTGCATCTTTAACCCTCTAGTTCCCAACCCTGCCAATTGGCGGGCTTCAGCAAAATCGTTGTAAATCTACTATGCTTATTCGTTTTATGTTGAGATCCACCCATACCTTCTCATTATAGTCTAATCTAACTATTCGAGTGGTTTGTTTGTTTTATTACGTTAATTTGAAACAGATATTTCGTGCGAAACTTGAAAAATGCCAGAAAACTGAGCAAAAAATTATTTTGCTCTGCAGAGTGAAATTCAAATTGTTGTAAATTGCTTATTTCTTGGAATAAATGAACAAAAAAATTATTGGTGAGTAGCTGATAAGTTATACTTCATGGTAAAAAAGGAAATTTGCGATAAAAAGTTTAGAAACTAGACGATTTTTATCAAGGAACTGACCCCGCCAATTGGCGGGGTTGGGCATTAACGTCAACTTTTTTTTGGTAATTTGACAGCGTGTTGTTTTCGTTGTATTTATTGATTTTTTTCGAGTTTAAGCTACAAATTATTGTTATAGGCCTTGTTAGCTTCTTTTATATGCCTTGAAAAATACACAAGCGAGCAGTGGCATTAATATGAAAGGGGAATTTACAGGACTTATCACCTAATTTTCAGTGCGCCTTTTTGACGAGCTGCAATATAGCGCTTTATAGCTATGTCACAAAACATTTTTGCATTTTATGGTATTTGAAAACTATAACCCTATAACCAAGAAACAGATTCAATGAAACCTGGCGAAGTTTGCGGCTTAACGACAAAACCTTGATAAGCAAAACAATATTATTCAAAATGGGATCTATTAATACATTTTAAAACTGCAAATTTTAATCTATACCGCTTAATAAATTTGTGTTAATGAACAAATTGAGTGAATTACCAGTCGATAAAAGATTGTAAAGAACAAATGTGTACTACAAAAATGAAAAACCCAATTTATCAAACAAATCACATAAATGAGGATTTAAGTTTCATGTTCTATCAGACTCTAAAGGTTTTTCAAAGGTTACAGTTTCAAAGCATATTATGGTGTAGGCAACCCTGACTTGGGAGTAGCTACTAATATTGTTGTTCGCCTTTCTAAAATTTTGCCGGGTTTTATAAAATCATATTTTTCGATTATTATTATACGGCATTACCATTGATTTTATATCTCCACTCGAGAGGAACGAGAGGAATATACGACTGGGAACTATTCGGAGTAAGGCGTGGTACACTAATTACGTAACGCAAAAATTATGGTTTTTGACCCCCTCTCTCCCCTATGTAACAAAAAGTAACGCTTGGCATAGCCCCCCCTTTAAATTACGTAACGTTAACTAAACCTCCCCCCCTATCATTGAATGAAAATCGCACAATCCATTTAACTTTTTTGGTTTTGCAAACTCAAGAAACACATCGATTTTACATTCTTATCAAAACTACACTGATCAGAATGTCAATTTTGAATTCTGATCAAACTTTATGATTTAACACAACCAGGTCTGAGTTCAAAACAGGAATTTTGATCAAAATGGATTTGATCAAGTAGAATCGAGTCTAAAATCTTAGCTGAAACAGCAATAAAGCATCACCCCATGTTGCATGTTCGGTTAAACGGTTTTCATCTGCTCAGATCTATTTAGCAAAGTATAATTCTGTATTTTTTTAATTTGATAAATTTGTTACGTAACTCTTCTCAAGACTCCCCCTCCCCCCTATGTAACAAAAAGTAACGCAAGCTTAATCTCCCCCCCCCTCCCCTCTGAACGTTACGTAATTTGTGCATGAAGCCTAATAGAATCTCCAAAAGCAAACTGCTTACTGATAAGGACATCAATAGGCAAGATCGTGGTGATTCTGCTGAATTCATTGCCAAATTTGAAAATACAACTGTTTCTGTGTCTGTTTGGAAAGATTCGCTTCCCACGGGCACTATAGACAACGATGAACTGGAAGTGGTTGATGAGTTCATATATTTGGGATCACTGGTCACCGCCGACAATATTACGGGTAAGGAGATTCAATGATGCATTCAAGCTGGAAGTCAAGTCTAGTTTTCCTCCGCAAGACGCTTCGATTAACCCCTCTAGGGTCTACTTCATTTTTAGCACTGCACTTTTTATCTTTCAATATTTTTTACCAAATTTGAGAATTTTTCCGGAAATATGTTCTATTTTCATAATATCTATAGATAATAGCCATATGTCATATGGTCCCGGAGTTATTCCGGAGTTCCTTGGGCGACCGTGACGTGGCTTTTTAAGATAAAGTTGCCAAATATTTAAAACTTGATTTTTGTAAGCATATCATCGACTGTGGACATATCAGTTACTTTGCCGCCGTTATGAGCCATGGTGCGCGCCATCCGAATCCGAGGGGATATTATAAATCCGGAACCGGTTCCCATAAAGGGACATTTCAGCATCAGTAAATTATGTCGTGTCGCATATCAAAAAACATCAGCACTCGACAAAATAGCGATTGGCGATCATCTCATGTCTCACAGAGGCCGTATGACCGGTTCCGAGCCCGGGAAGGGTTTATTTTCTGATTCAAGCACGGAACGGACTTCGAAGGAACTTGTCCGGGACCTGGAATCGGCCATATGGTCAAAAATTTCAGCTGAAGCTCATTATAACTAGTTCCATAAATACTAGCACTGTTATAGATGTTCTGAAATCAATGTCCCGAATTAAATCGAAAAATTTGATTTTACAACTTTTTTGCGCCCAGGTGCCCAACCCCGCCAATTGGCGGGTTACGAATTTTTATAAATAATCAAACTATTCCTGAACTTAGTAATTAAAGAATATTTTTTCCATTATTCTGGCCACGAAATGAGCATTTTAAAATTTTTTCAAGCAAATCAAAAATTTGGGCACTAGAGGGTTAAGGTTATCGAACAAATGGTGCCTGGATTGAAATGGTGATTGAATTTTATCTGTCAAATGAAAATAAATATTCAGCCAATTCAAACCCGGGTTGAATAAACATATTCACTATAAGAGAGGTGAACTTGGTCCTTCTCTTAAAATTAGGATAACGTTTGAGACAGGTTGATACTTAGTCGACTGAATTTGATGATATATCGAGTTGTATATACTCGATTCATCTAGATATGTCCCTATTTGTTCGAACCATAAGAGACAACAGAAAACAACAAGAGCTGCAACACGAACAACAACATTAAGTTCATGTGCATAAAATTGAATTGAAAGTTAATCAATACGATTGGAGCTACAGTTTTCTAATGACAGCCTGCAACCCATGCATGGCATGGCCTTGTTTTACTTCACACCGAACATGACAGAGGAAACTTGAAACCTTGCATCAGGTCAGATATCATTCCAATGCACCGTTCGTTCATGCTTAGGCCAGTTTGATACTCATCGCCACATCATTAATAATAATCATAATCAATAAAGATATCAAAGCGACAATTCGAACGACAGCATACGTATGAGAAAACAACGTGTCGTACGATCGTCGAATATGACCGGATCCGAAGGTTGAGATCTGACTTGATCTTCACGCGCTTCTAGATTCTCTTGATGCTGTTTGTTTGTTTTTCTTCTCTTTTTCACTTATCCATGCTTTGAATACTCGTTTTCAACTTGCTGCTGGACTCGTCGGACAGGCGACCGAACAATCCTTTTATGAATGGTTAATCATGGCTTTAGGAACAGTGCGGCGGAAATATTTCATTCATGTTTATGACGTGGCGCAATGGTTTGCCTGTCACCGATTTCAGGTCAGGTGAACTCCATTCACATTTGGGAGCACATGAACACTTCCTCTTTGTTAAAACTCTGCGACTGACAGCTTAGAGATCGTGGACCACCGTTTGGGGGTGTGTATCATCAGAGCGATTATCCGGTTACCTTTGACGGCAGCATGACTTGCTCCTGGCGGGGCATCCGTCTCAAGCGTCGGTGGGTGATATTATGAAAATTCTTTTCGAACAAAACAGCAGCGTTTCGACTAAAGCTTAGTTACGAAGCAGTTTCTTTTTCTTACGAGTCAAATGCTTCTAAAAAATCATACACTGCCGGCAATAATTTCTCCCCTGCCGGTAGACGGGAATGAAGTTGCTTCTTTGGCCTGCGGCTATAGCGGGATTTATTTGTTTTGTTATATAAGTGCCGACAGACGGCTGGCGTATTTCGGGATTTTGAGCTTATAAGGAATTTACCGCCAATCGTTGCATAAATCTAGCGGTGCATGCATTACGTCTATCAAAGAGTAGACACGTGACCCACGCTCATTAGCACCGGTTGTAACACGATATGTCACTCGTCGGGAACTTCTAGCATGGTTGGTTGGTACTGATGGAGCTGGTTGTTGTACAGAAATGTTCACCTCTATCGTATCGGTGTCGTTTAGATTAATTTATGTTTCGAAGATTGCTGAGTCAACTGTAATTATTATTGTCTAGTGTTAAAAAACTAAATGATATAAATCAAGATTATTAAGAGTTAAAATCTATGAATAATATGGTTTGGACGAGTCGAATGTGTTCATAATTTTAAGGGGAAATGGGTCGTCATTTACTTTTCGAATTTCAGAAGCAGTTTTTGGGCACAAGAAAAAGTTCCGATGTTAAACATGTATTTAGTGCTGCCTTCTTGTCAATCTTAACACCGAGAATATATTGTCAATATAACATGATATTTTTCGGGTAAGAAGCATGTTCTGATAGATGAACCCCTCCTGAATCAAGAGAGGGGGATGCTTAAGCTACTCTCAGTACTACATTATGCACAAGAAGTTAATCTCAGATTATGCAAGAGAAAACTGTCGATCCAAGGGTTAAACTGTCAAAATTTATGGTAGTTTTCATGATATATTTCTAAAGCCATCGAGTTAATTTTAACATTTATTTTTTGTTAACCGGCACAACTGCTCCCAAGAACCATTTCGAGTTTTATAACACTCTTATAATGGTATTTATGTCCAATTCTGGTCATGAAAACCTTCATAAGAGTGGTATAAAACCTCCATTGTTACTTGGGCTGAGTACTGGAAATTGAAAAATCATCGTATTTCTAACGGGGGGCTCTGTAGCCGCAAGGTTACCGAGTCTGCTTTGACAAGCGAATGGTCATGGGTTCGAATCTTAGTAGAATCAGGCCATTCGATGTCAAATTGACTTTAGCATGGGTTTATTCTCAGGCCCCTAATCGCCCTTCCTTCATGCTGAGTTCTATATTATCCCGATATGGCCTATTGACAGTGCAAAAATGAGACCCTTGTAGTAAAAATGCACTGGTTTGCTACGCCAGGGATGACTATAATTGGGGACTGTGCGCTGTCATGTGGAACGAGGTGGATAAAGTAGAGTAAAGCATTGAAAGAAGGGTACCCAATTACACACAAGCACGCATAAAAAAAAGAAATTCAATAAGCATATCGCTCACTCAATAGCGACTATAGCTAAAATAAATGCAGTGCGGGTTATACAACAAACACCCGGGCGATATCACAATAGATCTAACTTACTGGTCGCAGTGATGAGTCCATACAGGAAAAAAAAAAAAAAACGGTGCACACCATAGAAAAAAAATCCTACCTTCTAAAACCCCATCATGCCAAATTTGGTTCCATTTGCTTGATTAGTTTTCGAGTTTTGAGGAAATTTATGTTTCATTTGTATAGGAGCCCCCCCCCCTTGTTCAGTTTCGTTCAGTAGTTTAGCAGTTATTACCATTTGAAAGCTTTCATTCAAATATTACCGCAAAGTTGTTTTCATTTTCGAACACCGTAAACATCATTCGCTTCAAGCTATCTTTGATCAGCCACGTCAGTTTGTCCGGAAAACCGTTCTCGTGCATTATCTGCCACATCTGCCGAGAAAATTAATGCGTGGACACGTAGTACTTCTGACATTTCTGGATGATTTGTCGGAGAGTAAAAATTTGGTCCATAGTAGCACCGTAAAGCCCATCTGATATTGCCCTACGATTTCTCTCACGATGGGAGGATAGATGACGTAACAAAATCTAAATGCGGCGTTTATCAGCGTAATGCCGCAGTTATTACAGTAATCGAGCCGATCGCTCTTTTTATAGATGGGGCAAACCACATATTTCATCCACTCCTCCGGTAGTTTTTCGTCCTACCAAATCTTTGAAATTATCCAGTAAAATGCCGTTGCTAGTGGTACTTTACCATTGTTTGTAGAGTTCTGCCGGGAGTCGATCCTTTCCAGCAGCTCTCTTCGAGGCCAGACCGCTACGCTTGTTTGTAAGCACTCCTAGGTTAGCTTCTGTTTACCTATGTTAACTAACTGTAACTGTTCCATCAACACCCTGTTTCCACCCACGATACTCAACGGTTTGCAGCTTCAAGCACCAATTTCCTTTATTTTTCGTAGTAAGGTAGATTTGTTTATTCGTTTATTTGTAGGTTTAGGTAGGTGGTCTTGCTAGAGCCATGCTATCGAGTCTCGAGATTGAATTGCTATCTTAGGTTTAGTGCCGAGGCAACACAGTACTCAATTCAGCCGCCGGCCTCGGATCAGACGCGGTCATGAACCACTCCTAACCTCAAGTACCACTACGCCCTTGATTGAGGAATCGTCAACAGTTCATAGAAACGTCATATTCAATTTATGCAATACGCCTGAATTCATGCAATATACGTCACATTCTTTGCTGTTTCTAGTTCTTCTTCTTCAGCAGCATAGAGCCGGGGTGACTCGTGCTGTTTCAAGCATTCGTCTCCATTCAACCCGGTCTTGGGCCACTCGTCGCCAATTTCCTAGTCGTCTCAAAAGTCGCAAATCGCTTTCGACCTGGTCGAGCCATCGTGCACGTTGGGCCCCCCTGTTCTTGGTGCCGGTGGGGTTGTTGAAGAGGACTATTTTCGTCGCACTGTCGTCCGGCATCCTTACGACGTGTCCGGCCCACCGTAGCCTGCTAACTTTCGCTAGATGTAGGATGGGAGTCTCCCTAAGCAGTGCCTGTAGCTCGTGATTCATACGCCTCCGCCACTCTCCGCTTTCAGTTTGTACTCCGACAAATATCATCCGCAACACATTCCGCTAGAACACGGCAAGGGCGCGTATGTCCTCCGTGAGCAACGTCACGGTTTCAAGTCCAAAAGAACTACCGGTCTAATAAGGGTTTTGTACATCATTAGCTTCGTGCGGCGGCATATGCTTCCTGCTCGTAGCGTTTTACGAAGGGCAAAGTAGGCCCGATTCCCCGCTTGGATGCACCGCTGGATCTCCTTACTAGTGTTGTTGTCCGCGGTCACCAGCGATCCCAAATACACGAACTCTTCTACCACTTCTAGTTCGTCGCTGTCAACGGTTGACTGACAGGTTAGTCGAGCAATTCATGAATGAATTTTTTGAAGGGTAGAAAATTGAGAAAGACAGACACTGCCAGCCGTTTAGTAGTCATGTCCATGGACTGACAGATACAAAACTACTACCAGGGGTAAAACTGTATGCGCTGAATGCGTTTTATATTCGCCTTCATGCAGCGCTCTCAATGTTTTCGAGCGCTAATCGTCAGGCTATCAAGAGTCGCCTCTGTCATAGGAACAGACTCAAGGCTTACTTACTTACTTATGTGTCCATGTCCGCCGGTCGATAACGATGAGAAACAGAAGCGGTGATAAAATGCAGCCCTGTCTCACGCCAGCAGTAACCCTTATGGGGTCGGACAAGACGCCGTCGTGCAAAACCTTGCACGAGAACGCCTCGTACTGAGCCTCGATGAGATGGACTAGCTTATCTGGAACTCCTCTACGCCTAAGTGCGCCCCAGATGTTTTCGTGATTGAGTCGGTCGAACGCCTTTTCGAAGTCAACGAACACCAGCAGAAGAGAGTCCTGGAATTCGTTGATCTGCTCCAATATAATGCGGAGCGTTGTGATATGGTCTACACATGATCGGCCAGCACGGAATCCAGCTTGCTGCCGCCGGAGAGTAGCGTCGATCTTTTCCTGGATCCGGTTGGGGATTACCTTACAGAGTACTTTGAGAGTAATACAGAGCAACGTGATGCCACGCCAGTTACCGCATTCCGTTAGGTCTCCTTTCTTAGGGACTTTGACCAATATGCCCTGCATCCAGTCCACCGGAAAAGTTGCGGTTCCCCAAATATTGCTGAAAAGCTGATGCATCATCTGGGCTGACAAAGATGGGTCAGCTTTGAGCATTTCGGCTGAAATACAGTCTATCCCTGGCGCTCTATTGGATTTCATACTCTTGATGGCTGCTACAATTTCATCCAGCGATGGCGCCTCCGAGTTCACGCGATTTATTCGACGAACTGTAGGCGTCGTACGCTGCTGGTTTTATTGGTCTCTGATATTTGAAACTCGGAAGAGTTGTTCAAAATGTTCAGTCCATCGCTTAAGCTGTTCTGTACGGTCAGTCAATAGCTGACCAGCTCTGTCCTTTAGCGGCATCTTTGTATTCATCCTGGCACCACTAAGGCGGCGTGAAATATCGTACAACAAACGGATATCACCATTGGCGGCGGCGGTTTCTCCTTGTTCGGCTAGGGAGTTAGTCCAGGTTCTCTTGTCCCGCCTACAAGCACGTTTAACAGCCCTCTCCAGTTCGGCGTATCGCTGACGGGCAGCTGTCTTAGTCGATCTGGTCCGCGCTCGCTCAATGCCGGCTTTCGCCTCTCTCCGCTCGTCGATCTTCCTCCAAGTTTCATCCGAAATCCACTCCCTCCGCCCACTGCGCGCTCTGCCGAGGGTTTCATCACTGGTCGTGATGAAGGCGTTCTTGATGCCGGTCCATTGCTCTTCGACGGTTCCACCAGGTGGCAACTCCGAGGCTCGAGATTCAAGTTGTTCAACAAAGGCCCTTTTCACCTCAGGATTCTCCAATCGGCGGACGTCGTAGCGGCACCCAACTTTCTCCTCCCGTCGTTGGACACGTGCGACGCGCAGATGTATCTCTGCGATAACAAGATGATAGTCGGATGCAATGTCAGCGCTGCGTTTGTTGCGTACATCAAGAAGGCTCCTTCTCCATTTCCGGCTGATGCAGATGTGGTCGATTTGGTTTTCTGTTCGGCCGTCGCGGGAAACCCACGTGACTTTATGTACTGGTCTATGGGGGAAGAGCGATCCACCAATGACCATGTCGTTATTACCACAGAATTCTGTAAACAGCTCCTCGTTTTCGCTCATCTCTCCTAGGCCATGGCGTCCCATGACGCGTTCAAGGTCCGCGTTGTTTGAGCCAATCTTCACGTTGAAGTCGCCCATGTGAATTTGGATGTCCTCCTTCGGGATTTTCTCAACCACGCTGTTCAGCTGGCTGTAAAAACTCTCTTTCTCCTGCAGGTCGGCAGCATCTGTTGGCGCATAGCACTGGATTGCCGTAAGGTTCCTAACCCGTGTTCTGAATCTGGCAACGATTATTCGCTCATTTATTGGTTCCCACTTCATCAGGGCCGCATGTGCCCCTGGGCTCAGTAGGAATCCAACTCCTTTTTCTCGAGTAGCATTTTCCCCAAGTAACACACAAAACAAGTTAGAAAATAATCTTCATGGAAAGTAGTCGTTTAAGAGTACTATAAACGTACTTTGAAAACATGTGTCGTTATTATTAAGGTTTTGAGATGTTTTGTGATAACATGAATTTATTTGACAGCTCATATCTAATGAATAATGTTTGTTTTTGTCAACATGTCAACACGAAGTTTTTATTATGTCTCCATTACTAAATTTAAACTACTGGAAGAACAAGCTGTAGTTTATGTTATAATAACGTATTAGAATGGTATGAAATAACCTGATACATACATCTATCAATTGTTGTTTGATTAGACTTCAATTTTTTGCGCTTTTCTGGTAATAGAGAAGTTCTGATGTATGTAATGTTATACTATTCTATAACAAGCTGTGTTGCTTGGGTCACCTCGTATTCCAGAGTAGAGCAAGACTTGCCCGGATGATGTCCTGTGTTCGCCAGTACCCGGCCAGCGGACCTCGCTCAGCCCCAGGATTTCTAGCTTCAGGCGGCTAGCTTCCCTTGCAAGTTGAGCCAGCTTGCTCTCCTGGGCAAGGGTCAGTATATTCCATGTTCCGATTCGTGTCCGTGTTTTCATGCTAAAGGTCGTTGCCAATAATCATTTTCGGTAACTTTTTGTATGTTCTGGTACAGTAGGCTGTTTACCTAAGGTCCTTATCCCGCTGATGGGGCTGCCATCTTAATGTGGGCGGGAGCCACTGTGCCCCCTTTCCTGTTAGCATACGACAACCGAAGTTGCGTACCCCAGCCGGCACCTCGTGGAGGTAGGAATAGGAGTTGATGAACAGAGGTTATGGAATGCACATGTTCACCCTTTGCCAGCCGACGCTCAAGGCTGACAGGGTTATTTCTTGTTGTTCCACTCAGCACCCACACGAATGCCTCCTTCTAAACCTTTCAAGCTATAGCAAACACCAGAATCCAATTGGCTGAGTATGCATTACTACCGATATGGTGATAATTGCTACCAAAAAGATAAAACGTTTCTTCTTTGCGGGGCCCAAGTGGTATTCCAGCTGTAGTGTCGTTGCGTTGAAGTGTTAAGCTTAATATTCAGCAAGTCTTTCGTACAAGAAAAATTACCTGTCATTTGGAAGAAATCATCTATGTTTTCGGTTTATAAAGCCGGCGAACGTTATGATGTTAAGAATTATCGCGAGATCACCAGTTTTTCTGTAGCATCTTAATTGGGTGAAACAGTTGTAAGTGGTGTATCACTCTCCCGCACTAAGAATTACATTTCAACTGTTCAACATGGTTTCATGCCTGGTCGATCCGTTTGATACTAATTTGCTAGAGTTTATTACTACGTGCATTATGCCAATGATGGAAGACAAGAAACAAATAGATGTCATCTATTTACTAACCTGAAAGCGGCTTTTAATAGAAATGGCCATATAGGATACTTTTCCGGAAACTGTCTCGTCCTGATGCTTTCAACAAATTTATTGAATGGCTGAAATCATACATCAGTGGTAGAGTGCTGCGTAGAAACTAGTATTTTTTCGATGTTTATCAAGTAATCTGGACTTTATGTATGCTGATGGTTTGAAACTATACACAGTGATTAGTGATGAAGACGACTGCCATGGATCTCAAGGTTTGCTGAATTTATTTGCCGATTGGTGAAGACAGGATTGACTTATTATGAGCATAGCATAATCTTAAGTTATTAGTTTTCACCGCATCAAAAACCCAATCCGCTTTAATTACACAACTGACTATATTGAATTAGGCAGAGTAGATCGAGTTAGTAACCTGGGTGTCTTGCTGGACGCTAAATTAACATTTGATTTACACCGTGAGTTGATTATTTCTAAGACATCTCGGCAGTTTGTATTTATCTCTAAGATTGGACGAGACTTTAAGGATATTCATTACTTAAAATCCTAATATTGCACGCTAGTCTTCCACTACTGAAAAACTGTATTTTGGTTTGGTTTGCCAAGCAGATCACTTGGAATCTAGGCATCGAACGTTTTCAAAGGAATTTTTTAAAAATTAGCTTTGCGACATCTCCCTTGGCACCATTCCGATAACTTGCCACTTCATGCATACAGGCGCAGTTTAATTGACCCAGACACGCTCGACCACAGACGCAAAATGCATCAAGCGTTGTGAAGGGACTGCTACAAACTTCATTTCATCGAACGGCATTTGGATACAACGAACCAATCACGAATGCCTCTGGACTTTGTCAAAAGTGGACTTTGACAAATGACAAATTGTCATAAATATTTGACATGATTTACTAAAAATTATGATAGCGCAAAGATGCCATTCGATTTATGAAGTGATTTAGTTCGTATTCCAGCTCCTTCTAATTTGCAAAAAAAAAAAAATCATTAATAGAATGCAGGAACAAAAAAAAAATCAGAGGGGTTGTGTACAAGACACGACCGCATATATAGGTGACGCAGGACTACTTAAGTCTCTTTGTAGTGATAGTAGCATGTATTCATGCTTGTAATCATTCGATTCTTCATGTATACAGGCTATGTGCAACATATATACATGCTACATGCGTTGTATGTAATATTTATCAAAGTAGTAACATTGCATACGTTCAATTCTCAAAATATTGTGCATTTGAAAACAATTTAACAAAATCAAGAACACAAACTATTGCTTTCCTGCTACCTTACTGAAATTAAAGATTGTTTTTATTACCCATGGTTCCCCGCGTTGAAGGGATTTTACCAATTCAATCCTATTTTATCAACAGCATATCTTTTCACTACACTTCTAATGAAACGGTATCGGCAAGCATGCGTATTCATACAGAGTCGTATTATAACCGAACACTACAGCTGTAGCACATTTTTCCAACACAGATATCAAATTCACCGAGGTTTAATCGTCTCGCAGTAAAGAATTTGCGATCTGTTGGGACAACGAACTTGTGTCATTTTTTCTGACACACTTCCCTAACACAGATATCAAATTGGACTAGGTTTAATCGCGTTCGTAAGAAATCTGTTGGCACGAGGGGGCTTTGTCACTTTTTCTGGCGTACTTCCCAAGCAAGGACATCAAAATGGTCTAGGTTGAACCGCGGTGTTAAGAAATCTTGTTGAAATGAGGAAACTGTCACTTGTTTTGGCGTACTTCCCAAGCACAGATATCAAATTGGTATAGGTTTGAATCATCGCAAAGAATCTTCCAACCAATCACGAAGCGAGAATTCTGGTAAAACATAGGTTCATTATTTTCAATTTTTCAATAGTTCAACATCAAGAATCCGTGCTTTTATTCATTTGGTTCAATTCTTAGAAGATTTACCGATCGATTGGTGTAAGAATATTGAAAATCGACCGGAAAACCGCTGGGCTATTAGCGTTCAAAACCTTTCATTTTTCGTGACGCTCGCATTTTTCGATTTTTTGGAATGACACCCTATCTCAAAACTTGCCGTAAGACGTAGTCCTACGTCAATAAATACTCTGTCGGTATTCTTTTAACCAATATTTGGTAATCGAACAGAGTTAGGTAATAGAATTTTTTCACAAAACACTCTTAGAATCGACAGTGTTCGACAGAATGCTCCAACATCATTTCCCCGAGTGACATCCCGATTGATCATTGCCACCAAACCGTAGCGTCGCGACGTTTTCCTGAGCTACTCAAGCTGTCACGTTGGACTAAGTGTTATAAATTAGAACAAATTTCTGAACGTCATGTCGCGATATTCAAATCCCTCGTCGGGCCCATTCTGGGCTGGCGTCACACACATATGCACGGGAGGCATCTGAAAACTCCAATTAAGAATTTATTTATCTTCCGCTCCGTCTGCGTTTTCCACCGTGCGCGCACACAGTCAGCGAGGCAATTCAATCACACCGTCATCATTCAGCGCCCGAGTGACGCGCAAGTAACAATCAGAGATTCCTGCTGCCAACATTTTTGTTAGATGGTGCGGCTCGACGGCAGGCTCGCTGTGAAATATACACCCGAACACCTTTCGCTTGTTTCAACCGGCTCTCAGGCGTAAGTCGTGCCCGTTTTCATTTCTACATATTGCCGTTCGCTGTTCCGAACGGTTCAGGAAGCACACAAGATGCATAAATGACGAGAAATGGGATAAAGATCAAAGTGCACGAGTGTGAAAATCTCTCATCCTTGGAATGCAACCTCGCACCGCCATATCCAATTGAAAATATAGGAAAAAGCATTTCCATCTACGAAATGCTTCACTCTGCCTCGGTGATCCTGAGCGCTTTGCGAACGCTAACGCTTGTTAGCGATCCCATGTGACCGCTATCCGACCAACCACAACGTGCGTATAAGCGATTTTCACGCTACGACACTTTCCTTCAATTTTCCTTCACAAGTAGAGCCTAGATTTTCTTCCTAACGACTCATCATGTGCAGTGTTTCTTTTATTTATGCTTTTCTAGGGTTGCCCCAAAGCAACTTTCTCATATTTCAAAGGCGCCACACTCGCCCAGACCCTAGACCATATAGCAACAAGAGCAGCATCAGTTCAGTCGTATGTGAGTCCGTTTCCGAGGTGTTCTATCCTGCACGTAGAATGACATAATAAGTAGGAACTCTTCGCGCGAGAATCTACATGAACCGAAGAACCGCAGAACTTCCACCCGGGCTGCAAAGCAATGTCAAAACTCACTGCTACACGCGGTTCGTGTGGTTTTGTGGTACGACAGTATCATAAATTGTGAAATATTGCCGCTTTTAGATGAAATATGAGTCTCAAAAGAAGTTGCGACCGGGTGTTTAAGTTGTTGTTATTGATGCAGGACGGGGCGGGCGCCTTCCTCTGCCGGTCGGTTGTCATGTGGTGCGGTGTGTGGTACGGTTCGACTACGGACAGAACCGGTGTCTAGTTACTGGCGATTTGCGGCGGCGCAAATATGGGAGAACCTATTTAACTCATGACATAGCTGAACAATGCTTTAACCATATGGTAAAATGTGCCTGCGGCACTTTCGGAGATTGTTTTACACCCAACGAAAGCAGTGATAATTAATCAATGATACTTATTGTACCGTAGAAGTTTTCTCTCGGCTTATCACTTATGATGAATTAAAGAGCTTTTTTTAAATTTTGCACCGATTCACAACACTAAAGATTACATGAATTACCACCTAATACAGTTTTTTACCCTTGTATTATAAATACCCTTTTGTTCAAAGCCCGAACAACATTCCAACACCTGTTCCTTGGCAGCTACTCTTCCACTACGATGAATGCGCTAATTCTCGGTGCGTGAAGCTGCGCAAACACTTTTTTGTCAGACCATTGATTGTTTTCTGATGAGCCTCTAGTATGGCCACAGAAACGCTTTTCTTCGAACCGACAGCCAATTGAGAAATGATTATATGCCTTGCATAGGCTACCGCTCAACGGCAAGTGTCGGTGATTACCCTCCACTATACTTCTGTTTAAGGCAGAGCGATCCCTTCGCTAAACGCTACTTAATATTCAGTAAAAAAATAGAACTTAAATTACAGCTACCTAAAACGACTGTAAGCAGGCATGCTGCAAAGTTCGCCAAAGAGGCCACTTTTTTTATTTTGCAAACAGCGTTGGGATAGCCACCACTGACGGCATTCCTTTTCTGCATCCTTGCGCAAGAGAGATTCGCGCTTTCCCGTAGAATGTGTCTAGAATTGGTACGAGCCTAAATTTGCTGAACGGCTGCCATTCAGCGAGCGTGCATTTGCCAACGATCAGCGCGTATACTTGTATGTGTGCGTCATCCCTTAAAGGTTTGGCTTGAGAAATGATAATTTGTAACCAATAAAAGAAGGAGAACCGCTGTGCATATATGGCCACGGTGTTGGCCACAAGCGCAACATTACTGCATAGCGAGGCGCGAATCTTTTTGGTCATAAATAATACACGCATGACGCGCGTTGCGCAAAAGCATACCAGCAGCAGTAGGTAGTGGCACGATGCAGGAGCTTTGTGCGTGTCAGTCGAAGCGCAAGTGCCCTGCTTGGAGAAGGCATCCGCGACCATCTTTGGGATGCCTTGAACTGTGCGGTAGCTTAAATGGAAGCCGCCATGCTACACATACATGTATTGGACGGTTAGAGGCGAGCGGTTGGGAAATGTCCCCGTCGAACCAAGAATCATTAAATACCGCAGTAACACGTTGAGATTTCCCGTGGTTAGCATTTCTTGTTGACAGATTCATAGAGGTTTGACATTTATGTTATAGAAAATGATAAAACAGTGACCTGCGGACAAGAGTAGGCATGGCACAGCAAATTTGATTCCATTTTGTTTCATTTGGCTCAGCCTCAACCAAAAGGTATCTGAAAAAGTTATGCATGCAGCATTTGTGCAGCTAATTGTTATCTTAAATATTGCTGAATAAAGTTCTGCTGTATCTTTTGCAGTTATGGTGCTATTTCGCTGCAATCCCATTGGTAATCAAATAAACATTTACTTGGCTGCCACCGGGTTAGCAGCATTGCACTATGGGTCAGAAAGCAATTTTAGACGGACAAAAATGATTGCGCCTAAACGGGATATTCTAGCTCAATGAAATCTTCGGCAACTTTTTGAATGAAAATATGATGCATCTTTTGGAGAGGTCGTCTAATATTCAGATGATACCGTAACAACAATTTAAGTTTTTAAGTAAGTTTGTTTTCGATGTGTTAGTTTCAAAACATTAAAGATAAATCAGTTCACATAACTTTTTTAAGCATAACAAATTTCTAATTCTTACGTATTTTACGACCCTTAAAATCACATTTTCTCTTATAACTCATGTATCTCAACAGGTTGCTCAATGAGATGATCTACAGAATTATTATACGTAAGACAGGTATATTTTTACAGAAGACTATATTGCTTTATCTTTATGAGTTAATAAGATATGGCTGATTTTAGGTTGAAAACAGGTCAATTTTATTGAAGCATAATTCGGAAAACTGCAAGCGAATTTTGATGAAACTTTGGAGATTTAATATACACATATGCATAAAGTTCTTAGGAAAAAATGGTGTGGGTGTTATTTAAAATAAAAACCTAAATTAATCCACCTAGCGGCGTGACCTGGCCTTTCTACTGTAACAATAATTTTTTTTCTTAATTTCTCAGGATCATTTATAATTAAATTGACTATATTTTTAATCAGGGCATTACAAATATTTTATTAAGTTTGTGTCTTTCCGGTGTTGGGCCACTGAAGGGGGGGGGTTCGAAAAAAACAAAGATTTTTTAATCGAGCAAAAAAAATGGATCCTAGGCATTTTTACTTAAAGCTTAAACGTGAAAACCATATATTTTCCATGCAAAAATCTACGAAAAAAGACAAAAATGAAAGAAACTTTTTTTGGTCAATTTTCGGAAATTCCATTATTCGAATTTTCATTTCTGTTTCGTTTAATGCTAGAACAAAAACAAATGCTAGAGCCAGGCACAAATCTTCCACATGATTGTGAGGAACGTGCTGCTCGAGCCAAAGATGCTTAATGCTAGAAGCATTAGCTCAACTCGTATACTCATTTTTCGAGTTTTTCAAGCTGTAGAGCCCAAAAACAATTCATTTTATAAAAAAAACTGCCCTAAGAGTTGTACGAAAGGGTGACGTAGGACTATATTAGATCATTAGATCAAAGACTAACGGAAACTGTATTGCTGGCATATGCATGTTTATAAGAATCTCTGAGTGCCATTATTTAAGTGAATGTTTAAAAGACAAGAGCGAAATATTCCGATTCATTTCTTCATTGAATGCAATGGTGACTTTGAAAATCCGTGGACGGGTGTTCATAAGTACAACGCCTGCAACCATTGCACAGTGGGGATTTTTTCGGAAAAAAAGTCCTTTATCTCTATACCTCAAAACGCCGCTGGGCTAGAATCAAGTTTGATGTCAAAAGAAAGATATTTTTATAAGGATTGCAATGGTGTGATGGTTGTTTACGATACGCATCTCTTTCCAGCAGTTTTTGCCAAAAGAAGGGCATTTTACCCTATTTTTCCCGACATAGAGAGATTTAAAGGTCCATATCTCCGGATTCCACTGAGATAAAATTGATCTTTTCTCGCCATAAATAAGCTTTCTTCAAGAGGATTCCGTTGACATGGCATTTGTTTAGAAAACATTGTTGTTTCTTGTTGTTTTGGTCAAATAAACGGCATTTACTCTAGTTTTGTCAATGATTATTAATAAAAGTGAATATCTCTGGATTCCGCTGGGATAAATTAAATATTTTTTCACCAAAAGAAACCTATTTTTATATAATTCGAACAGTTTGGTGTTTGTTCACAGCACTTGATTGTTTCTTGCAGTTTTGGGCAAATAAAGCTCATGCTATCTTAAATTGGCAACGTGAGCTAAGAAAATTAACGAAAAATGACCAATTTTGCCGCGATCAAATACCCTCCCATCTGAATCTACATAAAGTTAGCTTTCTTGTGGCAAAAAAAAGAACGGTTTTATCCCAGCAGGTTCCAGAGTTATTGAACAATATATCTCTGTACTCCTAAAAAAGCAGGGTAAAATGCCCTTCTTTTGGCAAAAATTACTGAAAATAAATGCGTGCCGTAAATAAGCATCACACCATTGGAATCTCCATAAAAATAGCTTTCTTTTGATCAAAAGATTGATTCTAGCTCAGCGGCATTTTGAGATATTGTAATAAAGTACATTTTTGCAAAAAAAAATCCCCACTGTGCATTGAGACATAGAGATTTCTTTTAAAAATCAATTGTGTGCATCATAAAGATTGAAATAGTAATGAATGACCAGCCCACAGATTATTGTATTAAATATGATATGCGTAGCTTGACATGTTTTAATAATTTTACTTTGACTCGCTTGTGGCTTTTAAAAGGGCACAAATAACATTGAAGCCAAAGCACGTTCATCGCAAATATGACGTGCCATTCGAATGTCCTTCTCTTTTGACATGAATGGCAACAGGCGAGTAAGTTAGCGGCGTCGAATCACTATCTTTTGTTTCACAGCTTACCGCTTGTTACACAGCAGAAAATATGGCACGTACGCCTTCTGTTTTATTTCATGAGAGTCCTTATTCTCCTACCACAGGGGTGAGGGGGTTCAAACCATCATAAAATAAATTCATGCTTCCAAAATCTCTCATGCCAAATTTTGGTTCCATTTCTTTATATAGTTCTTGAGTTATGAGGAAATTTGGGTTTCATTTGTATAGGAGCCCCCCCTGTTAAAAGACGGTTAGGTCCCAGTAAACCATTTGGTTTATATATCTCGATTGCAATTGAGGTATGCGAAATCATATCTGAACGAAAAAGTTATATTTCACGCCATATAAGAACATATATGTACCAAAGGGGAGGCGATATACGTGCGAAAATGTTGACAACTATTTGTAATTCTATTTTGCGTAGTTTTTTTAACACGCAACTAAATACTCCAATATATGATTAAGATATAATCAAATATTGCAATTGTCTATACTGCTTTATAATTCATAGTCATGAATTGTATATGAAGACACGCACGACTGCAAAACAACTTATTGTTCACTTCGATTTGACATACTCTAATCATTATACAATTCCAATGTGAAATTGACATGAAAACAATTTAATGTGAACTTTCTATTACGATTTTGTGTTATCTGGGGTCTCAGTACTCAGTTAAAAGACGGATGGGTCTCAGTTTTTATGAATAGAAAATAATCTTGCCTTCTAAAACCCCCGCATGCTAAATTTGGTTCCTTTTGCTTGATTAGTTCTCGAGTTATGAAGAAATTTGTGTATTATTTGTATGGAAGTCCCCTTCCTAAAGAGGGGAAGGGCCTCAATTCACTATAGAAAAATTTCTGCCTTCTGAAACCCCCACATGCCAAATTTGATTCCATTTACTTGATTAGCTCTCGAGTTATGAGCAAATTCGTATTTGATATGTAGGGGAGCCCCCCTCTTAGAAAGAGAAAGGGTCTCAGTATACCATTGAAAAAAAAATCTTGCCTTCTGAAACCCGCACATCCCAAATTTGGTTCCATTTACTTGATTAGCTCACGAGTTATGAGCAAATTCGTTTTTGATTTGTATGGGAGCCCCCCCTCTTAGAAAGGGAAAGGGTCTCAGTACACCATTGAAAAAAATCTTACCTTCTGAAACCCGCACATCCCAAATTTGGTTCCATTTGCTTGATTAGTTCTAGAATTTTGAGGAAATTTGTGTTTAATTTGTATGGGAACCCCTCTCTTACGCCCTCTTTAGAATTGCTCTCTTACCCTCTCCATAAAATTGCTGGTTATTTTATCTATCCAACTACATATAAATTGTTTAGTTTCGTTCAGTAGTTTAGTAGTTATTAGCATTTGAAATCTTTCATTCAAACGTTACACTTCTGTTTTCGTTTTCACAAAGTGCTACCCAGTCCCGGTATAGTAAACAAAGACATAGTCCTACGTCAAAAAAGTAGTAAGAGCTTGACAATGACAATAAAAAATCCCTAGTAACAGAGCTATTGAGTTATAAGTGTTAAATAATCCAAATTGTAAACATTGTAACAAGATTGTTGACATACTATTTTAGAGTGTTATTTTTGTTTGTTGTCAAAACAGGTTTATTCCTTTGCATTTAGTTGATATTGAAAGTCATTATTATAAAAAATCGATTTATGACCGCCTCTGCTAACAAATGGATCCACAGTGCTATGGTGAGGGTTACTACACCGAAAAAACTATTCACGTGCGATTAATGTGCAGATCACATAGATATTCTCCTGGTGCTAATTACTACAGTTCCATAGGAATAACACATGAATATATTCAATTGCAAAACCATGGGTAAAACACTTGGAGATGATCTGATATTCACATCAACTCATCGTGAAAGCCACGTGAATTTCAAATAGAATGACTTTTCATAAGAGTTACCCTTTGATTAAACTTGTAAAAACAGCGAAATATTTCTAAAAACTTACACCTTAATTTCATGTGGATTGCAACAGGATATGATCTAATGGTAAAATACTTGGATTTGCGGTGCTAAAGCAGTGACTACCATGTTGATTGAAGGTTTGTTGGAAAAGCATGGTTGTTTAACGTGTTTTCCATATGAAATATGTTATTTCATGTTAAATTGAAGGGAAACACTTTTGAGACCCGAACGATTGACATATGAAACAAGATTATCAACGTTGAAATTCATGTGTAAGATCTTTTGGTGACGCCGTGTCTATTTTTATCAGTGTATGATGGTAAATCTGAGTACCGTCATCCGGGGATACTTACAATACTTTTGAACTTTGACTTGGTATTACTTCCGAAGTGTACCGTTTAGGTCCAAGTGTAGGTAGCCAAAACTTGTATAGTGGTCAGTACTTTTGATTTATGATTATAAGAAAAAATATCAACTAAATGAATCTGTAGAATGAACCGAAAATAGGGATATTGCAAGTTACCTAGGAAACAATGTTACTTGCAACACTTTTCTGATTTTGCGTTTCTTATGATTTTAAATTTGATTTCAAACCGCGAATCACTATTTTTAAATATTTTGAGTGTATTGGTAGTAAAACAAGAGATACTGGAAGCATGTTTTGTTCCCCAATTTCGTCTATCGCTTTTTTAGAGCTATACAGCATGTCAGCGAACTCCAAATTGCCGTTTCAAGGCACGTGGAATTTTTCGCAATTTTATTTTTTCTGGAGATGGCAGTAGACAAAATAACATTGTGCAGATGCAAACTTACAAATGGATATGTTAACAAACAAATGCGTTAGAGCTGTCAAAAGCGCAATGCGCAGAAGTGTTGCAAGTAACCCCGGAGTTGCAAGTATCCCCGGATGACGGTACGACGTTTGATTACTCTCGATAGACGATGCCGTTAGGTTCACTAAATAACCTCAAAATATTCCCTGCGGGTCGAAAACAAACAAGTTTCTGCAGGTAAGCTTAACCTATTTATACGTTTCTTAAATTCATTCACATTCCTTTTCAGTAGTTTTCTTTTGTCTTTTTACGAAATGCAAATCTTTCATACAACTCCGTTAAGCAACTCGTAAACCAAACAGAATTTAGTACAATTTTTATTGATGGAAATGTTATATTCTTTATACGGAGCATTTCCAGCTCAGATAGTAAAGCGGGTTGTTTTAACTATTTATGCTTAGAATGAAATTTTGCTGATATGTTGGATGCTTTGGATGTTTTTCGTTAAGGGGACATGGACGACTAAAAATTTTGCCAAAAATCATTTTCAGATTTCGGTCCAACAAAGTTTTCCGCTTATTTCGATACTGATTCTGTAATGATCCGACCACGGAAAGTGGATGAAAAACGATCAGGCACGTAAATATTCCAGTGCGGCGCGAAACGAACTTGAAGTAATAAAACACCGCTCCCGTAAAAATGGGATTTTCAAACTTTATGTACTTGTTTTTTTCGGACACCAATCAACGTATCGAAACAAACTTCTTTTTTGTTTTGTTGGTAAAAGTTTGGAGAAGACTTTTGTAACTTTTGAACTTTGTAAACAAATCATAGCCAGAGAAAAAGTAGACCAAATTTTATTTTTTCAACCATTTTCTTTTCATCTTTTTTTGCACAGGCTGTGTTTCGTTTACATAGCTCAAAAGTTATAAAAGTCTTTTCCAAATTTCTACCAACAAAACAAAACAAAAAGGTTTGTTCCAGCACGGCGAGTAGTTTCCGGAAAGAAGGTACATAAAGTTTGAAAGTCGTGTTTTTACAGGCGCGGCGTTTTATTACTTCGAGTTTGTTCCACCTCGCACTGGAATACTTATGTATGATCGTTTTTCATTCACTTCCTGTGGTCGGATCATTACAAAATCAGTATTAAATAAGTACAAAAGTCTGTAGAATCGAAACCACCTTTCACCAGCACGTGGATAGTGGAGACATTAAGAATAAATACTAAAAATAACTGCTAGTTAGGTTTTTACGAAGTTTGTTACAAAAATCGGCCATACATTAGTTTAGGGATGGACCAAATTTTTACCATCCGAAAGATCTTGCATAAATGTAGCATTACATCGTGCTCACGTATCAGATCTTTGTTGAAATCAAAGCCGTATACAATACAGTCGATCGAGACCAGGTATGACAGGCAATGTTCAGACTTCGTTTTCGATTTTTTTCTCAGTAGATGCTCATTTAACTGCAGCGCCTCAGCGAAACAGAATTCGAAAAAGTAGTGTAAAGGGGAATTGTAGAGTTAATTATTATCTATAATATTGTTGTGGAAAGTATAGTTTTAACTTTTGTATTTACGGCGCTATGGGGCTGCTACCCCGATGGTAGCTAAATGGGCGTTCTTTTTGCTACCAACGGGGTAGCAGCCGATAGCGCCGTAAACACAAAAGACAAAATTGTACTTTCTTCAGCAATATTGTAGATAATAATTTACTCTACAATTGCCCCTTATATTATGTTTTCGAATTCTGTTTCATTGAGGGGTTACAGTCAAATGAGTATCTATTGAGCAAAAAACCGAAAATGAAGCCAGTGTACGAATAATGTTTTTCGGACAAACTAGCACCATTGATGAGAGCTACAAGATGATGCTCATATAGTTGAAGCCTAATTTCTTCTTTTAATGCCCCTTTCATAGGCAATGGCATTCGGTGTTGTTGAACATAAAAGCAATGGCTCCAGCTGACTACCTTGAGGTACTCTCAAATTTATGAGAAAAGTGTTCCTTTGAAACCAAAACCTCTAACAACCTGTAGAATATTACTGATTCTAACATTATCAAAGGCGTAATTCACGTTTGTATATAGCCTGTATGTTACATCTTTTTGATACATAGTCGTTCACTGTAAATTTTATAGGGTAACATTTCTTTTATCATCTAGTACTTTCCAGAAAGAACTTTTTGGCGTCGCCATTTTTATCTAGGTATCTGTCTATAAAAGTTGTTTTAGCTCAAATCATCATTTCTATTCGAAATTTCATTTTTGCAAAAACAGGTTTTCCACGGCCATTAATTTTGAAAACTTGTTTACAATTGAGACAAATACAAATATTACATAAGTAACAAAAGGTCGTAGCCTGTCATTAATACAACCGCAGAAAATTTTGGCAGAAATCGAATAAACATTAACTGTTCGACAACTTCATTAAATCATCAACCGTCCCGAAAATCCACCGGGTAGAGTTTCCCTTATTTCAGCATCGACCAGTTCCGTTACTGCAATCGAACCACGTAGATCAGATCGCCAACTTTGAACACTCTGTGTGATGTTTTCCATCCCTTGCATTGCGCACCCGACCGTAACGAGACACCCTCCGCTACCAACGGAACCAGCCTACCAACACCGTAAGTACCAAATCATGACAGCATACAGTGATTTTATTGTGTACCTTCATTAAAGCATAAAGCATAGCAAAAATGTGTCTAGGGTACAGCAGTGAAGCAAATAAAAAAAAGGAAAAATCCAACGGGGGAGGAAAGGGCTGAATTTTCCTGCTTCCTAAACGGATACATGTGTCGACAATATTTTTCCGGCTCTGCCATCATCATCAGAAAATCTTGATTGTTATTATTTGTCATTTTGGCTAGTTAGCGAGATAAGGATCGTTTCGTTACACTGCTGCAGTGTGACAGACCAGTAGCGGAGGAGGGCAGGAAATTGAATTCACCCCAAACGAATTATTCGGTTGGTCGAGCGGGTGCCTGTTTCCTCTGCTGCAGCGAAAGCTAGTCCGTTAGCGTGCGTCACCGAGCATAAATTTGCCATCCGTGATTTGGTTCCGCTGGCTGGTGCTCTAATGTTGCCACTTGATGATTGCAGTCAAGAAGAATAGTGTTTCCAGTCGGGCGGGCGGCGGCGGTACCAACGTGTTTGTACCGACGATGATCTTGCTGATTATGTCGTTTTTAATTTAGTGATTTCGGCGTTGACATCTGGGTAGGGTTCCATGGGGGTCGCCTAGAAGAGTTAAATTTGATTAAATATTAAACTGCATCTTCTAAAATAGCTTATACTGTTCTGATTAATTTGTAAGTTAAAGTCACATGTATCTCTCAAACAAGAGATAGTGAATTGTTGAATTTGTTTCATTCAACTTCGATTTACAAAATACAGTAAAAATTAATTTCAGATCGTTTATTCCAAGGTTAGTAACGTAGTTACATAATATTGTTAATATTATAATAATTGGATCCAAGCGTGATGCAAACCGTGCATTCTTAGACAAACTGACGGCGCACTCGCGAGACGGTGCATAACCCGGCAGCCACGAAGCGTGTTAAACCCAAATACACAAATTTTTATTGCGCAATTTTTGGACCCATGAAACTCGATAAACAGCGTAATTTTGTGACTCTTTACGGTCGCATTGCATGTGCTTGTGCAACTAAATACGCAATGCTGGATCGTCTGCGTTGTGATGACCTGCTGGGGGGGCCTGGTTTTAGTTGGCTGCAGTTGTTGTTGGCTGCAACCGCCCCGTTCTGCTGAGGCGAAATTAAATTTCCCATGAATATTAATGCAAGTCGCTCTAGAGCCGCTTCGGGGCTGACCTTTTGCGCTATCTGATCATCGCTGGCTGTTTGTGAAGCAGTCAGTGGAACAGGTCCGCTTCCATGGTGCGATAAAAATCGAAGATGGTAATCAGGTTGGCAAAAATAAAGAATTTTAATGCCATATCGCAAATCTGACAGCAGTCATATTTGAGCTAAGGATTAAGAAGTTTTACAAATAAATTTAAATCCAGCTTGCAGCGAAGGGAATTTCTGGTGGCAACCGAGACCCTTCTCCGTTCAGCGCAAGTCATTTTACCATACCAATTTGTCGAAGGGCTCTGCAATAGCCTATTGAAATTACCGTGGAAATTCGAGTACGCACCCTCCTAATTTATTGTTCCAGTTTTTATTTCATTTGTCAAGGGTACATTTGAGCGTTGTAAATGCGGCGAATCTTTTCATCGAGCAGAGAGGGAGCAAGCACAGAAAGGCAAAACGTTGAAAGATGAGATTCACAAAAGCATATGATACCAATCAGGATGCGGCGCGTGTGTTCTTAGACGAGTAATCTGCTTACATGATAGAGGGTCGAAAGGAGGCTGCGGTACGAGTCGTACGGACAATCGAAGGGTTCCTCGATTGTAATCGAGAAAAAGTGAGGTTAAAGATTTATTAGTGGTAGCGGTACGAATGCTAAATGCGTTTTGGATTTTAAAACAGCGCTTGAAATTAATTATTCCAGTTTTAATAAGTTGTAAAAACATGCTTAAACAGCGTTCTCTTTCACAGCAACCATAAATAGTTGCACAAACTCGCAGTTGGTGTTGGTGCCAGGGAAAATATTTAGTTTAGCCAAACTATAATCCGAAAGGTTGGGATCAGCCTTGACTTCCGGAATGATCTTCAACCACAGTTGATAATGAAGGGTTCCACTTCGAGGCTGGTTTTGCAATTTACGGGCAGTCATGAGAGTTTTCTTGTACTTTTTAATCACTCGTGCAACAGTACTTTTAGGATAATCCAGCGGGTTTCCCAGCTTTAAAGTGCAAAAAATAGACCGAGATAAACAACAAATTGTTGTCAAAATCTTACATATCACTGGGAGTTGTTAGTAGATGGGGGGAACTAGATGGACAATGTAAGTATGTAAGCACCAGTTATATGAGACTAACCTGGATATTCGAAAATACAACAATAATTTAATTTATATCTAAAAATACTATGCACATGCGAGATTTACGGCTCGAAAACTACGTGACAACTTAAACTTATTATACCTGAAAATAAAAATCAGGGACAATGAAACGAGCCAATATAGTCCTAAGTTGATAAGCATTTCCTCTTACCAACGCAAATATGCAGAGATATAGCTAAGAGATTAGCCCTGCACGCTTATTTTTAAATATTGTTTCAAGTAAAATTTCAACATCAATTTTTAGCCCATTTTAAATCCAATTTTAAGCCCACTATCAAGTCGGATCTCAAATCCAAATCTAATCTAATTTCAACTTCACTTTCGAAACCAATTTTAAGTCCAACTCAAGCCCAATTTTAAGTCCCATTTCAAATCCAGTTTCAAGTCCAATTTCCAATCTAAATTTAAGTAAAACTGCAATCTCAAATTGACTTGATTTCAAGTCCAACTGCAATCCAACCTCATGTCTATCTTTATCGTAAGAAAGGTGTTGATAGTATCTCAGGGGAGACAAGGCATATAGGGAAAAATTAGGTAAGGGAGGTTCATTAAAGCATCGCGCATTAAGTTTGTATAACGTTCTTTTCTACCCAATCTGAGGAGTAAGCGAGTCGAACTAAACTATAATGGGAGCTAATTATAACCGGTTTCAAACTTATCTTTCCCCCAGGTCCTGAATGCCCCATCTTTTTCGCCGCTTCCCCTGAGATACTCTTTGTTTCATTATTTTCTTCTACTTTCCGTCGGTTGTAGAAAACTACAGCTAAAATTTTTTTTGGCTTTTGATTTTTAAAATTCGATTTTTGACTCACTTTTCGATTTTATAATTTCTAACGTTTTAGTAAAATTTTTACTCGATTTTTGACTATTGACTTTAAAATTTTGGCTTCTTGCTTCCTAGTTTTGAATTTTAAATTTAATTTTGACTGTTTAACTTTGATTTGACTTTTCGATTTTTGATTCATCATCAGGATCTTCATCATATTCTGATTCTTTGAATCAGAATATTTATCTTTGGTTTATAACGACTTTTAACTTTTTTCTTTAAACTTTTATCGTTTGAGTTAAATTTTAACTTTTATCTTTTGGTTTTTGATTTCTCGTCTGTGAAGGTTTTGTGCTGTCGGTAAACATTAGTCTGGAATGGCCGTAAACACACTGTACACGGGCAGAAATTTAATCTCCAAAATGCGCAAAATTATTTCAGATTTCCAGCTTATGTTTTATGAAAATACACCATGAATAATAATCATGATATCACGAACTTCTTGCAGTACAACACAACGCAAAATCATGAACTCATCATTTTGTCATCATCATCATGAATTCATGATTTTGTGCTGCCTGATATGGAAGTTCAGTCATGATTTGACAGCAATTCAAACTCTATGATTTCATGATTTGATTCATGGTAGCGGGATCGAATTTCTTTCCGTGTAAGCACACCGGAGGTCATCAAACGAGTAAGAAAGCGAATTCAACAGAAACAGATCGGTCTGGACGTGAGAAGGTCATGTAACTGGGAGTTTCGCCGAAACCATGAAAAATATTTTGAAAGATGATCTTCGAGAAGGTTGCAGGAGTTGAAATATGTCGGCCGCGGCTTAAGCGGCACGGTGAATATGAAATTGTGTTTCTGCTACAACATCACCACAAGCAACAAAATGATCGGATGTATGCAGTACATCTTTCTAATATTCCTCGGAACAAACTGGCTGTTCAAAGGTCCCGGAATGTTTCCAGGGAGATGGTATGCGGATGTTTCTTCAAAAATTGGAAAGTTCCATTGCTGTTCATTAAACTTGGTGTTAAAATCAACACTGAATATTACATCGATGATGTTTTGAAGCACCATTTTCTTCCCGTCGCCAAAAAAAAAACTACAAGAATGCACCATACTGCTTCCAACAAGATTCTGCA
The DNA here is from genome assembly GCF_943734655.1 of Sabethes cyaneus. Classification (NCBI taxonomy): domain Eukaryota; kingdom Metazoa; phylum Arthropoda; class Insecta; order Diptera; family Culicidae; genus Sabethes; species Sabethes cyaneus. The sequence goes on from NC_071355.1 coordinate 173,646,739, forward strand.
CCGCCTCACCAGGCGAAAGCAACACAGGGCAATACACGATTTTCCGGGTTTTATTTCTTCGAAAAAGTTGCCTGTCTATTCGCCTGATGTGAATCCTCTCGACTTCTAAGCATGGGTTTTTAGACCAACTAGGGACCACTGCGTAAGACGCTGGCCTAATAAGACCGAGGTATGGCGCTGGCCTAATAAGACAGCCGTCGTATGTTCGAATCTCGGCTGGGAGAGGCTGTTAGATTCAATGGGATCGTAGCAACTGGCCCTGCAATTGTCCTGCACTCTAACAGCTGGCTGCGAAGTCTGTTGTATAAAAACAGAAGGTCAAGTTTCGATAACGGAATGTAGCACCTAGGCTTTGCTTTGCTTTAGGGAGCACTGCGGATACTTTCACGCAACGTTTGGAAAAAATTTGGGATGAAATGCTAAGGATATCGTGCATGCCAGCTGTAACCAGAGATGGTCCGTTCACTTTGACTCAATTTTGATTCATTTGACAGTACCGTCTCAGCCTTGCACGACGGACAGTAACTAGTTCTACACAAATCCCAAATTTTCATTTCATCTTCACATTTGGAGTTATTAGTAATTATAATTGTTTGGGCTTATACCAAAAAAAATGGATTTCAAATGGATTGAAGAGCTCGTTGGTTGCTATTATCAAGCAAAATTTTAAAATTTTTGTAAAAAATATCTCACTGTAAACGTCTTTTCCCTACGTAAACAAATCCAAGGTAAATAAATGTGGGATACTAGCGGGACTACCCATTACGAGTTAACTATAGTTCTTCATTAACATTGAACACCACTGAATAGTTCCCCTTCGTACATAGGTACATTGATACTTATTCGACCCATTATTGAGCTGACACATACACTAGCGCATTCGTATGAACCGGGCTCTTCGGTTTTCTGGCAAGATTCGTCGGCCTCTTCATTCGCAGCCAGTTCCATAGGCAAGACGTGATTCCTTATAGCGGTGGTTGGCTAAGTTTCCACAAAAAAGTTCAGGTAATCCCGCCAGTAATACACAAATAAAAGCAAAATATCCTTCTCTAATATTTTAGATCGTATTATTGCTGGCAGGAGAGTTGTCCCTTATTAACACACCAGAATTCCTATTTTATAGTGAAAGCGACTCCTTACCGAGTTATAGGTATCCCGGTATCAGTGTGCTGAAAACCGGCAAGGCTAGTGGGAAGTACGGTATCCCGTCTAATCTTCTAAAAGTGTGGAGCGTGCGGCTGTACAAAGTAATCCACCAGATCATTGTCAGGATGTGGGAGGAAGAACAAATGCCGAAAGAGGGTTTGGATGGCCTCATTTGCCCTATTTTAATCAAAGGACAGCGACTCTAATGTAAAAACTGAGACCGTTAGTGGAGTCCTTTGTCGGCGAGTATCAAGCTGATTTTTATGAGGATCGCCACGACGGATCAGATGTTTAAAAGTTTCAGCAGTACAACTTACACACTCATCATTTGTTTGTAGACTCCAAGGCGGTGTACGATTCAGCCAAACGAAATGCTTTGTGGCAGATAATACATTATTCTCCGACGAAACTATTTTCGCTGATTCATGCGACGTTGGATGGGTCAAAATCATGCGTTAGAATAGCGAGTGAAACTTCAGCCACTTTCGTGTTGTTGGATGGGCTGAAGCAATGGGATGCGCTCTCTAACCTGTTGTTCAATATTGCCTTGGAAGGGCGCAATATGAAGAGAAAACGTGGAAAAGAACGGGACCAATATCGTGATATCTTACATCCTTCTTGGTTTTGCAGATATTATCGGAAGGAACAGCGAGATTGGGGCTTACCAAATAGTGTTGGTGCCGATGTGGAGGTGGATAGGGAACGATCTGCAGTAGTGGAGGAATTCATATATGTACCTTGGTACGGTCATGACCAGTGGACAACGATGTATGCCGCAAAGTAAAACGAAGCTCTACAGAACACTAGCCGCCCAGTTACGATCCGTATGTTCGTCATATGTTCGAATCTCGACTGTGCGAAGCCGTTACAGAGTTAACAGGATCTTTGCACTAGCCCTGTAGTTTTCCTGTACTCTAATAACCGCCTGCGAAGTCTGTCGATAAAGAAGGATCAAGTTCTGAAGGACGTTTATACCCATGATGGCCTTGCTTTGCTTTGCCTACAGAACACTAATCCTATCGGTGGCCCTTTGATTAACATCGAAAACTATCAGAGGTATCTCGGTCCTAAAGAGCCTATCAAAAGTCTGAGAAAATAGTTCATCACTCGCTATATGCAGTGGTTCTCCACGTAATCACTAAATATCAACTCGGGTTTGTAAAAAATCGTTCCACTGTCCCTAACTTCATGTGCTTTGTAACTAACGCGATGAAGCGCAAGAAACGCGTTGAAGAAACGCCAACAAGATGCGATATTGATTTCTCTAAGGTTTTCGATAAGATACCACACGTAGGAGCTGTTGAGAAATTGAAGCGTCTAGGCTTTCGTGAATGTTCAAGCAATTAAATCATATAGCTTTCCTATTCTATCCGGAGTATCTCAAGGCAGTACCCTAGGACCATTATTCTTTGTGCTCTTTGTGTTCGATATGTGCGATTTGATCGATTCTGAGAAAGTATTACTCGTAGACGACCTAAAAATCTTCCAAATTATTACTTTCTCCTCACTTCCTCTTGCAAAGTGTTATAAACAACCTGCTATGTTGGTGCCTCGTAAATGGTATGGAAGTGAATGTATCGAAATGCAACGTTATCTTTTACCGCCGCCTCGTAATTCACAACGAATTACGTACTGCATACATGTACACCGTCAATGATCTGGGGGTTACAATCGACTGCAAAATAAGGTTTGACGAGCACATTAACACGATTTCGCCCAAAGCGTACGTAGCGTAAAATTCAGCGCTCTATAACTTGGTGGCAAAATGGAAAATGAAGTGTGGCGACACATAACCAACACTAATATGTTGATTTAGTGAAGGTAGTATAATGTGACAGGCTGCGGTAGACTGGGTACGTGGCCAGCATGCCCAACGAGCGAGTAGCCAAAACTATTTACAGCAGAAAACTAGAAAGAAACTATACTGGAGAACCATAACTCCTTCGGAGCAGGATCGATGACGAACCGTTTCCACTAAAGTAAAGTAAGTAAGTCAGGAATGCCGGGGATTCCAACCGTTAGATTCTCATACAAGAATCCTAGTTCTATAAGCTAAGCATTCTGTACAAATCTTCTGCCGAATCCCTCCACACAATTCTTATGCGAGGAATCCCAACGACTCTGTGCGAATCTTTTATTTCAGTTTCATTGAACCTACCTGTTACCGACAACTTTTACGGGTGGAGTGGAACGTGGGTGATAGGGTGGAAAGGTTGGTCGATTTGGTTACGAAGTGGTTTGGTATGGTAATTGATGAGATGTAGGGTTATGACTAATAGTGGTAGAGAAGTTATTATACCGATAGGGGTATTAGAAGTTATTGGAATTACCGAAACCTAGAGGCTGTAGCTTAGTTGTAAGTCCAAATGAATGACAGCAACTTAGGACAACATGCGTCCCGACCTAAGCGGCCAAAGGTCGCAAGTGTTTCTTTTTTCGTACATCATTAGTAATGTATTATTCGTACTCCGTCATTATCACTGTTTTGTTCGTATCCCATTGAACAATTTTAAAATGATATTTGACTATTATTTTTAGCATTACCAGTATTATTCAGCGTATAAACTCAGGCTAATTTAAACACCAGAATCAGATACTTAGTAGTCAGTTATATTTTAATTGTATTACAGAAAAATTGATAGAATTTTTGTTTTTATACCGAACCATGGACTATTCCTGTTGTAGTTTCGTTTTCGCGTGACAATACCTACAATACTGGGTCCAGAAAATAAATCGTTAGCTACCAGCAGTGCTATTTACAACAATCAATATCCGCCTAACGTGCCAATCAAAGAGAATTTTTATTCCTACTGACAACCGTTATTCATTATTTATCGGATACAATCAATCGGCGAAAAAAGTACACAACATACTGGCCGAATTGATGACATATGTCAGTTTCGTTTGGGCGAAGTAAAAGTAAATACAACATCAATCGCGTGAAAAAAGGTACGGTTTGCCAACGATGGTGGAGGATCCTTTCATTCAGCAGTATCAACAAACAAAATGAAACGTTATGGCACTCGTGTTCAGCTGGTAAACATAGGTTTTTGGGCGCGCAGGGTGGGTGCACCAAAGGGGTGCGCTGCACATATGAAACGGTCCTGGCAACAATTCAATCCGATTGTCGAAAGCAATGGCAAAAGCTCATCAAACGTAGCTGAATCGAGCAGTAGGTAGGTAGGTATTGTGTACCACGTTCTCGCGCTCTCGAACCCCTCCGCACACAAAGAACATACAAACATTGGCGGAAAACCGACAATAAATGCACATCAAACATGTCGTTAGCGATGTTTATCGTGAAATTATATAAATCATCATCAGTGCTGCTACCGGACAGCGGCTTATTGAAATATATTGCATATCGATTTCTTTGTTTCCGAAACGGAAAATGTTGATTTTAAGGATATAGTTTACATGGAGCAGCTTGTTAAAATTTTGCTTTTATACATGTACAAGCTGTACTCAATTTACTTACTATTATTTTTATAGGAAGTAAAAAAAAAATCATTTGTCGACAACCTTTTGAATGTTCTTTTCATATCAACAATGCGAATGTGAACTATTCGCTAGCAATAGCCCGTTTGCACATTACAGTATTTAACAAATTAGTAGCAGCTGGGGGTCATTACAACAATGATGGCATCGACAACATTACATTTGTTTACTAGCTGTAGCAAATTGACTTTCCACTTCTATTTTATTGAAAGTAAATAGAATAGGTATAGCCTTTATAGAGCTCAGGGCTCAATGTTATGTCAACAGTTACACATGTAAGAATTGTTAGCAATGAACAAAGCTGAGCTGTACTATTATTTCCAACTGCTTCCGATATTTGAATCGTCGAATCGCTGTATGTACATATGAAAACAAAAAATAACAAGTTTCCAATCACGAAAACCATGAAGCAAAATTCATCGGACATCAATTTTTTAATCGATTATATTAATGACAGTTAAGTTAAACCACGGTTGATATAATAAATATATCACAATATTAACATGTTAAGCTCCGCAGACGACAATCGGCTGACAGCTCAATACCTGCTGCCCAATGAGCTGTGGTCAAACACGCCCTCACTCGACAAAATCGAAACCGTTCACAACAAGCTGTTCCCGTCATCATCACTCATCCAGAGGTTCCAAAACCGTGTCGACGATTCCCATCCATCCCATCGATCCATCCGTCCGACCGACCCCAGCCGAACAGACTGTCCGATAACTGATTCAAATCAATCTGAAAATCATAAATAACACCATATCGAATTTCATATCTATAACACTCTTTCTCACCCTCGTTTTCAGTCATCGCTGCTGTCGATGTCGCTGTGTTGTTTGGATATTCTACTCAGGTAAAGTCTACTTGCCAGCGATGCTCGACTGTCTGGGCGGAACAACTCGGTGAGATAAAAAAGCAGACAAGACCCAGTTTCCATTTCCACCCGATTACTTCTAGCCCAGCGCTATCTGTTTTAGCAGCGGCACATGTTCTGCAATTCTTTTGTCATCTACAGCCACAGTTGTGCCAGTTTTTGACCTAACACTCAGCTGTGCTCTGCTAAGAACATCAATCCACGGGGAAGCAAAAGGTGGTATAATATCAAACTTAACAACCAACCATACTACTACACGGAATACTGTTTCCCTTCCAGCTTAGACCCCAACATGGTCTGTCGCCAGGCGAGCACCAGCGACCGATCATTCGGTCGGCCGTCCGCCGTCAGTTGGTATCATTTTCACCTCGGAACGTGTAACAGATCGATCATCGGCGATTATTATTTATTGTTGATGGTGCTTATCCTGAATACCTGATGATGTTGATGCTGCTGCTGCTGCTGCTGCTGCTGGGCACCATCCAACTATGTACAGACGGGAAGCCAGTTTGAGTGTCTCGCAGCGTTCCAATGCACTGCAGATTGTGCTCTCCGTAGCTGTCCAAATATGTCCTGACGGATAGCGAAGCAATATGGGAAAAGTAACGCCACCATCAGCTGGAAAGATTCTACTGATTGAACCAGTTGTTCTGTTTATCGATGACACAAATGCTTACTTTTTTGTCGTTGACGTTGAACGGCGCAGTATTACTAATCAATGCCTGGAAACAATTAACACGTTTAATAACATTGCACTGCGTTACATAATACAGACATTTTACGAGTTTTCAGGTAAATTTTTGGCAGATTTCTGAGACAAAAAGGTTTTAAATGTCTTTCAAAATATTTATCAGTTTTCAAATTGAGCTGTTCAATTATGACATTAATAATAGGTCGTTCGAAAACCCAATATAGAGTTTGAACTGAACTAAAGTCAGCATACTTCCCTTTTAACCGATTAAGCATGGGTCATTCCACGCGAAACACCCACACCACAGATATAACTTGACAAAATTAGCCGTTACTAGGCAACCCAGCGACCAGTTATCTGTCAAATGATCAAGCCAGATAAAACCCAACGAGAGACCACAGTCTCTCTCTTGATAGATCAAAAATATTCGTTTTCAAAGCGCACGGTGACCCAAAACCTCGTCTGTGTGAAAGGGACTTCCCCGGTAAACCACAGCTAAGGATAACGTTCACATCAAACGGTTGTCCAATAGAAATAGTGATACATTCAAGACAGTATCGAAGATAACAGATGAGCTAAGTTTATCAATCACTTCCTGAATAATTCAGAGACGGCTTGTTGAGAAGCAGCTCGTCGGTAGGAGACCATGAAAAGTATCCTATATACTCACGTGGAAACATCTCCAAGCTCAACTGAAATTCACTAAGGAACATCTAGTCTGTATTGGACCCAGACTGGAAAGGGTAAAAAATGGCGGAATATCCTATAGTCTGTTGAAACAAAAGTGAGTTTGGTTGGATCATCGAAAAACGCTGGGTTCACCGTCGTATGGATTTTTTTTCAAACCTCAGTGTCCAATAAAAACATTTGAACATGGAGGAGACAATATCCATATTGTTCCAATTTTCTCGATAAAATCAAAAATGTACCACTAAGATCTTAGAAATGGCAATGATGCCGCGATGCAGAATTGGAAATGCCATAAAATTGGCAGTAATATCTTAAATACCCAAGCAATAATTCTATAGCCGCTTGGTTTTATTTGAGTTTTATAACGATATGAATCATTACCTTTAATTTTAACATGGTTTTGCGCAATATCATGATGATACAAGTTGAAAACTGCTTATGGCTTGCTATAAAACCACAATAAAACTGTTAATAAAGCACATTTATTACTCTTGTTGTTATTACCGCGATAAAACTGCGCAACATCTCTTATAAACTGATCATATGTGGGGCGTAGTATTACAATATGCACACCAATGAAAGTTTATCTTACTAGAGTTACTTGTCAAACCATAATAAATCTGTTGGTTTAATAGAGCTATTAAAACGGTAACACCCTGACCAATATTAGTGTTCAACACCGAAATCATTTTTTTATGCGAAGCTATATTGCCATATAACAGCTCGCAAACAAAAATTCATCATATTGAAGTATGTAGCAGAAAGACAGAAAGAGCAGAAAGTTCGCGACAAAATCTGGACACCTCAATTTTGCAATAAAACAAATTTGCTAGAAGTTTAATCCATGAAACAATTTTATATCATTTATGTGAGTATCGGTAATAATTATCAAACAAATTAACATTACTTATTTGGTCTGCATGAAAAAGTGGCGAACTTTGTAGTTTACCCTTACCATGAGGGCCATGAAGATGCAGACTTGTTGGCAACCAATTTAGCTGCGTTTGTCCAAGATTTTCGAAATTTATCTATAGTTGTTGCTTGTTGTTTGTGCTGGGACAGCTCTCTCTTCACCAAAGCCCAATACCGCTCGATGGGGCGTAACTCTGGACAGTTAGGTGTATTCGCCTCCTTCGGTACAATATGGACTCCATAAGCATCGTACCATTTCAAAACATCTTTGGCGTAGTGACAGGATGCCAAATCAGGCCAAAACAGCGAGGATACATCATGGCTGTGTAGGAACGGTAACAATAGTTTCTGCAGACATTCTTCACGGTATATTTCCTTATTAACCGTTCCCGTAGTGATGTAACTTTTGCTTGCTCGACCACAGCTGCATATAACCTGCCATACTAAATATTTTTTGGGGAACTTGGTTTTCTTCTTTGTCCTAAAATGCTCTGCAACGCCATTCCGTTTCATGGCAGTGTAAAAAGACATACCTGGAAGCTGTTTAAAGTCTTCTAGGACATACGTATCATCGTCCATTAAAACGCATGGAAACTTCGTTAAAACTTCACGATAAAGCTTACGAGCGCGTGTTTTGGTTGTCGTATTTTGCTTATCATTACGGTTTGGCACAGTCTTCACCTTGAAAGACTTCATGCCTTGTCGTTGCTTAGAAGTGTGCACGAATGTTGGCGACATTTTTATTTTACGAGCAATGGTATGTACAGAAAGATCTGGACTTCTCCGTAATATTTGTTTTACCTTCGCATCCTGGTGGTGGTTCCTCAGATCCGTTTTTGTTCCACTTTCCTTCGTCCTAGCTGTTATCAAGCGAGTATCGAACGATTTTATAACACTATGAACAGTGCTTGGAGAAAATCCAAGCTTTTTGGCAAGTTTTCTTAACGAGAGATCCGGATTTTCATTGCGACCGCACACAATTGCTTTTCGCATCTACTTTTCTTTCGACGCCATTTTATACTGAGCGCTTGTAATATAAATAAATGTTATATTTTCAGAAAGAACAGACATACGTCTATTATTCTGCAAAATATTTCACTCATTGTTAATGTATTTCCGAAGCTGTGTGTGTTAAGGGGTGTCCAAATTTTGTCGCGAACAAGCCTTATTATCAATCGGTTTTCATGTCACAGGAAACAACTAAAATGATTTTGCTGGAAATTGAGATTGACTAACTGAAGATATTTATTCTGTTGAAACAACTGGTTATCAAAAAATGTAAAATTTCGATGGCGCGTTGGTTTTATCCACCAGTTATACCAATATGCACGATAAAATTTAATGGGCATGTGCATTTATTACTTATTCCATGAGATATTTTATTTTATTTTGGTTGCTATAAATCAATTCGATCAGGATGATCTGACAGTATAATTTTAACTTTTATGTTCACGGATGTATTTTTAAGCTATCAAAACTGGCTAAATGATTTAGCTTTTTATCACAGCAAGCTGCACGCTTTTTAGCTTTGCAGCAAAAAGCTTCATTAAATAGTGGTTTGTGGTAGCTGTCGAGCAGCGAAAACCATAATCGATTTTATTGCTGCTCAGTTTATAACCTGATTTTCAAAGAGGTTATAAAAACCTTCCGAAGAGGCAGTCCTGTGGTCCAGGCAGTCCTGAAGGCAGTTTTATAGCGATCATCAGAAAGTTCTGATGAAGCTCATTGTTTTATTAGGGGTTTTATGAATTTGATTATGAAAACCACTAACGTAATTACATGGAATTTTATAATTTACTTGGGATGACTACTTTAATAAAACCGCTAATTAGACTATGAGCTCCACTAGAACCTTCTGATGACCACTATAAAGCTTCCTTCCGACCAAGAGGCCCGCTCTTCAGAAGGTTTTATAATTTCTTGAAGAGGTAAACCATAAGCTCAAGTAGGTTTATTACGCTCTTCTAAAAGCAGCAATAGGCTGTTAAATGGTGGTGAACAACCTTGGTGGAGAAAGGGTAACCAACCCCGGTGGAAGCCAAGGTCGTATGCTGACAGGGAAGGAGGGCTCTTTCGAGCTGCGTTGGCCCTCCGACGAAACAGGAGGTTGGTGTAGCAGCATTTGCAAGCCGCCACCATGGAAAAAACTAAAGCACGGAACGAAGAACAAGGAAATTCGGACCGGAACAATCGGACTAGACCCACGCGACGAACTGCCGGGACTAGTAGCACTTGAGTGCTCTCCGACGTATTGAAGAGCCGCAAGTTCGACGTCGTAGCACTGCAGGAGGTGTGCTGGAAGAACTCAACGGTACGTACGTTCAGAGATGGACATACCGTCTACTAGAGCTGCGGCAACACACACAAGCTGGGTACAGCTTTTATAGTGACGTGCGAGATGCGGAAACGGGTGATTGGGTACAGGTACAGGTACAGGTACAAGGTGATGTACAGATTGAGAATCAAGGGCCGGTTCTTCAATATAAGCATCATCAAAATGCACAACCCCCAACTCAGAGGTACCAATGACAACAAGGATGCATTCTGTGCGCAATAGGAGAGTGAATACGACCGCTACGCAAAACATGATATCAAGATCGTCATCGGGGATTTCACTGCTCAGGTCGGCCAGGAGGAGGAATACAAACCGGTGATTGGAGGATTCAGCGCACATCAGCTGACCAATGAAATGGGCCTAAGACTTTTCGACTTTGCCGCCTCCAAGAACATGGCCGTACGTAGTACCTTTTTCCAACACAGAAGCCTTCACAAGTACACTTGGAGGTCACTAAATCAAACAGAACAACAGTTCGACCACGTCTTGATCGATGGTCGGCACCTCTCAGACATTATCGACGCCAGATCCTATCGAAGCGCTAACGTTGACTCGGACCACTATCTAGTGATGGCCAAGATGCGCCCAAAATACTCCGTTGTGAACAGCATTCGGTACCGGCGCCAGCCTCGGTTAGATTTCGCTCGGCTAAAGCAGCCAGATGTCACCGCAAACTATGCGCATTCACTGGAAGCTGCGCTACCAGAGGACGGGCTAGACAAAGCCCCTTTCGAGGACTGTTGGAACTCCATCAAAAGAGCCATCAGCAATGTAGCGGAGAGCTCCAGCACGGAATCAGCGGAACGATTGATTTGACGATTATTGTAGGAAGGTGATGGATGAGGAGAACGCTGCGCGGGCGGCCAAAATGCACAATGTCACACGTCAGAACGTGGTAAGACACAAACAGAAGAAGGTGCAGCGAAACCAAATCTTTCGGGAGAAAAAGCGCTACCGTTCTCAGGAAACGCGGAAGTTCTACAAGCAACTGAACGGATCTCGCAAAGGATTTGTCCCGCGAGCCGAAATGTGTCGGGATACGAATAGCAGTATTCTGATAGACGATCGTGAGGCGACCGATGGGTGGAAACAGCACTTCGACGAACACCTGAATGGCGTTCCCCAGTCGGAGAACCATGGCGGCGGGGAAAGCGATTTCGACGGTGCAACAAACGGAGAAGCGTTGCCAGCCCCAACGATACGCGAAGTAAAGGAGGCCATCATACAGTTAAAGAATAACAAGTCAGCTGGGAAAGATGACATCAGAACGGAGCTTAGAAACCAGACCAGAAAAGCTGGCCATCTAATGCTCCATGTAATTGTTAGAATTTGGGATACGGAACAGTTACCGAAGAAGGGAGTGGTAAGATAAGGTTTTTTATATACAAATATATATATACAAATGGCGACAAGTTGGACTGTGAGAACTATCGAGCGATCATCGTTTTCAACGCCGCCTATAAAGTCCCTCCAAAAGGGCTGTGAATACAGAGTGTTAACATAGCGCTACAAGGTGTTATGAACCGACGGATATCAACACACGGGCTACGATCTTCAACAAATCTAGTCAATTTGTCTGCTTTGCCGAAAACATGAATATTACAGGCAGAACATCTGTGGCGGTGGCTGAACAGTACACCAGACTAAAGCGCCAAGCAGAAAAGATTGGGACGCAAGACGCCGCTTGGGAAGTAGTACATTGATCGACAGCGATGAGCTTGAGGTATGCTCGAGGAGGACTTGCGAGTACTCGGAGTTTTCGAACGACGAGTGCTAAGAACGATCCTTGGCGGTGTACAGGAGAACGGAGTATGGCGGCGGAGGATGAACTATGAGCTCGCACAGCTCTATGTCGAATCCAGTATCCAAAAGGTGGCTGAAGCTGGACGGATACAATGGACAAAATGCCGGACAACTACCCTGCAAAGATGGTGTTTGTCTTAAATCCGGTGGGAACTAGTCGACCAGGTGAAGCAAGATCTGGCGGAGAGTACTCGGTGTCTAAAGAATTGAAGAGCGGTAGCCCACAACTGAGTTAATTGGAGAAACCTCCAATTTGTCTTAGGACTGCAAGCCACTTAAGTAAGTAAGTAAAAACAGCAATAAAACCGATTATACTTTTGCTGCTTGTCGACAACTTAAACTAATGAAGCTTTTCGCTGTACCATAAAGTTTTACTGTTAGATCAACCTGATCGATTTGATTTACAGCGATACTAACTAAATATCCGAAAGAATATATAATTAATTTTCAGTAGTTTCCGTAGTTGTGCAGCATAGGCGCATTAAATTTTATCGTGCATATTGGAATGATAAGTGAAGTGGCTAAAATTAACGCGCTATCATAATCTTTGAAAACCAATTATTTAAACAAAATAAATATTCCCGATTAATCCATATTAGTTTCTAATAGAATCATTCTAGTTGTTTTCTGACTAGAAACCCGAATAAAAATAACTCGTTTTCTGTATCTCACAGTTTGTTTTGATGAATCATTGTTTAACGACCAAAGCTGTACAGTTGGTCTGGCCGTTGACAATAAATAAATGATTGATTCAAGGTTGCATTAGTGTGAGATTTGATTAGATCTATAGGCACAATCTATCTCGGCTCTATGCTCCTAAAGAAGAAGAAGGAAATAGAAAAAGAAGGAAAAGAAGAAGGGCTAACACTTTCCAATTATAAATCGAAACACTATAGATGCCTTTTATGGAACGAATGTTTTTTTATTCGTAATATGATACCGAAATTGCCATTTCTAACTTAGGCGTGATTGTAATTTTTAAATCATTTTAAATTTAATTAAATTTTTAAATCGGCCTATGAAAAATATTTTGTTTTTTAAATTGGACATATTTTACTGTTTCATAAGACAAAATGTTGATTTTTACTAGCATTTCAGTACAACAGAAAGTATTCCGAGCTTTACGTAAAACCAGTTTCGCATTTTATAAAGCTCGAATATTACACCGTCTCACATATATCATACCAACTTTTTTTTCCTTCATGCTGCTACGTATTCCAGTTATTAACAACCAACTAATCATCGGAACAATGAAAGAGCAAACCGCAATTAACACGGTGCCAATAAAAAACTATAATAAATTACCTCATTAGAATGAAAATCGGGAAGCTTCCCGACCGCTGCCTCTATGTAAATGCTAATTTGCATAAAACTGTCATCGCCCCTAGTGTTCATTTATTTTCACACCGTAACACGTAAATAAATTACCCTTCCCGAAGCGTACTTTCCTCCGTCTCACGATTTTGGAGATAGGTAACTTCTTTGGCTAAGGAAGAACTATACCCCGTTCGGAGAAAAAGAGCGCTAAAATTTCAAAGATGATCGACGAAGATGCATTCACGATCCATTGATGCGCATGGTTAATTGCAATATATCATTCAACCCGTTCTTCCGCTCTCCCGGGCGGCCCGGGGTGCCTGCGTTTCCACTTAAAATCTACTCACGCCGATAATAATAATGATGTCATAAATAATCATTAGCACTCATAATTATTACACATTCGTCGCAGTCTTTTCCGAACAAACGCAACGGCGCGACACCCGGCTGACCCAAGTGGATTTATTTGTGTACGCAGGGTAACCAAACATGAAACTAAAGTGTTACAAGTAATAACTACGATTCGCCAACAAGCCGTATCGCCGGTAGCGAATAGGCTGCCGAAGATCTGGACATGATGGGGCTCTTGATGGCTTCACTAGATGGCATAGCAGGACGACGATTGGCGTGCTGGGGGAAATGGATAATGGCATAAAAAGTTGCCCCCGGTGTGCTTGATTAAGCCTATGTTCTTTAATTCATTCAGCAGCGAGTGTGTTTTTTATGCGATTTTAAACAACTTCAGCAGTGCACGATGTTGCTCAATGAGTGTCGACAGAAAAGCGCACTTCAAACCCGCAGAAACTTGGTGACATTTGTAGGGGAAACTTGCGTTTTAAGATTGCACTAATATATGATTTAAAATAGGTAGTAATTTTTTTCTACCTTTGATGGTGAGCTTCTTTCATATTGGAAATGAGCTAATTCAAGAAAAACTTCATTTAGAACAAGTAAAATTTTATTATTATTACCTATTATTATTACTGAGCTATATAATTATAATTCAGAGATTGAAACTCTCAATTTGCAGTTATAAACAGTACACGCCCAATTCCTCTACGGCTGCTTGCTAGCCTGGTGCCATGATGGGCTACCAGTTTATAAATATTTCTTCTGTAGACGGGGCTACTCATAATTCATAAAAATTAACGGAGAAAATTCCTGACGTATAAAGTGCAGCCTATTCAATGGGCTCTAACATGTCTGATTGCGAACTAGCTGTGAAATGTTACATTTGAAATGAAGTTGAATTACATACAGTATGGATGATAAGTGGGTTTTATGAGAAATGCGAAACGTGCTATTGTGATTGTACATATTCTAGAAGAAATACGTGTGCTGTATGCTGAGATATGTAGTTCAATACGTTATGCACAATGTCAATAAATTGAATTGATCTAACTCTTCAAGTCGAAAGGCTAGCAATTAAGAGTTCCTTCAACGTGCAAATATGTCAATGCATTCAGCATGATTTGAAATGAATAATTTTTCCATGAAATACCAGAGCAATATCAGAGATAGACAAGTAAGCAAGCTTAAGGTGAGCTATCGTTGGTATCAATAAGATTAAATTAAATAAAAACAAGTGACAAATAAGCTTCCAATGTTAATGCGCAAACTCAATTAACAATAGTAGAACCAAGGCGGACGAGTAATTATTTGAAAAATTTTTGAGCAACAATTGGCTCTAAATTGATTGTTACGAAAAAATTAAGAATAAATATTTTCATCAACTTCAATATTATGCGCAAGCAACAACAACACTCTTGGACGGTCGGTAATTTCGGCACTATAATTCAAACAACAGCTAGAGAATGTGTGAGCACAAGGAACAAGTTTGTCGGGTTGTAGAAAGAGCTTATTTCGAACTACCACCAGGCGGGAAGTGTATAGCTAAAGTCCTGCAATGAGATTATCATGCAGCTACCTTTAAGATACCTTCAGACGGTAGCGGTCGTAATCGGTTGCTTTGGGTAATGAAAAATACATAAAAAGCCATCCCACTGCACTGGTTGGTCAGCAAACATTAAGATAGGGCTTTACATTGACCGCAGCTGCGAACATTGAACTGATTGCATCCGCGATAACCGCGAGTATCGAGCTGTCAATGGACAGAACGATACAAAACATTTCGCTCGGTCGCCAGCAGCGCAAGAACTGTCTCGCCGCGGGACGGCACTGGCAAAAAAAGGATAATAAAATGAAATTATACCTTCTATAATTAACTCCGAAACCATTTTGAAACGAAGAATACATCCAAACAGTCATGAAAATAAACTTACTCGAGATAAGCCCGGCGTCTGAAACAAATTTTGTGATACCTAATTGGAGCAGCAGTCTTACCGCGATCCGTGCTACCCGGGGTGAACATGATGAGTGCCTTGGCGTTCCGTAAAATGCATCAATTACTGGAGAATTTTATGCAGAATACAGAATGCTTGGCTTTTCGGTCGAAAATTTTCAGTCGAATCTATCTGACAACGGTTTTGATTCTACGATTGCCTTTAATTTTGACAGAAGAATTTTAATTCCAATAGATTTTTCATAGTCATACCAGCTAGTGAGAAAAGTTACAGAATGCTACACTTTACTTCATGTGCAGAGTTATCAGCGATTGCTTATTTTTCGACATATGCCAGTCAATATTTTTCAAAAAATTGCCAAAATATTTTACGAATATTGTTGTAACAAGTTAGAGTAGTTATTTTGTTCTACTGAATTTTTAAGATTTCATTTGCTCTATTTCTTCAATTATATTTATTGATTTTTTTCTTAAGTTGTTCTTTAATTTTTACCTTGCTATAGTACCGTAGTACAGTAACATCAATTCCAGGTAAATGTACAATGAAAATATTAGAATTTTTGTGTTCCAAACTCGACCGTTTGCGAAGCAGATTTCTGCTTCGATATTAACTGCTGTCGTCAATAAGGTCTCCCTTAAAAGGGCCGTCCAGTGCAGTTCAGTTCAAAGTGGTAACCGTACTTTGCAGAACGGTACAGAACAAAACTCAAACAACGAAAACAAATCTTGCCCAAACCACCAGAGTGGTTTGAATCAAGGTTGATTAATATGCTAAAAATGCCACCATCAACACTGTGAAGGGTTATAAGAAGAACCTATGCGCGGAAAGGCGGCAAAGTACATTCAAGAAACCCGGAACCTAGAGGTGAGGAGAAAGCTATTGAGATGTGTTAAGCCCAATTCTGACATTTCTATCCGGGATATGACTATAAGGTACGATACCAGCTATCAAACCATACGGGATATCCTCGCTCGAGAAGACTTTAGGCCTTACAGTGTCAGTAAACATTCGAAATGGCCTTTGCAGCTGAATGTGGTAGCCAAGAAGCGTGCTAGACGTTTGTAAGAGCGAGTTTGACGAAATTCAATGGATGTATTTTGATGGGCGACAACACGAACGTGAAAATAGATTTCAAGTAACTTTCCCGTCAAAAGTTGTACATAGCGACTGGGCGTGCCGATGTGCCAGGCAGGTATAAGTTCGCGTCCGTTGATGAATTTGCTATGAAGGACACGACCTGGCAAGGAATATGTAGCTGTGGACTGAAGACTGAGGATTTCATCACTACCACAACAATGATATGAAGTGTATAGGTGCATGGAAGAATGTTTGAAGAAACGGATTTTGCCATGCATTCGTCAACTTAAAGATAACGTTATATTCTGGCATGATTTAGCTAATAGCTAGCTCCAAAGTGGTGCAATAGTGTTATGCAGCTAGTAGTGTCGATCTAGTGCTAAAAGAGATTAACACTCCAAATCTTCCGGAGTCTCGACCCATAGAAAATTTTTGAGCAATTGCCAAACAACGACTTCGACGGAACGGGGAAGAGTCAACAGCGCTAAAGAAATGCGTTCCAGATGGCCAAGAAACATACTGATTCAGTCGCATCTTCATCTTATGCTGGATATGATAAGTTCTATTAAGCAAAAAGTTTGAACTTTTATCAGAACCAGAGAAAGGCAATGATGTAATACTGTGAAACTTAAAGTTGATCAAAAATGTTGCAATACAGCCATTTATGGATTTTTTGCGACACTCCAGTCCCGAATTATAGGTTGTTCAATGTAGACCAAACTCGTGTTTTTAGTCGTTAACCTTGAAATGCGGTCAGGCATTAATATTAATATTTTTACAACGACTACTTGCTAAGTGTAGCTACCCCCTCAGCTTCCCACTCTTTCCCCTCCATTCCAAAAAAAATTCATTACTTTCCCCTACCGTCCCTTCATCGATTGTAGAACCACCGTTTCAAAAAAAAAATTGTTCAATGTGTCCAGATTTACTTTTAACCTGGCTTTACCGAACATGAACTGCAGGGTCGGAACAGGGTTTACCCATAGCAATACAATAGAATGAACTAGGACATACAAGCGGAAGTGGAAGATGACGGTGTTTAATAAGAATCTTTTCGTTGGGCCACTCCAGATGGACCTTACTTACTTACTTACTTACTTACTTACTTACTTACTTACTTACTTACTTACTTACTTACTTACTTACTTACTTACTTACTTACTTACTTACTTATTTACTTACTTACTTACTTACTTACATACTTACTTCACAGACTAACAGACGTAACACTTCGAACAAATTTTCTAATAAAACATCGTTTCAATGACACGCCTAAAACTTGGAAGAAACACTAGCATCACCTGGTGCTGTCTTCGCGCTACGCCAGAGTAGGTTGCTATAAATTTAGCAATGCTATAAATTTACTTGTATATTATCTGACAACAGCGCCAGTGCAGGCGAGCGGCGTTCTCGCGCAACGACTGTTGTTTGAGTCTTGGCTTAAGCGAAAATTTGAAATGATCGTTTTCATTGACGATGGAATGAGGCTTCAGTGTTACGTCTGTTAGTCTGTGCTTACTTACTTACTTACTTACTTACTTACTTACTTACTTACTTACTTACTTACTTACTTACTTACTTACTTACTTACTTACTTACTTACTTACTTACTTACTTACTTACTTACTTACTTACTTACTTACTTACTTACTTACTTACTTACTTACTTACTTACTTACTTACTTACTTACTTACTTACTTACTTACTTACTTACTTACTTACTTACTTACTTACTTACTTACTTACTTACTTACTTACTTACTTACTTACTTACTTACTTACTTACTTACTTACTTACTTACTTACTTACTTACTTACTTACTTACTTACTTACTTACTTACTTACTTACTTACTTACTTACTTACTTACTTACTTACTTACTTACTTACTTACTTACTAACTTACTTTACCAGCTGAGAGCCGGGCTCTTGCCGCATCAAGAATTCCTCTCCACTGTACTCGGTCCTGGGCTTACTTATTTTAGCAGCCGAGAGTCGGGGTGACTCTTGCCGTATCAAGAATTACTCTCCATTGTACTCGGTCCTGGGCTAGTCGTCGCCAATTCATTGCGCGTCTCGACACACGCAAGTCGGCTTCAACCTGATCGAGCCATCTAGCACGTTGGACCCCTCTATTCCTGGTGCCGGTGGGGTCCAAGCAAAGTTACTGTCTCAAGTTCGTAGAGGACTACCGGTGTGATTAGCATTTTGTACATCGTCAGTTTTGTGTTGCGGCGTATGCTCCTTGATCGAAGCGTCTTGCGGGGGGACAAGTAGGCTCGATTTCCAGCTTGAATGCGTCGTTGGATCTCTTTAGTCGTATTATTGTCAGCGGTGACCAGAGATCCCAAATATATGAACTCATCAACCACTTTCAGTTCATCACAAATGTTGCTTTCTCGGGATTCCTTTCCTACCATATATTTGGTTTTCGACGCAATGATTTATAACCCTATCCTTCTAGCCTCCGTTTTTAGTCTGGCGTAGACTGCCTCCGCCGTCTCAAGGTTTCCAGTAATGCTGTCGAGGTCGTCTGCGCAGGCTAGGAGTTGGTTACTCTTGCTGAAGAACGTACTTCTCGTTTCGATGTCCGTTCGTCGGATCACACCTTCAATAGCGATATTGAAGAACATGCAGGACAGTCCATCCGCTTGTCGCATCGGTCATCGAGTGCCCAAGCGTCCACGTGGTTCAAAGCGGAATATGAGCAATCTTGGCGGAGTTCGAGTCGAGAACTCCGGTAGAAGCTAAGGTTATATACCGACTAGGAAGGAGGCAATCATGCGGATGCCTTGAGCGTTTGTTCCCATGTCAGGGGTTGCTCCTGATGGCTTGACGATTCCTCGACCAAGTGCGCGGTTGTAGAGAAGGTGGGAGGGTTTTTCGACAGCGTCCGTTCCTTCAACTACACCAGTGGTGCCCAGATGTATCATTTCCTAGAACTGCGCGTTATCTCTCGAAACCGCGCTGCCAGAAGAGGGTGAGCTGAATTAAGTCCCTCTTGAGGACTGTTGGAATGCCGTGAAAACAGCCATTAACAGCGTAGCGGAGAACGTCCTAGGCCGTGTGGCACCGAATCGACGTAACGAATGGTTAGATACGGATACGGAACGACTACCGGAGGAGTGGAAAGACGGAGTTATCTGCCCTATCTATAAGAAAGGTGACAAACTGGATTGTGAGAACTACCAAGCAATCACTATCCTGAATACCGCCTACAAAGTGCTGTCCCAAATTATCTTTCATTGACTATCGCTAATAGCTAATAGATTTGTGGGAAGTTACCAGGCCGGTTTCATGGAGGGTCGGTCTACAACGGACCAAACCTTCACCCTGTGGCAGATCCTCCAGAAGTGCCGCGAATTCCGAGTCCCCATGCACACCCTGTTCATCGATTTCAAAGCCGCATATGATAGCGTAAACCGACTAGAGCTATGGAAAATCTTGGACAAAAACGGCTTACCGGGTAAACTTACTAGACTTATCATGGCTACGATGGATGGGATCCAGTGCTGTGTGAGAATCTCAGGTGGACTGTCGGACCCATTCGAATCTCGCAGGGGACTTCGACAAGGAGATCGTCTTTCCTACCTGCTATTCAACATTGCGCTTGAAGGTGTTATAAGACGAGCGGCGATCGAAATGCGGGGCACGATTTTCAATAAATCCAGTCAATTTATCTGCTTTGCTGACGACGTGGATGCTGTCGGCGGAACATTTGAGGCGGTGGAAGATCAGTAAACCAGACTAAAACGCGAAGCAGAGAAGATTGGATTGAAGATAAATACGTCTAAAACGAAGTATATGCTGGCGGGAGGGACCGAGCGCGACAGGGCCCGCTTGGGCAGTACCGTGGTAATCGACGGGGATGAGTTCGAGGCAGTCGACGAGTTCGTATACTTTGGCTCACTGACAACAAAGGACAACATACCAGCCGTGAGATTAAAAGACGTATTATCAGCGGAAGTCGGGCCTACTACGAACTCCACAAACACTTGCAGTCGAACAATTTGAGCCCCCGTACAAAGTGCACACTGTTCAAAACGCTAATTAGACCGGTTGTCCTCCACGGGCACGAAACGTGGATACTGCTAGAAGAGGACCTACGAGCACTCGGAGTTTTCGAACGGCGGGTGCTAAGAACCATCATTGGCGGAATGCAAGAGAACGGTGTATGGAGGCGAAGAATGAACCACGAGCTTGCGCGTCTCTACGGCGAATCAAGTATTCAGAAAGTGGTTAAAGCTGGACGGATACGTTGGGCAGGACATGTTGCTAGAATGCCGGACAACTATCCTGCAAAAATGGTTTTCGCATCAAATCCGGTAGGAACAAGACGAAGAGGGGCACAGCGAGCGAGGTGGCTAGACCAGGGCTTCCTCAGTCATTAACAAATTTATCCTAATACTCCCCTCCACCTTCCGACCCATCAGTCCGCAGGCCGCACACACTACCTCAAAGGGCCGCATGTGGCCCGTGGACCGCAGTTTAGCCATCACTGAGCTACACTACCATAAATGGGCACTGTTCACACCAAAGTAGACCCGACGACGAGAAGGAAGCGTTCAATGCGCAGCTGTAGGCAATATACGATAGCTGTTCGCAACGGGATCAAGATCGTCATCGGGGATATGAACGCCTGGATCGGCAGGATAGAGATCCAGACTGGCGATCGGGTCTCATAGCTTGTATGACACGGGGGCGGGGGAGGTTGCTATGTGTTATTCAACATCGCTATGGAAGGTATGACCGGGCGAGCGGACATCGAAATGTGAGGAATGATCATCGGCAAAAGTAGCCAACTTCTAGCCTTCGCAAACGACCTCGATATCATTACTAGAAACCTTAAGACGGCAGAGACAATCTACGTCACATTAAAAACGGATGCTAGGAGGATTGGCTTGCAAATCAATGCGTCGAAAACCACATAAATGGTAGGAAGCGGAGTGACGAGCACAACGGAATATCGCCGAGATGGGAAAACAACTGTGCGAGGATGGTCGGGAATGTCTTGAGAGAATAAACGAAATACATGAAGATTACAAGGAGCTGCTACATTACAAACTAGCCTGGAGAGCTTTCCTGGTTCCTTTGTTCCTGTTGCAGGCACAGGCCAAAACGAACCACCGAGTGAACTTTATAACCATAATGTAAAGACATCTTCCTCCGTTGACAAGGAGTTCGCTGGGTCGGTATTAGGTAAATATCTAGAAAGATCGCGTTATTTCGTATCAGATCTTCCTAATCGCAAAAAAGCAAAGCCATGGGTATAAACGTCCTTAACAACTTGAACCTTCTTTATCGACCCCGAAGCTAACAGGGCGATAGGGTTGCTAATCCCACAGATTATGAAGAGATGGTATGAGTAGAAAGTGTCTACATTAGAATAGGTTCAACTTCAATGCAGTGTATGATACAGATGACAAATTATACGTGAGAACAAATGAACTTACGCGGTTTGTTAAGTCTACTATAAAATTATTAGATGTGTTGCATATATATTTCCGAAAGGCACTAAATAGACCCTCGTACTTGCTGTTCAATATCGCTCTTGGTGAATCGACATGAAAAATACAATTTTCTCGAAAGTGTCTTAATTTCTAGGCCTAGCTGATGACTTTAACTTTAAAGCACAAACGTTGGCGATGGTGGAGGGCAAGCTGAAGATTAGATAAATCGGACTGCTGATTAATGCACGATGGCAAGAAACGCTTAGAGGGACAATGCTAGCTTCTAACTTTGAGATGAAGCATAGTGTATTCAAAACCAACATTGTTTTTTTTTTGTGAAATTTGCCCTGAAATAAAAAAAATAAACACTTATCATACTGAGTTACACCATCATTAACTGTACAAATCGATGTAAAAATCCACAATTAATTAGAAGTTTTCCAACAAGATACAGTTTCATAACCCGGCAAAAACGTTACAACCATTCAAAGGTATTCTTCAATTGAGTATGATTTAAAATGACTTGGGTCTGCTTTGTGTCAGCATAGATCAAAAGCGTCTTGTCTATGCAATGTTTGCTTTTGTTCTAGTTGAGATTTTATAGCTGTTGATTATTGTTTCTCCTGCATGCTCAGCAAGACAATCGATATTGATTGCTACAAAAACTTCAATCTAGCAGAAATTCCATTCTTTTAACGCACCATCGTCTATTCTTTGGTCATGGAGCGAACCTATATAGCATAGCTTCTAAATGATTGTTACAGTTAACTGAAAGTTGCAGGTAACTGCAGCAGCAGCAGTAGTAAAACAATTATTATGTATTTTCTAATAGTCTAGCAGCCTTTGTATGCCCATTTTTGGAGCAGAATTACTGCATTTTCTTTGTAATGAACGCAAGAAAGGCTTAGAGTAGCAAAATCATTGATGGACTTTCATATGATCAGTTTAAATAGTATTGTATTTGTTTCCAGTCAGTAATCAGTTTAAATAGTATTATATTTGTTTCCACTGGGCTGTTTATCCAACGAGCTCGGTAAATCGAGCATTGAAGAATTCCCCGACAGTCCGGCAAACATCCCTATCAGCAGCCCGATTGCCTATCAGCAGCGTTGTGCTTTAGTTTTCCCATGAAATTGCAAACCGCTGGCTTCGCTAGCGGGCCGTTCAATCGTGCCCCGGCCAGAATTCCGCCAGTGTAATCGAACATCGAAAGTATTTTATTGCTCCGCGCGGTGCACAAACGGCCAATAAAACAACACACCGGCTATAAATCAGACAACAAATCATTGGCAGTACACAAACAATTCATCTTCATCATCTTCCCGATAAATGCAATATTTTTTGCTTCGTCGGACAGCGCGCTGTAGCTGTAGCTGCGAATGCGAAATCCGGGAATGCTCATCGGACGCGAACCACTTATCAAGGGTCTCGTCGGCCATACCGCTTCTGTCATATCTCCATCCACTGCGAAAGGCAAAGGTTGGTGCTTTTTTTCCTTGCTCCTGGTTTCGAGGAGGAATCGAGTGAAATGCCACAAAAATGCATTATTTCTCTTTCGCGACGGGAACGTTGCTGCCTACTTCTACGCAACGAAATAAAAGCTCCACGTTGTTACCCCAAGATGGAACACTTAAAGAGCAAGCATTTCTGCTACCGATCGGTTATAGCTTTGATGCGGTACGAAACAGGAGTAGCCACTGCCGCAGCCGTAAAAGAGCAAAGGCTATAATCACTACTAAATTGAAATTAATTGAGAAAATGTGTTTCGAAGATTATTTAATTCTACAACACATATTCCTATGGGTTCGATTTTGTTCGGACTGCTTTTTTTTTCGAAGTTGATAACTCTGCCCGGTAAGGCGGCTCTTCCAACAAGAAGTTTAATTGCACTCTTTGCTACAACAGCATGCAGCGAAGGTTTTCAAGGCTGATAATTAAATTAAAGCTTTCGGAGGGAATGCCCAACGGGTGGGGATTTGTCAGTGTCAGTGTTCTCTGTCTGTTGGTCCAGTGCACTGGAAGACCTAGTCTTGTAGCAAATATCACCTGTCATAACAAAACGCTTTAATCTAACCCTCGAATATTTCAATTGATGGATGATAATAACCAGCGAGGAAACGGATATGAAGCGAGTACTCGGCACCCTCTTCTTTTTATGGTTAATCCTTTTTGACAGAAATCAGAAAGCGAATCTTTGACGCTACACGCCTGTTCGGAGGGATGTATAATAATGACCGTATCGGCTATTTAACAAATGTTGCCACCAGCCGATCAAATAGTTAATTCGCAGTAATGCCAAATCATAGGGTGCTTCCGATGTGCTTCCTTTTCCATTGGCTATGCTTGTTACGATCATGCTCTCGAAGATCGTTTAGTAGGCAGCTTATACGCTGTATCAAATGCAGCTGCAGGCATCATTGCAAATAAAGTGTGTCGATGGTTACATTCCTTGTCTTCGGGAAGATACAGGTGATTTCGAAGCAATTTTATATTATATGAATGTCTTGTCTTTTTTTTTGTTTTACGCCAAGAGCCTACGGCAATTCGGTCTTCCAATTATTGACATGAGTAAATTTTCTGATTTATGTCTATTGCATATGTGACAAAGTCATAAATGGCCGAGGTAATGACTTATTGCTCGTATGATGGTACTTTTTATGTGGTGAAAGAATTCTTATAATTTACTGTTAACTTTTAGAGCACCTCATTTTATTCATCACGTTTGATGAGTGCTCGTCTGGCTACACGGGCATTCCAATGACAAAATAGCGATTTAATTTAGCAAATGGGGTATGAGACATTTTATATGGCAAATGACTCTACTTTTTTAATTAAGATACTTTCTAATGAAGATACTAATGGGTGATTCCATTTATTCATATTTATAGACTAGTAATATGCTCTAAGAGAGATTTTTTTTATTTCAATAAATACATGTACGCACCACAATAGAGTTTCACGTTTTGAGTTTCTTGAAGGCATATTGTTAAACAACTCGTTTTGATTAATTTTTTCAACGAATTCCAAAATTGAATCCGCGTTTTATGAACTGAGCCATTATCCTCTCGAAGAATGCTTGCAATAAGACAACCATAATTACCCAACCAGCACCAACTCGTATTTCAATAGAGTAGGGCGGGGCACAAGTGCGATGTTTGAAGTTGTCATCAATTTTCGTGAGATATAAAGAAGGACAACAACATAATATATTTTATAGTGATGCAGTAACTCAATGTCTTTACATTCAACTATAAATCATCTGCGGTAATAGTGTTTTGCAAAATAAATTCTTCTTTCTTCTGATCAAGTGCCGATTCGCACTTTTACCTCACTAGCGTGGCAAAAGTGCGAATAACGCGGGGCAAAAGTGCGATGCTCGAATCCATGAAATTAGCACAACAGTAGCTAACAAAACCATATAATCTCCAATCTGCGTTATGTTTCGGTAAGGAATATTCTCAATTTGCACCTTTCCTATTTTCCGCTGGTGTATTGTAGCCTCCGTTAGATGGAAACTTTTCAAAACGTTTGTTTTTTGTTTCATCAGCGGAAAAACATTGTTTTCCTACGGCCAACATCTGTAGAGCACACAGTTTTCTGAAGATCTTCCCCCAGCAAACCACAAATCGTATAATAATGTGTGAAAATCATCTTAAATATCGCTAAACAAACTCGAAGTCGTACATAAAGCTTAAGGGGGCATAGTACTTTTTACACCATATTTTTTGCCTTATTTCAAATATTTTTTTCTCAATAACGCGAAAAGCGAATCGATTCGGGTTTATTGCTAGCTAAACATTGCACTTTATACTAATATTTGCAGTTTTGTTTGCATATGTGAACCTCTTCCCCTCTCGCCTACGGCTCCTTGAACATGATCATTCGAAAAAAACATGATTTGCGGTACCATGGATTGGCGCTGGGGGGCTTATCCGAATTGAAAAATTCCAAAATGACATGAAAGAATATTAAATTATCTCGTGTTTGACCCATCCTTTTTTTAAAATTCGAACGCATAACAAAATGGCAGACATTCAAATATAAAAGTAAGGTTTTTAGCCGAAAAAATTGACTTTAAACGTTTCTAAAAAATACAAAAATTGTAATATCGAAAAAAGGATGGGTCAAACACTAGATAATTTTGTTAGCTTTGAAACAAAAAAAGAATCATGAGAATTGCTTCAGCCGTTCTTGAGATATTTATGGTACCGACTTTCAAAACCTGGTTTCGAGAAAAACGACGTTGAAGTTTTTATTCGCTGTGTAATCGCTCCAGACATGCGCGGTACAAATAGCTGTAACTTTGTCAATTTTTGGAATTCATAGAAATGACTTGAAACACATATGGTCAAAATGTTAATCTTTCGAAATAATCAATAAAAAAAATTTCGATGTTTTTAAATTCAAAAAGTACTATGCCCCCTTAATAAAGCGCACCCTAGTTTACATTTATTCGTACAAAATGATAGTAACTGATTTACATACGATTTTCGTCACAGAATTGTATAGCATTATGGAACTAATCATGTTGAGTCGGATTACATCGTATACAAATACTTATGGATGTGAATTGTTTCCATATAATTTGCAGTACGTATATCGCCTCCAAAACAGTACGCATATGCTGGTTTCGTGCATCGAATGTGATTTTTCTAGATATATATCGGTACACATATCATATTTGTTACTTTCATATACGTACGAAAATGTTTGCTGGGCCATTTCTAGTATCTGTAATATACCCTAGTAACACACTTGGTTTTAAATAAGAATTGACAACAGATTTAAAACAAATTGAATTGCTGACCTTTCGTTTACTCATACTTAGTTACGACCGGATTAAGACTGAAACAGCGCAAGAAACGAGCTAAAATGTAACATGTTTGTGAAATATCTCAAAGTGACGCCTATGCGTTGCATGGTTTTCGTACTACCAACAGAAACAGATATTTTCCTGAAGTTATACATTTATCACTCAATCACTCAAAGCAACATTGTAGCCTTCAAATAACCCAAACTAAAGTGCAATTTTAAATTTATCCTGAACTTTGTCATTTTATTTCCGAAAAATTGATGCGCTCAAGATATACTTTTATAAGCAAAAGTTGGAATCGTGGAATCGAAATAAATATCATTTTTTGACAATCTCTCAAAACATGCTAATCTCTTTGAAAACCGGTGGGATATTATATATTATTTATGTTATATGTCCCTTTTATACATAAAATTATTCTACGACACAAAAATAATGATCTATTTCATTATGTTTTGGTGCAGTCATCGGCCATGTTTAACCGTTATGTGTGCGACAGGGTACCCGGGTACCTTTTCAGTTTTAAAATAGTTATAACTCATTCAATTTAAAACATACGTCATTGAAATTTTGCGACATCGTAAAACTCGTTGATCTTAAGTAATTGAGGTTTTTTTGGTGCATATCCATAAAGGGGTTTAGCAATGAGAGTCACTTGAATTTTTTTATTACGTAGGAGGGCGACAAGGGTACCCGGGTACCCATGATTTGCTATCTTCATAACTTTAGTTATGTTGAACCGATTTGAATGAAACCGGTGGCATTTGATTCGTACATTTATCTAGTTTTGATTAGATAAAACGTTTGGCCATCAAATGACAAGTAGTTCCCGGGAATCGGTAATTCCGGAGCAACATCCGGTAAAATGTGGGAAGCCGCATGTTTTGAAAGAATATCAGCTTTCAGTAAACCTATTAGCTTTGAACTTGACACTGTGGACCCTTTTTTCATCTAATTATATAAATTGGTGACTTTAGATCGCATTGGCCACTCCAGAATTTGGTTCCTGTAGGGATACAGATGGCGAGTTGGGTGCCTAATCCAATATTAGAATTGGTTTAGCGGATCTTTTAGATGTTTTGAACTGAAATGGTCAGTTTAGTACTGATTGATAATTTCGGAACTGGTTCCAAATGTATAACGGATGGTTCTACGTTTTGAACGGTTCTGATAATGCTAAGCATTATCTTGAATCCTGCGGTATCATCTGTGACCCCGTAGAAACCATTTTCGAAATAACCAATCAAAATACATCGAAATGTAAAAAATATCACCTACCGAACTAATTCCAAGAACTTTGATACCCATATTACTAGGTTTTACCTCCAATCCTGGACTGGCCACCCATGACCCCACAGGAACCTACTCCGGAATGGCCAACCTGATTCATCTCATTATATGAAATAGTACATTGTATGAATTTTTAGAGTTTTTATATCCGCATGACTGATTTTCCTGCAATACAATCATTTCTCTTCCTCACAGCGGACACTCTGTCGGAATTCCGGATTTTCGGGCCCCGTATGTCTTTTAGTGGCCAAATGGCCAAATGATTCAAAACTAGATAAATAAACGAATCAAATGACACCTATTTCGTCGAAATCGGTTTAAAATTGTTGATGTTATAACAATATCAATTTTGGGTACCCGGGTACCCTTGTCGCCCTGCTAAAGGTGTTTTTTTTGTCGCACACATAACGGTTAACAAGATTGCGTACAAATGAGCACACCGATAGCCGAAAAATTCGAAACCAATGAAAAGCTTTACTGTATGCATTTTGTTTTGCGTTAACTTACAGCTGATTCACAGTTAATTTATATTTGTGAAAGAACTTAAATTGCACTCAAAAAATACTCGGAATAATCATAAATTGGAGCATTTAAGCTCAATAAAATATGCAATGTTGCGAAAATGTATCAAAGTTATTGATCTGCGCTGTACTCATTGTCATCGCTTCGTCGCTGTTCAATGCCGGCAAGTCGCCACTACGAATTGTTGATATTGGTTTGATTTTTGTGTGAGAAAAAAAGAAGGGGAAGTATTTTTGCTTTTGTTTTCACGCAAGTTTTGACAATTCGGCATGGGGTTTCGTGTGAGTGCGAACAAGATTAATAATCTCTTTTACTTTCGTAGTCGCGAATGCTCAGTTGTAAATGTTCGGTAAAAGCTTAGCTTTACAACCGAAATGCAACTTTAACCTGTCATTCTGGCTGAAAACATCGCCGTTAGAAATAAAACATTTTTATAACATCTTGTTTTCCATGAAACTTATTTATAATTTAAATGCAACTGTTTTCTGAATATTTTTCAAGTAACCTCGTCCATGAATCGCACTTTTGCCCCGTTCGTGAATCGAACTTTTACACCGCTAAGCGCTTGACGGGGTTAGATTACATTACCGAAAAGCGAAATATATTTTGTAAATTCTTTTGACCGTATTTTCAAAACAGATATGTGAGTGATGTAAAACGCTGCTACAAATTTTCAACAAGTAATATCTTCCTGTTGATATCGTATTTGCCGTATCACGAAAAATTACAAACCGCCCTAAAATAACATTTGCATATAACTCAACAACTATGTTTCTTAAGCACCCAAAGTTTACGTTAGATTCTGTCAAAGTAGTCACCCATCCATGCCAATGTAGTTAATTTACTCAAAATCTGCACCGCTAAATCATTGAATCGCACTTTTACCCGCATCGCACGTTTTCCCCTCCTTACTCTATACAGAAATTGCCGTAAATATTACTTAACAAATTCGGAATCGTAAATAAATCCTAATAAAGCACACACAAGTTTATTTTCTATCGTCAATAATAATAGCAGCTCGCGAATATACGATTTTCAGCACAGAATCTTATACCTGTATAATCTTATAAGGTCGAAGAGGATTTTGACGCGCCGTTCTAGCAGTCCAGTGTTGCAATATATCGACAGCGTTTACTGAGATTGAAATATTGCCTATGCAACTGGCAGCATTTTGTGCTTTCTTTCAAAATGCGTAATCTCTCTTATCGAAGATACAAACTCCGCCAAGGTGGTAAGGTGTTCGGCCAAGTTTCTATGCCGGCTGCAGATACCGTGGACCCCCGTTCGTTTGACCGTTTTTAATCTGAACAATTTTTAATTTGAACCCCGTTGGTTTGCACGACATGCAAATTAAAAATGGTTCAAATGTCATTCTCAACATAACATCATTTGCTTATGCACACGATGCACATAAACACGATTTATTTGTACTGATCAAGCGTGTTTATTCCTTTTCACATTCCGTTTTCCCAACGATTATGATAGAAATCCGATCGGAGAATGAAATTTTCGCTGCTTGCAAATGCCAACTAAATCAAACCATCAAAACAATAACAAAGAGCAGGGCAGCCAGTTTATACGAGTTTCAGCATATTTAGGGTGGCCAGTTGTTCAAATTAAAAAGTAACCCCGTTAGTTTGCATGAGGAATCGTTCAAACGAACGGGGGTCCACTATATTTGTAAACATTATTCGTTGTTGATAATTTCATACCCCATTTTCCCATGAAACACTGTAATCTAGATTTTTTTTAAATTTCGATACATACAAAAAATACATTTAACAGAAAAATAGTGGCAGTCGGTCTTGTAACTGTCAACCACTTCCATTGCCATGATATCGCGATGAATTACTTGCTGACAGCATCGCTATCAATAATGATGAAACATGTATCAAATTTTGCGTAATCAAATTCGAATGTGGAAGCTGTAATTCAAGTACAATTTGAAACATATTTTAGGAGCAGCGTCGCAATAATGTATTAAATCATCAACCGTGCAAAAGAATTGCTCCGTTTCTTTTGTACATACACTCAAGTCGCTTTTTACGCGAAGGATACGTCCCACGTAAATCAAAACCGCGTAAATTCCGAAAATCGCGTAAAAAAAGCCGCGTAAATTCCGAAATTCGCGTAAAAAAAACCGCGTAAATTCCGAAAATCGCGTAAAAAAAACGCGTAAATTCCGAAATTCGCGTAAAAAACCGCGTAAATTCCGAAAATCGCGTAAAAAACCGCGTATATTCCGAAAATCACGTAAAAAAGCCGCGAAAACCGCGTAAAAAACCACGTAAATTCCAAAATTCGCGTAAAAAAAACCAAAATTTCGCGTAAAAAAACTTTGTGGATTTCAACACTACGCGAAAAAATAGACGTTTTGAGCACATCCGCGTAAATACTGAAAATCGCGTAAAAAACCGCGTAAATTCCGTAAACCGCGTGAATTCCGAAAACCGCGTAAAAATAACCGCGTAAATTCCGAAATTCGGATAAAAAACCGCGTAAATTCCGAAATTCGCGTAAAAAAACCTCGTAAAAAGCGACTTCAGTGTATTTTCAACGTATGGAAGCTGTGCGACAAATCCAATCGCAATATTTTCAGAAAAACGCGAGGGAATGATAATGAAAAGTGATGCGAAAAAAAAAAACGAAAATGAAACTGACAATCTGAAAATTTTATAGAATGAAATGTCGTTTTGGGCAGTGTTGCAGAAAATTGATATTATTTTACCATCATTTTCAGCTAAAAGGGTTCATGCCCTTGGGTACGAAAGTACCCCGTTGGCTTCGTACCAATGCAGGACATCCTTTGAATAGTGGCACAAAACTAGACTAGCGGCCCGAAGCTTGTAGGACCCTCGTGTTGCTTCAACAGAGGAAGCAGATGCTTCTGTAGACACTCCTTGAGGTATATCTGTCCGTTTACAGTCCCGGTAGTCACGACCGGCGCACTCCGTTTGCCACATGAGCAGATCGCTTGCCAAATCATGTATTTCTTGGCAAACTTTGAAAGTTTCTGCTTCCTTATTACCTCCGGAACATCAAACTTGTACTGGGTGCTAAAGAACCGTAACCTCGGAAGCTGCCGGAAGTCCGCCTTGACGTAAGTCTCATCATCCATGATGAGAGAGTTGAGGATTTTCCAGATGTTTGCGCAAAATAAATTCGAGATGTTGCTTTTTGGGTGACGCCATTTTTACCAATTTTCGAAAAACTGACCGCAGTAAAAATACAGTGTAAACAATACACTTTAAATTACTTTTATCAAAATTGCGTATCGACAAATACGCACCGGCATCGGCAGTAGAAAAAATTAGGCAGTTTAAAAGACCAAACTGGACAACACCGTGGTCATACCTTACCGAACGCTCCGCTGTTGTCAGCAACCATGGTATTAATTCGGCTTGTTTCATGATGCCAACCGGCGGCGTGCCACAAGGTAGTCATCTAGGGCCCTTGATATTCCTACTTGTTGTTAACAAGCGGTGCAGTGGTTTGCGCTCTTCTAAGCTTCTAAGCTTATGTTCGCTGACGAATTAAACATATTCCATGAAATCAAGATCGGACTTAACTGTTGTACTCTCCAAGGCGACATTGATTCTTTCTCATGATTTGGAGTAAACCCAAACGGCTTGCGAAATTTGGGAGTTTCTATTGATTAAAAAGTAAAATTCAATGAACACATCTCTGCGATAACAGCTAAGGCTTTCGCAATTATAGGTTTCGTGAAAAGATTTACCAAAGCGTTCAATGATGTTGAACACGCGAACATACATACTGAAATCGTTATACTGTGCACTTGTACGCAGAGTTCTGAAATACACTGTTGTAGTTTGGATACTGTTTCCGCTGCTGTTAATCTATCACCACTATTCTGTCCCAGCAAACATTTTCGTACGTATATCAAAGTAACAAATATGATATATGTACCGATATATATCTAGAAAAATCGCATTCGATGCATGAAACCAGCATATGCGTACTGTTTTGGAGGCGATATACGTACTGCAAATTATATGAAAACAATTCACATTCATAAGTATTTGTATACGATGAAATCCGACTCAACATGATTATTTCCATAATGCTATACAGCTCTGTGAAGAAAATCGTATGTGAATCAGATACTATCATTTTGTACGAATAAATGTAAGACAGGGTGCGCTTTATTAAGCTTTATGTACGATTTCGAGTTTGTTTAGCGATATTTAAGATGATTTTCACACATTATTATACGACTTGTGGTTTGCTGGGGTATTACGAAGGAATCTTTATTTACCTCGAGTTGTTTCGAATAACTTGTTTTGTCCATTTGATTTTGCTAGCCAAAACCAATCCGTTCGAAATATAGAATAGGGGTGTATATATCTATATGCCACATTTAAACGAAAGGTGTTGCAAATAATTTTCAAAGGAACGGACAATCGGAAGACGGAGTGTGGCGCAGGTAATGAACCATGAGCTGCAGGCACTATTTGGAGATTTTCCCATCACACAGCTGGCGAAACTCGGGTGGCTACTATAGGCTAGCCAACAATACTATTCCAATTGGGTGCAGCTCCAGGAATTTTTTAGGATACTCGCGTTTGGGTACGACTTACACCTTGCTGGCAGTGTTTCATTCCTGAGCTACTGTCCCGTAGTAATAGGAAGCGAGGTCTGGCCAAAACAGCATAGAGTAACTGTGTTTCTTCAAAAAGGGTTACGTTTATTCAAATGTTCCTTCCAGGTATGGTTCGATTACTTTGACTCAATTTTGAGTTATCTGACAGTACCGTCTCAGCCGATCAAAATTGGACAAAGTGTTATATGGGACATTTGTAGAATTAGTTATTATCTACAATTTTGCTGAATAAAGTTTTGCTGTGATTGATTTTACCAGACGAGAGCCAAGGTGGCTCTTGCCGTAACAAGCATTCTTCTCCATTGTACTCGGTCCTGGGATACTCGTCGTCAATTCGTTGCGCGTGGTCGAGCCACTTGGCACGTTGAGTCCCTCTATTCCTGGTACCGGCGGGGTTGTTGAAAAGAACGGATTTCACTGCATATCCGTGCGACGTAGCCGACCCACCATAGTCTCCCAACTTTCGCCAGGTGTACGATGGGAATCTCTCCAAGTAGTGTCTGCAACTCGTGGTTCACACTTCAGACGCCTACACCATTCACCGCTATACGTTTGTACTCCGCCAAAAATAGACCGCAACATCGTTCATTTAAATACGACAAGTGCACGTATGTCTTCCGTAAGCAAAGTTAATGTCTCAGGTCAGATTAGTGTTTTGTTCATCGTCAGCTTTGTGCGGCGGCGAATGCTCCTTGATCGAAGCGAATTGCGGAGGGAAAAGTAGGCTCGATTTCTAGCTTGAATGCGTCATTGGATCTCCTTACTCGTATTACAGTCGGCGGTGTCCAGAGATCTCAAATATACGAACTCATCAACCACTTCCAGTTCATCGTCGTCAATAGTCTCTGTCCGTGGGAGGCAAACGTTGCTTTCTCCGGAGCCTCTTTCTACCATATATTTGGTTTTCGACGCATTAATTTGTAACTTTATCCTCCAAGCCTCCGTTTTTAGTCTGGCGCAGATTGCTTCCGCCGTCCCAAGGTTTCCAGTAATGATGTCGAGATCGTCTGCGAAGACTAGGAGTTGGCTACTCTTGCTGAAGATCGTTCTTCTCATTTCGATGCCCGCTCGCCGGATCACACCTTCAATAACTATAATGAATAACATTTAGGACAGTCCATCCCCTTGCCGCAACCCGCTGCGCAATTCGAAAGAACTCGAGAGTGTCCCCGAAACGCGCACGTAACACTTCACTCGCTCCAAAGTAGCTTTGATCAGCCGCGTCAGTTTGTCCGGAGAACCGTACTCGTGCATTATCTGTCATAGCTGTTCGCGTTCAACTGTATCATATGCTGCTCTGAAATCCACGAAATAATGATGCGTGGGCACATTGTACTTTCGATATTACTGGAGGATTTGTCGGAGGGTAAAAATTTGATCCGTAGTAGCACGGGCCCACATAAAGTCAACCTGATACTGCCCTATGAATTCTCTTGTTATTGGGGATAGATGACGCAACAAAATCTGGTAGCACCTTAT
The DNA here is from genome assembly GCF_943734655.1 of Sabethes cyaneus. NCBI lineage: Eukaryota > Metazoa > Arthropoda > Insecta > Diptera > Culicidae > Sabethes > Sabethes cyaneus. The sequence goes on from NC_071355.1 coordinate 173,681,561, forward strand.
AGGTGGCGTTGACCAACGCGATGCCACAATAGTTACAGCAATCTAGCCGGTCGCCCTTTTTATAGATAGGACAGACTACACCTTCCGTCCACTCCTCCGGTAGTTTCTCCTCCTCCCAAATCCTAGAAATTATCTAATGAAGTGCCGTTGCTAGCGGTTCTTGGCAATTTTTGTTGAGCTAAAAACAGAGATACATGATTGTTCAAATTGATATGACAATCCGTCTATTAACAGAATAATAAAGACGTATGATTGGTTGAGAACGATTTATTTGATATTGGAAATACAAATGTTTGAATAACACAAGATGATTTGACCTAATGATCAGATGAAAGTAGGTACCGCTATAATTTATTATTGTTTATTACTGTTCATTCAGCAATATATAAGACTTTCAAAGTTAAAACATATGTTTGCCGCTATTTGCCGCTGATTTTCAACAAACAGCAATATTGTTATCATTTAATAACTGAAAATCATAATTATTATGGTGCCTAATGATCCCATTTTTTGCCCGTAAAATGGTGTTGAGTTAATTCATTCGCTGACTTCATTTGATCGGAATCACAGCTCATACAATGTGCCATAAATAAACAATTCACTACATGTGTATATCTTTGTGAAAAATAAAACCAAATGGAAATGAACCTCAATATCTATCAATATGAATATATCAATATCTAGCCGGCAATAATTTCCAACGGTTTGTGTGCCAACTTATGCTTTTGCAAATTCGATCATTAAATATTATGAATAGTCAATATTTTTCAACCCATCATCGATTATGTTTGCATAAATCATCCGACAGTTAAAACACTGCTCGAAAAACCATTGGCACATCACCAACAGCGCTATAAATATCATAAAGCACGTGAGTGACCGTCTGCACTGCACTGGTAGGTAGCATAAGAGGCAGCATAAAAGTTCAATTGTTCGTAGGTCAGCGGCAAGAAAGCGGGCACCGGCGGCGGCATCATACCCACCAACCGCAAACCGTTTCCATGTTCCTGCTTCCGAATATGCTCACCACCAGCATTACCGCAGCTGTATGTTTAAACGTTATTTGCTTATTTAAGCATTTATTATTTTATTTGCCCATTCATCTTGTACGCGTTCGACTACACAAATCTTCAAGCACGCGCACTACTTCGTGTTAGCATGTGTAATTCCGTTCTCTCTCTCTCATAATTTATTTCATCACACAAACACAGAAAACCAACATGTCTGATTGTCTCCTCGATGTGAAATCCGAATCGAATCGAACATGCCTGATTGCAGTCCATTATGGTTGTATGGGTCGTTCGATATGCCGGCAATTTCCTACGAATACGCCCCTATTCCCACACATTGACAACCGCGTAACCCACCGCAACGTAGTTGTGCCACGAAAAGAGGCGGAGGGTAGCCGATCGCTTCAGTATGGTAGTAGTGAAACCCCACCATAATGCAGCATCCATCCGCGCTCAGCCTGTACGACGAGATGCGTTTTCCGCTCTGCATTTCATTTCCATGTATGCATTCTTACGAGATGCACTTCTCCCGAATCCGAAAAGCAATTCGGGTATTAAAAACCAGGGATGCGCCACGATGTGGGAGCTATGCTGCGAACCGGCTTCAGGGAGACGCATGGTTTTAACTGTTTCAATGGAACGATGTAGATATGCGAATGAAAATCCGGTGACATCCGAAGCGATTGAGAGGTGAGCCTTGTGTGTTGTTTTATGATTATTATACATACCTATACTAGACTGAAAATCTCACTAGTTGTGATGTTTAGAGAGATATTCATCAGTACGAGTGCCATTTGGTAGCAAAGAGATGTAACCAGGTGTTGATTTGGTGTTTAGACTGCTTCTTAACAAAAAAAAGTTGGAAAATGAATAATTATTGAACTTTTTTCCTAGTTGTTGAAGATCCGTCGGCATCTGTCCGCTGTTTGTGGTGCCTACACTGACGTTTGCTAGAACCATTCCAACCCAGATTATAACCTGACCATCCTACGAACCGATGCCACCGAGTTAGGGCACATAAAATTATTTCATAAAACAGATTCTAATGATTTTCAACACTCCCGCCCCCATACGTACCCCTTACCACCCAGTTAACTGCGAGGTAAGTTGCTCGTCTAACAAACCAGTCGTCGTGTATTCGAATCTCGACTAGGTAATGCTGCTAGACTCAATAGTATCGTTGCACAAGCTCCGTAATTGTGCTGTACTCTAATGACCGGCTGCGAAGTCTGTCGATAAAGAAGGGTAATGTTTAAACGGTTATACCCACAGCTTTGCTTTGCCCCCATACGTAACGCAATATTGTATAGTGGGTTGCCGTCGTATAATACAACGATACATTCTTGTTCTCTCACATTGGCGCTACGTAACTTGTGAATGGTCTTTTACGCGATTTAGCGTAACCCAAAAAACATTTCGCTTCGAAAAGTTTTGCGAGCTTCAGCCGGTATTAAACTTAAAGCGTTGTCAAAAAAAAAAACAATGAGATATTTTAAAGCACAATTCAATATTTCATCATCAGCGTTTTCAATCATAATCAGATATTCGTGAAAACCAAATCTATAGTTGTTTTTTCGTATATAGGGGAATTGTGTATAACGTGCCTCCCTGGCCAATTTGCCCCCGCGGTTTTTCCCTAAACAAGCGAAATTAAAATGCAAAACCACCCAGAAACCATAGTATTTGATGGGACCAGCCTACTATACAAGTATGATAGTTGTTACATGCTGTAAAAACAAAACAAAAATACATTTGTTTTTGAGCAACTTCCGATGTAACTTTTTGCGTCGTTTTCATAAGCTATTTCCTTGTCAAAATCTGTAAATAACCTGTTGCGATTCGATTGCATGAATTGAACTTCAAAAAGACATCCCTGCCAAAAAAGACGGTACGAAACGCGTGATTTGCTTTCGCATTTAATATTTTTTCAAATAAGTAAAAGTAGGCCATTATGCCCCACTTGGGGTGGGTGGTGCAATTTGCCCCCCTTGCAAATGTGGCTATAAACATAGGTAAACAGATCTAAATTGTAGTCAATTGCCATTATTTAATTCAATTAGTATTGTAGAGTAACCGTGGTGGGAATAATTTATTACCAACGTTAAAATTCCTGGTAATTCAACTACGCGGTGCAAAATGCCACAGCTGCAGTATAATGTGCCCCATGCAGAAAAGAAAAAGTGCAGCAGAAGGCCGAAACTAGGTTTATTTGATATAAAAATACGATATTTTGAAAACAACGGCAATAATTTTACTTTCTACAAAATATAGTTGGTCTGTCACTGGTAAAAATACTCAAATTGCCGCATTGGGCATATTAGACCGCAGGTGGGGCATTTCACCATGTTCAGACGAGAAACATAACATTTAGGTGCTTTTATTAAATAATTCCTAGTATATTTATTTCACAATACTAAATGAAATAAACAATTGAAATTGGTTTTCAGCTCAAATACCAACATATGCTCGAAATTGTAATGTTAATTTGGGGAAGCATAACAGAGATATATCCATTTATTCTTAGGGGGGGCACATTATACACATTTCCCCTACGTTATTACTTTCCATGCGAAAACCTACCAAAAGAGAGCCAAAATTGAAAGAATTTTTTTACATCACTTTATGGTCATCGCATTGTTCAAACTTGCATTTCTTTTTCGTGCTAGAGGCGTTAACGTACACTCATTTTTCGAGTTTTTTTGGCTATATAGTCCACTAATAATTGATTTTACATAAAACAAAATCAATGATGTTCGAGGGTATTGACGTAGTTAATAAAACTTCCGTAACCAATTCTGGGAACTGTAGAAGGGTGTCCACGTAAAAATTGCAAAACACAAAATACATTCGCATAATTCGAGTTTTTATCCGATTGCCATCAAACTTTCAGGCCATCAAATGAAACAATTAAACTTAGTTTTAGCGTCTTTATTATATTAAATTTTGCCTACGTATCCGAGTGCCCGTGCTTTGGCCTTAACCCTACCCATGAAATTTTGCACAACCTCAAAATCGACATTTTTTGCATACACTCAACCCCCGCTAATATGAAAAACAGCTCGTTCAGATTGGGCGAGTTCATTTTTAATCTGAATATTTGGTAACTCTATTCATTTTCACACACGCGCAAGACGCGCACCCTATGAACATGTTGTTTTGATTTGACGAAAACAAACGTTTTGAAAACATTTCAAACATGCGCGAATTCTAAAGGTTCGGTTTGTAGAAGATGAAATTGGCTCGGCAGTTTTGACTAAAATGGCCTATTTTGAGTGCTGGAGAGAGGTAAGTTGCATAGGAGCTATATTGTCAAAGCTCCTAAGCAAGAGGAAACGCATAAAGATTTTTTGCTTTTTTTTAATTTACCGGTCATCTTTAACGTCAATTGTGTGTGACGCTTGATCGGTTTTTAATGTGAACGCATTCATACCACCGGGGTACAGATTAAAAATGTTCAGATTTAAGAAGGTCATACCAACGGGGGTACACGGTATTTAGTCATGCTTTCTTTATTTCATCAACTGCTTTGACTACCTTAGGATGTTTCAGAAGGTTCTGCTTCGTAATAACTCAGTATTTCCCGATTGGCCGCATCATCAGTGTAATGGAGTGGTTATGTTTTTTTGGCACGAAATCATTATTACTTGCGTAATGGCATGATGCCAGAATCTACCAAGAGATAGTAGGACAGTTGTAAGACTTCAGAAGAGGAAGAAGTCGCTGTTGGAGACACTCTTTCAAATACATCGGTTCATTCATGGTATCTGTGATTACGAAAGGTGTACTCCGTTATCCACAGGAACATATTGCTTACCAAATCAAAAATTTCTTGGAAAAGTTCGACATCCGCTGTTTTCGGAGGTTCTCTGGAACATCAAACTTATCCTTTGCAGTGAAATACTGGTTCCTCGAAATCTGGTTGGAATCCGCTTTCACGGAGGTGTCGTCGTCCATAACGCAGTAATGAGGTTTCTTCAGATTTTGATCGTATAACTGCTGGGCACGGCTTTTCGCGACCGTATTCTTTTGGGGCCTTCTGAATCTTAAACGTAGGGGGGGCCTGTAGCCGCTAGGTTACCGAGTCTGCCTTGACAAGCGAGTGGTCATGGGTTCGAATCTTAGTAGAATCAGGCCGTTCCGATGTTAAGTGACTTTAGCATGGGTTTATTCTCAGGCCCCTCCACATCCTTCCTGCTGCATTCTGCATTTACTAACAATGAAAGCCTCTTGCCAGGGCAAGTTATAAGAGTGGTACTTGCTTGAGGTGCGAATGAAGCCTCTTGTTCAAGGGCAAATTATAGCTTGTTCCCCATCCTGGTTCTAGGAACGAGATTGGTAATGCATAAGTAGTAAGGAACACATACATACACACATACACACCCTCACTCTGTGCTGAACTCTGCTTTACCGACCATGAAGCCTTTAGCCGGGACTGGTTATAAGAATGATACTTGCTCGAGGTGCGAATGAAGCCTCTTGTCCAAGGACCTATTATAACTAGTCTCCGCACTACCTGGCTTTAGAGCTAGATTGGTTGAAAAGTAGTAAGAAGCGTAGATGGAAAAATGGGTGAAAATACACCGACACTTTAAGCACGGATAATAAGCAGTTCGCTCACTCTATAGCGATACTGCAATAACAACGAAGTGCGGAACAACACCCGGATAACATCACAATAGATCAAAATGCTGGTCGTAGTGATAATATCCACACAAAAAAAAAAAAATCTTAAACGTACGTAATTCAGCTCGAGCTTTGGCCTTCTGCACGAAACTTGTGCTTAGATTCAGTTGATTTTGCTATCTCCAGAACGGAGGAGTTTAGTTTCCCGTCGAAGGCTCCAACAGCATACGGACGCTTTTTTTCTTCGCATGTTGACTCACGATCGACAGTTAGATGTTCTTTGAACCTTATGACATGAAAAACCTTAGAATTCGAGATTACCAACTTTTTACCGATGACACGATGACGTTTCTGAGGAGTTCATGGGTGTTTTAATATACAAATTTTCCTCACAGTAAAGTAGAAAATAACTCCCTCCATTGCTTATCCTGATAAAATAAAGCGGATAGCATTTAAATATTTGCCATCATTACAAACCATTTCACCGAATACCATTTTGCGGAACACCGATTCTTGGTTGACCATAACGCGGAATATAGAGTTTCGCAGAATACCATTTCGCGAAAAACCTTACGCGGGGTGTACCATTTCACGGAAAATCTTTTTGTAGAGAGTACCATTTCGCAGGGGTGACCCAACTGAAGGAAAGTAATAGAGGTCAGTAGATCTAGGAAAATAAATAAACCTAGATAGAGGTGATCTCTACGGGGGCTGCCCCGTAGAAAATTTGTATTTCATTTGTATGGGAGCCCTCGCTCCTAAAAAGGGAGAGGGGTCCTAATTCATCATAGAAAAAATTCATGCTTCCAAAAACACCCAAACATGCCAAATATGGTTCCATTTGATTAATTTGCTCTCGAGTTATGAGGAAATTTGTATTTCATTTGTATAGGAGCCCCCTCCTGAAGCGGGGAGAGGTTTCAATTCACCATAGAAAAAATTCTTGTCTCCAAAAACACCCACATGTCAAATTTGATTCCATTTGCTTGATTAATTCTCGAGTTATGAGGAAATTTGTATTTCATTTGTATGGGAGCCCCCCCCCCTCCTAAAAAGGCAACGGGTCTCAATTCATCATAGAAAAAAATCATGCCTCCAAAAACACCCACATGCCAAATATGGTTGCATTTGATTAATTAGTTTTCGAGTTATGAGGAAATTTGTATTTCATTTGTATTGGAGCCCCCCCCCCTCCTAAAGTGGGGAGGGGTCTCAATTCACCATAGAAAAAAATCTTGTCTCCAAAAACACCCACATGTAAAATTTTGTTCTATTTGCTTGATTAGTTCTCGAGTTATGCAGAAATTTGTGTTTCATTTGTATGGGAGCCCCCCCCCCTCATAGTGGGGGAGGAGTCTCTAACCATCATAAGAACCTTCATTGGCCCCAAAAACTCCTGTATGCAAATTTTCACGTCGATCAGTTCAGTAGTTTTCGATTCTATAAGGAACATTCGGGCAGACAGACAGAAATACATTTTTATAGGTATACATTTGTATGGGAGCCCCCCCCTCTTAGCGGGGGGAGGGATCTCTAACCATCATGAGAACCTTCCCTGGCACCAAAAACCCCACATGCAAATTTTCACGCCGATCGGTTCAGTAGTTTTCGATTCTATAAGGAACATAGGGACAGAAGGAAATCCATTTTTATAGGTATAGATTTGTATATAAAACTTACCAGTTCTCCAACTCAGCCCAAGTAACAGACTTTTGTCATTTCTGGTTGCTGCAACCTATTTATGACTGAAATTAGTCATTTATAGGTTACCATAACTAGTTTATAACAACTGTGCTAGTAGGGAGATATATCCTAAGCTCTGTCTAACGTAGTCCGTAGTCCTGCACAGTCGTCCGGCACCCTTGCGACATGGCCGGCCCAGCGTAATCTCCCAACTCTCGCCAGGTGCGTGATGCAAATATTTCCAAGTAGCACCTGCAACTCGTGGTTCATACGCCTACGCCACTCCCCTCTTTCCTTTTGTACTCCACCAAAAATAGTGCGCAACATCTTTCGTTCAAATACGGCAAGCGCACGTATGTCTTCCGTAAGCAAAGTTACTCTCTTAAGTCCATAGAGGAATGCTGGTCTGATTAGCGTTTTGTACATCGTCAGCTTTGTGCGACGGTGTATGCTCCTTGATCGAAGCGTCTTGTGAAGGGAAAAGTAGGTTCAATTTTCAGCTTGAATGCGTCGTTGAATCTTCTCATTGGTATTATTATCGGCGGTGAATCTGATTTCAAATTTGCGAAGTCATCAACCACTTTCAGTTCATTGCCGTCAAAAGTCATCGTCCGTGGGAGGCAAACGTTGTTTACTCTGGAGCCATGTATTTGGTTTTCGTCGCATTGATTTGTAGCCCTGTCGTCCTAGCCTCCGTTTTTAGTCTGGCGTAGATTGCCTTGCCATCCCAAGGTTTCTAGCAATGATGTCGAGCTCGTCTGCAAAGGCTAGGAGTTGGCTACTCTTGCTGAAGATCGTTCCTCTCGTTTCGATGTCCGCTCGCCGGATCACATCTTTAATAGCGATATTGAATAAAATACAGGACAGTCCATCCCCTTGGCACTACCCTTTGTGCGATTCAAAAGAACTCGAGAGTGCCTCCGAAATGCGCAGGCAGCACTTCACTCGCTCCAGGGCAGCTTTGATCGGCCGCGTCAGTTTGTCCGGAAAACCGTACTCGTGCATTATCTGCCATGGCTGTTCGCGTTCAACTATATCGTATGCTACTTTGAAATCGACGAAAGTATGATGCGTGGGCACGTTGTATTCTCGACACCTCTGGAGGATTTGCGAAGAGTAAAAATTTGATCCGTAGTAGCACTGGCCCCCATAAAGCCCGCCTGATACTGCCCAACGAATTCTCTTGTTATTGGGGATAGACGACGCAACAAAATCTTGGAGAACAGGCGGCTTTGACCAACGCGATGCCGCGGTAATTACGGCAATCTAGTCCGTTGCCCTTTTTATAGATGGGACAGACTATACTTTCCATCCACTCTTCTTAAATCTCCTCTTAGTTTATCCTCCTCCCAAATCCTAGAAATTATCCAATGAAGTACCATTGCTAATGGTTCTTGGCCATTTTCGTAGAGTCCTGCCGGGAGTCGGTCCTTTCCGGCGGCTCTATTATTCTTCAGCTGATGAATTTCTCGTCGAATCTCTTCGAGATCGGGAGCCGGCACGCTGTTGCCGTTTGTAGGCACTCCTAGATTAACTTTGTTGCATCTCCTTCTGCTATACCGCCAATGAGGTGCTCATCGAAAAATTGCTTCCACCTGTCGACCACCTCGCGCTCGTTTGTGATTGTATCCCCTCTCTCGTTCCTACGCAGGTCAGGTTTAGGTGTATAGCCCTTACGAGTTCGATTCATTTTCTCGTAAAACTTGCGCGTGTCATTAGCCCAGAATAGTTGTTCCAGCTCCTTACGATATCTGTCCTATTTCAGGCGTTTTTTCTTCCTCAGGATTGTGGTCAACTCATTCTTCGCGCTCTTCGATACTTGGCCAAATTCTCTCACGTGTATATTCTTATTCAAATCAATCATTTCGTGCAATCGAGGTTCTCACTCAGCACCGCGGTTGCGGCCTCGTTGACGGAAGGTCGAATGTTTAACCGAGGAGGGCGGCTTTGTCGCGAGGTATCGATACCGTTTTGAGCGCACATGTACTGCTACTAGGTAATGGTCCGAGTCGATATCTGCACTACGTAGGAAGCGTATGTTGGTGATGTTCGAGAAAAAGCGGCCCTCGATAAGAATATGGTCGACTTGGTTCGAGGTTCGTTGATCAGGTGATCTCCAGGTGGTATTGTGGATATATTTGTGGGGAAAGAACGTGTTTCTGATTATCAACCCTCGGGAAGCTGCAAAGTTGATGTATCACTGGTCGTTATTATTCGTGTCGGTGTGCCCGATCACCGGTCTATACATTTCTACTCTGCCGACCTGGGCGTTCATATCCCCAATGACGAGCTTGATGACCTGTGGCGAGAAGCTGTCGTACGTTTCCTCCAGCTGCGCATGTAACGCTTCGTTCTCGTCGTCGGGTCTACCTTCGTGTGGACAGTTCACGTTAATGATGGTGTACTTGAAGAAAGGGCCTTTTATCTTCAATACGCACATCCTCTCGTTGATCCATTCCATGTCCTTATTTCGTCGCCTTTGACCCTGCCGAAGTAGATTTTATTTGACTCTTTTTACTGTGCTATTTTCAAATAGGTAGCCATACCCGAGCAGGAGCGAAGAGCAAAATAATACGTGTTATTTGAATAACAAAGCAATAACATGACCGTATTCAGAGTTTAGAATAACATATTTTAGTATTATTAAGGTATTGAATAACAAATGTAGTAGCATATGAGATATTCAAAAATCATTTTAAAAATATTTATAATCCAAAAACTTCTTTAATCATTAAAAAAATTATGAAATATTTCGAATGTCATTTTAAGGTTAAAATAAGATATGATAACAAAAGCAGTTATTAAACTCATCTTACATCCAGTGTTTTAAATATCTACTCAACTATAAAATGTGTTATCAATGTATCTCCATATCCATATGTTATTGACTAACAAAATAAAGCGTTATAACACAGTTTGATATTGTTTTTATATTATGCTTACGCTACCGAGTGGGGCTGGCATCATGTTGTTGTTTGTTGTTCAATCAAATTTTTTTGTTTGTCCCACAAAGAAAGATAGAAAATTTGGCTGCTACGAGTTATCTAATAAAAAAAACATTTAAGTAGGTATCAGCTCACTTTTATTGATCGCGCATCTAGCTAACTAAAATATAAACTTCAAATTGGAAATAATAAACAACAGAACAAAAAGGATCTATAATGCTTTTAGTTATCAAGTTAGATATTTGGATTATCATTTTTGCTGATTTCTTTCTGCTGAGAAATGGATAAAAGACACGACAATCAGATACTCTGCGAAGTACATGGGCACCAGGCCCACCAAGAAGCTAAATCATCAATTTAGAATCTATTTATTTGTGAATTTGTTTATTTGATTTGATTCATTGAACTTGACAGTGACCGACGTACATTCCACCAGAGTGCAGTTCTGCTCCAGACATTGACAACGAATGTAAAAAGTTCCAAAGTCGTCAAGTTTTATGAGCATCATTTGCAGTTTCACTACAATTTCTATCAATCGGCCAGAACATGGCGCTCCGAGCTCTTAATTTGTTGCTGCTGTCGATACAAACGCCGTGTCACAACTATAAAACTAGTTCATTTTCCAGAGCAATAATTGATTTTTAAGATCGGTAGAATAAAATAAAAGTAGAATGGTCTCATATATATTTACGGCTGGTGAACTTTTTTCCTTTGTACTTTCAAGCACTAACTGTGCTTCAAGGTAAAAACCAAATGTCTGGAAACTATAAAGCTGCACTCCTTTTTTCTATTTTAATAGAAAAATATCAAACAAAGTATAGTGTTTTAATACTATTCAGTACCCTCGTTGTTTTCAATGAGTATAAACATATATTTTATTCAATCAGGTTGCGACGCATAGATTTTTTTTATTTTACTGCATACTAAAGTGATTTAACATCTTTAAACATCTGTAACTTTATATTGTTTAAAATGTAAAGAAAAGGGAATGTTTATGTACTTTTCGAATGTTTATAATGTTTTGCCCACCGGTTCCAGGCAGGATTCTGAACGGAGAAGCACACCGATCATTCCATTGGCTTAACGTTTTGTTCGTTGAATCTAACCATGGTTGCTCGATTTAGCTGAACAGTAGCATTGTTCTTCTGTACAAAATAGATCGCAAATGACCCACGGGCAACTGTGTAAATTTTTCACTGTCTATTTATGGAAATGGGAAAGGGGAATTGTTGGATTTTAGCGGGTTGACTGCATTGTTAGATTTCCGTTACTGGTGTTTTGCCTCGAGATTTTGTAGACCTTAGTAGTTGTAGCTATTATGCACTGCCATAAATAATGCACAAAATGCCCTGTTACCTTTAGGCGGATTTAAATGAAGATTTTAACAGGTTACACATTACAGTTAAAACAGTGCCTGCAATAAGCACAACATTTGAAGAATATTTGATGGTGATGGTCTGACTGTCCTATTTTCGGATGCAACCGAGGGAAAGGTTTCATAAGTACTTTCTTCATTCCCTGGGTCAGAAACAACGTTAAAATGACAAGATTATTTCTAGATAAATACGGGTCTGTCTGTCTGTCTGTCTGTCTGTCTGTCTGTCTGTCTGTCTGTCTGTCTGTCTGTCTGTCTGTCTGTCTGTCTGTCTGTCTGTCTGTCTGTCTGTCTGTCTGTCTGTCTGTCTGTCTGTCTGTCTGTCTGTCTGTCTGTCTGTCTGTCTGTCTGTCTGTCTGTCTGTCTGTCTGTCTGTCTGTCTGTCTGTCTGTCTGTCTGTCTGTCTGTCTGTCTGTCTGTCTGTCTGTCTGTCTGTCTGTCTGTCTGTCTGTCTGTCTGTCTGTCTGTCTGTCTGTCTGTCTGTCTGTCTGTCTGTCTGTCTGTCTGTCTGTCTGTCTGTCTGTCTGTCTGTCTGTCTGTCTGTCTGTCTGTCTGTCTGTCTGTCTGTCTGTCTGTCTGTCTGTCTGTCTGTCTGTCTGTCTGTCTGTCTGTCTGTCTGTCTGTCTGTCTGTCTGTCTGTCTGTCTGTCTGTCTGTCTGTCTGTCTGTCTGTCTGTCTGTCTGTCTGTCTGTCTGTCTGTCTGTCTGTCTGTCTGTCTGTCTGTCTGTCTGTCTGTCTGTCTGTCTGTCTGTCTGTCTGTCTGTCTGTCTGTCTGTCTGTCTGTCTGTCTGTCTGTCTGTCTGTCTGTCTGTCTGTCTGTCTGTCTGTCTGTCTGTCTGTCTGTCTGTCTGTCTGTCTGTCTGTCTGTCTGTCTGTCTGTCTGTCTGTCTGTCTGTCTGTCTGTCTGTCTGTCTGTCTGTCTGTCTGTCTGTCTGTCTGTCTGTCTGTCTGTCTGTCTGTCTGTCTGTCTGTCTGTCTGTCTGTCTGTCTGTCTGTCTGTCTGTCTGTCTGTCTGTCTGTCTGTCTGTCTGTCTGTCTGTCTGTCTGTCTGTCTGTCTGTCTGTCTGTCTGTCTGTCTGTCTGTCTGTCTGTCTGTCTGTCTGTCTGTCTGTCTGTCTGTCTGTCTGTCTGTCTGTCTGTCTGTCTGTCTGTCTGTCTGTCTGTCTGTCTGTCTGTCTGTCTGTCTGTCTGTCTGTCTGTCTGTCTGTCTGTCTGTCTGTCTGTCTGTCTGTCTGTCTGTCTGTCTGTCTGTCT